>NC_058089.1:91041102-91641102 GCF_014858855.1 Bufo gargarizans | reverse complement strand
ACAATCCCCATATACAAAATCCATATGCATATGAGCCTGTAGGAGCAATGGAGGTGTTGCTGTTACACCTAGAGGTTCAGCAGTCCCGCCAACTGCCATACCCCCTACACTTTGATTGACTTTAGGACCAGGTGTGATCACGTTTACACTGCCTGGCCCTGTCAATCAAATTGCAGAGGGTGCGGCAGTTGCAGAGAGAGCAGAGCCTCTAGGTGTAATGGCAACACCACCATTGCTCCTAGAGGCTCATTTGCATATATTAAAACATAATTATTCTCAGCAATATGGGCCCAAATGAACACAGATGCCTTCAGCTGCCAAGCGCACATGTAACAGGTCAGCCAGTGTCATAGGTACAAATCTGCTGACAGATGCCCTTTAAATGCAGTAATAACATCAATGACACCACAATACTATAGGCATAAATCATGTGCAATATAACAGCACATCCACATCACTGCTTAAGTGCATCTGTGCACTAATCATATACATGTCACAATTCAATAGACAAGCCAAGACTGCAAGCCAGTACTCCCGCCGATGGAAAAAAAATATTTCTCAATCTATTGGCATGTGTTTTAGGAACCCTATAGGGGAGATTTATTAAAAGTGCTGTAACGGAAAACTGGATTAGTTGCCCATAGCAACCAATCAGATCCCACCTTTCATTTTTCAGAGCTCCTTTGGAAAATGAAAGTTGCTGTGGGCAACTAAACCAGTTTTCCTTTACACCCGTTTTGATGAATCTCCCTCTATATCTTTTTCCTGATGGTTAGGCCTCATGCACACGGCCGTTTTGGCGGCTCGGATGCGGACCCATTCACTTCAATGGGGCTGCAAAAGATGCGGACAGCACTCAGTGTGCTGTCCGCATCCGTTGCTCCGTTCCGCAGCCCCGCTAAAAAAAATATAACATGTCCTATTCTTGTCCACGCTTTGCGGACAAGAATAGGCATTTATATCGAAGGCTGTCCGTGCCGTTCCGCAAATTGCGGAACGCGCACGGACACCACCCGTGTTTTGCGGACCGCAAAACACACCACGGTCGTGTGCATGCGGCCTAAAAATTTGAAAAAGTTGTGACCTGGATGAGTTAAATCCCTAAACATGTATTCCCTATCCACAGCAAAGGAGATAAGTGACTGATTGGCGGGAGTCCACCACCGGAGCCCCCCTGATCAAGAGTGTTATTCAAGCATGCTGCCAGAAACAGCAGTGCACGTGACCACCGCTCCAGTGAAAAGGGGGAAGGCAGGACCCCCATTATCGTGATCTCATGGGCTGTATCGGTCAGACCCCTACCGATCAGTCACTTATATACCATACTGTGGATATGGGATGTGTTTCTCATAGGACAACCCCTTTAAAACTCACATCAGTGCTTAAAGGAGCTGTCCCCTGAAGGACATTAACTACTTCAGGATAGGTGCTAATGTCGTGATCATGGGGGGCCCCAATACTCGGACCTTCATGACCTCACACTCCAAAGTCTATGGGGCTGATGCCTGGCAGTCTCCGTTGGCCAAACAGACCATGAATGGACAGGGTGCATAGGAGACCACCGCTGCATTCAAACTCCTGCTCACTAAGGTTGTGTAGTGAGGAGAAACTTGGCATCCTTGTCCTGGTGAATGGTGGACTTGCTGGCCACATAGGAGATAACTGTCTTTTGTGAGGAAATCCCTTTAACTGGAAGTGGCACTGTGCAGGCGATCTTGGATTTGTAGATATTTTACAGCACAATACCTACATTTTTTTTATGCTGATTGTTCTAGACAGATGCACAAAATCTGGCAAGCAAGACCTCATGAAATGGAACAGATCTGATTTATGGCAGCTCATGTGGAAGCAGATGATTTCTTCCCGACATCCAAACTGGGTTAATTGATTATCCAATACATTTGTGTATGAATAATCTTCTCCTTAACTATTTGTCACTTTTAAAGCGGAGGCAAACCTTGAGTCTTATGAATATTGTCTTCCAAAGTATCTAATATATAGAATTTCAAGCGAATTTCATGAATGTTTTAGTAGAATTATGTTCAGCTCAGGCATAAAATGTGGATGAAAGTTGCAGCGCCTTCCTCACTGCTGTCCTCAGCCCGAGGTAATATACAGAGATGGTATGGCTGGATCTGAGCGTAGGATCATTTATTTGCAGGGAATATCAGGTTACACAAGAAGCTCGAAAAATTACAGAGCAAATGGATATGCTGTCAAGGGTACTTTTTTGTGGGTTTATAGTTTTAAACACAGAAGCCTTTCCTGGTGTGTAATGAGCAGAGGGCTGCCAAGGACCTTTCAAAGATCCACACTAAAAATGTAAATAACAGAGGACCTTGAGCACCGAGTGAAATACTATTCAAATAAATTCTCCAATTGAGAAAATATATAAATGAAGCTGAGGTACGTGGAATACCACAAACTTTGGGGGGAAAAAAATAATAAGAAGAAGAATGCATGGACCCCCTTCTATGATCCACAGCACTGGTCCTGATCTGATGGACCCAGCCTGTCCATAGGATGACCATTCATTTGAACCATAGGTTATCTCATTTCCAACTGCTGCAAGGTAAATGTATAGCTGGCCAGTAATAACCACTGATGACTGGTCGTTTCAGAAGCCGGCTTAAATTTTCTGGAGGGGCTGTCAAGATGGTTTTTGTAGGTCTTGCTGGGATGTATCCCATTGAGAACGTGCTCCCACCCACAGAGTTTTGGAGAACTGCTTCCTAATCTACTGTTTAGTGTTGAGCGGACTTGTCAAGTTCGGCGTACAAGGTTCGGGTTATCTAAGAATTCTGTTATAGATTCCGCTACCACGGACCATCTGTGGTAGGGGAATCCATAACGGAATTCTTAGATAACCCGAACCTGAACCTTGTACGCCGAACTTGAAAACACTTGAAAGTTCGCTCATCCCTACTCCTGTTTACTATGTGTAAGAATCTGTGACACAAAATTATGTATTATGGATCTGTGCAACACACCATAAGAATGTTATTTGCAATATATAGCAATTTTTAACTAGTTTTTTTGCTTAAGGTTTTTTTTCCGGGTGTTTAATATTGATGACCTATTCTCAGGATCGGCTGTCCTTGGTATTGAAGCTCGGACCCATTCACTTGAATGGGGCTGAGCTGTGCCTAGGTCATGTGACCAATGAACTTGAAATCACATGGCCTAGGAAGAGGCTGTGGCCTCTTCAAACAGCTCATCAACAGGGGTGCCTGGGGTTGGACCCCCCCACCACCAATCTGATATGGATGACCTATCCTGAGGATAGGCCATCAATATTAAACTCCCGGACAACCCCTTTAAAAAGTCTTTGCTTCTTTTAGTCCTTGAGTATAGATCCCGGAGGATCAGGCAAGAAACACACCAAACTCAATCAGAGAGAGAAAATGCACACACCATAGACTGCACGATCCTGGGAAAGTGAAGAAACCCTTCCACTACCCTACAGCAACCGGGAGTCAGGCATTAACCCTTCCACTACCCTAGCACCAGTACCTGGTTCTTATAGCCCATCATATCTAGCCGCCCATATCCATAATTAACAGAAGCCCATCTTTTCTTAGCATGCACCCCACCCAAGAACATCATAAAAGGTGGCAGTAGGATTTACGGTCTTTTAAAGTAAAATGGACTCGCGTTACTGCTTTGTAAACATTCCTAACCGGCGCTGATATTTTACAGCAGAAGAAAAACATCCGCGCAGGAAATTTAATTAAAAGTGAGCTGATATTTAATAAAAATGAACGGCTCCGAATCAAACTTGTTTGCCTCGTATACAAACCTGCTGGTGACAGTTTGCAGATTTGGACTATTACAATAGAAGGCGGCTTTGAGATGATTTATTTGGAAATGTTTTTATTATATGGACTAAGACGGAGGAGCCATTTAAAACGACAATTTTCACAGCTGTCAGGCTGACTGAATATTTGATGTGTGCAGGCTTCTCCTCTCCTATAAATGAGACATTTCCTTTCATCTTGTACCCTAACACGCGTTACCTAAACCCCCCAAATCTGAATATTTCAATAAGGTTCTTTCATTATTCACTAGGTTCATGGAAATTTTACTAGGGCAACCACATTTTTCTGTCGTTATGCATACAGGTACAAGCCTTCAGCTGGCAATATTACCGCGATTAGCATAGTTTGATGAAATATTTAAAAGGTTTTCTTTTTTTATTTATTATTTTATTACTCTAAAACCTAATAAATCAAATGACTGCCAAATGCCATTAAGGTGACACTCTGACTGCAATGTGCTTTTCATATTCAAATTTGAAAACAGGGCTGATGAAAGAGCGTGCGGATCTCCCCGGCTGCTGCCTGCGCACAAACATTATATGTATATATGAGAGGGGGGGAGGGGGTGTTCCTATTAAATATAGGCTAACGCAAATGAGGAGCAAGCATGTGCATTGGTGTGTGTTCATACAATGTTTGTGTTAATATCATAATTGCAAATATTTCTGATTAAATCACTGCTTTTTTCATCAAAATATTTGTATTATAATAATTAGAGATGAGCGAATTTCAGGTTATGAAATTCATTCACGCTTCGTTTAGTGGTAAAAGCAGAATTGCGTTATGGATTCCGTTACCACAGACCATAACACAATTCTCTGATGGAATACATAACGGAAACGGGACGGATCAGTTTTGCAGCCCATAGACTTCTATTATGATGGAATGAATAACGGAATGCCTCTAAAGGCATCATAGAATTGTGTTATGGTCCGTGGTAACTGAATCAATAACGCAATTCACCTTTTACCACCAAACAAAGTGTTAACGAATTTCATAACCTGAAATACGCTCATCTCTAATAATAATAACAAATGTAATATTAACTAATGCACAGCGGCGGTTTACGAACAAGGAGGGTCCCCTCCTGATCTCATTCAATCAACCAGTTTACCCTTTTTCTCGAGTCTTCATTCCAACCGTATGCCAGTTCTAACCACGCGCCTCTTTGGAGGTTTTGGACTACTCACATCATTAGGAAGCCAATTTTTACCAGACTTCCGTTATGGCAGTGCTCTAAACAGCAGCAACACCCAATTATACCCCTTCTTCTAAAGAGCCTTGTACAATAAGGGTTAAAGAGGACGTGTCCCCTCTCCTGAACTGTCAGTTTAAGAAACTACTTGCATTTCTCATGTAATAATAATTCTGGATCATCTGCTCATAGGACTATGTTGTGCAATTTGCAATGAAAGCCAGAAGAGTGTTATCAATTAGGGTGCGTCCCTGCACAGTCTGATAGTATCCAAACAAAGCCAGACCCCCCCAACTGGTAACATCCATCTGGACCTTCATCTCAGGGAGTAGATTATTTACCACATATAAGTACAGTATATACTATAAATCAGCTACTCCCTGTCTCTTCTCAATAGCTAGTGCTGACTGCATGGTCGACCCGGCATTTGATTAGTTATTCAGTGTGCCGGGGTACAGGAATTAATCACCGTCAGCGCTGACCATGCTGATCAGTGTCAATATAGCAGGAGGGCTGAGCAAATACATTTTTATATATATATATATCACAGATGTTAATTTCTAGAAATATATAGGAGGCAGCAGGGAGGGAAAAAGAATTAACCCTAGCCATCTTCACAGTGAGATGCCTTAATAACTCTCATTTAGACAGCACTGCTAAGGGACATTTCAGGGCAAGTTATTAAAAAACATACATGTTTTCTAAATAAAGTGCATTAGAAAAATGTTCCCTATTACTGTCCCACATCAAAAGAAAAAATAAATGGCAGTTATGCTTTAAGTGCAATACTATCTTTTTAAAGATTTTAGCTTTATTTGACTGAGCAGGAATTTTACTTTTTATTTACTCAACAAATTCCATAGTGGTGTATGGAGACTGCCATCAGTTCCCACCTGAAACACACACACACACTGGGGCCAGTTTTGCAGGTCATTTATGCCATTTATCAGTATGTTTTTGGATGCTGGGAGGAAGTTGGGAAACCTAGAGGAAAACCCACACAGACGGAGGGAAACATACCGATTCCAACCCAAGGGATCAGCGCTAACCAAAGAGCCACCGTGCTAGCACCATTTCTCTTATGCCTTATAAAAAGGTTAGATACAGAAAACCATCCACCCATTTTTATTTATAAAAAATTACATTGAATACTTACATATAGGCTGTTAATATGTGATAAAATGAGGTGTTTCTTTAAATCTATCAGTACTAAATCAGTAACACTGTGAAAATAGATAGAATTCAAGGGCGAAAATGAAATAAATAAAAAGGCCACTTTACTGCCGCGGTTCAACCGCTATTACAGGTATCAGCCCTGTAGCCCTAGTCTAATGTTACCATTTTAAGAAGTTTTCCAGTAAAAAGTTGTTGTTTTTTTAACAAGTTCTTGCAGCATGGCCCCTGAAACAGGAGATTCATACTTACCTGCTCCACGCTGCCTCCGATCTCTCCATCTTCCGGTCCACGCACTGCTTACATACGGTTTGCTGTGGGCATGCTCACACTGGCTTCAGCGGTAATGTGGCCACTGAAGCCTGTCGATGGCTTGAGCGGTACATGTGACCATGCCCATAGCCAGCTGGATGTAAACGGTGGTGGGATTGGAAGAGTGGAGAGGAGGCAGCACGGAGGACTGGGGCAGACTGGAACATTTTTTATGGGAAAACTCCTTTAAAATCTTGTCTCTACTATTGGTTAAAGGGGTTATCCAAGAAATGTTAATAATAACCTATCCTTAGGTCTTCTAGCAACTGATCAGCAGGGATCCTGGGCGTTGGACCCCCCGGCGATCTGATAATGATGGACTATCCTGAGGATAGGCCATCAATATTATTTCCATGGTAACCCCTTTAAGTATATACTTTTCAGTATTAATCTTACATAATGTCCCTCTGTAGCTGGTCACCGCATTATAACATAGTAGACTGCACATTGTCCATGTATATTCTAAATTCATTAACTCATTGGTTTAGGGCTCATGCACATGGCTGTTGTTGCCCGGTGCCCGTATTGCAGCCCGCAAGCAGCGGGTCCGCAATATACAGGAACCGGCTGTTTTGTGTACCACATCATGAATGCGGACTCATTCAAGTGAATCCGGAACGGGAGTACGGGACCCCAAGGAAGCACTACGGTGCAGACAGATCACGGGTCTATCATGTGTCTGCACCGTAGTGCTTCCTTGGGGTTCCGTGCCTCCGTCCGTCTGCGCCAGCCTAATGGATGGTCCCCAATGCATGGAACGAACGGCACACGTTTCGTGTGCATGAGCCCTTACCCTGTATGTATTAAGTCGTATTGTTTAAATTACCTTTAGAATTAGACAGATCAGTAGATTTAGAGTCACATGTCGCATATTAAATATAATACACTAACATTTGCATGCCTAAAAAATCTCACCGGTATATAGTTTCCATCGGTGCTTCAAGGTAATTCTAATTCTTGCTACATGCAGAGCAAATGAAATACACTCACATATCCAATGAACTGCAGTGAGGAGTACAATGCATTCCCCCCAAACTCCCAAGCGTCAGATAAATGTCATTATTCTGAGAGTTACATATATCTGGTATAATTAGAGTGAAAAACGCTGCTTTATCTTGATGAATTTTTCCTCTCCAGTATTTTAAAAGACTCATAAATATTTAAAACAGTTCAAGTATTTCAAAATTTAATGATGCTGAGAAGGCTTGTTATGGCAAGGCAGAATTATAGGAGTATTTTATGAACAAAATGGTTTTAAATCAACCTGACAAACTCAACTGGGACCCTGATGTCCCTTTCGAAATGAATTTGTCAAGTGTTTAAAGAAGCGAGGATCTGAATGGAATTTCCTACTTTAGAAGCCTCCACTCAAGATAGATTAGAAGTGATCATGGATATAATACAATTAGAGGAGCCTCTTTTATATAAAACGTGGCGCACAAATTCCTGCCCTGTGGATCTCTGCACATTTCTCTCCAGTGTCTAAAATCGAACACGTGTTGGAGTCCCCAGCTCCAGAACCCCTCTGTGTAAATGCATTAAATGGACAGCCATTTTCCCTGTGGTCGCTGTAGTGGAAACGTGTGACTAACCGCCGCTCGCCTCGCCGATAACAGCTGATCACCAGGGGGTAGAGGAGCCAAACCAGATTCTTTTTAGAAATAGGCTGTCTTCAGGATAATAATGCCCGACTGACCAGTATTACAATACCTTGCTTCCTTAACCAACTCACTACCGCTGTACAACTATATACGTCAGCGGTAGGGTGTTTAAATATGACGCCGATCAAAGACATTTAAGCCATTGGATGCTGTGGTCAAATGCGACCACGGCATCTGAGAGCTAAAAAACCTGCGTTACGGACAAGGATAGGACAGTTCTATTACGTTCCGTTCTGCAAACAGTATGCTTCATTACTGGTTTTGGTTCACAATAACTGATGGAAATAACTGAAGTGTGAACTCGGCCTTACTGTTGTCTCTTCAATCACATATGCTGGAAGTTTGCTGAAAGGATCTACCACTGTTTCACCAAACGAATATTATTTTTAATTGCTTTCGATCTTCCGGTAAGGCAGCGCGGTTACTAGTACCTATGCAAAGTTATCCCTCTCACGTTGGTGCTGTTCTCAGTGGATGGTTGTTTTCTCTGCTGTTTGCACTCAGAGCTTCTCACCTCTTAGATGGTCAGAGCTTGCTTATGGCAATTGAGATGAAAAGAGATAGCAGGGCGCTATGTAGTGTGAGGACCATCAACAATCAAATCACCCAAAGATCAGCGGGGCTTACCGAATAGGTTTGTGCATAAACCGGCACAACGCTGCTGACAGCATGCAAGTCTGAGTAGGTCCAGACGCCACCCAGGTGCACCTCCACTCCGCGGAAAAGGAAGTTCCGGTGTAAAGGTAAGTAAAAAAAATATATAAAAAAAAAGGAGATTCCAGAGCGCATCTAAAAGCTGACTAATTTATTTAAAATACATAAAACAAAGAACCAAGAACAGTGCCACGCAGCTTCCTCTTCTCTTCCTCAGGGTGCCTTTGGGTGCTAGGCGACTTTTCTCCCCGCTGTGACGATCTCCGACACACAGTCTCCTGTCGCAGCGTGATCTTGTGAGAACTGGGGCCTCTCCCGAAACCGCTCTGTACTGTAGCCTCCGACAGGGGCAGCGTCTTATTCAGACTGGAGTGATATGCCGCTGCAGAGAAGAGCCCAACCTCTGCAGAGAGGAGCCCAACCAGAGAGGTGTCTTCTCCAGAGAGGTGTCTTCTCTGTGGCGGTGTCTCACTCCGGTCTGAATCGGACGCTGCCCCAGTCAGATGCTATCGTACTGTATCAGCAGGCTGTGTGATGGAGAACATTCCCTAGCAAACAAGAAGAGAAGTGACTAGCCATATCTGTGTGGCTAGTCACTTCAGATTGACATGTGTGGTGCCAGAAATCTTGGAGGACGTTACTGCAGAATGGAGGCGAAGGGGTCGTATTCTTAAGTACAAATATGCCAAGCTCAGGGAAGCATGGCCAACTAGAATATATCAATACCGTATCTAACTTTTTGGGATTGGTGACAGGTCCTCTTTCACATGCATTAACACCTCTTTGGACTGCATCTTGAGAGTTGCCATGAACAGCTACCAAATCCAACACTTTTAAGCAACTCCAAACCTTTTATCTCCTTAATTTGGCATAAAATAATGGGAGAACAGGCCAGACCATGACACTGCTAATTAGTCAAACGTCCAATTACTTTTGAATGAGCGAAAGTGAAAGAGGTATGTCAAAAAATGGCCTCCCCAGCTGATTACTGCAGCGCTGGTCCCAGTTGAAGTGAATAGGAGCAGTGCCGGAGTAACCAGCATCAACCACTACACAGAGCTGTGTAATTCCGGTTCCGGAGCTACTCCCGAACAGATGATCGGAAGGGGTGCTGGTCTGATATTGATGACCTAATGTAGGAATAGTTCACTGTTAAATCTGGAGGAACCTATTTAAGTAAAAAAAAGTTGCAATTTCCAGCTCACCATAGACGAGGATGCACGGAACAAGACCGGACCAGTCTTCTATGTAACATACGGAAGAAATGAGTCCCAGCATTCAGAGCTTCAAAAGGTTACTTCATAAAAAGGAATATGATTAAGAATTGACCAGTTCGAAACATGTTAACCAACTACGGTGAGGTGTATACTGGATGTATTCCTTTTTATGAATCCGAATAAAGACGAAGGAACCTATTTAAGGTCTACATTTCAATCACATATCGATGCCCTTGCGTCAAATCCAATGTGGTGGTGTACAGAGGCTAAATTATAAACATTGGGATACTGACCAAACACTTTGAGACCCACTTGAATATATGTAAGACATAATAGGTATCGTAATTAGCATATGGCCCTTTAAAATGTCCAGAGCAATGGATTTGTATATGTCCTAGGAGTAGAAGCTCCTTACTCAAAAGGGACACAAGCTTCATAATTAAATTAACTTTCCTGTGACAGATTCTTTTGAGATATTATTGCTCTATATGTAAATTTTTTTATTTTTTTCCTGGAATCCTTTAGAAAGACGGCATTGTATTTCAGCACGTATGGCGAATACTGTAGGGCAGAAGAGATCAATACAAAGTTTACAAACCAGCAGATTACATGATTACATTTAGCGTCGCTAGAGAAGGGAATTACAATGTTTTAGAGTCTGGAAATACAATTATTGCCAGTTGGGAATATTCTTCTAATCAGGACATTATGCATTCATTCTTTAGTATTCAAATGTATGAAAAATTCATAAACCATTGTCTAACACAGAGCACTCAGCAGCTACCCCCCTGTTCTTGCCTGTAATTAACATGCCTCCGAGGTTTTTGCGGATGTGGGAGTAAAGGGTAGAGGAGTCATTATCCTGGGAACTCTTTACATGCTCAGTATACTTCTCAAAATGATTTTGTGATGGAGGGTATTGTAATTGCCGTGCCATTCACTTGTACAGGTTCTGTTCCACTAAACATTAAATCACCGGCAGAAAGATGCCCTACTTCATAAGTGTCACAGCAGGAAATAAAAGCACACATGACAGTGAAATCAGGGTTAATCTGAGGTTATTTATACATGTTCTGCTGCATCTTGTTTGCATATGGCCTGAAGTAATCGAGGAACTTCCAAGATTTCTTTTGTTATTTGGTTATTATGGAAGCTCCTCAAGAAGATTGTCCTTCCTGTGCTCAGGCTTCACCTTCTCCTCTGAACATCATTTTACTAGTGAAGGCTATGCTCTCCCTGCATTTTCTTAACGCCTCTTGAAAATTACATTTATAGCACATGAGAAGAGAAAAAGAAACTTTGCAATATATCTTATTAGAACAAAATGCCTCCTTTTCCACTTATCAGACTCCTCCCGCCGCTTCCTCAACTGTTTACATAATCTAAATTCAATGACCAACCCTGTCCCATACAGAAGGCAGATTATAAGCTCAATGAGATCTCAGGTTACATGCTGGCCATTGAAATCTATGCAGAGGACATTCACCAGCCAGCCCTGGGTAGATTTTGGGGCACAAATCCTGTTTAAAATGTAGACAGGGTAAATTTAGGCAGACAGTCTACAGATGCGCCAAATTTATTACAGTAGGAATAAATCAGGATACACTTTAGGCTACTTTCACACTTGCGTTCGGGGCTCCGCTTGTGAGTTCCGTTTGAAGGCTCTCACAAGCGGCCCCGAACGGATCCGTCCAGCCCTAATGCATTCTGAGTGGATACGGATCCGCTCAGAATGCATCAGTATGGCTCCGTCTGTCCTCCGCTCCGCTCAGCAGGCGGACACCCGAACGCTGCTTGCAGCGTTCGGGTGTCCGCCTGGCCGTGCGGAGGCAAACGGATCCGTCCAGACTTACAATGTAAGTCAATGGGGACGGATCCGTTTGAAGTTGACACAATATGGCTCAATTTTCAAACTGATCCGTCCCCCATTGACTTTCAATGTAAAGTCAAAACGGATCCGTTTGCACTATCATGAACAAAAAAAAAAAAAAAAACATTTTTTTTTTTTTTTTTTTTGTTCATGGTAATGCAAACGGATCCGTTCTGAACGGATCTAAGCGTTTGCATTATAGGAGCGGATCCGTCTGTGCAGACACCAGACGGATCCGTTCCGAACGCAAGTGTGAAAGTAGCCTAAGGCGCAAAATACACCAGCCAGGACACTCGCATGAAGAGTAGAAATCCTCTTCTTTATTCAGTTTTTTCTTTTTATGTCAATAAAATAACAAAACAACGCCTTTCGGGGGTACTAAAGCCCCCTTCATCAGGTTAAAAAGACTCAATGCTCTTTTAACCTGATGAAGGGGGCTTTTATTGAGATAAAAAGAAAAAACTCAATAATGAAGAAGATTTTTACTCTTCTCGCGAGTGTCCTGGCTGGTGTATTTTGCGCCTTAAGTGTATCCTGATTTATTCCTACTAGATTGGGCATCCTCTCCGGAACCTTTAGATACCACGGCAGCACTAACCGACAAGTGGACGCACGTGTTCGCACGAATTTACTAAACCCACAGTAGAGTTGTGCCTATTGTAAGGTGAGCCTCCATTTTTAAGTTCTATCAACCAGTCATACTTAACTGGAACATACTGCCCTATGGTGCGCTTTCTTTATGTTTTTCTAGCCAAATGTATTACAGTGGCTCATGTTATATTACAACATCCGGTGCATGGCTAGACACTTTTGTCTAACTTTACACCAACTACTGGTTAGCTTAGTTTGCTCCAAAATTTTGTGCCACACTTTTCGTGGTGCACGTTGTTGCTTTTTTGCCACAATCTCTTTCCACTAAGCCATGCCCCCTTCTAAAGCTAGAAAAGTGCCACAGGCAAGCGCGACCCAGTGAGTTGTTGCTTTTGGTGCATTTGCTTCATAGAAAGCTCTAAAAGTTGACCATAAGAGCTGTATACCCAATATGCTAGGATATTTAGCAAAGCTGCTTCATTTGACTTGGATTTTCGTAGCATCCATGCTTGGTAACATTCTGAAACCCCCACCATTTTTTTCGGACACATTCCTAGGTGTCTTAAAAAACAACGCAGAAGCTTTAAGAATATGCCATTGGTCCAAATAAAAGTTGATTAGTTGGCTGTGCAGAGGACAGAAGATATAAATTAAAGACTCTACTTCTGAGCAGGTTCCTCTGCTTAACGCATGGGAGGATCTTAGTTACTTGATCTCCATTTTGTCATTTAGGTAAAGCCCATTACATAAATGTAAATGCATATCAATAAGGATAACTTTTTATGTGAAATTTGTAGTATGCTGGCAATCTTTAAACTGCACTTAAAGGTACTTACAGTGGCATGCAAAAGTTTGGGCACCCCTAGACAAAATTACATTGAAAAACTGTGGATACACCTCAAAAGAGCAGTGCGTGCAAGACGGCCCAGGAATCTCACAGAACTGGAAGACTTTTGCAAGGAAGCATGGAGAAAAATCCCTCAAACAAGAACTGGCAGACTCTTGGCTGGCTACAAAAACCGCTTACAAGCTGTGATACTTGCCAAAGGGGATCTACTAAGTGCTAACCATGCAGGGTGCCCAAACTTTTGCTTTGGCCCTTTTCCTTTTTTTGTAAATTTGAAAATGTAAAAGATGAAAAAAAAAAAATAGTTTTTACTTAAAATACAAAGGGAATATGTCATCTTTAACCTTATGGCTTTTGGAGACCATTTCATCTTCAACTTGCCTAATTGTTCACAGTAACAGTAGTTTTGATCAGGGGTGCCCAAACTTTTGCATACTACTATATTACTCAGAATAGTCCAAACAGTAATTCTCGTATTCTACTAACATACTCCATACTTATTACTTAAAGTTCTTAACATGATGTTCCTGTTCATCTCTTGACTTCTATATCTCTTGGTCTATAAAGATTTATTTAAGTTTACACAGTAAACAAGAAAAAAACTGACTAATTTCAGACTTCACGGGTGGTCTAGGGTACTGAAGAGGTCTACACCTCCTTATATAATGGTCTAGAGCATGGATGTCAAACTCATGGCCCTCCAGATGTTGCAAAACTACAACTCCCATCATTCCCTGATAGCTGTAGTATGCCCAGGCATGATGGGAGTTGTAGTTTTGCAACAGCTGGAGGGCCACGAGTTTGACATCCCTGGTCTAGAGTAATGGATAGGTCATTTCAGTTTTATTGGTAGTCTAGGGTAGTGGAGAGGTTCACGCCCTTTTACGTAATGGTCGAGAGTAACAAAGGGGTATCTCTAGCTTTCCTGGTGGTCTAGGCTAGTGGAGGGACTAATATCAGAAGTCTAGTGATTTACTCACCTCTTGAGGTTGTAGCAGCTGTGCTCTACCCTGCTTCTCTGACATGAAGTTTCATGTGACTTGTACATCTTATTCAGCTTCCTCTTCCGGACTCACAGAGAGCATTATGTGACTGTTAGGGCTGTTTCACACGAGCGGAAGCCGTGCATGGCATCCGCTCCGTGAAAGAGTGCCAAGACCCGATGCAGACTGCAGAGGCACGGAGCATTAACATGACTGATAATGCTCCGTGCCTCTCTGTGACCTCTTTACTACGAAATCATGGTGACAACTTTATCTCACCATGATTTCGTAGTAACGAAATCACAGAGAGGCACGGAGCATCATCAGTCATGTTAATGCTCCGTGCCTCTGCAGTCTGCATCGGGTCTTGGCACTCTTTCACGGAGCGGATGCCACGCACGGCATCCGCTCGTGTGAAACAGCCCTTTTAGTTAACTGCCACTTAATTCTCTCTATGATTGGGCAGAGCACGTAACACTCTGTCCAATCATTAAGGAAACACAAACGCCTTTCTGAGAAAAGGTGCATCTTACAGTTAATCGGAATTGATTATTAGCTACAAATTGAGCTTTCTACAGGACTGCAAATCACCAATTTACCTTAATCACCTACACGGGTATTCTTACATTTTTATTAGGCTTGTTTCACATTTGCGATATACATTTCTGGCAGGGGAGCAGCCTGCCAGAGATGTCTGGATCCGGCACTGCCGGATGTTAACTGAAATCCGCCGGCCCCATTCACTATAATGAGGACCAGCTGGATGAGAACCGCTGCCCGCAGCATTATTTGTCTGGCCACTTCTCGGCATATTTGCCGGGTTGAGGCTGGATTGTCGTCGGTCCTCATTATAGTAAATGGGGCTGGACAGCGATGCGTTTGCTTTCGGCAATGCTGGGATGCAGACAGATCAGGCTGTTCTTATTGCTGCACAGCACGCTGTCTCACATGGTGCCCTAGACCTGTATCCTGCTCCCAGGTTATCCATGTAACTGTAGCATCAAATACACGTGAACTGGCCACACATTTTACCGTATCAATTTTCTTATCATCCAAAAAGGCTGAAAAGGACATACTTCTAACAACCGCTGCGCCCATTCATCTTCAATTGCAAGTAAAACTTTTTCTCCTAACTGGACCTGGATTTCCATCCACTCAGCATTGGACTGTGAAGACGCTCTACCCAAATAATATTTGAAGACACAAAACCAAACTTACTGGTTTCACTTCCTGCGCTACTGGGATGATGCAGTCATCACTGTCACTTTCTGTAGATTCGTTTCCATCTGTTGTTTGTCGTCCATCATGATCTTTAAATGGAAATATATTGAAAAAATATAGACTAAAACAACAGCAAAATAGAAAAAAAAAAGCTTCTAATTTAAATGTTACATTGTATTTAAGCATAACATAACAATTATCATATTCAGGTGTCCACATACTTTTGGCCATGTAGAGCAGGTCATATACGTAAACCTGGATGAAGCTTACCACTTTAGGCTACTTTCACACTCGCGTTTTGGCTTTCCGTTTGTGAGTTCCGTTGAGGGCTCTCACAAGCGGTCCAAAACGGATCAGTTTTGCCTTAATGCATTCTGAATGGAAAAGGATCCGCACAGAATGCATCAGTTTGCCTCTGATCAGTCACCATTCTGCTCTGGAGGCGGACACCAAAACGCTCTGTTTTCTATGACACAATAGATAGAAAACGGATCCGTCCCCCATTGACTTTCAATGGTGTTCAAGACGGATCCGACATGGCTATAGAAGACATAATACAACCGGATCCGTTTATGACGGATGCATGCGGTTGCATTATTGTAACGGAAGCGTTTTTGCAGATCCATGACGGATCCGTAAAAAACGCTAGTGTGAAAGTAGCCTTACAAAAACTGAATTTAATTACTGCTCATAGTTAGAGATATCTGGAAATGAGCACCATAGTACAAAGGAACTATGGGGGTCATTTACTAATATGAAAGACACCTAAATTAGGCGTATTTCAGGCAACGATGGCGGTGCAACGGTTATTTGCGCCACTATCTGTGACTTTTACCCGATCACGCCGGGTGTAAAATTGTGGGCGAAGAAGTGGACGGGCCTGTCTCATTCATCATTTTCTACGCCTGTTCTTAGGCGTAGAAAATGATCTAAATGTAAAACAGCTCGGAAGCTGTCTTACATTTAGAATTGGCGCCGGCGCCTCTTCATAGCTTGGGCGGATCCACCGCCAGCTATGGGCCTTTATTAAAACGCTGGTCTTAATAAATGTTAGGGATCGACCGATTATCGGATTTACCGATATTATCGGCCGATATTCAGGATTTTGACCGCTATCGGCATTTATTTTGCCGATATTCCGATAGCGTATGGGGAACACAGATCGCGCTGCTGACAGCGCTCTCCGTGTTCCCTCAGCAGCAGCACAGGGGAGAAGGAGCAGTGTCTCCTCCCCCTGTGCTGCTGCTGCCAATGAGAGGGCAGGGGACAAGAGGAGGGGAGGAGCTATGGCCACTGCGCCACCAATGAAGCTTAATCTCACATTTATTCATATACAGGAGGCGGGAGCTGCAGGATCACACAGCCGGCTCCCGACCTCTATGAGCGTTAGCTGCGATCTGCGGTAGTTAACTCCTCAGGTGCCGCGGATCGCAGCTACTGCTCATAGAGGTCGGGAGCCGGCTATGTGATCCTGCAGCCAGCTCCCGCCTCCTGTATATGAATGAATTAGAGATTAAGCTTCATTGGTGGCGCAGTGCGCCCCCCCAAGGCCCCCAGTATCAGACATTGGTGGCGCAGTGCGCCCCCCCTCCCCCCCCCAGTATTAAGCATTGGTGGCGCAGTGCTCCTCCCCCCCAAGCCCCCCCAGTATTAAGCATTGGTGGCGCAGTGCGCCCCCCCTCCCACCAGTATTAACCAGTGGTGGCGCATAGGGCCCCCCCACCCCAGTCGCAGTGCGCCCCCCCCCCCCCCCACAGGATACCCTCTCCCCTGCTCCTCCGATCGGAGCCCCAGCAGTGTAATGCTGGGGCTCCGATCGGTTACCATGGCAGCCAGGACGCTATTGAAGCCCTGGCTGCCATAGTAAGCTCCATGCTGCTGTGTGCACAAAGCACAGAGCAGCAGGGACAGTGTGAGCTCCTATTCATCCTGATAGATCTCTATCAGGGTGAATAGGACAAGGGTTCTAGTCCCTAAGGGGGCTAAAAGTTAGTTTAAAAAAAAAAGTTACAAAAATAAAAAACACCAAAATATTAAATATAAATGAAAAAGAAAGATTTACAAAAAAAAATACACATTAACAATAAACATTAATTTTCAGCAGATTTGTGGGAATTTTTTTTTTTTTTCATATATGAAAATTCCCAGAATATCGGTATAAATTATCGGCTATCGGCCTGAAAGTTCACAAATTATCGGTATCGGCCCTAAAAAATCAATATCGGTCGATCCCTAATAAATGTGCCCCTATATACATTTATTACATACCTTCTGCCTCTAAATCTGTTACTTCATCTTCTGACGTGTCAAAACGTTCAGCTTCGTACTTGTCGTCTGAAGATGGAGACCTCTTTTCCTTCTCATCCACAGTTTTGTTCAGCCGCTCTCCACTAAACCCTTTGTCAGCAAATGTGTCGTGTTTTGTCTATGGACATACAGTATAACGTAATGTTTAAGCGGCACCTTTTTTTCCAGTTCACAAAAATAACATTAAAGTAGGTACACTACAAGGAAAATCTTAGCTTCTATAAGACGTGTTACCTCTCCAGATCTGTTTTAGAAACTACTTGCATTTGTGCCCTTTCTTTATTATTCCTGCTAGAAATGATTAATGAATTACTAGAAGTTTGCAATGAAGGTCCAGCTGGGTGTTACCAATTGGGAGTTTGTCTCTGCTTAGTCTAACATTGGCAGCACTGGTTGGATAGTGTCAGATAATGCAGAGACACCCCCTTTCCCCTACCCAAATGGTTACACCCATCTGGATATTCATTGCAAACTACTAGCAATTCATTTGAAACTTCTAGAAGGAATAATAACGTTATGGCACAACATTGAGTCATAAAAAGAGATGCTCCAGCATTGCTATGACATGAGGAATCCAAGTAGTTACTAAAATAGACATGTCGAGGGGTTACGGGTCCTCTTCAATGTGTATCTGTTGTTAGTGATTCACTAAAAGGGCATCTGTCAGCAGATCTGTACCTATGACACTGACTGACCTGTTACATGTGCGCTTGGCAGCTGAAGACATCTGTGTTGGTCCCATGTTCATAAGTGCCCGCATTGCTGAGAAAAATGATGTTTTAATATATGCAAATGAGCCTCTTGGAGCAACGGGGGTGTGGCCATTACACCTAGAGGCTCAGCTCTCTCTGCAACTGCCGCACCCTCTGCACTTTGATTGACAGCATCATGCCTGGCCCTGTCACTCAGTGGAGAGGACACAGCTGTTGCAGAGAGAGCAGATCCTCTAGGTGTAATGGTAACGCCCCCGTTGCTCCTAGAGGCTCGTTTGCATACACTGAAATATCATTTTTCTCAGCAATGTGGGCACATATGAAAATGGGACCAACACAGATGTCTTCAGCTGCCAAGTGCACATGTAACAGGTCAGCCGGTGTCATAGGTACAAATCTGCTGACAAATGCCCTTTAACAGGAGACGCCTTGATATTTCGCGGCCCTGCACTTCATCAGCGCTCTACTATGTATGAAATGTTTAACACAACAATACATAAAGCTGTTGTAAGTTTTTATGCTATTAATAATCAATCTGCTAGTTAGACACTTGAATTACACAGTGAGAACCAACAGAAATAAAGAAACCGAGTGAAAAGTAAACTGCCTCTGGAAGGTTCACCGACAGGTTGTCCCAAGATGAACGGACTAGTCATATTCTTGACAAGTGGAAAAGAAAGAGCGCATGAAGCCGAGCAGCATTACTGCTGTTTGACAATCGTCACGCTGAAGAAAACTAATGGGTACATTTCCCTGTAAAGAGTAATGGCTGAAGGGTTAGGACACAGATGTAGTTTATCAGGTGGTAGCTTTTTCAACAAAGCGACATTATGAACTATTTCTTCACTAAGTTTCCAAAAAATGGATTTTCATGTACAAAAACAATGCAATCAATGACTTGGTTCACCGACATAAAATGAGAATACAAAGGACACGCATTAATACAAAGAACAAACCAGGAACTAATAAAAAACATCATCATGTATAAATGTGGCTTTACGCGTTTCAATAATGCATACAAGTCAACTAATGAAAGTTGTCTCAAGGTGTAAGGCGTGATTGCATTTTCTACCATCTAAAGCAGGGATGCCCAGCCTGCGGCCCTTCAGCTGTTGCGAAACTACAACTCCCAGCATGCCTGGACAGCCTACAGCTATTAGGGGATGTTTGGAGTTGTAGTTTTGTAACGGCCAGAGGGCCCTGATCTAAAGGAATCAAGTACTTACACGTTGAGGTGATTGTCATTAGTCAAATCGTATGCAGAACTTTAGGTATGCTAAAAATATGGTCACTGGTCCGGCAATTATAGGGGTTTTCTGACTCTAACCGATGATCTGTCGTCTCGATAGTATCTGATTGGTGAGGGTCCAACACTCGGGATTGAGAAGACACCAGAGCTCTTGTAAGCATCGTTGCCTTTTTGCAGCTACCAAGCAAAGCGCCGTACATTGTATAGCGGCTGTGCTTGGTATCGCAACTAAGCTCCATTCACTTGAGTAGAAATAATTTGCGACTAGGCCATGTGACCGATGAACGTGACGTCACTGGCCTAGGGAAAGCCTGTCGGTGCCTTCTCAAGCAGCTGATCGGCAGGGGTCCCGCATGTCCCCACCAGAAGATAAGTAATCAGTTAAAAAGTGTTGGAAAATCCCTTAAAACTACCCATCCACATATTGGTGCCCGGCCTATGTAGCACATGACTACTATTACAAACTCATCACAATTGCGAAGAATCACCAAATGTAAGCACATAATTAAATTCTTTCAAGACCAGTAGGGATAGTTGAGGGAGAAATAAATCGCCAAATCGTATGCATTATCAAAGCGTGTAAAAAAGGCAACTTAAAGCTCCCTTCACACGTCCGTATAATGGGTCCGCATCCGTTCCGCAGAACGGGTGCGGACCCATTCATTCTCTAAGGGGACGGAATGGATGCGGACAGCACACTATGTGCTCTCCGCATTTCCAGAGCGCGCCCCCGATCTTCCGGGCCGCGGCTCCGGAAAAAAATAGAACATGTCCTATTCTTGTCCTCAGTTGCAGACAAGAATAGGCAGTTCTATGGGGGTGCCGGCCGGGTGGATCCGCAATACACCACGGACATGTGAATGGACCCTAAGTTGGGATAGAAGAACAACTAAGATATAGGAAGCTTAGTAAAAGGAAAATAGCCTCATCAGGGCAGACTCCATTAAAGGGTTTTTCCGGGAGCTCCATATCAGTGGCCTATCCTCAGGACAGGTTATCAATATCCGATCCGTAGGGGTCAGACACCCAACACCTGTACCAGTCATCTGTTTGAAGAGGCTGCGCCTAGGTCGGCACCATCACATTCAGTGGTCACTAGACATATTTGCTGCTCAGTCTCAATCAAGTGAATGTGGCGGGATAGCAATACCAAACACAGCCACTGCACAATGTATGCAGCTGTAATTGGCGTGCACCAAAGCCTCTTTAATCAGTTGATCTGCGGGGATGCTGGGAGTTGGACTCCTCCCACCAATCAGACATTGATGACCTATCCTGAGGAAAAACCCTTTACTATAGGACATCGTAAAGACTTTCTGAGAAAAAACAAGCCAGCAGGGTCCCCAAAATTTCTATTGGGGCGATGCAAGAATAGTATAAATGACGAGTTTGCCTTTTTACTACAAGCACCGGCTGCACAATTCCTCTTAAATGGACACTTCCATCAGAAAGGGCTATTTTTTTTCAAAACTCAATATTCATAGCCAAATATTCTTTATAAATTGTTTTCCGTTTTTCTTTTCCACTGCGGCAAGGGCCGTTCCGCTGGGTCCTCCATCCCTGTATGTCTTCACTGCCTGGCCCAGTCAGTCAAAGTGGTGAGGACAAGGCAGGGAATGGAAAGGAGAGGAGACTCAGCAGTGCCATCTTGGCACCCAGGGGCTAATTAGCATAAAATAAAAACTATGATTTCTACACAAATGGGGCCACATAATGAAATAGGATCAAGACCATCACAAAGTACTAATGAGCGTGCATCCATCATGATGTATCAGGTGACAGATTCCCATTAAATACAAACTAAAACAGGCACAGAAAATGATGGCTTGTCTGCCCGGCCACTTCCCTGCCCACGCCAAGTCCACTTTTTCAAGCCTGGCGTGAGCGGGGGAAAAGTGGCAGATTCTGCCGCACCATGCAATGCGACAGAATCTGCGGCAGATATACACCACAAAAGTGGCGTATATGTGGTTATAAATGCCCCCCATACTTTTTTTTTTTTTTAAAACAGGGTAGTTCAAGCAGCATGAAGCTCCTCGCAGGTTTCTGGTGACAGACTCTCATCATGGTAACTGAGATATAACAAATCTGTCTGCCTACTTACCGGGGGAGTTTGTGTAATGGTGACGTGACTGTCTATGTGATATCCATATGGCACTTTATGGCGAATTACACTGAAATGCTTTCATACACTGCTTTGTATTGCTTAATAAAGCCAGAGGGGACATGAGTTAGTTTCCATGAGATTGTGAGGCTGAGGTCTGCTAGGGTAATGCGTCCAGTTTCCTCTAGGAACCTACAAAAGACTGGTCTGGAAATCGCCTGCACATCCACTTTTATAAAATCCTCTACATGAATCAGAAACACCATGTGATATTCAATAAGATCTGGTCACCCGGACTGTACAACTCGTCACGTACCTGGCTTCATGGTCCATTAAAATTCAGATGTTGACACTTCTGACCCTTTGTACTTACAGACTATTCTTCTGATAACACACTCTGCTTCTGCACATACATGTATATTCTCCAGGCAACGGTTTATAATAGATTGTGAGTGACCCGATTAGAGCTTTGATCTTTATTGTATTATTACAAAACTAAATAACTGCCGTGGTAGCAATTCTTTTTTATCATTAATGAAAATACATTAGTCATACCTCAGAAATGTTTAGGACTGTTACTGGATTTTTATTCATCCTTGTCTTTTCGTCCTCAACAGTACGATCAACGGGATTCTGAAATTACACAAAAATTATGCAATGCACTTAAAGGTAATATATTGTCAGAAAATGACCAATAAACAGGTAGTGCCATAATAGTATGGGGCTGGCAGGAGTCCCCAGATGTTCATTGGCGTACAGTGCCTGTGCCATCACTGGGGCAATACACAGCCGGGGGCTCCTGCTGCCAATAGCCAAAAAGCTTTTTATGTACCCCTAAATTGTGCCACTGAGAAAGACAACTCATCCCGCCAAAAAAAAGGCATCATACATCAACTGAATTATTAAAAAGTGATGTACCTTTGTATGTGATGAAGAAAAAGGAAAGAAACAATATTATTTCCTAAGGCCTAAATAGGCCTGGTATTTAAAAGGTTAAAGTTGGAGCACCGAGGGGCGCGCTCTAGCGCTAGGAGTACCACTACAGCTACATCATCGGCGCTTGTACACTATGTATATGCACTATTGGCAAGGGCCAGCACGGCAGTTTAACCTGAATACCAATATAACATATCTTCCATGTACTTATCATTTAGCTATAATATCCTGCCTACATTCAGTGCGCTGCCTGTGACGTTCCTAGTGCGAACCGCGCTGATAAATGACAGGAAGTCTAAGGCATATTGGCACACCATAGACTTTTTTCAGGGTGCGGGTGCCCACAGAGAGGGCTCGGAGTGCAGCCTCTGACACCCGTGCCATAGGTTTGCCACCACTTCTCCAGAGGAAAGAAGGTTTCTACACAAACATAGAAGAGGATTCTTTACTGTAAGAGCAGTGAGACTATGATGGTGATGGTTAACTCACTAAAACAGTTCAAGATTCAGGGAGTTATTCTGGATGCCATATTGGAGTCGGGAAGGATTTGTTTTAACCCAAGATGAGAAAAATTGGCTTCTAGATCAAGAGTTTTTTTTTGCCTTCTTCTGGATCAGCTTTGCAGGCTAATAGGCTGAACTGGAGGGACATGTATCTTTTTTCAGCCTTACACACTATGATACTATGGTGGCCGCCAGACTGGACTCTGTTCTTGACATAGGAGAATGTGGATGTCACGGAAGGTGAGGGAAGGAAAGCAAACCAAACACATCTAACAGGTAACAAAACACCAGGCTAGGCCCCACAGCTAATGAACAGGGAAAGGTCACCACCTGACAATCCCTAAGCCTTTCCCTGACTGCTAACAACATGAACAAATCCCAATGGTAGAAGTGTTCATGCACAGGAACCTAAGCCCTGCTGCAACTGACACAAACCCTCAGCTAGGGAGCAGGGGATAAGACAACCGGTTCCTTCTACAAGATGAAGGAATCACTGTCTTCCTAAGGCCTAGCCAAGAAATACAACAAAAAGGGAAGAAAGGAGGACTTAACTCAAGATGGACTGGGAGCAGGAGATCCACCAAGCACCAGCAGAGAACTTCAGAAGAAACTATAAACCGCAAGGGCTATAGTGGGAGGCGGACATAAATAGCATCACTAACTAACTGATGAGCAGAACCTGTGAGGAGGTGGGATCCTGCCGAACACCACAACAAAGCAATCTGTCAAATAGGCACACGTGCCGCAAGTCTGACAGATCTTCTCAGGTCACTTACAGGGCAGGGCATGACAGTGGATATGCCATAAATGTCCAAGACAGAAATATCCCTTTAAATAAATGCACAACAATATCTGCTTTCTGCTTGGGTAGTTAAGTATAGGAGTATATAAGAACCTTATGCAAATGACTATTTGGATCTACACAAGGTCTTCAGGACAACACTAGACCTGCTGAAAATCAAAACAGGAAGACTACATTAGGCTCGTCCCCATGACATTATTTACATACCAATAATAATGGGGAAAAAAAATAACAAAAGGGGTGCTATTCACCAAACCGATCCCCTCTTGCTCCCATGCCAACATTTCACTGGTCCCCCTCCACATTTCTTGTTTGCTGGGCTCCAGAACCGATGTGCCATATTGACTACAGCAGTCACATACAGTATTTTGTCAATCACTGTACTGCTGTCTGCTGCAACAAGTAATTGGCTGCAGTGGTTACATGACCTGTAAACACACCGCATCAACGGGTGAAACACTGGCACGGGAGTAGTCGGGGAGTGGTATGGTATTACTCCTTTTGTTTTATATCATCGTAAGCGGTTTG
Source organism: Bufo gargarizans (assembly GCF_014858855.1). Taxonomy (NCBI): domain Eukaryota; kingdom Metazoa; phylum Chordata; class Amphibia; order Anura; family Bufonidae; genus Bufo; species Bufo gargarizans. The sequence continues at coordinate 91,616,418 of NC_058089.1, read as the reverse complement.
TAAAAAATCTCCTGGGGTTGGTAAACACCTCTGAGGGGTTAACAATAGATGTTCTTACCAGGGTTTCCATGGCTTCAGTGAAAGAGACTTTCTTGTCTGCTGCAGATTTCGGTGTCCTTGGCTTCGGCATTGGTGCCTGCAACACACACAATAATAAAAATTTCACTACTCATCAAACAAATTCAACAGGTAAGGCATTATTCACACATACGTGGACCACGGTCCACGAAAACCCGTCCTGCAGAGTGCATGAGCGCACAGCGTCATTGGTTGCTATGAAGCCGTGCACTTCGTGCCGCTGCCGCTAGTGTTGTCTTCAGGACAACACTAGACCTGCTGAAAATCAGGTCCCCATGACATTATTTACATACCAATAATAATGGTATAAAATAACACAAGGGGTCCTACTGGCCAAACCGATCCCCTCTTGCTCCCATGCCAACATTTCACTGGTCGCACACCACATTTCTTGTTTGCTGGGCTCCAGAACCGATGTGCCATATTGACTACAGCAGTCACATACTGTATTTTTAATAAAGAATAATGGCTGTGATTTGCATATAGTTTAACTATTTAATATCACAATCCACTAAAAGATACACCTATAAAAACTAAACACATGATTCCAAAGAGACATAATTCAAAAATACATGATTTAAAAAACACAATTCATCTCATCTGTTTCATGAACCAAGTCCCTTTAAATGCGGAGCTCACGCATATAATTCAGTATTAAAAAATGTATATATGAAAAAAATTTGATGTAAAACAGTTTCCTTGTTAATTCCTTCACTCCGGACGTGTGATTAATATTTTTAGTTGTTATTTCATTATGTAGTTACATCCACACAGTTCGCTAGGTTAGTTGTTAGTTTGTGATACTTTTCGTCACTCTGTAATGACTTGAACCACGCAATGCCCAATATCAGATGGCTCACTTATCGCGCACATGTATAGCCATGATGTGAAGTTTTTTACTCACAGTTAGTTTGCCCGACACATGCTGTGGCTGTTACTCACGTAATTGTAGTAAATTGTTATACTTTCGCCCGGTCTTAAATCGCAATGTCTTCAGCTGTATCGCTCTTCACTGAGCGTCTTTTCGCGCATGCACATCAAAATTTCAGGGACGCCAAGTATGTTGTCCGGTATTGCGCTGTGTTCTGGATAAGTAATAGTTCACACTGTCCGAAGCAAAGCTGCCACCAGACGCGTTTCAGAACTAGTAGTTCCTCAGTGGTGAAAGAGGCAATAGATGGCTGTCAGGACCGAACAGCCCACTTTTAAACTATTTTAGATACAAGTTAATTTCCGGCCTGGATCATACTAAATTCACTTTAATTTGTTTACAAGATATTAATGCGTGCTGTTAGAACATAGATTGTCTATATCAATATTCGTATAAAATAAAAATAGTAATTATAATTATGTTAATATATATTAATCACATGAATGGATATCATCCCCTTTCATCATAAACGCATATACCCATGAGCGACAATGTGAACAGGGACCAACACTTCTCACACCGTTTAATGGCGCATTATGTGTCTATATAAATATATATATATCGTAGTAATCACACCCTTAACGTCTCTGGGTGTATGCGTGTTTTTTTAATTATTATATCTGAGACATCTTCTAATTCATAAATTATTCAATTATATGGGGGGGGGGAGGGGGTTCACATCGGGCATTAATAGAATTCATTGATGTGATCAATAATAAATCGGTTTAATCTGATATTTACCCCCAACATAAATTCCAAAATGGTGGAATTTTTAGATCTAAAAATAGAAATATGAGATAAGTCGTTTGTTTGTAGTACATATAAAAAAGAAGTAGCTAAAAACAGTTTCATTCTGAATACAAGCTGCCATCTACCAAGATAGCTATTAAATGTCCCAAAAGGTCAATTTCGACATCTAAAAAGAAACTGCACTCAAATACAGCAGTTTGAAAAAGAAGCAGAGATGTTGAAAACCCAATTTGTAGAAAAATTATATCCATCTGAGTTATTAGATAAATCATTGGATTCAGTGAGAAATATGGACAAAAAATCGTTTTTTGAACAAAAACTAATGGAAAATAAGCAGACTGTGGCAGATTCTTGTAAGATTGTATTACTGTTTAATACAAATTACAAGAAAGTGGCTAGAATCACTCAAAAGCACTGGCATCTTTTGAAAGAAGATTAAATATTGGGACCCATAATTCCCCGAATAGTATATAGTCGAGCACCTAATTTGGGTCTACAAATAGCACCCACCATTAGGAACAAAAAAAGGAGGATAACTGTAGGGAACAGAAGGTTTCTACAGGTGTGGCCTGTGTCAAAATTGCAAACAGACCAGTTTCCAGAGAAAAACAACAGTAGTAGAATCGACAACAAATCAATTCAAATGGGATATAAAGGAAACTCTAACATGCAATAGTAAATCGGTTATTTATTTAATAGAGTGCACGTGCCGAAAACAATATGTAGGACGAACAAAGAGGATTCTCAAAACAAGGATTAGCGAACATAATAATATTAAGAAGGGATATGAGAAGCCTACATTATGAAATCATTTTAGGGCACATCGTGAGAGTAAACCCAGGGGTATGACATGTGTTGCACTAGAATCTGTGAGAGAGGATTGGAGAGGTGGTGATTTTATCTCTCGGATGTCTAGATGTGAATAAAAGAAGATTTATGAGTTTGGATCCTTGATGCCGAGGGGGCTCAATGCAGAATTGGAAATCTTTTATTTTTTTTTAACTCGTTTTATTGAAAAAAGAGTAACAAGGCACTTCAGTGGTACAATTGCATAGAGGATACCAAAACATAGTACAGATCTGATCACACGGAAAGACAGTGATTATACATACACAATTAATCAAATGAAGAGAGGGTACAGCATTTCAGGGCTTACACAGCAGAGATACCATAGATCGAGTAAGGCAAAACAGAAAAAGAGAAAATAAATTTTCTTAAAATCGATCCTATCCAGGTCCAACAGAGACTGCAGACCTCATTGAGGTTGTTAAGTGTGAGTCACACCACAAACCCCACACTTTCTGGAACTTATCTGGACACTTTCTATTAACAAATATCACTTTCTCAAAGGGAATCACCTGGTTAACCAACCTTTTCCATATCCCCAAAGTCGGGAAATCATCCGCCATCCATTTGAGGGCAATAACCTTACGGGCCAAGAACAGGGATTCACTCAAGAATATTTTGTTATAATGAGTCCAGCCATCATTGTCTAGGATACCCAACAGACACACCTTGGGGCATAGCGGAACGGGACCTAGGCCCAAAGATGAAAGCACTCCCAATACTGCCTGCCAATATGACTTAATGTGAATGCAGTCCCACATCATATGCCAGAAATCCGCGTTAGTATGAGAGCATCTCAAACAGTTGGAATGGGGAAGTCTCCCCATCCTATGCAATCTAGTGGGGGTCAAGTAGCTGCGGTGTAACATAAATAACTGGATAAACCTATTATTGATTGAGGGAGACACCCTAGTTACCGCCTCTAACGCCTCCGACCAATCCTCCGCCGAGAGAAGCGGGATATTCCCCTTCCACCGCGCCTCAGCGAGTATAGGTTGCGCGGACATGTGATTCTCTAGGAGATGGGTGTAAAGCACAGATACTACGCCCCGGGGTCCCTGAGACTTAATAACTCCTATGAGGGGGTAAGAAGAGATGGCCCTGTTTCTATCTCTAAATTGTTCTTGCAGAGCATGCCTAATCTGCAGATATTTAAAGAATTGGGTGCGTGCCAAACCATATTGCTCCTGGATTTGGGAGAATGAACGTAGGACGCCTCCACTGTACAAATCCCGCAAAGCTATAACACCGGCATCTGCCAAAGCATGCGTACCCACAATCCCTTGCAGATGGGGAAATAAAGAGTTATCCCACAAAGGTATGGTGTCGGCCCAGTCTTGATACTGCCTCAATTTAGCATCCCTCCAGACTTGTTGTGCCAACCTGTGTATCGGTAATAATCGTCTCGACAAGGAGCTAGCCTTCTCCAGCACTGGCCACAAGCTAGATATGTCCAGGTGCTGCTGCAGGTAATAATCCATATTTTGCAAGGGCTTCCCATTGACCCACCCGGCCAAGAACTTTAGCTGTCCTGCTAAAAAGTACAAATGGAAGTTCGGCAGCGACGCCCCCCCCTGTGCCCTGGGCCTCTGTAATGTATTCAAGGCGAGTTTGTGCCTGGCTCTGCCCCATAGGAACAGAGTCATTGAGGAATGGAGCCGGTCCAATAGATTCCGTGGTATAGGGGTGCACGCATGTCCCAAAATATACAGCCCTTTAGGCAACAAGACCATTTTGATCAGATTGATCCTACCCATAACAGACAGCGGGAGGGTTTTCCACACCTTGAACTTCTCAGTGAGTATGGTCTCCAGGGGGGCAACATTCCTGAAGTAAGAGTCACCTGGCACTCTGGTAATGATAATCCCTAGATATTTAAAGTGGTCCACTACCCTAAGGTTATGATGAACTGCAGGCCAATCGGAGCGCCATAAAGGCATCAGGGCAGACTTAGCCCAATTAATGTGCAACCCAGAGAAATGGCTGAATTGCTCTATAATCGTGATCGCTCGAGGTAAGGAGGTATCCATATCACTCATATACAGTATAAGGTCGTCTGCATACAGACCCACTCTGTCCTCTCTCCCTCCCAAACCAACCCCCCTGAATGTTGAGTCAAGGCGGATACGCAAGGCCAGGTGTTCAATGGCAATTGCAAATAAAAGGGGAGAGAGAGGACAACCCTGCCTCGTACCCCTCTGCAGTGGGAAGCAAGGGGAGGCCGTGCCATTGACCAAAATACTAGCTCTCGGATTATTGTATAATATCCGAATCCATTGTAAGAACTTAGGACCGAAGCCAAATCTCCCCAACACCCTCAGCAGGTACGGCCACTCCAGCGAATCGAAGGCCTTGGCTGTGTCTAGCGAGGCCATCGCCCATTGTCTCCCCTGGCAGGCTCCAATTTGGGCTATGATTTGCGCTCTGCGGATGTTGCTAGAAGTGGACCTCCCGGGTATGAATCCGGTCTGATCGCAGTGGATTATGCTAGATACCACTTTGTTCAACCTATTGGCCAAGATCTTTGTCAGAATTTTGTAATCCAGATTCAGCAAAGATATCGGCCGATAGGAAGCACAGTCCGTCGGCTCCTTATCCGGTTTGAGAATCACTACTATGGATGCTTCATATAGAGAGTCCGGAAGTGTACCAAGACGCCACGCTTCCTTTAACATCTCTTTCAGTTGAGGACCAAGGATGTCAACATACCTGGAGTATACCTCCAGAGGCAGCCCGTCAGGGCCAGGAGACTTCCCATTTGCCAAACCAGCAATTGCGGCTTGAATCTCCTCCAGAGTTATGTCCTCCTCCAGTAGGTTGCTGTCTTCCATTGAGAGTGACGGACAAGATATCTCATCCAGGTAATGCTCAAGTTCGGTCTCAGAGTAAGACACTCGTGATTGATATAACTCACGATAGAAGTCAGCAAAACACGCCACTATGTCTGTCACAGAGTCTTTGATCACCCCATCCAGCGCCTGAATACGTAAAACCGGTGGCGCAGAGGTGTTTCTATGCACTATCTGAGCCATAAGTCTTCCCGCCTTATCTCCTACCTCAAAGGCCTGCTGCTTATAAAAAAAATAGCCTACGGTTACTCTTTTCATGCAGATGGACTAAGTACATCCTGCCTTTCAACAGCCAATCCTGCCTATGTGTCTCCGAAGGGTCTGACAGGAACCTAGCTTCAGCTTCCCTAACGCAAGCATTGAGGGAGTCCTCTTGTTTCCTAGTATCCCTCTTGATAAATGAAATCGATGATTTAAGACATCCCCTCAAATATGCCTTCATTGTTTCCCATAGAAGGAGGGCATTCGTCTCAGCATCATGCACTCCCAGGAAAACCTGCAATTGGTACGGTATCCTATCCTATTCCTTCAATAGGGTCAACCAAAATGGGTGAATTCTCATTTTCAAACGAGAGGTCATTCCCTGTGCAACATTAAACTGCGCAATCAGGAGCGCATGATCAGACACATTTTGAGGGCCATAAAAAACGTCAGACAACTCCAAGTAAGCATCAGGGGAACCGAACATGTAGTCTATTCTGGACAAAGCTCCCTGGGAAGGAGTAAAACAGGAGTATTCTAGCAGGTCTGGATGTTTCTCCCTCCATAAGTCCAGCCAGCCCACCTCTCCAGCCCAAGCCGCCAGCAAAGTAGGGGGGCCACGAGCCGGGGAAGCATGAAAGCGGTCCTTCCGTGAATCCATGACCATATTAATGTCCCCCACACACAAAAGTTTTGCATGCGGAAATTGAGCTGCAAACAGGAGTGCAGTCTGTAGAATGGTTAGGTCAGCTGGAGGGGGAAAGTAAACGCTCAGGATCACAAACGGAGCGCCATTTACATGCGCATAAGCAAACACATATCTACCCTCCGCGTCGCTCACAGTTGTGTGTAGCTCCCATCTAACAGAACGGTTGATTAATAAAGACACGCCCCTGGAGTGAGAGGTACCATAGGAATGATATGCACATTGAACCCACGGTTTCCGCAGTCTAGCGTCAGTATCAGGTGTCAAGTGGGTCTCCTGAAGACTAAGTATGTGAGGAGCATAACGACGGACATGTGTAAAAACAGACAACCTCTTACCCGCATCCCCAAGCCCTCGCACATTCCAAGACATTAAATTCAAGGCGGCCATAGCATCCGCACATCACATATCAACACGGATCCACACTCCTGCTGCAAAGTCGAATGGTCTCCTCCCACCACTTCACCAATCGCATCCTCTCTCCTAATTGTACTAAATGGTGTACCACTGAATGCCCAAACTAAGTATGCAAACATAAGGCAAAACATGACATGCCAAAAACAAATAATGCAGTAACATACATTTCGCCCAGAATGGGTAATTTTTTTCCCCGTGGCAGCAAAGTCAGGGACCCGCATAGTACAAGGTGGTAATAAACCATGCAGGTATCTGACCAGCCCCCATAATATTGTATAGCATAATAACATATGACGAGTGACATAACAGGCAAAAGCAAAACTCACTCCGGGGTGGGTGTCACGAGCGCTGTAAAGTCCAGGACTAGAACATGTCCACAAAACGTAAGTATCCACACACCACCCTCAGAGAGCAACAAGATCCGCTGATAAAGTCCCAGTACAGGAAAAAAAAAAGCGGGAAAAAAGGTAAAGGTATCACAGCCATACTGCAACTCAAGATGGCGCCACTCTGCGCGATTTCCTTGCGACCCAATCATCCGCTTCCCTAGGGTCAGTAAAGAAAAGCGATTTCTCCCCATCCACCACTCTCAGCCTGGCTGGGTACGCCATGGAGTAAGGTAAGTTCATGTCCCGCAGTCTCCTCTTGACAGCGACAAAGGTCGCACGCCTTTTCTGAAGCTCCGCAGAGAAATCTGGAAACAAGGACACTTTGGTGTTCTCATACAGGATGGTCTGCTTCTTCCTCGCTTGCGTAAGGATAAGGTCACGATCCTTCCAATTCAGCATACGTGCCAACATCGGTCTAGGTGGAGCTCCAGGTGGCGGTGGGCGAGCTGGAACCCTATGGGCCCTCTCCACTGCGTACGCCATGGAGAAGGCAGCCTCCGGAAAGGTAGATTTAAACCAGGCTTCTAGGAAAGTGGCAGGATCAGGCCCTTCCGAGCGCTCCGGCAGGCCCAAAATGCGCACATTATTCCTCCTGGCCCGGTTCTCCAGGTCGTCACACTTTTGCCTCCACAAGGAGACCGAATCTTCCAGGGCATGAATGTTGGCTGGCATGGGGCGGGTGAGATCCTCCAAGTCAGAGATCCTCTCCTCCGCTCCCTTCACTCGCTCCCTGAGCTGCTGGACATCTTGTCTAAGGAGGCCCACATCCACACGCACCTCGTCAATCTTGGTGGTGAGGGAGGTCTGACATGCCATAATCGCTGACAACAGCTGTTCATGGGCCTCCTTCGGCGAGAGCTCTGGAGTATCATGCTCCTCATCAATCGCCTGCTGTGCCGCCTGGCCGCGAGTATGTTGAGTGCGGGGCGTACTGGACGTTGCGGCGCCATGCTGGGAGTCTTGGCGTGCATATTCTTTCAGCCGGTCAGCCGCCGCTTGAGCTTTGCTGGGACTCATAATGAGATTCTGCAGGGTCTCTGTGGGGTCTCGTAGTGTCACCCGACAAGTCTGTGAGTATGTAGACCGTATCAATGCTCAGGATTAGTCAGGATGCTTAGCGGGAGCCGGAGCTCAGATCAGATGCGACCGCTCATGTCGGCAGTTAGCCACGCCCCCCCTGGAAATCTTTTTTAATACTGAATTACCGTATATGCGTGAGCTCCGCATTTAAAGGGACTTGGTTCATGAAACAGATGAGATGAATTGTGTTTTTTAAGTCTTGTATTTTTGAATTACGTCTCTTTGGAATCATGTGTTTAGTTTTTATAGGTGTATCTTTTAATGGATTGTGATATTAAATAGTGAAGCTATATGCAAATCACTGTGAGACAGCCATTATTGTTTACTATTACTATTTCGGGTTATACTGAGAGGTCAGTAGGCTGGGCTCCAGAAGGACCGGTGAGCTCCCTCTACAATATTAATATTTGTATTGTCACATACTGTATTTTGTCAATCACTGTATTGCTGTCTGCTGTAACAAGTAATTGGCTGCAGTGGTTACATGACCTGTAAACACACCACATCAACGGGTGAAGCACTGGCACGGGAGTGGTCAGGGACTGGTATGGTATTACTCCTTTTGTTCTATATCATCGTAAGCGGTTTGTAAAAAACCTCCTGGGGTTGGTAAACACCTCTGAGGGGTTAACAATAGATGTTCTTACCAGGGTTTCCATGGCTTCAGTGAAAGAGACTTTCTTGTCTGCTGCAGATTCTCGTGCCCTTGGCTTCGGCATTGGTGCCTGCAACACACACAATAATAAAAATGTCACTACTCATCAAATTCAAGAAGTAAGGCCTCATTCACACATACGTGGACCACGGTCCATGAAAACCCAACCTGCTTAGTGCATGGCATCATTAGTTGCTATGACGCCATGCACTTCGCGCCGCCGCTGTAATTACTGTACAGCGGCAGCAGGAAGCGCACAGCGTCATAGCAACCAATGACGCTGTGCGCTCGTGCACTCAGCAGGACGGACCGTGGTCCACGTATGTCTGATTGAGGCCTAAATGAACCAGCAGAGAACTGGGTCATTTCTGAAAACGTAAATCTACTAATGACACAAGCCAGGTTATTGAAACAAAGGTGTAGCACCACCAATGTCATAAAGCAGAAGTCAAGATTATCCCAGCTGTGTCAGTGGTTCACACTTTGAAGGCACAAGGCCATGGAGCAGGGCTAGATAAATAGGGGTCACAATGGACATTAAATCGTTGGCCCAGAAGGCAGGGCAACAGAACTAGGCGGGGTCAACAATACCGTAACGCAGAACAAAATACCGTAACAATAACAAAGACAGGTGCACTCTGTGGTCTTACTAACCCTCATACTGATGTAGAATTGAGAGATTAGCCAATATATCCTACTTGGAGGACATGGCTGAGCCCGAGCACCGCGCCAAGACTCAGAGCTCTCTCCTTCCTCCCATTGTATGCATGTTCACAAGCTTCAGGTTACTGGGAGATTGCTGTGAGTCGGACCTTGCGCTCCTGTAATTCGCCCACTGGTTCCTGGTATTGCCCATACGGCACTGGTAGGTTTAGTGTTAGGTCTCAAGCTACTTGAGAAACCTTGGCGCGGTGCTCGGGCTCAGACATGTCCTCCAAGTAGGATATGTTGGCTAATCTCTTGATTTTACACCAGTACGAGGGTTAGTAAGACAGCAGAGTGCACCTGTCTTTGTTATCGTTATATTATTTTTACTGTTTATCACATCCACACATTTCCTATTCTGTGTAGGATGTCTGTTGTGGTACTTGTGATCCGCTGCAGGCTTCCTCCATTGTATGCATTTTTGCTTGGGATTGCCATTAGCAGCGGACCACAAGTGCAGGATCTGTGCCCCCCCCCCCCCCCCCCCCCCGGTATAGATGCACCACTGCCTTTATTTCCATCTACAGGCAACATTCTGGTGCACATGTGAGGCCCGGGCTATATCAGCCAGTCTTGGGTGGGGCTCAGAGCTCTCTCCCTCCTGCCATTGTAAGCATGGCTGCATGCTGGAGGTAACTGGGAGTTTGCTGTGTTTTAGAAATTGCACTACTGTAATTTGCCCACTGGCTCCTGGTATTGCCCATACGGCACAGGTAGATTTAGTGTTAGGTCCCGAGATACTTGAGAAACCTTGGCGCGGTGCTCGGGCTCAGACATGTCCTCCAAGTAGGATATGTAGGCTATTCTCTCAATTTTACACCAGTATGAGGGTTAGTAAGGCCGCAGAGTGCACCTGTCTTTGTTATTGTTATATTATTTTTACTGTTCATCACATCCATACATTTGCTATCCTGTGTAGGATGTTCATTGTGGTACTAGTGGTCCGCTGCGGGCATCCTCCATTGTATGCATTTTTGCTGGGGATTGCCATTAGCAGCGGACCACAAGTGCAGAATCTGCGCCCCCCCCCCCCCCCCCGTATAGATGCACTACTGCATATGGGGTTGAGCACTTCCTGCTTTTTAAGACCACGCCAATCTGTAGTTTGTAGAAAATACCGCCCCAGCAGAACCAGATACCAAAATGCAGCATAAAATACTATCTACATTAATTAATGCAGAGAGCATCTGATCTTTATTATCTGGCTGATGGCCAAGAGGAGGGCTTGGATGGCCCTTTGGGCATCGGCCCACTGGGAGATTTCCCTGTAGGGTCTTTGGCCAGTCCGCCCATGGAGAGGGCGACTGAGGGAGGAGGGGGGTGTTGTCACTAATGATGGGTCTTCTCTGACTACCACCCAAGTTGATGGTGGCACTAATCACAATTTCTAGGGTACATTCACACTGGGTGGTAATTGTGCGACAGAAAGACTGCCCCCACAGATAAATCATATCTTTGTAACCTTGATAAAATACATATAAATTCACACATGGTTTTGCCATGGTACAGCTCTACTGCCCTGTGTCTCTGTAGATATTAACTATTAGAGGGGAAGGGGGTTTATTTTTTGGTTAATGGATGGGCAAAATCTCAAGTGGCCTGCAAGGTCAAGGCCTACATATCCCTGGATGCAATGTGGTCCCAGCCTTATCACTGGCTCCTAACTTTTGGAGATGCCTCCTATGCTTGGGCTTAGAGTTGTCCACGTCTAGGTTGATCCATTCAATCTGGAGAATGTGGGGATCATAGCTTATGGACTGCCTTGATGTATCGGAAGGTATATTTTATCACAAGATGCATTTTATTTTATTTTTATTTTATTGCAAAAAGCCCCTGAGCTACTCATGGTGAATATCTTCAGTTCAGGCACGTGATGGACACAATACACGGATGTGCCTGCGTATGAAGTATAATAAGAAGCATCTGGTTTCTGGGTAGAAGTGATTTTCTTTATCAGACTGTTCAAACTATTTCGGGTGTGACTGCCATTGCCACATAAAAATGTGTTGGTTTACAAATATTTTGGAAGTGAGAGTTGTCACAGTCAGCACAATGTGTGGGACACATGTGATCGGCTCCTCAGACCAGGTTTTTATGAGTTCCTTTTGTAAACACTAACCGTTTAAACCCACGTTCACTGCATCGTAGAGCCATATGTACCATTCTTAAAGGGGCTATTTAGTTTAAACAAACTCATTTTCAAACACCCATTTAGGGAAATCTACGTTAATAGTGTGGGGGTAGGGGTTCTCTACTTCGGATCCTCATCTTTTGGGAAAGGTCTATAAAGAGTGTCTCAAATGTGTCACCAAAAATGTTATCTGCCAGTTAAAATCAGATAGCGGCATATATGTTTTTGTTTTCTGATTGCAGATTTATTTATTCTATTTCCCAAACATGATTATGGGGGTGACCTCCTTGCTTGATCTGTTCTTAACAGCATTTAGAAAGCATTAAAAAATAGCTTTAAGGCAGCCCCATGGGCCATAGACACAATGGACAGGAGGGGACCTCAGTGACTTTTAGGGAGAGTTTTCTGGGCATGCTCTGTGACCTGGGCAGAGGTCATTGTACAAGGAAAGAATAGATGAGCTTTGACAATCACCTATTCTGAATGGTGAATCATGTCTTATCTATAAGCAGAGGTTATAACATTACAGGCAGGATTAGAGTGACAGATAAGCAGATAACTTCAGTAAAGTGACCTGTACAGACCTCGGAGTGGCGCCTATTATTAGGCTTAGTGGCCTGTGTAAAAACTGCAGGATTTTATGTTTTTTTTTGTTTAATTATGGATATTGACATGGAAAATTCAAAATAACATCATCAAAAATTCTTTAAAAATATGCTAAAAACAGGATTTAAACAATAGGTTAGGCTCCATTCACACGTCCGCAAGTGTTGTCCGCATCCGTTCCGCAATTGTGCGGAACGGGTGGGGACCCATTCATTCTCTATGGGGACTGAATGGATGCGGAGAGCACACTATGTGCTCTCTGCATCCGCATTTCCGAAGCGCTGCCCCGATCTTCAGGTCCGCAGCTCCGGAAAAAAATAGAGCATGTCCTATTCTTGTCCGCAATTGCGGACAAGAATAGGCATTTCTATGGGGGCGCCGTCCGGGTGTATTACTGATCCGCAATGCACTACGGACGTGTGAATGGACCCTTAATGTCTGATGACACAATATTTAATATCCACTGTGGACGCGCTGCAGGACAATTAAACACTTATTTCCACCTTTCCCTTGGTTTAAAACCACTCGCTTGGTGTCCCAGGACGGGAACACTTCGCGATCTGCTTATTGTCAAGGAGCCCTTCTAATAAATAGACATTGTCCAAAACAGAGAACCCTTTTAAGATGGTCTACATGATTAATCTCTCCATTTCAGTTTCAGACACACTTGTATCAGCCAGTGTCTAATTGTTTTCACTCAAATGGATAAAAAAAAAAATATAAAAACATTTTGTCATCCTCAGTTTCCTGCTTTTTGTAACTTGTGAGAAGTGTTAAACCTCTTCCACATATCTTGTGCTAGGCCCATGTTTTACAGATTGGATTTTACACTGATGAGAACAGAAGATTAAGGGGGATCAAAATTCTAATTTTGACTAGATTTAATGATTAAATTATTGGATACTAAGTAGCATTTCATTAACTACACTTTGCATATGCAGGGTTTGATACAAACTAAAAACGCATTCCGATAAATGTCTACATGAGGAATATATGGTTTCATCTATCTTTACGGTTACTTATCGCATTTGGTGTATGCAGTACAAAGTGTTAAAGGGACTGATTTGGGGAACCACTTTACAGATGGCAGGTACCCAGAAAGCTCCTTGATCAGATTTTATTACTGAAGGAGCCATTCCGCAGGTAAAGCATTAATTAGCACCCACAGAAAACAATGGCCTGTCTTGTATTGGTGGCCTATCCTTAGACTAGGCTAGGAACATCAGATCAGTGGAGAGCCTACCCCACCGCTCAACTGACCGAAGGGGATGCAGTGCTCACTGGAGAGCCACAGCCGCTTGTGGGAGTGCCAAGAGCCAGACACTCACCAATCTAATAGACCACCAGTTCTGCAGCCCTGGATAACCCCTTTAAGTGGGGAGTGTCATGCCTTTGTCCGCTCCATATGCCATTTGGAAAAAAACAGACAACCTCTTTAAAGGGGTTTTCCCAAGTTAAAAAATAGTCAAGGCAGGAAATGCGGTAAAAAAAGAAAAAAGTTATACTACCAGTATTAATGTCAAAGTATCTGGACTTGAAGACATTTCATCATCTGACTGGCTTTTATTAAACACTACTTGTACTAGAAATCTCCAGCATTAAATACTGGTGCTTTAGCCATCATAATTTGTGTATAATAATCACTGCGAGGTGAGGAATTCAAGGAGGTGAGATGTTGATTGCAATTTGCCTGACTGTGCATTAGGTGTGATTGAACTGCCTCTGGAGGTGTTAGAATGACCTTGTAAGTGGCAGACTATAGAAGCACAGAAGAGCCAACACCTGCAGTCAGAGCTGTGCACCTCCATCTTAAAGGGAGTCTGTCACCACATTTGGACATTATAGACCGCTTACATAGCGCTGTAGCATAACTGCAGATGATTCAAATGGTACCTTTGTTGTGTTCTTGTGAAGTTTACCTGAGGCAAAAACGGACTTTTATTTGTATGTAAATGAGGGCTCACAAGTGCCCAGGGGCGGCGTTCACTTTGTTGGAGCCCAGGCTGTTCTGCCTCTTTTGCTTATATCCCCGCCCCAGCTTCTGCCTCTGCCCGCCCTTCTCTTTCCTTGCGTCCTCCTTCTCTCCCAGCGAGATCCTGTGCCTGCGCTCTCTCTCGATGGGCCGGGGCATGCGTACTGCGATGCCCATTGTGGGCACGGCTTAACTGTAGCTTCTGCGCATGTGCCGGCCAATGGCGCAAAACCAGCGGCAAGGAGGCGGACCAGAGGCGCAGTAGCTACAGTGATGCCGTGCCCACAATGGGCATCGCAGTGCGCATGCCCTGGCCCAGTGAGGGAGAGCGCAGGCGCGGGATCTCGCTGGGAGAGAAGGGCGGGCAGAGGTTGGGGCGGGGATATGAGCAAAAGAGGCAGAGCAGCCTGGGCTCCAACAAAGTGAACGCCGCCCCTGGGCACTTGCGAGCCCTCATTTACGTACGAATAAAAGTCAGTTTTTGCCTCTGGTGAACTTCACAAGAACCATTTGAATCATCTACAGTAATGCTACAGCGCTATGTAAGCGGTCTATAATGTCAAAATGTGGTGACAGACTCCCTTTAAGGACAAAGGACACTCGTTTGATGACAGTGAGGTTTGTATCTTAGACTGGATTAGCAGAGCAGGGAAAGAAGCTACTTGTGTCAAACTGGAGAAAGCTAATTTGAACAGAGGTGGTGGGGTGCGACATCTACTGTCTGCCACTTACAATCTCCCAAATTAAAGCTCAACTTCATTGCACTTACTGAGCAATCCGACAGTAGGTATTCTGAAATAACTAGCCACCACTTGGCACTGTGTCTGTTGGCTACTTTTACATGTAAAAGGGGTTTTCTCATGTGAAACAATGGGGCATATCGCATTGGCACATGCGCAGCTGCTTTCCATTCATTTCTATGGGGCAACCGAAAATAGGCGAGTGCTGGCTCGGCTATTTCCGTCGGGCCCAAATAAGTGATGGCCGTGCATGTGCGGTGCGCTCCCATTCACTTCTATGGGGAGACCAGAGTCCTCCAGCCACCACTTTACAGGGCTCCTACAATGGGGTTATATCCTATCGCTATGCTCCCATTGTCTCAGATGAAACAACCCCTTGAAGGATTTCATGAGGATTAGGTTCTCTTGCATAAGATGAAAGCAAACATTAATTTTGTAAGACACTGCACTTAGAATCACTGTCGTAACTTATTCCACTAAAAGTCATTTATTCATAATTATACTCAAGTATACAAACCGCACTTACAGCAGGAACAGGCTCTAAGGTTTTCCGCTTTGGGGCCTGCACGTCTTCATCTTTCAGTAAGCGCACAGGTACTGCTATTTCCTTTGGCAGCTCATCCACCAATGGTCCTGTCAGAACGGTTTCACTTGGTGGCAGGTATGTGGATTTCCACTTCAAAGTAACCTTAATCGTTCCTCTTTCATTCCCCTTAATATCTGTAAGCTGAAAAGTACCTTTAAGAAAAATAAAAGCCAAGAAGAGAAGATTATATGCCATCTATTCTTCAAGTCTCTCATCAAAGGATATTATTACAATTGATCAATTCATAGGGACTTGTCGCTCAGAAGGTAGAAAACTTTAAGGGCTCATTCACACAACCGTATAAATGGGTCCCATTCATTTCAATGGGGCCACAAAAGATGCGGACCTCACACAGCGTGCTGTCCGCATCTGTAAATCTGTTCCGCAGATCCGCAAAAAAGATGGAGCATGTCCTATTCTTGTCCGCAATAGGCATTTTCTATCATAGAGGTGGCCATGTGTGGTCTTGCAAACTGCGGAACGCATACGGGCCGGTATCTGTGTTTATTGGAATGCATTGGCTGTATGAGTAATACAGTGAGTATTACTCAATCAGCTTCCGGCCTGTGAGATCCAGGGGGCTGGATCTGACAGGCTCGTCACAGGAAGGCATCGCGCTGCCTTCCATGCCATCGGGTCCCCTCTACAGCCCCACGGGGACCCGATGGCACCGCCGCCCGCACCAGGTAAAAGCTGCAAACCTCAGGTCTGAATTGACCTGCGGTTTGCGGCGATCGCCGACGCGGGGGGCGGGGTCATTTAGCCCAGCGCCTTTAGCCAAGGTGATCGGAAATAGACAGGACGTACTGGTACGCCCTATGTCCTAAACAGGTTAAGAGAGCCTTGTTACACCAGGCCCGATGCCTTGTAGGGCTAGCTCAGCTGAATGCAACGATACCTTTTAGAGATCGGTTGCTTCATTCTAGAGAAAAAGTACTTTTCATCTATATGCAAATGAGCAGATGAGTGCCCTAAGGGCGGGGCCAATCCACTCTGTGCACCCTTGCTTCCTTAGCCAGCCCCTCCTTCTCCATCTTGATTGAGAGGGCAGGGTTCCTACATAGTCATCTCACCTGACCCTGTCGATCAGGATGGAAGGGCCCGATATTAAAGGGATATTCTGTTAAAGGGGTAGTCTAGGAATTAAATACTAAGGATCTGCTATATAATTATCCTACAAACACATTGGTCAACAGTAATAAGAAGGCGGGCAACCCCTTTAAGAGTGAATTTCTTGGTGACACACTCCCTTTACTTTCTATGCAACTCCAAGACAAAGGAAGTCAGGCTTTACATAGTTTCCACTGAAAGCCATGGCTTTTATAAAAGCACATACATGCATGGTATGTCGGAGTCGGAGACGGAGACACTCTTTACAGCCGCTTTGAACTGTGCTTTATAGTTGAGAGATGGGCGGGTGTAGAGGCTGGTAGGTAGGCTTTTTTTTTTTTTTTTGTTATTGTATTAGCACTGTAATATTAATGCTTTGGATGGATGTCAATTTGATAAATAAAGGAAATAAAAAAAAAAAAAGATGAGAGTCCTGAATGGGGAACTCTCCTCTAATAATCCAGAAAATTCAAAAAATGTGTGCAGGAAAACATTTTAAGTACAAGTATAAGTCCTACCTGAGACGCATTTATCATGAGCAAGCGGGATGAGGGGAACCCTGGCTTTACCATGGTAGGCACTGCTCATTTCTTCATCATCGAATACATACAAAACAAGGGAATCGGACTTCAGATATCGGTCCAAATCAGCAGTCATTGGTACCGGAAAGCACTTGTGATCTTCGAATTGAGGATTGTTGCTGCTTGTAATGATAGGAGTGTAGTGGTCACTGAAGTGAAAAAATGTGTAGGCAACATAAGGGCTGGGTTGCTGTAAACTGGTCCCGGGCTGTAAATTGCTGCAGCTATTTATGGTAATAAACAGCTCATTGACATTGTCTTCTTTCAGGCCAAGGGTCTCTGCTTTTCTCACCTCTAACGCCTATAGGGACAAAAATAACAAAAAGTTCCAATTATAGTGATAAATAAATTAGTAATTTAGTAATGAATACTGCAGTATGGCGGCTGGTAAAGTACTGGAGGGGGTGTATGTCTCACCCAGAATACCTAGATGGGTGATGTAAAAGAATCCAGGAAAGGTGGGTGGTTTCAGCAAAGTGTAGTTTGCAGAAGCACCTTAATGGTCCTGGAATTTTTATGGACTGGCAAGTAGGTGTTGGTAGTGGGACGTGCCATGCCCTCCACACTCCAGTACAACACTGGAGTGTGCTGGGCTCATTACTGTGGGGATAAATTCAGGGCTAAAATGATCATTCAGGGTCAGACGCCTAGAAGCCGCATGACCTGTTGGCTGTGTAAAGCCTAATCTCCCGTGTTATGCTGAGAGCATAGGTGAGAAAAACTGTATCAAAAAACAATAAAAATTACTGTTGGAAAAAATGGGTGAGAAAAACTCACTGTTAAGTTAGTTCCCAGATGGGCAAGGACTTTTGCTTTGTTGTTTACGTTCAATTTATGTGCCTGTATACCATCGCCGACCCCCGATAATACACATACTACAGTATAACATACAGAAAAGACAAAAACAACTAGAGCATCATTTGTTTTCATTGATTACCAGATCCAGTTCTGCTTAAAGGGAATGTATGATCTTTTATTTTCTGACTAGATTATTCTATTTTCTATACATCATTATGGATTTACCTTGAATTAGATGCTGTTAACAGCATTCAATGATTTGTTTTACAGAACCCAAATACGAACTTGCAGACTGGAGATGATTTATTGACTTCTATGGGAGAATGTTATGGGCATGCCCTGGGACCAGTGCGAAGGTGACTGTGCAGGGAAGAAGAGGAGATGAGCTGTGTCCATCACTTAGGGCTATTTCAGACGAGCGTGTCCAGTGTGGAAATCACTCTCCGTATGATTCTCCATTCTGGACACTGCTCTTTTCTCTGGAGCGCACGGCATTTTACTGATTTATAATGCTGTGTGCCTCTGCATGGCCTTACTTCTACAGCTTTATGTCACTATGATTTTGTAGCAGTAAGGTCATGCAGAGGCACACAGCATTATAAATCAGTATAATGCCGTGCGTTCCAGTGTAAAGAGCAGTGTCCACAGCGGAGAATCCTGCTCACAGACGGAGAGTGATTTCCGCACTGGACACGCTTGTCTGAAACAGCCCTTATTGCAAATCGTGGTTCCTGTATTATATATATATATATATATATATATATATATATATATATATATAAAAATCCAGAAAAAGGACGGCACTCCGGTCTTGAAAGGTGAAAGCTTGAGAAAGGCTCAGTATTGGAGCCGAAACGTTGTACCGCAAGGTTGATTAAAACCACTTTCACCTTTCAAGACCGGAGTGCCGTCCTTTTTCTGGATTCATTGATTGGGGTAAGAAGTCGATTCCCCTGGAACGTGCACCCTATTTTTCCCTCATTGCAGTCAGTGCCGCCATTTTTCGCATTTATATATATATATATATATATATATATATATATATATAGGTTATAGGTATTATGTCATTGTCATTGTCATCCTACCTGTTATGATAAGGAGATGACTACTGAGTAGCGATCTCTACAGAATAGAAATTGTCAGCCTATTATGAGGCTTCAGTGGCCAGGGTAAAAACCACACAATTTGAGATATTATTTTTTTTATATTGTAGGAAGGCGCAAGGGTCCGTCATTGACGGAAGGTATGTGTCATCGAGATTCCTGGCCTCGGTGAGGTAAGAGTCGGTAATTTCATGCGTCAGCGGCAGCTAGTTCTGGCTGACATGGTTTTGCTATTTAGTATGGCTGTAAAGCCGATCCGGGCCGGCTCTTACTGGAAGCAGCCAAAGTGCAGGGTGGGTGGCTGCTCCCCACGTTCCAGGCCGGGTCTTGGTTTGGGCTATAAAACACAGGCAGCACTGTCAGGTGGTAGAAATTTACTCCTCTTTGACAGTGACGCTCTGGCAGTCTCTGTGTTGGGACCTGGTAGTTTCCGCCTGGGTAAAGGCCTGCTATCTTATTGGCGTGAGAGCAGGTGGTTTCTGCTATGTCCAAGGACTTCTGCATTGCTGCATGGTGTGAACAAACACTAGACTCAAGGTGACTGTTTTCCTTGAAACTGATATGTTTGTGTTGCTTATCCTTATGTGTGAATAAACACTGAACTGTTTAAGTTAAGACGTTGTCGTTGCCTCTATACTGCGTCCGCAAGCCTGTCTACCAGAGCAAATCCCCACAATATATAATGACGTGATTTAAAAAATAGACCATTTTCTGATGCCACATTCTATTTAAACAGATTGTCCCATCATACGGCCCCACTAGGGCATATGAATGGCAGCGATGAAAGAAGTAAGGAAAGAGTAATTACTTGATTATTCTGAAGTGGTTCCTTAAGGTTTGATGTAATATAGCCAAGGGCCTTCGCACGTTCTTTATAGAGTCGAACAGCTTGCTCCATGGGAACATTTAGCCTAATCCAATACTCCACTGTACCGTAATTATTAATGTCATTGTCAGCTCCTAAAATACAAAAGGAAAGCATTCAAAGCTCAAGTTCAGCTGGTTTCCAACGTTCAAGCTACATATATCTGCAGTTCTTACCAACCAGCACAGCGCTGGAATATATCCTCCCAGTCTTCTCCAGAATATCATGGAATCTCAGCTGACATACAGCAACTGTCCTATAATCAGTGCCAATTGCCATGTGGACCTCCAACCTTACACTGTTCTTTTGCAAGTACTGTAGGAAAAAGTCATCAACTCGTACCAGATATTGAGAACCAAAGTCATAGGATGGTTGCAAACCACGCACAACGGGTGTGGTTTGGAGTTCAAAGTCATAAAAAGCATATGTGCAGAAGGTAGCAGGTTCCTGGTCTCCGAAGCTGTTGCCAGCTGCTGGAGAGAAAACTGCCTTGGATATATGGATCTCAAGAAGATTTTCACCCCTTTGTAAGTGCAATGATTCATCAAATTCTTCCACGTCATCATCTGGTGTTACGTCTGGTGTAAACTTGTATTGCTTTGTGCCATATGCAATGTCCTTCAGCTGGGCTGAAAATCAGATAAAGTTCAACGCAAATCAGTAAAATCCTAAATGCAATACATGTACGCTATGAAGAAAGATTCAGAAATGCTGTCAATCACTATGAAGAGGAGTAACAGAACTCAAGACTACATGATGTACATCAAAAGTTCCTCTCTGCCATTCAATGAGGGTTTGCAATCCAATAATTGAGAAACGCTGCTTGCCTGGAATGCCCAACACCAACTTTACCCCTGCATAAGAACCTCAGGAAAGGTCATCAATATCAGATTGGCGAGGGTCTGACTCCCGACACCCCCGCTGATCAGCTGTTAGAAGAGAACGCAGCGCTCGTACAAGCGCTGTGTTCTCCTCACTGTTTAGCTGCTCACCGTAGACATTGCAGCGGCGAGCAGGCGTAATTACAGCTCCTCCATGCCATTCACTTGAATGTGAAGGAGCAGTTGTAGTTACACTCCTTCCCGTTCAAGTGAATGATATGGAGGAGCTGTAATTACACTGTTCGCCACTGCAATGTCTACGGTAAGCAGGTAAACAGTGAAGAGAATGCAGCGTTCACAGGAGTACTGCATTCTCTTTAAACAGACGTCGGCGGGGTTGCTGGGAGTCAGACCCCCGCCGATCTGGTATTGATAACCTATCCTAAGGATAGGTCATCATTATTGGAAACTGCACAACCCCTTTAAGCTTTTGTTGCAATAAGACTACATTGTCCTGTTATTCTGGAATGATGCATCACTGGTGACCTACTTGCTGGGTGCACACATATCACATATCATGTTAACACTACCTTTAGAATAAGGAGGGATTTAAAGGTGCTGTTATTAGAAAATCTTGGCAGGTTTCTTGCAGAAATGGCGTCACACTGTACTACAGGTTGTGTCTGGTATTGCATTTTAGCCCCATACATTGCAAAAGAACTGCAATATTTCCAGACACCGTCCAAGCACATGTGTGGGGCTGTTTGTGCAGCAGATACCTTTTTTTTAACTCCTGGACAACCCCTATCATGACCCCCCCCCCCCCCCCAAAATGACCCTCCTCCCCCCCCCCCAAAAAAAAAATGCCTCGTACAATATTCTTACCTGCTCCCCGGGACCCCCGTCGCTCTGGATCCCTGCACGGCCGCCGCTGCATATCTGCGTTGCTCGGATCAAAGCATCCGGCGACGGGGGACAGCAGCCAATAGCAGGCCGCGATGGTGACGAGCCTCCCTTGAGTCACCCACGATCCTAGGGAGGCTGGTCCCCGTCGAAGTTACAGCGGTGGCCGTGCAGGTATCCGGAGCGATGCGGGTCTCGGGGAGCAGGTAAGTATATTGTATATGAGGGGCCCAGGCATTGGAGGAGGGGGGGGGGGTCATTATAGGGCTTTTAAGGTTACCATAGAAGGAGTTTCTTTTTTGGTTCCTATCTCACTGGATATGTACATCTGCCTTTAAAGAGTAAACTTGGTTTAAAAAAATTCAGTGACATTTTTTGATTGGTGGGGAGCCGATCGCTGGAATAAAGGGCAAGAAGCACTGTGTCCCTTTAGACTCTCATCTGCTTTTACCACCTCTCCTGACAGATGGAGAATTGACTGCTTACAGGCTATGAACACTTTCTATCAGCCCATGCACCACTCTGTTAACTTAAGAGGGTATTGCCCTCAGCCAGGCACTTCTACTGCTTTGTTTCAGAAATCACATCTTCTGAAGCAACGTTAAAGGGGTTGGCCCATCTCGCTAGGATATGCCACCAATGTCCAATAGGTGAGGGCCCCACCTCTGTGACCCTCACCTATCTCTAGAACGGGGCCACCAAAGTGAAAGAGTGTGCACCAGCACACAAGTGTGGCCATCCTCCATTCGCTTCTATGGGAACGCACTTGCTTGGTTCTTTTCGGAACGCCCACAGTTGCGCTCTCCTTCGCTTTTCCCTGTTCTAGGGATGCTATAGGAGGTGCGGGTCTCAGAGGTGGGACCTGCGCCCATAATTTGGCATATCCTAGCAATAAGTCACTATAGCGAGAGCTGAGCCGACCTCTTTAAGCAATAATTTCTACCTTCTAGTTTGCGTATCCGTGCTGCTCTGACATCAAGGAGGTGAGCATACTGCTCCAACTTTACTTCATAATCTTGACGTATGTCCTCCAACTTCTGCGTCACTGCTTCTACTTCAACCTAATCATAAAAGAGAACATAGAAGGTCACGAACACTTGTACAACACTACTCAATAGTCGACTAACATTGAAAAAGTATATGTGAGCCGTCTCCTCCCCCCCCCCCCCCCCCCCCCCCCCGCTCGAAGGGGGAGCTGTGAAATTTCTTACATTGGGGAGGACCGAATTTGGAAATCTTACTGTAAAGAAAATAAAGTTGAAGGCTCCAACAATGTTAACATAGGACATGGCCCAGGGTTTGATTACCTGATAATCCTTGTTGATTTTATGTTGCATTATCAACATGTTTCTGGTCTTCTCCAACTCCTGGATGGTCTCGGCATGGTTCGCCTGTAAGTTTCTTAATGATTTTTCAAGGTCTTTATTGACATCATCCTCCACCTTTTCCAAAAACATTAGATCTCCATTCCTTTGCTGCTTGCGTGCCTGCAGAAGACAGTGTTGTTAATGAATGTATATCATTAAATCTAAATCTGTGGTGTCCTGCTCATTTTCTGACATGTAGGGGGTTAAAGGACCTTAGAGAACCGACCCGAGATTCTGGAAAATGTAGCACTTAATAATACCCAAAGCGGCAAAGATGGTGATGATTAACAAATCCCTTTTTAATGCCAAGTAATTATGACTTTATTATGAGCATTTTTTGGCCTGCGCTATTGGTCCAGTCTGTTTGTAATTGTTATAGTGCCAGATTTAGGTCTGAGCCACATGCATCATAAGGTTTTTTTCAAGCCACAACCAATTATGTAGACAAACTGCACATGCCGATTACAAGGAGTTCCATGGCTGATGAGCAAAGCTCGGCAGGAGACACAGAACCTGCATACCACAGACATCACAAAGATATGGAACAGATACTGCAATTGTGAGTCACACGGTAGAGTTTTTGTGAGGTCTTCCCCCTATGTGGTACCATATATGAACGTGAACACCTAAAATCAAAGATCAAGCAAATAACGTGTTCTCAAACATCTGTAGGAATGCATTTCTTTGAAGCACTAATTCTAGAGCCATCTGACGAGATCAGACAGAGATTTACAATGCGGATTCCGTGCCGCAGTCCACATGATAGCCAATGATCATGCACCTTTAATGCATGTGACTGGGGTTCTTGTAACCCTGTCAACATACAGCAGATTTTTGTCCACGCCGTGGGTAACATGAAATCAGTGAGAATAAGCAGCATGCTACTCATTCTAATGGATTCCACACACACACATAAAGATGGCATGTTAGCCCGACTGGATGGGGTTGATCTGCATGCAGATATGCAGCACACCAAAGGGCATATCTGCGGCAGAGATCCACAGGTCTGCCTCGTATCTCTGCTGCGGTAGTAAATCAATCCATATAACATATGCAGCGTGGCAGGTGCAGACATTTCTGATGTATTATGTGGCTTAATGGTAAGTACTGTTGACTTGCAGCAATTTTGTCCTGGGTTTGAAGCCAATCAAGGTCAACATCTACAAGGAGCATGCATGCTTTCCCAGTGTTTGTGGGGCTTTCTTCCAGATACTCTGGTTTTCTGCACTATATGTTATATACCACTATCCGCCAGTGCCAAGGTGCTTTGCTTTGGATACCCTGTGGCTCCATCTTATTGTTACTGTACAGGAACCTTAAGAAGTTCTTATTTTCTAGAAGGTTCTTCTCTGTTTCCATGATGTGTTTTTGATTGTAATATAATAAAGACTCATTTTATCGGTGTTTCTTTGACGGGGTATTGCCCTCACTGCCCCCAGCCCTTCATGGCCGGTGGCTGGGGTTACAGAAACAGTCGTGCTAGCTTTCTTAGAAGTGACTGGGAGCTACAGAAACCATGTAGCAGAGCGGGCTATGCTATTTCCGCCACTGGAAGTCGAAACGGCATACTGTGTTATGCTATTTCCATAGCTCCTAATTATTTCTATGGGAGATAAGGAAACAGCGTAGCACGGTCAGCTCAGATTTTTCCTTGGCCACTGCATAGGACAGATATTTTGATGCTGAGATGGGAATACCCCTTTAACCATCTTTTATTTTTATTTTTATTATGAGCTTTGGAACCAATGGCTAGGTAATTTCCAACAAACTTGCAGTCTCAAATTACAAAACTTTCAAATCGACCAGAAACAACTGTATTGTGAGGGACATCTGTACTAAGAAAATATGAATAACACTTCCTAGGATTTAGGGAAATGTGAGACTAAGTAGAGCTAGTTCTGCAAGAAAACCAAAATGTCCAAGACCTACATTATCGAAGGAGATGCAGACACGTTGAGTAAAATGGAAATAGTGGCCTTTGTACAATGCATTCAGAACGTCTTCAGACTCTTTCACTTGTCTACACACCCTTTCGTTTTGTTATGTTGTGGCCTTGCGCTAAAATAAAAATAAAAAGTTTTCCCCCATCATTCTGCACTCCATACCCCATAATAATGACACAGTGAATAAATAATTTTAGAAATGTAGCAAATTTATTAAAAAAAGTAAAAAGAAAGAAACAAAAATTTTTCATGGATATAAGTATTCAGACTCTTTGCCATGACTTTACAAATTTAGCTCTGGGGGCCTCCCATCAGAGCAAAACCAAGCCATGAGGAGGAAAGAACTGCCTGTAGAGCCCAGAGACAGGATTGTGTGAAGGCACAGATCTGGAGAAGGGTACAAAAAATTTCTACTGCACTGAAAGTTCCCAAGAGCACAGAGGCCTCCATAATTCTTAAATGGAAGAAGCTTGGAACAACCAGGACTGCATCCTTTTAGGACTGGCTGTCCTACCAAACAAAGTAATCTAGGGAAAAGGTCGTTAGTAAGAGAGATGACCAAGTGCCCAATGGTCACTCGGGCTGAGCTCCAAAGATCTTTTGTGCATATGGGAGAAACTTCAAGAAGGTCAACCATCACTACAGCATTCCTCCAATGTGGGCTTAATGGCAGAGTGGTCAGAAGAAAGCCTCTTCTCAGTGAAAAACACATGAATGTTTGCAAACGACACCGAATGGACTCTCAGACTGTGAGAAACAATATTCTCTGGTCTGATTAAACCAGGATTGAACTTTCTGGCATTCATTCTAAGCATCATGACTGGAGGAAACCAGGTACTGCTTATCACCTGCTCAATACCATCCCTACAGTGAAGTACGGTGGTGGCAGCATCATGCTGTGGGGCTGTTTTTCAGCGACTGGGACAGGGAGACTGGTCAGGGTTGAAGGAAAGCTGAATGGAGCCAAGTACAGAGATATTCCTAATGAAAACCTCGGATTGGGCTGAAGGTTTACCTTCCAACGAGACAATGACCCTAAGCACACAGCCAAAGACAACTCTGTGAATGCCCTTCAGTGGCCCAGCCAGGACCCTAACTTCAACCCTATTGAACATCTCTGGAGAAACCTGAAAATGGCTGCCCACCGACGATCCCCATCCAACCTGACAGAGCTTAAGAGGACCTGCAGAGAAGAATGGCAGTAAATCCCCAAATCTAGGTGTGCAAACCTTTACATACTCAATAAGACTGAAGGCTGTAATCACTGCCAAAGGGTCTTCAACTAAGTCCTGAAGGGTCGGAATACTTATGTCAACGCAAGATTTTAGTTTTTATTTTTCAATAAATTAGCAAAGATTTCCAACATTCTGTTTTCACTTTGTCATTATGAGGGATTGAGTGCAGAATGATGGGGAAAAATTAGATTTTTTTTTTTTTTATATTAGCACAAAGCCGCAACATGACAAAATGTGAAAAAGTGAAAGGGTCTGAAGATGTTCCAAATGCACTGGAACTGGAAGCACTCTGTGTCGTTAATCTACTTTTGATGTAATGATGAAAAATGCAAGTCATCTAAGCGTGTGAATGTGAGCGGACTTTACAGATGCTGCTTTGTAGAGGTTCACA
This sequence comes from Bufo gargarizans, assembly GCF_014858855.1. Lineage (NCBI taxonomy): Eukaryota > Metazoa > Chordata > Amphibia > Anura > Bufonidae > Bufo > Bufo gargarizans. The sequence continues at coordinate 91,589,659 of NC_058089.1, read as the reverse complement.
TACATGTAAGGGATGGAGATACCTTTATAAGCATCAAGGCTTCGCTGAGTTCGGTCACGTCGACATCGCTCTCCTGTGAGTGGAAACAGAGAGAGAAAAAGCTGAGCAGAAGAGCAGAAGTAACTCAGATGTACATCTCCATCCACAAACAAGTCATAATGTCGGATGCGAGGCGATCTAAATAATAAAAACAGCTCATCTGTGCAGACACCGCAATCTTAATGTTACAGTTTGAATTTAACACAGCCTTTTCGGTTTTGTATTGTAGCGTAGATTCTCAGCAATGGCTCTGGGCTGTTTTCACACATCTGATGTATGCAGGTAACAGGGGGATGTTGTTCTATACGCGTTATCCTTACAGGCTTGAAACATGAAATGAATGTAGTCCTTGCTGTTAATCTGAAGCTATTTGTGCTTCGGTGCTCGCTGCTTGTTGAGAAAATGTAGCCAACAGAGACAGTGGCGTCGTAGTCATGATCCCATCACACATGTTTTATGCATCCGCATGGATCTTTACGATAGCAGAAATTGGACAAAAATAGGAAGCTACAATCAGCAGCCACTTGTAGGTTTCGTCTTGTAGCTGGATTATTGGTCCTAATATGTTAGTACTGTAAGGGACGCCTCTAATGGTACTCCAGAGCAGTTTTTTACTAGTGCAGTATGACACACGTTCACATGGCAAAACTTGTTTTGGTGTGTATAGCACCCATTTTAAAGGCTATGTACACCTTTGGAGGCAATTGTATTTAAAATATTGAGCTATTCTGTCACAAAGGGTCAACTGCTTTTCTAACTGTGTGACTGGTACTTTGTGCCTTCATCTAATAAATAATCTCTAAACTATTGTGACACAGTGAGAGGTTTGGTCTGGAAAAACCAGCCAGGTGAGGTCAAATACCGGACCGGATTTTAAATGCTGGTCCAGGTTTTGGCAGCACCTGGCTGTCCTTAAATAGGCAGCTGGGCTCAGAAGCGAGGTCTCTGTGTTGGGATCGGGGAGCCTTGTGTCTGGATGAAGGTTTGCTACCTGTTTGGCGTAAAAACAGGCTAGTGCTGCTATCAGCAAGGACTCTGAGGCAGAATTGCAGCATGGTGTGAATTACCACCAACACCGCAAGGTGACTTTTTGTTTGAATAATTTGCCTAAAGTGTGAATAAAACACTGAACTGTTTGATCCAAAGAACTTGTTGCCTCTACACTGCGTCCGCTAATCCTGTCTACTAGAGCGAGTTCCCACACAACTAATAAACACTTATTTAAGCCACATTCTTGTCAGTAAGATAAGAACTGAGCTATAATGAGTGTTTATAATGTCAGAGATCAGAGATAAGGAGCCTGTCAGCTCCCCAAATGACGGAAAAGACTGAAAATCCACAGGCAGCTAGTAGAGCATCTCAGCTATGTACACAAAAAGGACTCCATATTTTTTAATAAAGACCAATTGCAAAAATCTTTTTTAGGTGTACGTAGCCTTTAAGTGCCACAATAAACCTCAAAACAGTTTGAAAAGAGCTTCCCATTGCTTACAGTATATAGTTATAGCTATAGTTCACAAAGAACATATTTTTAGATGTCTGTTTTCAAAAACACTTCAAGAAGTCGCCTGTTCTTTCTCTGAAGTGTTTTAGAAGTAATTTTTTTCCAAGATACACTCCGAATCTGCTTGTTCTTTTTTTTTTGGTATTTATTTTGCAGGCATTGACGCAGCTGAAAATGCTCCGGAAAAAAAAAAGGGAAAAAAAGCTCCATATTTTTTAACTTAAAAAAATGCTAAATTAAATACCCTTATTAAAATGTAACCTTTATTAAATACTTCTAAAATAAATCATAACCACATAAATACCACTATAGATTCTATAATGATTTTGGCACTTGTAATACTTAATACGGGTTAGGCTACTTTCACACTTGCGTTCAGAGCGGATCCGTCTGCATTATATTGTAAAAAAAATTCTAAGTGTGAAAGTAGCCTGAACAGATCCATCCAGACTTTTACATTGAAAGTCAATGGGGGACGGATCCGTTTGAAGATTGAGCCATATTGTGTCATCTTCAAACGGATCCGCCCCTATTGACTTACATTGTAAGTCTGGACGGATCCGCTTGCCTCCGCACGGCCAGGCGGACATCCGATCGCTGCAAGCAGCGTTCAGGTGTCCGCCTGCTGAGCGAAGCGGAGGCTGAACGCTGCCAGACTGATGCATTCTGAGCGGATCCGCATCCACTCAGAATGCATTAGTGCTGGACGGATGCGTTCGGGGCCGCTTGTGAGAGCCTTCAAACGGAGCTCACAAGCGGACACCCGAACGCTAGTGTGAAAGTAGCCTTATTTAGACAAGGTAAAGTCAAGGTGTAGCTAGAACACAAGATATGTCTAGCCCTTCTTTACTCACGGCTGTACCCAATTGAGATTTTCACCGCCAGATAGAACATAATACGTATAGATTCGATCATTTCCATGGGGTTTTCATGCTTTATAGAGGTTCTTACAGAGAGGTGGCATCTATTGTGAAGTCAGGTACACTATCCCTGCATGTCCCTTCACTACCACTACCTATAAGCGGAGCACCCGCCCCGAAAGCCGCGACCCCACTTCTTGGTGACTAAGCCCTCAATATAACCCTATTAGTTGTGCCCAACTTCCACTGGTTGGATCCCCAAGTGTCTCGACGCGTTTCTTCAGTGCCCAGGATATACTGGTTCTTCAAAGGACCTTCAATGAACTAGGCTATGCAGATAATACTGTGCTAGAGTATCTGCAGACTACTGATTCACCCTTCTCAGTGAATCCGTCAGGGAGCGGCTCTGATGCCTCGATGTGCAGCTCTTTTCTGTACTTTCTTAAAAAGTCAAGCTCTCATTATAGCTAAATTCCTATCATTATAGCTGAGCTCCCAGGAGTTCAGAGATTAAAGGCTACAGATCAGGCTGTCAGAGCAACTCCTGTAAAGGAGGAAGCAACAGTCTGCAGATGCACTGAAAGTAAAAGCTGTAGAGTAAAAACTGTGTGGGGATGAATGATCACTACTGCGATTGTTCATCCACATACAGATTCATTGTTTGTTGGCAGCACACTCCTCTTTACACAGGGTGATGTGCTGCCAACAAACAAGGATTTAATTTGCCACGTAAACAATCGGATCGCCGGACAAGTGAGCATTTAGATTGAGCTGGGGAGTAGTGACTTTTTTTTGCTAGTTTATAAAATTTACATGGCTTTATTTTTTTCCACAAACTGACAACCTTTTTAAGTTTAAAGGGTCTAATTTGGCGTTTGTCCCGGAAAAGTTCTCATGCATCAATATATGCTATTTTTGTATCAAAAATTGTAGTCTATAATACATTTCTATGTAGCTGCTCGTTTTTTGTTTATTTTTTAATACACCTGAAGTCATAGCAACCGAATGGGACCATCCATGACAGGAGGCAGAGATCTTTAAGTAAAGGTTGGACAACACCTTTAACAAGTGATGGCCTATCCTCAGGACAGACAATTACTAGGTGATCAGCAGGGGACCGAGCAGCACTGTAGTATCCAGCTCCCTCCACTACAAGGTTGATGGTGCCGTGTAGTTCTGGAGCTACACCCAAAGAGCTGATCAGTGGGTGTGTCAGACCCCCAAACCGGTCAGCTAGTGATGGCCTATCCTGAGGTCAGACCATCACTTCTGGACAATTAGGAGATGGTACTAAAATAAAACTTTACAGAATTACCGGTATTGATCTGGATATTCAGGGACGGGGGAGTAGACATGTAGACTTTCCCCTTCCACAACCAATGAGCAGGAGTTTCCATCATTAAATTACCTTTGTGAAAAACTTCAGCTTGTTCTGAAATTCATCAAGCTGATGCTTCTGTTCTAGACAACGCAGCTGGAGTTTTCTGTTTTCTTCATCAAGTTTCTCAGCTTGTTCTTAAATAGGAAACAGCATGAGAGTATCGAGTTACCGTCTTTACACTGCTATTGAAATGTAATTAAAATGACAAGCTTCGCATAAACTAACTTGATTTTACTAATTTCATAAAACGAGGGTGACACATTTGCTACGGCATTAGGGTAAGACGACAAGACTGCCTCTACCTGTCAAAGACGTCGACTCCAAAGAAGCTGTAATGTAATATGAAAAAGTGCCAGGGAAATAAAAAGCGATCACAAGTCTGACAGTGACTGCATTAGAAGAGTCCTCATAGTGATGCAAGCGCTCAATGTAAAGTCACATTTCTGAGTGCTTCTGTGACTTCTGTTACTAACTGCAGTTCCTATGTTATTATACTATCGCCATTTGTATAGCACCACCATATTCCGTGAGGCTGCAATGTACCGCAAAAGGGCTCAATACATACATTTGTAAATACAATATGCAAACAGACTAGATACATCGATGGGGGAGATTTATTAAAGGGGTTACTGTTGACCAAGGTGTTTGTAAGATGATTATATGGCACTTACTAATGTAGCCTTTTATGAAATTCTGCACCATTTTCTAATTTTCATAAGGTATGCTTATTGGTTGTTTGCTAGGTCTTTTGTGATGTCGACACAAAGATCTTGTCCATAATATGGCCGCTGATGGAGGGTCATGTGACCAGGCAAATTACCTCCATGTGATGTCTCATCTAGTGATGAACGAAGCAAGCTTCATTCATAACTTCGGATTAATACATCCGTCTCGGTACAGTATTAGAATGTAGAACTTGAAACCGAACTCGGGTTCGGTTCCAAGATACCAGTCGGAACCGAACCTCGAAGAAGCGCAGAAACAACTAAAGTGGCCATTGCCTGCTTATCCACATGGGGATGTCAGTTCAGGGAGAGCACTGCTGCAGCCGGACACTTCCTCTGCCACTCAGGGGAATGTCAGCTCCAGTAAGCAGGTGACCAGGAGAGCAGGGCAGGCCAGACAGGTGCTGGTAGTGGGATACTCAATTATAGATAGGGCGATCTGTAACAAAGACCGGGATCGTGGAACGGTGTGTTGTCTTCCTGGCGCTCGAGTTCAACACATCGTGGATCAGGTTGACAGATTACTGGGCGGGGCTGGAGAAGATCCAGCGGTCATGGTCCATATCGGAACCAATGACAAAGTTAAATGGAGCATCCTTAAAAATGATTTTAGGGATTTAGGTCAAAAGCTTAGGGCAAGGACCTCAAAGGTAGTGTTTTCCGAAATATTGCCTATACCACGAGCCACACAAGAAAGGCAGCAGGAGATTAGGGAGGTTAACAAGTGGCTCAAAAATGGTGTAGGAAGGAGGGGTTTGGGTTCCTGGAGAACTGGGCCGACTTCTCTGTCAGCTACAGGCTCTATCGTAGGGATGGGATGCACCTCAATGGGGAAGGGGCAGCTGTGTTAGGGGAGAAGATGGCTAGAAGGTTGGAGGAGTGTTTAAACTAGGGACTGGGGGGAGGATAATTACATTATAGGAGGGGAAGATATATTGCAGATAGAGACTGAGCGCCAGGTAGTGGGACTGGGGGAGGAATGGATGGAGGGACTAGAACAGTTCAGAAGGAAAGGTGTAGGGTAAAAAATATACATAAACCTCCTAATTGTATGTATACTAATGCCAGAAGCCTGACTAATAAAACTGGGGAACTGGAATTAGTGATGTGTGAGGAGGACTATGACATAGTGGGAATAACTGAGACATGGCTGGATGATAGCTATGACTGGGCGGTTAATGTACAGGGTTACAGTCTGTTTAGAAAGAATCGCCAAAACCGGAGAGGGGGAGGGGTTTGCCTTTATGTAAAGTCCTGTCTAAAGCCCCCAGTCCGAGAAGATATAAGTGACGGACATGAACATGTGGAGTCACTGTGGGTAGAAATACATGGAGGGAAAAATAATAATAAAATACTAATAGGAGTTTATTATAAACCACCTAATATACCAGAGTCCACAGAAAATCTACTACTAAATGATATAGACGAGGCGGCAAATCATAATGAGGTGGCTATTATGGGGGACTTCAACTACCCAGATATAGACTGGGAAACTGAAACTTGTATATCTCATAAGGGAAACAGGTTCTTGGCAATAACCAAAGACAATTACCTTTCCCAACTGGTTCAGGACCCGACTAGAGGGACGGCCATACTGGACTTAGTATTAACCAATAGGCCCGACAGAACAACAGACGTGCAGGTTGGGGGACACCTGGGAAATAGTGACCATAAAGTAATAACCTTCCAATTGCCATTGAAAAGAGTGTTTCTTCAGGGAGGAACAAAAATACCAAACTTCAAAAAAGCTAAATTTAGCCAACTAAGAGAGGCCATAGACCTAACTAACTGGGACAAAGTCCTCAAAAATAAAAATACAGCCTTAAAATTGGATATTTTTAAAAGCTTCCTAAAATCTAATTGTGAGAGGTACATACCTTATAGAAATAAAAGGTTAAGGAACAAAAAGAAACCAATGTGGATAAATAGAACAGTAAATAAAGCAAAAAAATGACAAAAATAAAGCAGTTAAATCACTAAAACAGGAGGGTAGTGAGGAAGCACTGAAAAACTTTAAGGAAAAAAATAAATATGTAAACAACAAATAAAAGCCGCCAAACTAGAGACTGAGGGATTAATTGCCAAAGAGAGCAAAACTAACTCTAAAATGTTCTTCAATTATATAAATGGTAAAAAGTATAAATCTGAAGGTGTCGGCCCTTTACAGAGCAATGAGGAGGGAGTTGCAGAGAGAGATGAGGAGAAAGCAAAGCTGTTAAATATTTTTTTTCTCCAATGTATTCACTGAGGAAAATAAACTGTCAGATGAAATGCAGAATGTAAAAGTAAATTCCCCATTAAAAGTGCCCTGTCTGACCCAGAAAGAAGTACAACAGCGACTTAAAAATATTAAAATAGACAAAATCGCCAGAACCAGATGGCATACACCCCTGTATCTTAAGAGAATTAAGTAATGTCATAGCCAGACCCTTATTTCAGATATTTAAGAACTCTATACTGACAGGGAGTGTTCCACAGGATTAAACGCATAGCAAATGTGGTGCCAATATTCAAAAAGGGTCCGAAAACAGAGCCCAGAAACTATAGGCCGGTAAGTTTAACATCCGTTGTGGGTAAACTGTTTTAAGGTTTTCTGAGATGCTATGTTAGAGCAGCTCAACGGAAATAAGCAAATAACGCCATATCAGCATGGCTTCATGAGGGATCGGTCATGTCAAACTAATTTATTCAGTTTCTATGAGGAGGTAAGTTCTAGACTTGACAGCAGCGAATCAATGGATGTCGTGTATCTGGACTTCTCCAAAGCATTTGACACTGTACCACATAAAAGGTCAGTATTTAAAATGAGAATGCTCGGACTGGGAGAAAACGTCTGTATGTAAGTAACTGGCTCAGTGATAGAAAACAGAGGGTGGTTATTAATGGTACACACTCAGATTGGGTCACTGTCACTAGTGGGTGTCCTCAAAGGTCAGTACTGAGCCCTAGCCTTCAATATATTTATTAATGATCTTGTAGAAGGCTTGCACAGTAAAATATAAATTTTTTCAGATGACACTAAACTGTGTAAAGTAATTGACACGGAAGAGGACAGTATACTACTGCAGATGGATCTGGAGAGATTGGAGGCTTGGGAAGATAAGTGGCAGATGAGGTTTAACACTGACAAATGTAAGGTTATGCACATGGAAAGGAATAATGCAAGTCACCCGTACATACTAAATGGTAAAACACTCGGTAACACTGACATGGGAAAGGACCTAGGAATTTTGATGAACAGCAAACTAAGCTGTAGAAACCAGTGTCAGGCAGCTGCTGCCAAGACCAATAAGATAATGGGCTGCATCAAAAGGGGCATAGATTCCCGTGATGAGAACATAGTCCTACCACTTTACAAATCACTGGTCAGACCACACATGGAGTACTGTGTACAGTTCTGGGCTCCTGTAAACAAGGCAGACATAGCAGAGCTGGAGAGGGTTCAGAGGAGGGCAACTAAAGTAGTTACGGGAATAAGGGAATTACAGTACCCTGAAAGATTATCAAAATTGGGGTTATTTACTTTAGAAAAAAGATGACTGAGGGGAGATCTAATTACTATGTATAAATATATCAGGGGTCAGTACAGAGATCTATCCCATCATCTGTTTATCCCCAGGACTGTGACTGACGAGGGGACATCCTCTGCGTCTGGAGGAAAGAAGGTTTGTACACAAACATAGAAGAGGATTCTTTACGGTAAGAGCAGTGAGACTATGGAACTCTCTGCCTGAGGAGGTGGCGATGGTGAGTACAATAAAGGAATTCAAGAGGGGCCTGGATGTATTTCTGGAGCGTAATAATATTACAGGCTATAGCTACTAGAGAGGGGTCGTTGATCCAGGGAGTTATTCTGAGTGCCTGAATGGAGTCGGGAAGGATTTTTTTTTCCCCTTAAGTAGGGAAAATTGCCTTCTACCTTACATTTTTTTTTTTACCTTCATCTGGATCAACTTGCAGGATAACAGGCCAAACTGGATGGACAGATGTCTTTTTCGGCCTTATATACTATGTTACTATGATAAATGCCATTTGCTGAAGTAAGACAATTCCTTTAATTTTCACACCAATGACTTAGAATGGCTTATAGCTTCCAAAGTACATACATTTCTTTTTCACATTTAGAACCAATCTAAAGTGATCTTACCTTGTTGGCAGTGCAGTCCAATGTATAATCACCATGTTATGCAGCAGAAGGTGCTGAGCAAATTGCTATCCATATTTGTGAATGGCAGTAATTTAGTAATTTAAACGTCTATGTATCATAAGCTTAAGCGTCTGGTGGGAGGTCTAACTCAAAGCCCACCCACTGGACTCCTATGCCCAGAATAAGCAAGAATTTAAATGAATAAATGACTACTTTTAATGAGCCTAAAACCTACTGCCCGCAGACTGAACTGCATTTTCAACATGGTGGGTTCCCCATTACAATTTCACAGCTTTGGAAGTGAACTGCAATGTATCAGATCATTTTCTTCAAACGGGACAGATGTCAGAATTTTCAGTAAAGAAATAACTTGCTGATAAGAGGACATTTTTATGTACTGCATACCTCGCTCTCTTCTCATTCTATCAAGAATCTCATTTTTATCCGCAAGGTCGGATCTAAGGGCGGCCTCCAGCTGGGCAATCTGAAGTTTCAGCTGCTGTTCCCTCATCTTCCGTTGTTGTTCTTGACTGTTGCTAACTTCAAAGGCGCTGAGGTAAAAAAAAAGGCACATAGTGGGGTAAGTCAATACAATTTGAACTCAAGCACAAAAAAAATAAATCTGGCCACAAACCCAAAGTGGGAAAAAAATCCAATAACCGTTAACCAGGACAGGAAAAGGCTCTGTACAAAAACTCACAGTCCAATCTTTCTGTCCCCTTCAATAATATATATCCAGCCTTTTAACCAAAGCTTCAACTGTCCTTGTACTTCGGGAAAACTTTAGAAATGTCATAGTGACATATCAAAAGTTTAGATCTGTGGGCATCCAAGGGAGTCCCCCCGCCAATTGCAAGAACGAGGAGAGAGAAGTGCTCACATATTGTGCTCTCTCTCCTCTCTGCAAGAAAGTCCATAGGCACATCTATTCTGTCTCCAGCAGCGAGGAGAGACTGCACAATATGCAAGCTCTTCTCTCTACTCGTTCTAGCGATTGGCAGGAATCTCAGCGATAGGACACTCACCGATCAAAACTTTTGACATGTTGTTATGGCATATGAAAAATTTTACACCACTCTCAGTCGACCATTACCAACGGCAGACAACTCACATTGTTACCAAATGCCAGCCCCACACACTCACTTAACCTCCATTCATCCAGACTAAAAGTAAGACCATCAAATTCTGGCTATTAATCCTGCAAAGTTGATCCAGAAGAAGGAAACAACCACCATGAGTTGGAAGCCAACTTTCCTCATCTTAGGGAGAAAAAAATCCTTCCCGACTCCATTCAGGCAATGAGAAAACTCCCTGGATCAACGATCTCTCTCTAGTAGCTATAGCCTGTAATATTATTACACTCCAGAAATACATCCAGGCCCCTCTTGAATTCCTTTATTGTACTCACCATCACCCCCTCCTCAGGCAGAGAGTTCCATAGTCTCACTGCTCTTACCGTAAAGAATCCTCCTCTATGTTTCCTCCAGACGCCGAGGATGTCCCCTGGTCACAGTTTTGGGTATAAATCGATGATGGGAGAGATCTCTGTACTGACCCCTGATATATCTATACATAGTTATTAGATCTCCCCTCAGCCATATCTTTTCTAAATGAAATATGGGTCCTGTATTTCCCTTTTTCGCTCATGTTAAATAAATGCTCTTAAAAACATTACATAACGCAAATGATGTCAATGAGGACACATTGGGGGAGATTTAGCAAAAGTTGTGTAGAGGAAAACTGACCTAGTTGCCCCTAGCAACCAATCAGATTGATCATTTTATTTTTCAAAGGAGCTCTGAAAAAAGTTAAAGGTATTATCTGATTGGTTGCTAGGGGCAACTAAGTCTATTTTCCTTTGCACCCGTTTTGATAAATCTCCTCCATGGTCTTAAAATCAGCAGTCATCACAGCACAGTAAATGGGCATTAATAGACAGCCGGTGACACCTGATCCTTTACTAGTGCGATAAATATGTTTTACATTAATCTTCGCTACGATGACAACATCAGAAAAAAGTTAAGAAAAAAAAAAAAAAGAGTAAAGTAAGAACGAGTAGAAATCTATAGGAGCAGGGCTGGCTGCCTTACAAAATAGTGCTTGGAACGGAGAGGGTAGTGGCACAGAGATCACTTGTCCTAATGTTTAAGGAATTAGGAAAACATATTCTGTTATGCTGCTTCTTAAACCAAAGGCGCCTTGCATAGCCTGCGGTTGGAAAAGATGAAAGGCTCTGTGGGATGAGCATGGGAATGGCCTTAATTTAGAGTCCCAACTATGTTGAGTGAAAAAAATAAAATTGGCACAGGTTGTGCTTTTTGTGGGACTGCAGTAGGAAATTAGATGTATAATGCATGAGAATCCAAATTCCAGTCGCTGACATAACCACAGACCCTTAAACTATGCAAGAGGGGCTTCAATCGCCACCCAGCTTTGACCAGAAACCGGTGCTAGGCCGAAGGGCACTGAAGTGATGGGTTAGTGGGGGAGAAATAAAAAGAGAGAAAGCACTAGAAAATGTCAAAAGAGGACGATTGTTAAAATGTACAGCTGCAGCACTCCCTAACCTGATTAGGGAGCATTCACATCACCGTTTAGCTTTCCGTTCTTCTGATCCATCAGAAGAAGAGTGAGAGAGAAAAACAAAACTGGATCCTGCTGCATCAGTCATCCGTTTGAACCATTTCAGTCTGAGATCCGTGTTTTTATCCCCATCTAAAAAACGGATCTTAGACGGAAATGACTCAAACGGATGACTGATGCAAGTTTTTTTTTTTACAGCACCCTGTTTTTTTTTCTCTCTCTCTCTCTCTTCGGCCTCATGCACACGACCATTGTTTTGGTCCCCTTCCGAGCTGCAGTATTTGCGTCTCGGATGCGGACCCATTCAATTCAATAGGGCTGCAAAAGAGGCGGAGAGCACTCCGTGTGCTTTCCGCATCCGTTGCTCCGTGAAAAAAATATAGCATGTCCTATTCTTGTACGTTTTGCGGACAAGAATAGGCAGTTATATTAACGTCTGTCTGCGCTGTTCCACAAATTGCGGAACGCACACGGACGCCATCCGTGTTTTGCGGATCTGCAATTTGCGGACCGCAAAACACACAACGGTCGTGTGCATGAGGCCTTCTTCTGACAGATCAGAAGAGCGGGAAGCTAAACAGTGATGTAAATGCACCCTTAAATACACAAGTGCAGCAAACTTTACATTTAAAGGCTTTGTACACCTTCGGGGCTATTTTTATTTTATGATTGTATTTTACTTATTTTGGGCTAAAAATAATTTTTTCAGTCTTTATTAAAAATATTCAGCTGTTCTGTCACAAAGGGTTAACTCTTTGTCTAGCTGTGTGAATAGTACATTAACTTTGCACTGGTCACCTAGTAACCCTCATCTCTAATTTACTAAAAGGTCATAAACACTTATTCAAAGGGATTCTGTCACCAGGATTTTGCCTATAGAGCTGCGGACATGCGCTGCTAGATCGCCGCTAGCACATCCGCAATACACAGTCCCCATAGGTGAGAGTGCTTTTATAGTGTCAAAAAAACGATTTTATGTATATGTAAATGAGGCAAGTAAGGAGCCCAAGGGGCTGTTACTAATGTTTCTGGATCCCAGCCACGCCCACTGGGAAGGAGCCCAGCACCGCCCCACATCCTCCGAATCCCCTCCTTGCTCCCCGATGTGTGCGTGAGTACGCCGCATGTCAGTGCCGGCATAGTGTTTCTACCCTGTGCTGGCATCAGCCTTAGGGAACGAACTGCGCATGCGCTAGATGCGAGATTACAGGCGCTCTAACTTTGTGACTTTGCGGAGCAAGGAGGAGATCCGGAGGATGCGGGCAGTGCTGGGCTCCTTCACAGTGGGCGTGGCTGGGCTCCAGAAACGTTAGTAACAGCCCATTGGGCTCCTTACTTGCCTCATTTACATATATATATATAAAATCTTTTTTTTTACACAATAAAAGCACTCACAGCTATGGGGAATGTATATTGCGGACGTGCTAGCGGCGATCCAGCAGTGCATGTCCGCAGCTCTATAGGCAAAATCCAGGTGACAGAATCCCTTTAAGGCCTCATGCACACGACAGTTTTTTTTCACGGTCCGCAAAAACGGGGTCCGTGGGTCCGTGATCCGTGACCGTTTTTTCGTCCGTGGGTCTTCCTTGATTTTTGGAGGATCCACGGACATGAAAAAAAAAAGTCGTTTTGGTGTCCGCCTGGCCGTGCGGAGCCAAACGGATTACAATGCAAGTCAATGGGGACGGATCCGTTTGATGTTGACACAATATGGTGCCATTTCAAACGGATCCGTCCCCATTGACTTTCAATGTAAAGTCTGGAGTTCTTTTATACCATCGGATTGGAGTTTTCTCCAATCCGATGGTATATTTTAACTTGAAGCGTCCCCATCACCATGGGAACGCCTCTATGTTAGAATATACTGTCGGATATGAGCTACTTCGTGAACCTCAGATCCGACAGTATATTCTAACACAGAGGCGTTCCCATGGTGATGGGGACGCTTCAGGTTAGAATACACTACAAACTTTGTACAAGACTGCCCCCTGCTGCCTGGCAGCACCCGATCTCTTACAGGGGGATATGATAGCACAATTAACCCCTTCAGGTGCGGCACCTAAAGGGGTTAATTGTACTATCATATTCCCCTGTAAGAGATCAGGGCTGCCAGGCAGCAGGGGGCAGACCCCCCCCCCCCCTCCCCAGTTTGAATATTGTTGGTGGCACAGTGTGCGCCCCCCATCGGGCCCCCCCTTCCTCCCTCTAATGTTAGAAATCGTTGGTGGCACAGTGTGCGCCCACCATCGCCCCCCCTCCCTCCCTCTATTGTATTAAATCGTTGGTGGCACAGTGTGCGCCCACCATCGCCCCCCCCTCCCTCTATTGTATTAAATCGTTGGTGGCACAGTGTGCGCCCACCATCGCCCCCCCCCTCCCTCCCTCCCTCTATTGTAATAAATCGTTGGTGGCACAGTGTGCGCCCACCATCGCCCCCCCCTCCCTCTATTGTATTAAATCGTTGGTGGCACAGTGTGCGCCCACCATCGCCCCCCCCTCCCTCCCTCTATTGTATTAAATCGTTGGTGGCACAGTGTGCCAACCACCATCGGCCCCCCCCTCCCTCTATAGCAGTAACAACATTGGTGGCAGTGTGCGGTCTCCCATTCCCCCCCCCCCCCATCATTGATGGCAGCGGAGTTCCGATCTGAGTCCCAGTTTAATCGCTGGGGCTCCGATCGGTAACCATGGCAACCAGGACGCTACTGCAGTCCTGGTTGCCATGGTTACTTAGCAATAGTACAACAGTAGAAGATTCATACTTACCTGCTTGCTGCTGCGATGTCTGTGAACGGCCGGGAGCTCCTCCTACTGGTAAGTGAAAGGTCTGTGCGGCGCATTGCTAAAGAACTGTCACTTACCAGTAGGAGGAGCTCCCGGCCGTTCACAGACATCGCAGCAGCAAGCAGGTAAGTATGAATCTTATACTATTGTACTATTGCTAAGTAACCATGGCAACCAGGACTGCAGTAGCTTCTTGGTTGCCATGGTTACCGATCGGAGCCCCAGCGATTAAACTGGGACTCCGATCGGAACTCCGCTGCCACCAATGATGGGGGGGGGGGGGTGGGAGGCCGCACACTGCCACCAATGTTGTTACTGCTATAGAGGGAGGGGGGGCCGATGGTGGTTGGCACACTGTGCCACCAACGATTTATTACAATAGAGGGAGGGAGGGGGGGCGATGGTGGGGGCACACTGTGCCACCAACGATTTATTACAATAGAGGGAGGGAGGGGGGGCGATGGTGGGCGCACACTGTGCCACCAACGATATTCAAACTGGGGAGGGGAGGGGGGGTCTGCCCCCTGCTGCCTGGCAGCCCTGATCTCTTACAGGGGAATATGATAGTACAATTAACCCCTTTAGGTGCCGCACCTGAAGGGGTTAATTGTGCTATCATATCCCCCTGTAAGAGATCGGGTGCTGCCAGGCAGCAGGGGGCAGTCTTGTACAAAGTTTGCAGTGTATTCTAACTAGAAGCGTCCCCATCACCATGGGAACGCTTCTGTGTTAGAATATACTGTCGGAAATGAGTTTTCACGAAGTGAAAACTTAGATCAGAAAAAGCTTTTATGCAGACGGATCTTCGGATCCGTCTGTATGAAAGCAACCTACGGCCACGGATCACGGACACGGATGCCAATCTTGTGTGCATCAGTGTTCTTTCACGGACCCATTGACTTGAATGGGTCCGTTAACCGTTGTCCGTCAAAAAAATAGGACAGGTCATATTTTTTTGACGGACAGGATACACGGATCACGGCCTCGGCTGCAAAACGGTGCATTTTCCGATTTTTCCACGGACCCATTGAAAGTCAATGGGTCCGCGGAAAAAAAAACGGAAAACGGCACAACGGCCACGGATGCACACAACGGTCGTGTGCATGAGGCCTAAGCCGCATACTTATCAGTAAGATAAGAACTGAGCTATAATGAGTGTTTAGGAAGTCAGAGATAAGGAGCCGTCAGCTGAGCTGCCTGATGGAACAGAGTGAAAACAGACAGCATGCTACTAGAGAATCTAAATCATGGGTGTCAAACATGCGGCCCGCAATGAATATCTTTGCGGCCCGGCAAGTATTTCTGAACATGAGCGCGCTGCTATCGGCGCGCTCATGTTCTCTCAGCAGCACGGGGAGAAGGAAGTTGTCCTCCCTCCCCCTGTGCTGCTGCCGCTGCCACCAATGAGAAGAGAGGGGGGGGAGGAGGGGCGGGCGCACTGCACCACCAATGAGAATAGAGGGGGGGAGGAGGGGCGGGCGCACTGCGCCACCAATGAGAATAAAGGGGGGGGGGGGGGGCGCACTGCGCCACCAATGATTGGACTATTTCCACACAGAGCGGCGCCCAGCACTCACCATTAGTCCTGGGCGCCGCTCCGTTCGCCCGCAGTGCCCCATTACTGTCTCCTCTCCTGCTCCACATGCTGCTTACTATCGGAGCGATGGGAGGAGACATCAGCTTCACTAGTGGGCGTTCCTTCTCCCTGCGCTGCGATTGGACAGCGCTACAGCCAGGAAGAAGGAACGCCCACTAGTGAAGCTGATGTCTCCTCCCATCGCTCCGATAGTAATCAGCAGCATGTGGAGCAGGAGAGGAGACAGTAATGGAGCACTGCAGGAGAACGGAGCGGCGCCCAGGACTAATGGTGAGTGCTGAGACATCGCTGGGCGCCGCTCTGTGTGGCCTGATAGTGAAAGAAGTTTAACACAATACAGGAGGCGGGTGCCGGCAGTAGAATCGCATTGCCGGCACCCTGCCCCTGACAGGGAGCTGCGATCAGAGGCAGTTAACCCCTTAGGTGCCGCACCTGAGGGGTTAACTGCTGATCTGCCAGTACCCGCCTCCTGTATAAAGGGGTAATTTATCATTGGTGGTGCAGTGTGCCCCCCCCTCAACCCCCCCATCCCATTAAAATCATTGGTGGCACAGTGCGCCAGCCCCTCTCAACCCCCCCAGTATTGAAATCATTGGTGGCAGTGGCCACAGGGACCTCTCCCCTCCCCCTCATTGGTGGTGCAGTGGCAGCTTCTGATCGGAGCCCCAGCTGTGTAAGCCTGGGGCTCCGATCGGTTACCATGGCAGCCAGGACGCTACAGAAGCCCTGGTTGCCATGGTAACATCCCTGATGCTGTGTGCACAAGGCACAGAGCAGCAGGGACAGTGTGAAGTCCTATTCACCCTGATAGAGCTGAATAGGACAGGGGATGAAAGATCCCAGGTTCTCGCCCCTAAGGCTACTTTCACACTTGCGTTCAGATCGGATCCGTCTGAGACGGATCCGCTCATATAATGCAGACGGTGGATCCGTTCAGAACGGATCCGTCTGCATTATATTGTAAAAAAAATTCTAACTGTGAAAGTAGCCTGAACGGATCCGTCCAGACTTTTACATTGAAAGTCAATGGGGGACGGATCCGTTTGAAGATTGAGCCATATTGTGTCATCTTCAAACGGATCCGTCCCCATTGACTTCCATTGTAAGTCTGGACGGATCCGCACGCCTCCGCACGGCCAGGCGTTTTTTTTTTTTGCGGCCCACATAAACTAAAATTTTGTTTTTTTGGCCCATGTTAGCCTTTGAGTTTGACATGCTTGATCTAAATGCTGTACAGAGAAAGGGGCTCCACATTTTTCATAAAGACCAATAAGAAAAATATTTTTAGCGCAAAAGGAGTACAATACAATAACAAAATTGCTCCTAAAGGTGTACATAGCCGTTAAGCCCTCATGGACACGACCCTATGAATTCTGCACTCTGCAAAATACGGATACCATCCATGTGCCTTCTGCATTCTTTTGTGGACCCATAGACTTCAATGGGTCTGTAGACCGTATTCAGCAGATAAGAATAGGACATGTTCTATAATTTGTGGAATGCACCTATGGATGGCTACAAATGGATTCTATTAGGGGGAGGGGGTTTGGGACAAAAATGGACCTTAAACATATCAGTAAATCCACCAAGAAATGACAAGAGAAAAAAACTGCCTAAAGCCTCATTAACACCTCCGTGTTCCACGTATGTGTGCTATACGCATTCTCCACGGACAGCACACGTACCCATTCATCTTAATGTTTGTATTCACACATCAGTGTTTTACCACTGTCCGTGGGTCTGTGGTTTTAGCACGGATGCATGCTCTATTTTGTCCGTGTTCACGGACCCATCACGCCCGTTATAGTCTATGGGTCCGTGAAAACCATGGATGCAACACGGATGCCATCATGGATCATTAAGAAGAGATGCTTTGAAAATTATTTTTCAGCTGTGCAGTGTCAGTGAAACACGGATGACACACGGACAGCAAAAAACGTACACACGGATACACACACTTCACTTTTCACGGATTTAAGCACGGACACAGGTGTGTAAATGAGGCTTAATACAGGCAGGATTTTAGTGTTTATATAAATATATATACACACACACACACACACACACACACACACACACACACACACACACACACACACATTACACTTAATATTATATATAGATTATATATATCATTATTATTTTTTTCCAAATCTCAAATAGCGGAGAATATTCCCCAGGCAGGATTACATTGCGCATTTGATATTCCAGGCACTCAGGCGGTAGGTTCATTAAAGAGTATTTTTATCCTGTCTACAATATCTGTCTGGGCAGAAATGACTCAGAAAGTCCATACTGCACAATGCGCCATTTGCCTCTGACAACTAGGATTAAAGAAGAAAAAACCTAAATGTGCAGAGAACCCAGCTGAGTAAAAAGGAATACCCAGAGCTTGTCTAGAGCAATGGAAATCCCCTTCTTCTTTCTACCTAATCGAAAACCTCCGGCCAATAAGAAGAAAATTAATTCAGAATGGGCTCAGCTCAAGCAGAAAATGCAATTTTCAGAACACAAAAGAGATATAGCGCCTAATAAAGAATAATGATTTAATAAGATTTTGCGGCACTTTATGGTCAGAGGCCCGGCTCTGAGTGCAGCCAGTTTACCAACTAGTTAACTCTTTGACTATCCAAAAGCCACAACATACAACTGCCCTAACGACACCGCGTGAAATACAACAATCTGTAAATACGGTGTCTATACAAAGCACTAAACCCTCTTAGAAGAACGTAAAATGTATGACGCTTGTAATGTAAAAATCACTTGTAATGTAAAAAAGTCTACAAATTAATAAAGGGGTTGTCCAGGGGGGCTATCCTCGGGATAGCTGATCGGTCAGGGTACAATGTCCCGCTGACAGAGGTGGACAGAACTTGTCACTGCAGTGTTACTCCCATTGACTTCGATGGGAGCAGGGCCATAGTAACAAGCTCCCCCCATTATACAGCTGACAGAGCTTTGTAGTCCTGGTGCCAGATCTGCACCCGAACAGCTAATCAGTGGGGATGCAGAGCGCTGGACCCCACGATCAGCTAGGGATGGCCTATCCTGAGGACCATTAAAAGCTGGACAACTCCTTTAAGCACAAAATAACTGAAACTATAACTATTCCCTCTGTAAAGGCACCTGTGACAGTTACATCCATATATCTGCATACATGCATCCGTTTTGCACACGCAACACCGGGTATCTGGTGGGGCACGCCCCAGATTTTTGGCCGGTGCTCCAAGCCACTTTCACTGTCAACTGTACCTCTATCCTCAGGGTGCAGATAGAATACTACATCTACTAGCTCCATGCTCCAGAATTCAATCTCAACGGCCTGCAGCCTTTCAGACGTGAGATGAATTAGAAAGGTGGTCTCACAGATACCGGCCGTGTGCGTTCAGCATTTTGCGGAACGCACACGGCCAGCCCTATGATAGACATGCCTATTCTTGTCCGCAATGGCGGACAAGAATAGGACCTGCTCTATCTTTTATGCAAGGCCGCGGTACGGAAGTACGGATGCGAACAGCACATGGTGTGTGTTGTCCCATTGCGGTTTTGCGGAACGGATGCGGACATATAAATACGGTCGTCTGAATTAACCCTTTGTGTGAACATGCACTGGAATACCCAGCTGTACATAGGTCGTGCTATAAGAGTACTGAATCTACACTGAAAATCAGGTATTCCTGTTATAACAAGTTATCCTGTGGATAACTATCATATCCGAGCGGAAGGGCCCCCAACTATCACGAGATGGGGGGCCCCGTACCTTGTGGAGCCCCCTGAAATTGATGGTGCGGCTAGAAGGAAAAGTGCGCCTCTACTCCAGCGGCGACACGCTTTTCCGACCAGCCACTCGGTCCATTTCAGTGGGCTCCACTGGGTACAGGGCCCTCGTTCTTGTGATCGGTGGGGGGCCCAGCGGTAGGCTGCCCACCAATCTAAGGCCTCTTTCACACAACAGTTTTTTTTTTTCCGTTTTGCGTGCCGTTTTTTGCGGTCCGTATACGGAACCATTCATTTCAATGGTTCCGCAAAAAAAATTGAATGTGTTCCCTATGCATTCCGTTTCGGTATTTCCGTTCCGTTGAAAGATAGAACATGTCCTATATTTGGCCGCAAATCACGTTCCGTGGCTCCATTAAAGTCTATGGGTCCGCAAAAAAACGGAATGCATACGGAAATGCATCCGTATGTCTTCCGTATCCGTTCCGTTTTTGGCGGAACCATCTATTAAAAATGTTATGCCCAGCCCAATTTTTTATATGAAATTACTGTATACTGTATTTGCCATACGGAAAAACGGAACGGAACAACGGAACCACAACGGAAGCAAAAAACGGAACAACGGATCCGTGAAAAACGGACCGCAAAACACTGAAATGGACATACTGTCGTGTGAAAGAGGCCTAACAGTTATGCTATATCCTGTGGGTAAGGGATAACTTGTTATAACTGGAATACCCTTTTAGCACAGGAGAAATATAAAATCCACGACAAGTTTCATACCTGTTGAACAGTTTGTCAGAGTTTTGCTTCAAGAGATCCCGTTCCTTCTCCAAGTCACTGATTCGATCAAGAAGCTAAGAGAGAAAATAAGGATATTCTACACAAAGTAACAAAAACACAAGCAGGAGGTAGGCTTGCATCTGAAAAAAGTTTCTATAGAAGTAATTTAGAGGCACAGCAAAGATGGAGCCCCACAGACAAGAACAAAGTGGTCCTCCAATACAGTGCTGAGCAGAAGCGCCTGGTGCTTGTTTCCCCCCTTCTGTCACCTTTGGCTTAAAGGGGTTGTAAAGTATTAGAAAAACATGGCTGCTTTCTTCCGGAAAACCTGTCCACGGGCTGTGTGTGGTATAGAAGCTCAGCATCGCTCATTTCAATGCAGCTGCAATACCATACACAACCCATGGACAGAAGTGGCGCTGTTTCTGGAAGAAATGAGACATGTATCTCTAATCCTGTACCAACCCTTTAACACCGCAGATTCAGTAAACAGGATGGGACCCTTTCTCCAGTGATTGGGCAGACTAGAGGGGCCAAATGGTTCTTATCTGCCCAGACATTCTATGTTTCTATGACCCCATAAAAGTGGCATGGGCTGCTTATATGGCACTCTTGCCCGTTGCATTCTGACATGGGGACACCAGGCGTTACTACAACCCTTTAACACAGGGTCTGCCTGATGACTAAAAATGCTGCTAAAGGGGTCGATCGGGTCGTCGCCAAAAATAACACAGAGGACTGAGCCGGAAGCACAGCTCCATCCACTGTGTAGTGGCCATGCCCGGTTACTGCAACTTCAGCTCTAATTTATTTTAATAGGAACTGAGCTGCAGTAACCTGACATGGCCACTACACAGTGGATGGCGCTGTGCTTCCGGCTCAGTCCTCTGTGTTATATCCGGGGCTCAGTCCTCTGTGTTATATCCGGGGCTCAGTCCTCTGTGTTATATCCGGGGCTCAGTCCTCTGTGTTATATCCGGGGCTCAGTCCTCTGTGTTATATCCGGGGCTCAGTCCTCTGTGTTATATCCGGGGCTCAGTCCTCTGTGTTATATCCGGGGCTCAGTCCTCTGTGTTATATCCGGGGCTCAGTCCTCTGTGTTATATCCGGGGCTCAGTCCTCTGTGTTATATCCGGGGCTCAGTCCTCTGTGTTATATCCGGGGCTCAGTCCTCTGTGTTATATCCGGGGCTCAGTCCTCTGTGTTATATCCGGGGCTCAGTCCTCTGTGTTATATCCGGGGCTCAGTCCTCTGTGTTATATCCGGGGCTCAGTCCTCTGTGTTATATCCGGGGCTCAGTCCTCTGTGTTATATCCGGGGCTCAGTCCTCTGTGTTATATCCGGGGCTCAGTCCTCTGTGTTATATCCGGGGCTCAGTCCTCTGTGTTATATCCGGGGCTCAGTCCTCTGTGTTATATCCGGGGCTCAGTCCTCTGTGTTATATCCGGGGCTCAGTCCTCTGTGTTATATCCGGGGCTCAGTCCTCTGTGTTATATCCGGGGCTCAGTCCTCTGTGTTATATCCGGGGCTCAGTCCTCTGTGTTATATCCGGGGCTCAGTCCTCTGTGTTATATCCGGGGCTCAGTCCTCTGTGTTATATCCGGGGCTCAGTCCTCTGTGTTATATCCGGGGCTCAGTCCTCTGTGTTATATCCGGGGCTCAGTCCTCTGTGTTATATCCGGCGCAGTGACTGCTGAAAGCAGCTGATCGGTGGGGGTTCGAGACATTGGACCCACAGCGATCTGATAGTGAAGACTTACCCTAAAGATAAGTCATCAATATTCAGAACCTGGTTAAACCCCTTTCAAGCAACTTCAGTTATAATTCCTGAAACTGTCTTTAGCCGATGACTGAGTCACTTTTAAATCAGATTGGAAAAACATGGCTGCTTTGCTCCAGAAACAGCACCACTCTTGCCACTGGTGAGGTCTGATCTGAGCACTATCGGGGTTCTGATCTGAACGCTGATGGAGGTCTGATCTGAGGTTTCATATGGGGGTGGGTCTGATCTTATGTCTTTTATGGGGGTCAAATCTGAAGTCTGATGTGGGGGTCTAATTTGGGGGTTTGTTCTGAGGTGTGATGAAAAAAAATTTTTTTCTTATTTTCCTAAGGTGCGTCTTATAAAGTGAAAAAATACGGCATGTGTTCCAGTAAATAATTCATATTAAATTACCATTATATACAATCAACCAGATTAATTGACATTCATATGAATTACTGAAAACACGTGGCAAGCCAACAACAGTAACCGCTTCACATATAAAAGGCTGAATAGAAGTCGAATAAAATAAACTAAAAAAAAAACTAAAACCCTCTAATGACAGTGTTGACAGGAGATGAGAATGTGAAAACCTCTGCCACAGTTGAATCAACTCATCTGTTTTAATGCAAAATTTCAATTACAAGCTCTTTAAAACATGCCAAAGAGAACCACTGGCAGAGAAAAAAGACTGGCTTAGCTTCTAGACAGAACAAAGATGTCTTCTTTTATATGATTTCATTTCACTGAACTGTGACACGCACTGAAATGCAGAGTGGCTGAATTATTAAATGGATATGGCATGCATAATCCTGATTTCCTTGTCTAGCTCAAGAAATGTGCTGTAACTAAACCTCGCTAAGTGAAGAGAAAAAAAAAATCTGCATTAAAAGAATCTGAAAAAAGAAAAAGGATAGAACAAAAATGTATAATGTGGGACAGAATTAGGTCACACTGTGTCATTTTTCTAAGAGATAATTTAAAGGGGTATTCCAATCATATCACTCTATAGCATATCGCTAAGGCTACTTTCACACTGGATCCGGTAGGGTTCAGCAAAAACGCTTCCGTTACTGATAATACAACCGCATGCATCCGTTATGAACGGATCCGGTTGTATTATCTGTAACATTGCCAAGTCAAAGTTTATTGTGGCAGATAAAACGGATCCCTTCCCATTGACTTGCATTGGAGGTCATACCGGATCCGTCTTGCTCCGCATCCCAGGACGGAAAGCAAACTACAACATGTTGCGGTTTGCTCTCCGGTATGAGAACGCAGCTAAACAGAACGGAATGCATTTTGGAGCACTCCTTTCTGTTCAGTTCAGTTTTGTCCCCATTGACAATGAATGGGGACAAAACTGAAGCGTTTTTTTCCGGTATTGAGCCCCCTATGACGGAGCTCAATACCGGAAAACTAAAACGTTGGTGTGAAAGTAGCCTAATATATGCCATAACATTCTGCCTAGAGGGGGTTTAATCCAGGAGGGCGGAAGTGATAATCCAGCTCCGATCAGCTGCTCATTTTGCCTGTAGCATCCAACCAGGAGACCACTACAGATGTCACTATCATAAGTAGTGTGAATATGAAGTTTTATTCTGTCGGATTCTGCACCTGCAAGTGCATTTCAGGAAATGCTTTACTGTGAAGCGCTCTCTGCATTGAGCTGTGTCTTAGCCCCTCCCTGCTTCAGAGGGGATTTAAAGAAGGGGTTCTGCCGTTGAAAATATTTTTCAAACCATTACCTGGATGCTTTTGTAATTGCATGAAATTAAACATTTAATATAGCCACAGAGCTATTCAATAAAATGTATCTGTATAGCGCCACCCGCTGTTTCTTCTTTTTCTTATTTCTTGTCCACTTTATTGAGGTGGTCACACGCGCTCAGTTTAAATCTTAAACTGTCACCAGCCATATCTTCTGTAAGAAGCTGTGACAGTTACATGAGAGAGCTGTAGCAGAAAGGAAATGCCCCCTGAAAAAGGATGTGCCCCCTGAGCTTCCAGCTTAAAATAAATAGAAGACCAATTGGAGCAATGAATGTGGAGATCTCTGGATCCATATGAGGTCCAGGGCTGGTTCTAGCTGTGTTAGAAAAAGATTGTCATGTACTATATGATGTCTGATTCTTGTTTTTACATCAATGATGGCATAACCCCTTTAATGCAGAAGGCACTTCCTGGGCACTTGCAGATGCAGAATCTGGCAGAATAAAACCTCTTATTCACACTATTCCTGATAATGAAAGCTCCACAATAGAAATCTTGTACTGTTCTCCCCAGCACCCAACTGGTTTTCCCAGCAGTTTACCATGCTCAAAACTGCTGACTGTTTGGAAATCAAAAATGCATACTTTGTGGGGCCATATATCAATTGATACAAACCTCTTCAATCCTTCGCTGGGAGAAGGTGTTAGACTGCACTTGCTTCTCCAGGTGAAAGTTCTTCAGGCGCTCTTCTTTTAGCTGGCCATTAAGGCTTTCTACTTCACTCACAAATGCTTCTTGACTCGCTTTCATGGCTTTTAAATTCTAGAGGAGAAAGTTTGAACGTACAGCAATGAGATTTATACCTACAGGAATAAGTGGGCAAAACGAGGTCAAATGTTCTCACAGATACATGGAAGAAGCACTAACGAAAGGTAAAGTCTGGGATCTTGAATCACCAATGACTTCAAAAATAATACTAACCTTTAGGGGACGGCCCCAGAGTCAGATTTCTACATGCAGTTTTGGAAGCCAAAATCAGGACTGAATCATAAATGAAGAGAAAGCATAAAGGCCAGCTAGGACTTCTTTTTTTTTTATTCAATTCTGATTTTGGCTCTCGAAACTGCATGCAGAAAGCAGACCGCTCGGTCAATGGCATATCGCTAGGATATGCCATCAATGTCAAAAAGGTGCAAATCCCTCCTCTGGCAGAGAATGGGGCCCCCGAAGCAAAGGAGTGCTCAGTTATTTAGCGGTGAATGGAGAGCACACTGGGCAAGCGTGGCCATCTCTGCGTTCACTGCTGTGAGAATGCTGGAGATAGCCAAGCCAGAACTCCCACAGCGGTGAAAGTGGGTGGCGGATGGCTGCCCTCTGTTCACTTCTGGGGTCCCATTCTGGAGATAGGAGGGACCCACACCAACCTGCCATATCTTGATCAGACTTGTTTACAGAACTGTATGGTCGCCATTTAAGATCCAAACGGTTTCACCATGTTAATGAGAAGGATAATTTCTGCCTCCACCAGAGATCAATGAAGAGCAGGACACGAGAACACTGGCCAATGACAGCCCTGCGATACAACGGGATAGTTGAGGATATGAGCCCAAGGCAAAGGAATTATACACTGGCCAATGGCTACGGGAAAGCAGTATTGTAAATGAACCACTTTGGAGAAAATCAATACGCGATGCTTGAAAGGGGCGCCTAAGCCTTTGGCACGCTTTTAAAAACAGTCTCTCCATTTACTTGAACGGCTTTAAAAAGACTCTCATAAACATGAAAAGGAGGAACGACTATCTCATTTTCCACACTTCTGGACAAGGCTACAGATATGAAAGATCTAATGAATAAAGGCCTCTCCGTGAACCGAGCCCTGCACAGAGCACTGAGAATGCAAATCCAGCTGCAAAGATCAAAAGTAGGATGCATAAATATTAATAGCCCAAAAAGAATGGGTAGAAAATATTTCTGGCTTCTTTTATTTGTAGATGCTACAAAAAGGTAATAAATGAACATAAGGGTCATGTAAGTGTAACTGTGGGACATGGCTGCATGATATTATCAGTACAATGGGGAGTAAATGGGAATATCTCCACAAACAGATAATCCTTCATCAATCAGGCGACCTGAAGACATCCTTTAAAGGGGTTATCCAACATTAACACAGACCTGCCAGAGTGGCCATCCTGCGGTGGAGATGAAACTTACCTAGTCCGCGCCGCTGGGTTCAGTGTCTGTCGCTCCCGGGTCGGCTCCTGCTCTCCCTGCGGTGCTGAAAACAATATCCGATGACACATGACCGCTGCAGCCAATCACAGGCTGTAGTGGTGATCTGCCCCCCTTGCATCTCGACAACTGAACACCTGTGATTGGCTGCAGCGGTCATGTGTCCCCAGCGGTCATGCAGCGGTCATGTGTTTTCCAGAGTTGCAGGGAGAGGAGACGGCCTGGGAGCGACAGACCCCGAACCAAGTGGTGGGGACCAGGTAAGTATGATCTCAACCATGGGTCGGCCACCTTAAAAGATCTTTATTAGTCTAGGATAACCCCTTTGAAATCAGGCTGATTTGGATGAATAAAGTTCCCCACACACATTTAAAAGCAGTTGATGAACGCTCATTCAGCCAGCAGTTCTCTCTCCCAATTCCCCCATACACATACATGTGTGGCCAATCACCAGCAGGTTCGGCCGACAATACACTAATATGCATAGGACTAAGCCTTAACACTTAAAGGTTATGTACAACTTCAGGGGATTTTTTTTTTTTTTTAGGATTGCATTTAACTCATTTTGGGCTGAAAATAATTTTTTCAATTGGTCTTTATTAAAAATATTCAGCCATTCTGTCGCAAAGGTTTAACTGTTTCTCTAGCTGTGTGAATCGTGTCATCTAATAAACCTCATCTCTAAATTACTAAAAGGTCATAAACACATTTAAGCCACATTCATATCAGTAAGATAAGAATTGAGCCATACTGTGCATTTAGGAGATTAGGAGCTGTCAGCTGAGCTGCCTGACTGAACACAGTAAAAACACAGAGCTTGCTACTAGAGAATCTCAAGTCTGTACAGAGAAAGGGGATCCAAATTTTTAATAAAGACAAATTGAAAAAATGATGTTTTAGCTCAAAATGAGCACAATGCAACAAATAAAAAAAAGGTGTAAAAAGGTAAAAAAAAAAAAAAAAAAGGTGTACATAGTAAAGGATGCAGCCTAGTTTGCAGTGATTTTTCTAGTTTTTTCATCTGTACATCCCTAAAGCCATTATTTAAAATAAAAAAAATCATATTCTCATCAGTAGGACAGTAAGCATATAAATAATCAAATCTGTCATGGACATGGGGTGATCACACAAAAGCTTAGAACGATACAAGTCCCAGCTCTGATGACTCTACTGTAACTAAACAGACTAAGCGCCTGCACTGTATGTCCACCACATCAAAAGGTCAGATGTTTATCCACTGAAAGGCCTTATGCACATGACCGTGGTTTGTTTTGCGGTCCGCAAACCGCGGATCCTCAAAACACGGACGGCGTCCGTGCGCGTTCTGCAATTTGTGGAACGGCATGGACAACCTTCAATATACATGCCTATTCTTGTCCGCAAGGCGCAGACAAGAATAGGACATGTTATATTTTTTTAGCGGGGCCACGGAACGGAGCAATGGATGCGGACAGCACACGGAGTGCTGTCCGCATCTTTTGCGGCCCCATTGAAGTGAATGGGTCCGCATCCGAGACGCCAAAACGGCGGCTCGGATCTGGACTAAAACAACAGCTGTGTGCATGAGGCCAAAGTGGAATGACAGTAAGGAGAGATCTTGAAAACTGGGACTAACTGATACAAAAATTATACTAGAAAAGTGTATACGTTTTTATTTCAAAAGGAATAATTTAGCTGAAACAATAAAACTAGTTAAGTTAGGGCTAGCGGACAACTTGTGGCCATGCAACATTAAATAGGTTGTCCCATTACAAACACTTTTCCCTATGAATACAATAGGGGATAAGTGACTCATCGGTGGGGATCTGAAAGCTGTTGCCCCCATCGATCATGAGAAGGGGTCGATCTATTGAGCTCGAAGGGAGTACAAGTGCTCGGCTGTCTCCGGAAGTTCTATAGAGTCGAATAGAACCACAGCAGAACCATCAGTCAGCCGCACCAGTCAGATACCCACTGATTAGACATGGATCAGTGTTTGTAATGGGACAAACCCTTAGGCCTCTTTCACACGGGCGTCGCGTGTGAGGGCCGAATAGGATGCGGGTGCGTTGCGGGAAAATGCGCGATTTTAATAAGTTTTGCACGCGCGTGAGAATAATCGCCATGTTTGGTACCCAGACCCGAACCCGGACTTCATCACAGAAGTTCAGGTTTGGGATCGGTGTTGTGTAAATTTTATTATTTTGCCTTATACCATGGTTATAAGGGAAAATAATACCATTCTTAATACAGAATGCTTAGTAAAATGTCAATTGAGGGGTTAAAAATAATAAACAAATTTAACTCATCCCATCCACTTGGTCGCGTAGTGGATCTCCTCTTCTTTCTTCAGGACCTGGCAAAATGACCTTTAATGACGTCACTGCGCTCATCACATGATCCATCACCATGGTGATGGACCATGTGATGTGTGCAGTGATGTCACCAAAGGTCCTTTTCTCCCAGGTCATCAAAGAAGAAGAAAGAAGAGAAGCCGTGCTGCGCAAACAAGTGGATGAGGTGAGTTTAATTATTATTATTTTTTTAACCCCTCCATCCCTAATTTACACAACACCGATCCCAAACCCGAACTTCTGTGAAGAAGTCCGGGTTCGGGTACCAAACATAGCATTTTTTCTCACGCGCGTGCAAAACGCATGAAAATGTTTTGCACTCGCAAGGAAAAATTTTGCATTTTCCCGCAATGCACCCGCATCCTATCCGGCCCTCACACGCGACGCCCGTGTGAAAGTGGCCTTAAAGGGAACCTCCCAAAACCATCCCAAGCCGCCAGCAGCACCTGCGTGTAGCCAGCAGTGTGTTTCTGATGATGCCTTTCTTCCTGAAGGCAGATGCAGCAAAAGTACTGAAAACGTTGACTTCAAGCATGTGTGGAGAAGCGCGCCGGGCAGGGGGTAAAACTAAGTTTTCAGTACTTTTGCTGCATCTGCCTTCAGGAAGAAAGGCATAATCAGAAACACATTGCTGGCTACACGCAGGTACTGCTGGCGGCTTGGGATGGTTTTGGAAGGTGACAGGTTCCCTTTAAATGGCATCTGTCATCACATTATGTAGACAAAGTTAATAGAAAGCACTTACTAATGTATTGTGATTGTCCATATTGCTATCCTTTGCTGGCTTTATTCATTTTTCCATCACATTATACTCTGCTTGTTTCCATGGTTACTATCACCCTGCAATCCATTAGTGGTGGTCGTGCTTGCACACTGTAGGAAAAAGCGCTAACCTATGTGCGCTCCCACAGTCCCCGCCACCAAATAGGCTGGTGCTTTTTCCTATAATGTACAAGCTCGACCGCCACTGATGGATTGCAGGGTGGTCGAAACAAGCCGTGTATAATGTGATGGAAAAATGAATCCAGCCAGCCAAGGAGGCAATATGGATAAACACAATACATTAGTAAGTGCCCGTATTAACTTTGTCTACATGATAAATGGCATTTGCTGAAGTGTGACAAGCCCTTTAAATGAACGTGATTGGTAGCTCTCAGCCTATAAAGTTTATCATTCCAAGAGAGACTTACGTCTTGGAGCAGATGGAACTTGCTCTCCAGCTCGGTGAAAGCCCTGCTCTTGTCTGCTAGCTGTTTCTGGAGTTTAATCGTAAGGACATTCTCTTTGATTGTTGTCCTGTATTCGAAAAAAAACACAAACACGATCACATAGGTGAACGATGCAGCACATCAAAAAAAGATAACCAGACAGAAAACGACAGCGGAGGAGGAAAGGTAGCACTTATTTCATCAAGGTAATGAGCTCTCATTTGCTAATGTCATGTATACTGTAATCTCTTGCAGAAGCGCCTGCCAGATTGTCTGCGGATTGATCTGTGATTACTGTACTTGGGTATACCAACGCTATACACATGCCAACCGAAACGCGTCTGAAAAAATTGATGAAAAGATGGAAGACTGAGAAGAAGAGTCTACATTTCAGGGAAAAAATGACAGATATATTAGTATATTAGTGACACCTCATAGTACTAGAGCAGGGATCAGCAACCTTCGGCACTCCAGCTGCTGAGGAACTACAACTCCCAACATGCACACTTAAGGTCCCTGTTACACGGGACGATGTACAAGCAGATTGTCGGTAAGGAAATGTTCCTTCCAGACATAAATGCTGATCTCTAGTGGAGGAGACCAATGCATTTACGTGCAGCGATCTCCTCCAGGGTATGGGGAGGAGTGATCGCTAACGCCATCGCTCTTCTCCATACATCATCCCATGAACGGGAATAAATTACTGAATGAGAAGTACTCTAAAATGGTACTGATAAAAATAACTCATCCAGCAAACGTCAACCAATAAATAAAAAGGTCACGGGTCTTGGAAAGTGACAACACCAAAAAATAAAATCAAAAAATTTGTAATACTAAAATGCAAAAGTACTAAAATGATTGAATTATTTTTTTTTTAATCCCATACGCTCTACTTATATGGTATCGCTGCATTCAAACTGACCTGTAGAATAAAGTTAATCTGCAATTTTTACAGCACAACGAATAGCAGGAAAAAAAAGACAATGGTGCCACAGAAAATTAAAACTACTCCAATAAAAGCAATGTCTTCATACAGCTCCACAGAAAGTTATGGCTCTTAGAATTTGAAGATGAAAAAACAAAAACAGTTGGTCCTTAAGGGGTTAACTACTTGTGGAATGTTGGATACAGATATAAATAAATCCGCACTACTAGCCCATACCGCAGCCTCTGGTGATGGGAAACTACCGGATATTTCCTCTATATAGTAGAAAAGTCCATGATGGTAAAAGGAGCACAATTTTTTTTTTAAGGGTAACTCATATATATATTTTTAATAGAATTAGATTAGTCGGACTACGTTTACCTTAGTTCCCTAGTTAATACTTTCATATAGGTATTGAATTACCTAGTAATTGCAGCATGTTTTTTCCTCCCCCAGGAATTTTAGTGATGCGGCTAAGGGCTTGTGCACACAAACGCTTTTTTGCGGAACCATTCATTTCAACGGTTCAGCAAAAAAAAAAAGAATGTACTCCGTATGCATTGTATTTCTGTTCCGTTCAAAGATAGAACATGTCCTATTATTGCCCGCAAATCACGTTCCGTGGCTCCATTCAAGTCAATGGGTCAGCAAAAAAATAAAATAAAGAAATGGAACACATACTGAATGTACTCCGTATGTCTTCCGTATCCGTTTCGTTTTTGCGGAACAGTCTATTAAAAATCTTATGCCCAGCCCAATTTTTTCTATGTAATTTCTGCATACGCCATACAGAAAACAAAGCGGAAAAACGAAATGTAACCGGAAACACTTCTGAAATAAAAAAACTGAAAAACGGATCTGTTAAAGACAGCCCACGAATCACTGAAAAAGCCATACGGTCGTGTGAACAAGCCCTAAAACAGCGTTTCTAGGTGTCCTCTGTCTCTATCTTCTATATACAGAAGACTGAGGACGTTGTCGTGGGAAGTCCCGAACGCTGAGTGCGCGCTCCCGTCGGCCGGGGATAGTGCTGATATTCGTGATAAAATATTGTGATTAGAATATTCGCAAAAAAAAATAAATTGCTATTAGAATGTTAGCGATCAACTACTCAGGAGGAAGAGGACGTGTGTCACGGTGCAGTTCACCGTGATGTGTGTTGCCGTGCAGGCTGGCTGCATACGCTCTTGTGTACTGGCTGCAGGCTGAAATCCTGTGCAGGTTGGTTGCTAGGGGCTGCGTGCTGGCTGCGGTATCTAGTGTGAACCTGCCCGTGTACATGTGTACCCCTTTGACTTTATCTGTATTCTGGTTCAGTGTTCCTAGTTGCAAAGGGCAATGCCCAGTTCTGTATCCGTGTATGCTGGTTGCCAGAGGCAACGTCCGGTTCTGTTCCTACCCTGTATGTTTGTTTCATGTCTCCTCCAGAAGGGGGTTCCTGGCTTCCCTGGGGGGGAAATTGCTAACCTGTGTGTACCTCTGGTTCTGTTTGTTTGTCCCGCTGGAGGTTTAACTAGCCTGTTCCTGGCAGGTAGGGGCCAAGCATTCCTGGACATTCCTGGAGGTGCGACCAGTGAGCCCTCGGCCCAGTCATCCCCACCATTCATGGCTCTGTGAAGTACGGGGCTCATTGGCTCCGCCCTCCGGGTTTGTGGTGGTCGGCCGGTGCACTTGGTTCTGTGGTATCGTTAACACTTCTGCTTACTTGCTTTTCTGTCATGTCTGTTCTGTTTGCCTGTGACCTGCTCGTAGTACGTCCCAGTGGTCTGCCTCGGACCCCTGGCACGTGACAGCATGTTTAAAGGGGTTCTGCACTTTCATTTAACTGATGATCTATCCTCTGGATAGATCATCAGCTTCTGATAGGTGGAGGTCCGACACCCGGGATCCCCGCCGATCAACTGTTTGAGAAGGCAGCGGCGCTTCTCTATGGGACTGGCAGAAATAGCCGAGCGCTCTACTTACCTATCTCCAGCAGTCTCCTAGAGAATGAATGGGTGCATGCTTGGCCTGCTACTTCATCAGGACGGGAACATGGGACCCCTGTTCTCACGATGAGTGGGGGACCCCACACTTTGACCCCCAGATCAGTTAGTCATCCCCTATCCTATGGCTAAGGGATAACTTTCATACTAGACACAAAAAAAAAAAAAAAAAAATCATCATCTGTAAACCTTCAGCTTTAAGAAACTGGGAAATGTCTACCTTTGTACATCTAGTTCAGTACATGAGGAGCAACACATAAAGAGCTAACAGATGCCGTCTCCCAAAACCTTCACACATCAGACACAAGACGTCACATACCACAACTCAACACCCTGCTTCTCTTCCCAAGATAAAAAGCTCTGGAGATTGAGTTGCAGGTTAGTGACTGATGAACTCACTGCTCACATCGGGGATGGGGGGGGGGGGGAGGCATCTTTCTATGTTAGGATGGGGTCAATCCAAACTAAAGCATGACTGGATGTCCTGTGGCCATACTGCCAAAGCTCAGCCTGGAGCACTTTTATCCCAAAAAACAAAGGCATTTAACCCTTTCAATAGCATGTACAAATAAAACCTAAATGGCAAAATAATCATCATAATTCTACTCCTGGAAAACACCATTAAAAAATGGACCAAATCCTGGAAAGCCATTTAAAAAGGATTTGCCCCTTTATATTTATAATTTGTTTAAATTAGATAAAATACCATTTACTAATCTGAAGAGAAGGGCACCTGATTCTGGCAGCTCCATGGACCCAGGAGAGAGAGTTTCCTGTGTTGGCCCATGACTTAGGCCTCTTGCACACAAACGTTGTGACTCCGTTCTGTGCATTGGGGACTGCAATTTGCGGTCCCCAATGCACGGGCAACGTCCCGGACGGATCGAGACCCATTCAACTTGAATGGGTCCATGATCCATCCACACCGCAAAAAAATAGAACAAGTTCTATTTTTTGCGGTGCGGAGGCACGGACAGAAACACTACGGAAGCACTCCGTAATGCTTCCGTGGGGTTACGATCCGTGCTTACGTTCCGCATCTCCATGATTGCGGACCCATTCAAGTGAATGGGTCCGTATCCGTGATGCGGAGTGCACACGGACCAGGGCCACAATACGGCCACGGGCACACAAGATTCCTGTGCAAGAGGCCTTATACTGTCATGGCTGATGCACTGACAAAGAGGGGGAGGCTTAGCTATGGAAATAAGTCAACAAAAATACAGAAAAGTACTTAAGGGTAGCCTGCATGCAATGGAGATGATGCTCACTCTGTAATCCAATCCATGGAAGAAGTAAAGCGGCACCAGGATCCAATCTATAATTTCTTTATTAAGGCCAAAGTTATTTAAAGGGGTATTCTGGTAGGTATTTCCACAGGGATAACTATCAGATCGTGGGGGTCCTACTGCTGGGACGACCAACGATCAAGAGAACGTGCGCCCCATTCCCTCTGCAGGCCCCTTGCAGGGGGTATGATCTGAGGTGAGTCGCACATGCGCGCAACCACTCCATTCATTTATATGGGAGTTCCGGAGATAGCCTAGTACAGCGCCCATAGAAACGGGTGGCCAAGCACATGTTCAACCGGACCCTCCAGTCATTTTAGGGGAGCAGCAGGGGGCACCCGTTCTCTGTGATGGCTAACCTCCGGAACTCCAGCTGTGGTAAAACTACGACTCTCACGATGTACACTTGCTTGGCTGTTCTCAGAACTCAACAAAATCGAATTGAGCATGCTGGGAGTCGTAGTTTCTCCACAGCTGGTGGTTAGCCATCACTAAACTAGACGAAAGGTGATATGGGATGAGCTCAATCAGGGGAAGTTTCAGGCAAAGTAGTATTTTTAAAAGGAGTTATCGTTATTGAAGACAGTTTATTTTTCAGGTGACGCGTTTCGGGCCGAACTGGCCCCTGCATCAGGCCAAAAAACATCATCTTCACGTTTCTGATCCAGTTTGGCCCCAAAATGCATCACCTGAAAAAAAAAAAAAAAAAACTGTCTTCAATAAAGAGAACGCCTTTTAAAAATACTACTTTGCCTGGAACTTCACCTAATTGCGCCATGTATCATCACATATCACCTTTCATATAGCTATCCTGTGGCTAGGGGATAATGTCGAACTACCGGAATATCCCTTTACAGGAAGCAAGGTTTCGACCAGTTGGTAAAGACTCGACTGCAATTGAATGGTTTGTCAGCAGTTTTAAATCCAGCACATGTATCTGATTACTTTTGTAAGGCCTCATGCACACGACCGTTGTTGTGTTCCGTTCCGCAAAATGGG
This sequence comes from Bufo gargarizans, assembly GCF_014858855.1. Lineage (NCBI taxonomy): Eukaryota > Metazoa > Chordata > Amphibia > Anura > Bufonidae > Bufo > Bufo gargarizans. Next base: position 91,555,096 of record NC_058089.1, on the reverse strand, counting down.
GTTCCGTTGTTCCGTGATCCATGTCCGTTTTTGTTTCCGTGTGTCTTCCTTTATTTTTGGAGGATCACCAGACATGAAGGAAAGTAAAAAAAAATCAAAGTCAAGTTTGCCATGCAAATGATAGGAAAAACACGGACGGGGATGACAATCTTGTGTGCCTCCGTGTTTTTTCACGCACCCATTGACTTGAATAGGCCCGTGAACAGTTTTCCGTGAAAAAAAATAGGACAGGTTATATTTTTTTGACAGACTGGAACCACGGATCACAGACGCGGATGAGAAACGGTGCATTAGCCGAGTTTTGTACGGACCTATTGAAAGTCAATGGGTCCGCAGAAAATCACGAAAAACGGAACAACGGACACGGAATGAAACAACGGTCGTGTGCATGAGGCCTAATTGCGTATAATTCAAAATTTAGTATAGTGGATGAGTTATTCAAAAAAATGTAGCTGTATAGCGCCACCTGCTGTTTGTTTTTCTTATTTCTCTCCCCACCTTGCTGAGGGAGGTGGACGCACATGCTCAGTTCATCCTTTAGCTTCCTCCCGAACTGTGATAGGGAAATACAGTATCTACAGCAGAAAGAACATTCCCCCCTTAGCTGCATCAGAAAGGACACACGCTTCCCTGAGCCGCCAGCCTGAAGAGAGTCTAGCAGAACAATTGGAGCAGTGAATGTGGAGCTCTCTGGATCCATGTGAGGTACAGGGCTGGTTCTAGCTTTGTTAGAAAGAGATTGTCATGTGCTGTATGATGTCTGATTTTCATTTTTTTACATTACTCATGGGATAACCCCTTTAAGGATTGAAATTTTGCTGCTTCTATCTGTATATAACGATGGCCTTATGAAATAACTAGCAGGTTATGTAGGGCATAGTGCAGGGATGTAATATTGCTTACTAGTTTGCCTGGGCACTGCTCCGTTCGCCCGCTGTGCCCCTGTTCACTTTTCCTGCCTGGTATGATAATAAATATCATCGGTACAGGGAGGAGGAGACGGTCCTGTTTCTCAATGGGCGCCTCCTTCTCCCTGGCTGTAGCGCGGTCCAATCACAGCGGAGAGCGTGACAGCCTGGGAGAAGGAGACGCCCATTGAGAAACAGGGCAGTCTCCTCCTCCCTGTACCAATGATTCTCATTAGCATACCAGGCAGGAAAAGTGAACAGGGGCACAGCGGGCGAACAGAGCGGTGCCCAGGCAAACTAGTAAGCAATATTACATCCCTGCACTATGCCCTACATACCTGCTAGTTATTTCATAATGTCTGGACCCATGAAAGGTCCTCATTAATAAAGAAGAAATTATAGATTGGATGCTGGTGCCGCTTTACTTCTATGGATTGAAATGAGCCAGTTAGCTGGCTCTACACAAGCTGGAAGTGGAGCTGCTGGGACCAGGACACCTTGGTCAATACAAGCACATTAATAGGTGGTCACTCTTCTATTTTAAAAACAGATATAAACAGAATTTTAAAGGGAAAGTGTCAACAGAAAATGACCTATGGTTTAAAGCCTATGTACACCATCGGGGGTAATTATTATTATTTTTTTTATCTTTATTTTATTTTATTGGTCTTTATTAAAGATATTCAGCAGCTTTGTCATAAAGGGTTAACTTCTGCCAAGCTGTACTTTCACTTTGTGCCAGTCATCTAATATCTCTTATCTCTAAATTACTAATAGCTCAAAAATACTTAATGTGGATTAAGATGGGCTGACGAGCAGCAGATTGTCAGGAAGGAAGCGCGCAGCGATCACCTCCACAGTGTGAGGACGAGTGGTTGCTTATGTGATCGTTCATCCTCATACAGCTACTTTGTTTCTGGGCAGCAGATCAATGTTTAGATAGCACAATCTGCTGCCCAGAAAAAATAATTTAGGTGCTTTCATGAACGACAGTTTCGCCAGATGAACGAGCATTTAGCTCATTCATTGGGTGATTTGCTGCACCTTTAGATGGGCAAACTGTTGGGAGAACAAGCATTTGCAGGAACGTTCGTTTCTGATTATCTGCCTATCTAAATCCAATGATATTTAAGCCACGTTCTTATCAGTAAGGCTGGGTTCAGACCTGAGCGTTCTGAAACGAGCGCTCTGTATGCGCGATTGTACGGGCGTTTACAATCGCGCATACAGAGACAGGCGTGCGCACATTGTCGCGCGTTCCCGAATATCTATGTGCGGGAACGCGCGACAAACGCCCAAAAAAAAGCTCAAGCACTTGTTTGAGCGTCGGGCGTTTTACAGCGCGATCGTACGCGCTGTAAAACGCCCAGGTGAGAACCATTCCCATAGGGAATCATTGGTTCTTGCCTGTTGTGCGTTTTACAGCGCGTAGGAACGCGCTGTAAAACGCTCAGGTGTGAACCCAGCCTAAGATAAGAGTTGAGCTATATAATAAGTGTTTATAAAATCCAGAGATTAGGAGCTGTCAGCTGAGCTGCCTGACTGAACACAGTAAAAACACAGAGCTTGCTACTAGAGAATCTCAAGGCTGTACAGAGAAAGAGGCTCAACATTTTTAATAAAGACCAATTGAAAAAAAATATTTCACTCAAAATAAATGTCACAGGGAAATATCAAAAGTTTAGACAGGTGGGGGTCTGAGCGCCGAGATCCCCACCTGTCCCTACAACAAGGGGAGAGAAGCACTCACTTAGAGCACTCTCTCATTTTAATGCAGAACAGGAAGAGAGACGGACCTAATAGAAAGTCTATGGGCCCAGCTTGCTCCCGTCTCATGTAGTGAGGAGAGAGTGTGTGGGCTAGCAGGCACTTCTCTCCCTTCATTCTAGTGACAGTTGGGGGTCTTAGAGCTCATACCCTCACCAATCTAAACTTTTAATATGTTCCTGTTACATTTCAAAAGTTTACTGAACGTATAGTGCCCCTTTGAACTTTAATATTTTTGGTAAAGTTATTTTTAATTTTCTAAGTTTGCAATGACAATTAGACCTAATAATACCGTAGTTGTCACTTGTTGGACTGTACAGATCACTTTTCTGCAGTCGTCTGATTATCATTACAGACAGGATTAGAATGGCAAATATCGCCTGTATATAGATAACACAGAATTCACCATTCACAATAGATGATATCACAGCTTATCTACTCCCTCTTGACCTCTGCACAGGTCAGAAAGCTCTCCCATAGAAGTCAATGAGTCCCCTCCAGTTATCTGTGTTTATGGCCTATGCTGGCTGCTGTAAAGCACATCTCAAAATGCTGTTAACAACAGTTCAGGCAAGATGTCCAGCCCATAATCATGTTCACTATCTTATTTTTAAAAATAGATACATATATAGGTGACACATTCCCTTTAAAGGGGTTGGCCCATCTCATACATCGGGGGGTTATTCCTAGGATATGCCCCCTAATGTCTAATAGGTGATACCTCTGAAACCCACACCTACCTCTAGAACAGAGCCCACAAAGTGAAGGGGAGAGGACTGTGCATGTGCAGGTCACCCTCCATTCATTTGTATAGAACTGCCGAAAATAGCTGAGCCATGGATCGGCTTTTTACGTCAGCCCCATAGAAGTGAATGGAGCAGCGATAGCGCAGCACTTGGATATTTTTGGCAGTCCCATTCAAATGAATGGAAGATGGCCACACATGCATAGTCCGCTCTCCTTCACTTTACGGGCTCCATTTTAGTGACAGGTGTGGGTCCCCTTTAATGCTTTACGACACTGCTGCACAATATACTGCGCCTCGTTCCCCCCGAAATGTACAGCCCTTCTTCGTGGTGTTAGGACCTTGTCATTATGGCAATGCGGTCTGAAGTCTAAAAAACAGGTGAACGGATAATACAAGAAGACTACTACATGATCACCGGTGTCTATGAGGGGTCTAGAAGAAGGGGAAAGATAACAGAAACACGCCGGCCCCAGTCCTACACAGTACGTGTTCACCCGATGGAACATGTATGTATCTTTGTGGGTGGCAAAGCATCGTTAACGTAAAGCAGGCAGAAGTCCCAGAAGAGATTTCATGGATAATAAACGACATTTTGAGAAATCTTTGATAACCTTTCAATGTAACACAGGCTGGTTTTTTTCTTGCACTCCTCGACACTTGTGCGCATATTGGATACATTGTCACAAGGCAATCTTGAAACCAGAAAACCAAACTACAAAGCCCCAACATCTGTAATCCAGCTGAAGACCTGAAATGCTTATTTTTATTCGAAGAAAAATCAAAGCTCGATGTGTTTTGGCACCGCCGGCCTCATTGTCCTTACAGAGAAGATAAACAAGCTCGTATGACTGGGTTAAATCCCAAAAAGACGGAAAAAAAAGTGCCCTAATGTTGAAATAACAGACGCCTTGAACACGATATACCCATAAATTATGACTGTGATGAGAAGAAGCGGCGCTGCGGCCCTATGTATCTTATACCAAGGATTGCTTAATACTCAATATCGTGAGCTGCTCGTCAAAGACGGCTGCTGATGACTTCAGAAAGACGTGTCCTTCTTCTCTGGATGTCTGCCCTCCCACGCTCCTGTGCGTTTTGGAGGTTTCAGAGTACATACCAATACATCGCTTTGTACTTGACCTTTGTAGATAAAACTTTTTATCCATTTTTGACTAGTCCGTATCCGTTATTGGTAACATGTATACCTATTCGTTTTGGACAGGTCATGTGCTACAAACCCCCCCTCAAACACAAGTGATTGCACCTCCTTGATTAAACAAAACATTTCCTTCAATTAAATTATGTAGACAGTATTCCAATTTATTATAACCCTCTGTACCACTATTCAATAAGTAAATGCTTTTAAAGGGGTTGTGCCATCTCATACATTGGTGGCATATTGTTAGGATATGCCACCAATGTCAGATAGAAATTCCAGACGTAGAACCTGCACATATCTCTAGAATAGGGCCCCCAAATTGAAAGAAAGCACACCTCACATGTGCGGCCTCCCTCGATTCACTTCTATAGAAGTCCTGGAAAGTGTCAGAAGGTATATTATTGGGAGATCAGAAGTTTGGGGGGGAAAAAATTGACTTAACACGGTACATAAAGAGTTTACTTAAGGCCTCATGCACACGACCGTTGTGTGCATCCGTGTCCGTTGTGCCGTTTTCCGTTTTTTTTCGCGGACCCATTGACTTTCAATGGGTCCGTGGAAAAATCGGAAAATGCACCGTTTTGCAGCCGAGGCCGTGATCCGTGTATCCTGTCCGTCAAAAAAATATGACCTGTCCTATTTTTTTGACGGACAACGGTTCACGGACCCATTCAAGTCAATGGGTCCGTGAAAGAACACGGATGCACACAAGATTGGCATCCGTGTCCGTGATCCGTGGCCGTAGGTTACTTTCATACAGACGGATCCGAAGATCCGTCTGCATAAAAGCTTTTTCTGATCTAAGTTTTCACTTCGTGAAAACTCATATCCGACAGTATATTCTAACACAGAAGCGTTCCCATGGTGATGGGGACGCTTCTAGTTAGAATACACTACAAACTTTGTACAAGACTGCCCCCTGCTGCCTGCAGCACCCGATCTCTTACAGGGGGATATGATAGCACAATTAACCCCTTCAGGTGCGGCACCTAAAGGGGTTAATTGTACTATCATATTCCCCTGTAAGAGATCAGGGCTGCCAGGCAGCAGGGGGCAGACCCCCCCCCCTCCCCAGTTTGAATATCGTTGGTGGCACAGTGTGCGCCCCCCATCGGGCCCCCCCTTCCTCCCTCTAATGTTAGAAATCGTTGGTGGCACAGTGTGCGCCCACCATCGCCCCCCCTCCCTCCCTCTAATGTTAGAAATCGTTGGTGGCACAGTGTGCGCCCACCATCGGCCCCCCTCCCTCCCTCTAATGTTAGAAATCGTTGGTGGCACAGTGTGCGCCCACCATCGGCCCCCCTCCCTCTATAGCAGTAACAACATTGGTGGCAGTGTGCGGCCTCCCATCCCCCCCCCCCCCCCCCCATCATTGGTGGCAGCGGAGTTCCGATCGGAGTCCCAGTTTAATCGCTGGGGCTCCGATCGGTAACCATGGCAACCAGGAAGCTACTGCAGCCCTGGTTGCCATGGTTACTTAGCAATAGTACAACAGTAGAAGATTCATACTTACCTGCTTGCTGCTGCGATGTCTGTGAACGGCCGGGAGCTCCTCCTACTGGTAAGTGACAGTTCTTTAGCAATGCGCCGCACAGACCTTTCACTTACCAGTAGGTGGAGCTCCCGGCCGGACACAGACATCGCAGCAGCCAGCAGGTAACTATGAGTCTTCTACTGCAGTAGAGTCCTGGTTGCCATGGTTACCGATCGGAGCCCCAGCGATTAAACTGGGACTCCGATCGGAACTCCGCTGCCACCAATGATGGGGGGGGGGGGGGGAGAATGGGAGGCCGCACACTGCCACCAATGTTGTTACTGCTATAGAGGGAGGGGGGGGCCGATGGTGGGCGCACACTGTGCCACCAACGATATTCAAACTGGGGAGGGGGGGTCTGCCGCCTGCTGCCTGGCAGCCCTGATCTCTTACAGGGGAATATGATAGTACAATTAACCCCTTTAGGTGCCGCACCTGAAGGGGTTAATTGTGCTATCATATCCCCCTGTAAGAGATCGGGTGCTGCCAGGCGGCAGTCTTGTACAAAGTTTGTAATGTATTCTAACTAGAAGCGTCCCCATCACCATGGGAACGCCTCTGTGTTAGAATATACTGTCGGATCTGAGTTTCACGAAGTAGCTCATATCCGACAGTATATTCTAACATAGAGGCGTTCCCATGGTGATGGGGACGCTTCAAGTTAAAATATACCATCGGATTGGAGAAAACTCCAATCCGATGGTATAAAAGAACTCCAGACTTTACATTGAAAGTCAATGGGGACGGATCCGTTTGAAATGGCACCATATTGTGTCAACATCAAACGGATCCGTCCCCATTGACTTGCATTGTAATTCAGGACGGATTCGTTTGGCTCCGCACGGCCAGGCGGACACCAAAATGACTTTTTTTTTAATGTCCGTGGATCCTCCAAAAATCAAGGAAGACCCACGGACGAAACAACGGTCACGGATCACGGACCTACGGACCCCGTTTTTGCGGACCGCGAAAATAAACTGTCGTGTGCATGAGGCCTAACTATGATAAAAGATATACATACACAAAGACATACAAAGATTAGTGCTGGTCGAGCACCCAAGTGCTTGGGTGCTCGAGTAGAACACTTTGGGATGCTCGGGTCCTCAATGGAGGTCAATGGGAGAACCCGAGCAATAAATCAGACACCCCCTGCTCTAAAGAGGGGAGGGTGTCTGGTTCACATGAAAAGGTCAGAAATTCATGGAAACACCACCAAAATGGTTTGGGAGCAGCATAGGGGAGGATGTCTGGATGCATTTTGGACTTCCAGGTCGCTGCTGGGAACGATGTTGTTCGAGTAGTACACCACTTTTACAGACTGACAATAATACGCACAAAACCGAAGATAAAATACATTTTAGAGGAAAAATTGTTAGGAAACATTCTTACTTGTATATAAAGTGCAAGTGCTGCCAAAACTTACAAGGAAGAGCCACTCCGATACAACCTGTATATCACATAAAGGAGGGCCTCATTCACATTATGGTACAATTGTTCAGGTAGTGGGACTCCTACACTCATAGCCTTTGCACTAAGTAATCGGGTGTCACGGCTGAGGATGGGGAAAACCCTCAGCCGTGCGATGCCTGATGTTGTTGTGGCTACTCGGCCATGAGAACAGGATAGGGAGCAGGTCACCTCCTACAGCGTCCCTAACCTGACCCTAACTCCTACCTGCATGGGCCGACCTTGATGGTAGGAGGACCCATGCGCAGGAACTTCGGAGCCCTGACTTACCCTCCGCAGATCCCTGAGCTAGGAGCTGGGCAAGACGACCTACTCCTCCAAGGTACGGAGGAGCAGGAGTCTCAATGGCCAAGCTGTTGGGAAAAGGGGAACACAAACAGCTTTACGGGAATGGCAGGCGAACAAGAAGTTCCACCAACCTGCCACAGCCTTGCTGACTGGATCCCTGAGCAAATAGGAATCCAGAACCGTAAACTGCACCAAATCAGATAGGAAGGTCCCAACAGAACATAACATACCACATCACACACAGCAAGACATAAACATAAGGACAATATCTTTATGACCACAGGGGTGGCTCTCACTGGCAGGTAATATGCACAGGAGGCTGCTCCAGCCAAGCATGACTGAAGCACCCTACTGAGCCATGCCAAACACCAAGGCTATATAGGCCAAGAAGCCACACCCCACAGTCGGACACACCCAGTGACATCACACACACACTGGGAAGGGAGTTATCCCTTCCAGCACCACAGAAGGGAAACACACATAAAGGGGAAGTGACCAAACTAAGATCACACTGTGGCTGTTACCGCAGGCAACGACATGGGTGGCAGCCGTCCTGGGAGACAGCCCGAAGGCCGGGACACTGCCACCACATGTACAACATACCAAACGTTGCCACGGGCAGCCACAGTGAAAGGAAGATGTGCATCCACACACGCACACAACTCCCAGGGAACCGCACACATAGCTGTTGTCCGCGGCAACCGCACTTGAGGCAAACGACAACATGCCTCAAGCTGCGGTTGAAACAACTACCCAAACCGCGGGCAACTGTATGCGGCTCCCAAGGAGTCACGGCCATAACCGTGACATCGGGCTGCCAAAAATTACAAAGAACCGGCACTACAATACACCCTTTATTACACATAAAGGAGGGCATCATACACCCTTGAAAAATTATGATTGATGGCCTGCTGGTGACCCTCTAAAACATTAGGAGCAAGGGCAGCCTAATAAGCATTTTGATATGATGGAGGAGGAGGACGAGAAAAGGGAGATTGAACCATATGCCCTTTTTAGTGGTGGAAGGGGTGCATGGGAATACACTATAAAAGCCACATTTAGAGTGCCTTTATGTTCAGCCGCTTTCCTCTGGTGGAGTAGAGAAGTCCGGGGCAATCCAGGCCTTGTTCATTTTTATAAGAGTCAACTGGTCAGCATTTTCAGTTGACAGTCGGAAGCGTTTATCAGTTATTATGCCCCCAGCAGCACTAAATACACGCTCTGACAAAACGCTGGCAGCGGTGCACGGGAAAGGCAGCCTAACAAAGTCAGCCATGTGTGCCAGAGTCCCAACAGACAAGACTTCGCTGACCTCATCAGGAGGATGACTCTCAATCTCCTCATCCTCTTCTACCCATCCACGCTGAACAGAGGGAAAAAAAAAACAACTTCCATGGGTACTACCCTCTGTAGCGTAGGCAATCGTCTCCTGCTCCTCCTCATCATCATCCAATTCACGCTGAGAAGACAAACTGAGGGTGGTCTGGCTATCACCCTGTGTACTTGGGTATTGTCTTCCCCCAATTTCACCTTTTCCACATGCAAAGCGTCCGCCTTAATTCTGAGCAGCGAGCGTTTGAGTAGACACAGAAGTGGGATGCTCACCATCTGTGTTGAATCCTCAAAGTTGCATAAAACCTCAAAGAGGTCAGACATCAATGCTCACTCGTCGCTTGTGAAGAGCGGAAGCTGACTGGAAAGGCGACAACCATATTGCAGCTGGTATTCCACTACTGCCCTCTGCTGCTTACAAAGCCTGGCCAACATGTGGAACGTGGAGTTCCAGAACGTGCTCACGTCGCACAACAGTCGGTGAGCTGGCAATTGCAAGCGCTGCTGCAGCGTTGCCAGAACAGCGGAAGCTGTCGATGGCTTGCGGAAATGGGCACACATGCGGCACACCTTCGTTAGTAGCTCAGGCAAATTGGGAAACCACTGAACCACTAGGTTGAACACGTGGGCTAGGCATGGTATGTGTCAGCTTGCCAGACTCCAATGCCGCCACCAAGTTACGGTCATTATCAGACACAACCAGGTTGTAGGTTGAGTGGCGGGAGCCACAGCTCAGTCTGGTCCCTTATCCCCTGCCACAGCTCTGCGGCGGTGTGCTTTCCCACTGCAGTGCTACACTGCTTCCAGCTACTGACTGATGTCTGACTGGTGCTGCAAGATGATAATTCAGAGGTGGAAGTGGAGGTGGAGAAAGAGGGGTTGGCATACACTAACGTAGGTGGTGGCGGAAACTTTGATGGAAGTAGAGCCCGCAATCCTTGGCGTCCATAGCACCTGTGCCATCCAGGGGTACGACTTGCTCCCGGCCTCCACAACTTTCACCTAGTGTGCCGTCAGGGAAATGTAGTATCCCCGGCCAAAAGCACTTGTCCATGTGTCAGTCGTTAAGAGGACCTTCCCAATAACTGGGTTGGTCAGGGCACGGGTGATGTTACGGGACACATGCTGGTGTAAGGCTGGGACTGCATATCGTGAAAAATATTGGCGGCTGGGGACAGAGTAACGCAGGACAGCCACCGCCATCCACAAGCCTAAATGGCAACATTTCCAGGGTCAGCAATTTAGAAAGGTGCACATTTAGTGCTATGGCCTGTGGGTGGGTGGCTGGGTATTCTCGCTTTCGTTCAAAGGCCTGGGGTATAGACATCTGTACGCTGCGCTGGGACACAGAAGTGGATGTGCTAGCTGATGGTGCTTGCGAAGGTCCAGGAGCATGGCGGGAGGCATGCGTCTTGGACAGGGGGATTGGCTAGCACTTAACACTGGGGAAGATGAGGCAGTGGTGTGACCTGCACACACGGATTGTGGACCCAGGCGTTCGGCCCACATATTAGGGTGCTTTGATGCCATGTGGTGGTTTATTCTGGTGGTGGTGAGGTTGCTAGTGTTCACGCCCCTGCTCATTTTGGTATGGCACAGGTTGCAAATGACTTCTTTTATCGTCCGCACTTTCCTCAAAAAAGCACCAGACAGCAGAACACCTACCCCTTGGCATAGGAGACTGCTGCAAGGGGGTGCTCCGGGGAACAGTTGTGCGCCTGTTTGGTGTGGCACGCCTTCTCCCTTTTGCTACCCCACTGCCTCTTCCAGCCTGTTGCAGTGCTGCGAATCCCTACCCCTCTGTACTGCTGTCCTCACTCGGCTTGCCACCTTCCCAGGGTGGGTCAGTGACTTCATCGTCCACTTCTTCACTCTGGGTATCCTCCTGACTTGTTGACCTAACAACCACAGTTATTGACAACTGTGTCTCATCCTCATCATCAACCTCTTGAAACACTAATTGCCGTTCCTCACCGTCATCTTTTTGTGACTGTGGATGCTCAAAAGGTTGGGAATCAGGGCACAAGATCTCCTCATGTTCCTCTTCAAGCGGCCTTGGCGAGAGGGCCAAATCAAGGAATGGCACTGAAAAGAGCTCCTCGGAATATCAGAGTGTGGGATCACTTGTTTGCCAAGACTCTCCATGGTGGAAGGAAGGAGGATCAGGGTGAGGATTCTGTTGACCAGACTCTTGGCTACTGAGACTGGACTTGGAGGAAGACAGGGTGGTGCTTAACCGACTGGAAGCCTTATCTGCTGCAATCCAACCGACCACCTGGTCACACTGGTCTGACTTCGAGAGTAGTGTCCTGCGCCGCCCTGCAAACTGGGACATGAAGCTAGGTATCATGGATGAGTGTGTTTCTTGTGCTCTGGCAGCAGGCACAGATTCACCAAGCCCAGGGCCATGGGCCTCTGCATGCACCATCAGCAGCATGGCCACTTCCCCGTCCCTTACTGCTCGCCTTGTGCATATTAAATGGTATATATGCTTGCAAGTATATCACACGTACAGTATCGCAGGTTTTGTAAGTGTATGCACAAATAGAGTACACAGAATGTAACAGATATTTTTAGGATGCGCAAACATTAAACAGGAGATGTAGCACAGATAATGTTGCTGTCCGCAGTGTCTATGAAAAAAGTACACTGAATGTCACAGATAATTTTATTATGCGCAAATGTTATACATAAGGTATAGCGCAAGTAATGTCGCTGTCACTACCGTCTAATAAAAAATTACGCTGAATGAATGTCACTGATATTAAGGATGAGCAAACGTTACACAGGAGGTATAGTGCAAGTAATGCTGCTGTAACCAGCGGCTAATAAAAAATGACACTAAATTAATGTCACTGATATTTCGGATACGCAAAGGTTATTCAGGAAATGTAGCGGACACAGTCTACAGAAAAAGTACACTGGATGTCACAGATATATTTAGGCTGCACACACGTTACACAGGAGATGTAATAATTATATTGCTGCCAGATACAATAGTGCTTAAAAGGACTTTTGGGTCTCTAACAAGTTTTTTCTATAAAAATATTAGTATTTCACTCCCTACACTGTCTGTCCCTTCCTATGCTCAGCTCTCCCTGACTAAGACTCAGCCGAACACGTGTCATCGGGTGCTATATAGCACCCGATGACGTGTTCCGGCCAGCCAATCACTGTAATGCCAGTAGCCAGCTGTGTAGCAGCCAATAAACGTGCAGGGAGGAGACTCAAGCATCACGCTCGAGCACACGCGGTATTCGGGCGAACACCGCGATGTGCGAGCATAGCGATGCTCGAGCTGAACTGGTGTTTGGCTGAGCATGCTTGCCCAACACTAACAATGATAAAGATGAGTAACAGTCGCTGAGAGTCGTGCGGACAAATGGGCTGACGCCCATTGGATACAAATGGAGGTAATGGTAGCAAAACATCTTACCCTAATGATGTCTACAATGGAGCTGAGCTTTCTGTTTTCAAAACTAAGTGGGTCATTTATTAAGACCCGCGTTTTAGACGCCATTCTTAATAAGGGCCTGTGCTGGCGGTGGATCCGCCAAAGTTATGTAGAGGTGCCGGCCTCTACATAATTTCGGCAGATCCACCGCTGCTTCTAAATCTACGCCAGCTCCCTTGCTGGTGTAGACTTCGACCATTTTCTACACCTAAAAATGTAGGCGTACAAAATGATGAATGAGACGGGCCTGCCAGAACCTTTACGCCGCAATCTGCACCAGAAATACGCCTAAAATGGATGTATTTCTGTTAGGAAAAAAAAAACTAAGTGTTTTCTACTCTCCTGGCCCCTCCTAGCCCCACATAAAGGTTAGTACGCATGTACAGTTACCTCATTCTGCAGACATGCGGCCAGTTATAGACATCACTAAGCAGGTACATGAAGTTAAAGGGGAAGAACCAAATAAAAACCTTGCTTTACTGATGTGATAACCCTTTTAAAGGCATTTTACTATTGAAGACCTTAAGGACTTTTTTTTTTATAGATGTTGGCATTCCACAGGTCGGGGCCTAGCAACTGCCGGCATTCCCGTTGTTGTGAAACTACAATTCCCATCATGCTCCATTCACTTCTATGGCTGCTCTGATAACACAGGTGAGCATGCTGGGAAGTGTAATTTCACAATAGCTGGAGGGCCACAGGTTGCTAACCCCTGTCACAGGTTAACCACAGATGGCCATACCCATTAAAGGGAACCTGTTACCAGCTTTTTGCTGCCCTATCTGGAGCAGCATAAACTGGTAACAGATGCTCTGAACCAAATTTGGGCTCACTTACTCGAAATTACACAGTTGTTTTGCTAAAAATCTATAACGCATAGCTCCATTGCGAGCCAAGCATTAGAAAATGGTTAATATAGGGCAGGCACTCAAGAATCCTTATATTCATGAGCTCCCTTTGCAAACTGTTGTAATTCCTACACCGATCACCGGATTTGTATGTAAATTCCCTCAAATTTAGTCTGACAGTCTGCAGTTAAAGCACATCTTGTTAGTTTCATTTCAAATCCATTGTGGTGGTGTATAGAGCCAAAAATGTTAGAATTGTGTTGATGTCCCAATATTTATGGACCTGACTGTACATTCCCAAATACCTTTCATTGGTTATAATGGCTCGTTTTGTCTAGAGAGCAATCATTGGGAGAAATAAAATGGCGGCCGTCCTATTAGTACACAGAAAACCTGTCCTAATGACACAGGAGGACAAGTTACCTCACAACACTGAGCTAAAGAGCTGCCTCATCCTCCTCTCTGCTCTGCTTGTCAGGGATTATGGGTCTGAATATATTTTAATAGGATCTTCAATTGAATCTCTGTAGGAATAGACTTCTTGAGGAGACAAGAAGTAGAGGAGGTATAGATAATGAGCAGCAGCACTTGTGTGCAGTCTCCATTACCACAGACTGTCCTGTCCATCCTATCTGTACTTCAGTTCTCCTCGTGAACTCCATTCCTAGAGATTTAGCTGAAAATCTTATTATCGTATTAAGGATCATAATGCCTGACAAGCAGAGCAGAGAGGAGGAGCTCTTTAGCTCAGCGTTGTGAAGTAACTTATCCTCCTGTGTGATTAGGACAGGTTTTGTGTGTACTAATAGGACGGCGGCCATTTTATTTCCCCTGATGATTTCTCCCTAGACAAAACGAGCCATTATAACTAATGAAAGGTATTTGGGAATATATTTATAATAAATTAATATTTAAGAGTTTTCATTTTCTTAATTCTTGGAGAACCCCATTAATATAACAGAATTATAAAAATAGGATTTTTGTACTTACTGTAAGATCCTTTTCTCCTTCAAATAATTGGGGGACACAGCACCATGGGTATATGCCCAGCTACCACTAGGAGGCGACACTAGATATATAAAAGGTTGGCTCTGCCCAGGTGGGCTATACCCTCTCCACAGCCACTAGGCTAATCAGTTTGTACCAATAGCAGTAGGAGAGAGAAACAAAAGCGAAGAACCAACATGTCCTGGACCGGGAAGCAAAAGTCAACAGCAGCCCGGTGACAGGAAAATAAGTGAAAACAAAGGGTGGGATCTGTGTCCCCCAATGAATTGAACGAGAAAGAAATTTTACAGTAAGTACAAAAATCCAATTTTCTCGTTAATGTCATTGGCGGACGGTGGGAAGGAAATGCAAAAAGTTGGATGCGCAGGTGCTAGAGAACCCTGTGACCCAACCAGGAGAGGCCATAGCATGAAATGGTTCCAAAGAAAAAAATATAGGAGACCGTCAGGATCCCAAGGACAAGTGCCTGGGAAAAGAGCCCAAGAAGGAACAAGGGGAAACTGGCTCCTCTCAAAGTAGGATAGGGAGAAAGGCAGATGTCCTGCGCAAGAACCAAGAGTTGAACAAGTGCGCACTAAAGAGCCCGAGGAAGAATCTGGAAGAACCAGGGCTCCTCCTGAAAAAACAGGAGAGTAGCACAGCGACATCTGTATGTAACAACCTAGCACTCTGCATATGGAAGGATGCTCCAGGAGGAGAATCCATAAGAGGACAGACCCAACAAGAAAATTAGACTATGAGGGTACCTGGGAGGAGAGAAAATGCCTGGAAAAAGGGTAGAGCAGTCCTTAATCCAGTAGAAAACTTCCTGGAAACAAGCTAAAAGACCCTGTGGACCTCCCCTCGGCAAAAAGGCACTTCTATAAGGCGTGGAAGCAAAGGAACCCGACCAGAAAGAGGACCCAGCAAGGAAAAAACTCTAACATGGCCTGTCTGTGGCCAACCTCCTGTAATGGCCAGGGTAGAGAGGAAACTATGGGAAGAGAGCAAGCCTCCTTCCACAGCAAGGCAGGTGGGCAAAGAGAAACCCCCTATGAGAAGGTGGAAACCCCATCCTGCTAAAGGAGCAGCCAACCCCTGGGGGAGGAGGGGGTCCTAGGTAATGGTCAGGGGAAGGGAACGTAAAGACCTGCTTCCCATAAAAATAAAAAAGTCTAGGATCGAGCCTCCGAAAAACTAACAAAATATCGCTGTGAAATGTAAGACCAGAGATATCCCTGTCCACATGAAGTCTCAGGAAAAAGGGAAACAGTAGCAGGCCCTGCTAATACAAGCGGAGAAACACGTCTGAGAGATATTGGAGTAGAAGGGAGAGGACTCCAAACAGCCTAAGGAGGAACAGTTCTCAAAATGCGAGAAAGCTCCATCCCAAAAGTGACGAATATGATCCAAATTGCAAACCGTAGCATTAAACTCCAGATACCAGGTACTTGACCTGGTGAGATGGGAAGAGCCTATGGGGACCCGGGAGGCAAAAGAACCAAACCGGGCCCAAAGAAGCAGCTGTCATATACAGAAATGCCACTAGAAGATTCCCCAGAGGGAACCGGCCAGCTAGATGGTCAAAGAATCATTGGGGCAGGGACTCCATACAAGATTACCCAGACAGAGACTCAGGTAGGGTCCACAGAACTGGACCACATGAGGACAATAATAGCTAGATTATCAAGGAAAAAATGAAATGTATCCACCCATAGGGAAACAAACATGGAAGAACTACGGGACCATATCCGATACCAGGGCAAGCAGCGGAAAATCCAACTCACCAAGTAGGTGTATGGCGCTCACTAGTCCTGTCACAGCCATAGCGAGGACGTCCAGCAATGACCTGAAAACTGCAGTAGTAGTACTTGCGTTGTTTTTACTGCATGGCCTACAGTCAAAACAACGCAAGTACTCCATCATGAAATGAGGTAACGCGACTGCCACCATGGCCTGTTGGATACAGCGCCTTGAGATAGTACAAGTACACCGCCGAGCACGACGGTAATGAGGTGCCAGATGCATACTAGAACCCGAAAAGGGTGATGAATACAGCGTCTGAGGACGGTACCATCACTCAGCATGAAGAGGGGCCCCATGATTGCCCAGCACACATTAGAGCCAGGAAAATACACCCAGCAATGCAGGAGCCATATGGGCCACAGATTGTCCCAATAGGGCACAGCACTTGTGATTGCATGGTGCACACGATAATAGCTACAGCATCTGGAAATGGCATAGGTAACTGTGCTTGATAAAGGAGTAGTATGACTGCGTGATGCACACTAGAACCCGACATGTGTAATGGCGAGTAAAATGGCTGTGTAATGCAGACTAAAAACCAGACAGGTGTAAAGGTTACAGCATCTGGAGATGGTACAGGTACTCTACCCAATAAGAGAGTAATACGTTGTGTAATGCAGACTAAAAACCAGACAGGTGTAAAGGCTACAGCATCTGGAGAGGGTACAGGTACTCTACCCAATAAGAGAGTAATACGTTGTGTAGTGCAGACTAAAAAACAGACTGATGGAATGGCTATAGCGTCTGGAGATGGTACAGGTACTCTACCTAGTAAGAGAGTAATACGCTGTGTAGTGCAGACAAAAAACTAGACAGGAGTAATGGCTACAGCATCTGGAGATGGTACAGGTACTCCACTGGAGAAGGAAGCAAGGTGGCTGCATGGAGCACACTAGAGCCAGACAGGTGCCATGGCTACAGCGACTGAACATGGCATGTATACTTCGCCTGTGGTGCACACTAGGACCAAACAGGTGTAATGGCTACCACCTCTGGAGATGATACAGGTACTTCACCTAATAAAGGAGTATTATGATAAACCAGGGCTCCCCCAGTAATAGGTTGCGTGGTGCACGCTAGCCCCAGGATGGTGTATTGGATAAAGCATCTGCAGAAGTAATACGGTGGCCTGGAACACTCTCCGACTAGGAGAGTGTGTTGAATATAGCCCCTGGAATAGAGAAATTACTCCAGCTGAAAAGGAGATACCTTGGAACGAGCAAAGTCTGCCGGATACAGCATTTGGCAGTGGTACGAGTACCCCCCTGTGAACGGGAAGGCGTATGTACATGGGACACCACATAGGTGTGCTGGCGTGCTAAACACGGAGACTGGTAAAGCACTGCGTACTGGAGAGGTGGCAAGCTGACTTACCTGTGTCGATAATATCCTGTGCAGCCAGGGAAGTGCCATCTGAAAATCCACTAAAGGGGATACCAACCCTGGAGAGAAGAGGTTCCTCAGTACACATTTGTCTTTGGCCACCCAGAGAGATTCTGTATGGTGGAAGACAGTCTGATGCTCTGATCCAAGTCAGAATCGGTACAGAGGTGTCCCCCGAGGCGGCGGAATATGCGGCAGGGGAGACTACGTCACCAGCCTCAGACCTGTCCTGGGGGTGACCCGAGGATGCCGAGGAGGAGCGGGACATAGTTGTGACAATGAGGTCTTTTGCAGGACCTGGTGTCTGAATGTAAGCGTGCCCCGTCCGCGGATAAGTCCCTGGGAGGGGCAGAGGCGACCGCAATTTGGGCAGGCAAGCGGTCCAGCGACTCCACCATGGATTGGGAGAGTCGGACAAGGTTCCCTATGGCTTGGGACAGGGAAGAGGCCCATTCAGGAGGGACCAACACAGAAGGGGTGGTTAGGAAGACATGAAGGGCCTGGGAGCAAGGTACTGCACAGAAACAGGGAAGGCTGACCACATGGCAACTTTTTATTGCAACAGGCGGCTGTCCTACTGGACCCCAGGTGCCGTGTCCCCGCGGTTGCCGGGAGAAGACGCGGCCTAGGCGAGAAAGAAGACGGGGCATCGATTAATGAGGTGCACTATCGGCGGACCGGAACCGAGGGAGACCGGGGGCCCTCCGGAACAAAAAAAAACAGATGAGGGGGGCTCCTGAGGAGGAGCGACGCTCGGGGAGGGGAAAATGGGCCAAAAGGAGCACCAGGGGGCCGGGGAAGATGCAGCCTAGTCCCGGCAGAAGCCGGGGACTAAAGTAGAGGGAAAGGCCGGAGAGGCATGGGTGGCCAGGGAGGTGAAGGATACCCAAGGGAGGGAAGAAAAAGTGTTAGGAGGCACCTAACCAGGCCCCCAAATAAAATGAGTAACATCCCCTGGCCAGAAAAGGGGGGTTAACCCGGGGGACCCCTTGGGGCAGGGATGCAGGGGGTAATACTTACCGTCCGGCGTCTTCAGGTGCCGCAGGGTCACCCCTTCGGCAAACTCAACACTTATGTGGGATTGCTGGCATGCCACTGAGGATGCAGTAATGGGGGACTGGGTGACTGACGTAGGTAATTCAAGTACGCGCCCGCAGGGGGTGCAACTAAAGTGGTAATCCAGGATGGAGCCCCATCCTGCAGCAGGCAGAGACCTGCAGAAGAAAGGAAAAAAAGAATAAAATAAAAATGAAAAGCAGCAAGACCTGCAAAAAACAGAGCAGGTCATGTCTGCCTCCTATGGACACTAGACTAAAACTGATTAGCCTAGTGGCTGTGGAGAGGGTATAGCCCACCTGGGCAGAGCCAACCTTTTTGAAATCTAGTGTCGCCTCCTAGTGGTAGCTGGGCATATACCCATGGTGCTGTGTCCCCCAATGACATTAACGAGAAAAACGCAGAGTGTGACAGCGGAGGTAACAAGAGGTGTAAAATAACTGATTTGCCCCCATGTATTCCTAATTTATGACGTGTGTGACACATTCCCTACCTAAGACTTATCTGAACTTCTCCTCCTGCTTTTTACAATTCGGATTAGGAATTCCTTTTTTCCCTATTAGTCCACATAATCCTTTTGAAGACTTGTGTTCCATGAGCATCTGGACAAAGAAAAAGGTTCAAGCCATTGAAAACTGGGCAAGCTTAAAAAGGTAATATTCTATAAATGGTTTTACTAGCGACCAATAAAATATGTTTAAAGCGCTTTTATGACTTGCACAGCATATGAATTAATATACTTTCCTCTCACCTATTATTTCCTATTCTTGCAGCTTTTTCTGGTTCTTTACGTTTTCAGAAAAGAGCATGTTTATAAGCTTTCTATTTTAATAATAATTTTGGATCAAAGACTGAAAAGATACACATGCTACTTGTAACTCCGGATTCTTTACTAATGATGCATTATGTAGAACACATGCAAGAAACACAGCGCAGCGTTCCTGTAAAGGGTCACAAAACATGAAGAATAAAAAAAAAATAAGAAACTTGGTCCAACATCAAAGCCTGGAGAGCTAAGGGGCATGTTGTTGCCAAAACGTACTGGCCAATTATACATCCTAAGCACGTGGGACGCAGCGATCAAAAATGGAGTTTTTTCTTCTAACAATAAAGTAGTTTAGTTTCTACTTTGAACTTCTCTACAAAATGAAAGTATAGATTTTATTCCCTGTTTCATGTGTGCTGGCTTTCGAGTGAGAAACTTATCTAAACCCTTAGTCCTCTGCCAACACACCATAATACATTAACTCATAACATGGGGTAAGACAGGCCTATCTTTGGAGACATTAAAGGTGATCCTAAAAGATGATCTGGAAAGGTCCTGAGCAGCACTTCTATCAAACGACAGAAACCGTGTAAAAGCTGGCTTACATGGACAAATGGAGCAGGCCTCGTCAGTGGAGGAGACAGCTGCATTTACATGCAACAATCCTGTCCACTGCAAGGGGACGAGCAATCGCTAATGCCATCGCTCGTCCCCATACACGGTCATTGTTTCTGAGCAGCAGAGTGCTGTTTAGACCGCAAGATTTCGGTGTCTGCATGAAAGATTGTTTCACTCGACGAAAGAGCGTTACGCTTGTTTGGGTGATAGCCGGCACCGTTACATGTGCAGGTTATCGGAAAACGAGCATTTGTAGGAACGTTCGTCCCCGATAATTGGTTGGTGCAAAAGGGCCTTCATTCCTACCTCTTTTGCCCATCCATTGCATCTCTGCTCCAATTTCTTCAAATCCAAACTATGCTGGAAGCTTGGACAGGAAGACTTGAGAAACACCACGGTAGCATTCCGTAGTGCTTCCAGTGTTCCGTTCCGTGACTCCGTTCCGCATCTCGGGAATTATGGACCCAATGCGGGCCGCAATACGGACACGGCCGTGTGCACGAGGCCTTAGTGGGAGATTTATCAGACTGGTGTAAAGTAGAACTGGCTTAGTTGACCATAGCTACCAATCAGATTCCACCTTCCATTTTCCAAAGGAGCTTTGAAAAATGAAAGGTGGAATCTGGTTGCTATGGCCAACTAAGTCAGTTCTACTTTAACCCCTTAGTGTTAGGCTGGAGGATAACTTTCAAAGGGTACCATCATTATAGATTACAGCATATGGCTGGGATTTGCCTTGATCAAGGAGGGTAGTAATTTGTCAGAAGGAAACTGAGGTACATTCAGGCTTGTCTCCTGCACAAAGGTGCTCATGGCCACGGCACTCAGTCCCAATCACTTTCAGTTAAATGTAGAAAGTTGAAACTAATAGTCAGATATATACCCTGTTGTCTTCAACACCCCAGCAGTACTATGTTTGACGTGCAAGATTAGCATATGCGCCAGGAAAGCTTAAAGACTCATATATCCCTATTCAAAGAAGTGTCCGTAAATGTTTTCTTACTGTATAGAAAAGTGCAGTCAACTGTGCTCGTCTCTGCACAGCCATCCCACAAAAAACATAGCACATCATTTTTTTTTTTAAACACATGGATGGACGCCTACATTTTTCTATACGTCAGCACTAGAGATGAGCGAATTTATGAAAAGTTCGATTTGGCTGATTCGCCTAATTTTACAAAAACATTTGCTTCGTGATGAATAACTTCGTCAAAGTGGATTTTTTTAAAGTAAGTAGCGGGTGCAATGACAGGGAGCTGCGATAGCTTCTGTACCCCTCAGAAGCCGCGTTCATACATGATCGCGGTATCAGAGTGTAAAAACTGTGTGAAATTAACTATGATAAAAATAATAATAACTTACCGCTTCCATTTGCTCGCAACGGGCTGGGCGCCGCCATCTTGCTTGAAGATCTCGAGCAAAATCTCGCACGGCGCGAGATTACGTCATCACGCCGGCTGGCGTGGTGACGTCATACGTCACCATGAACTGGATTTCGGCCGAGATCTTCAATCAAGATGGAGGGCTGGCGGCCCATCGCAAACAAATGGAGGAGGCAAGTATGATTTTTTTTGTTTTTTACACAATTTCAGTTTAAATCGATTCGCTAACACGAAGCACGAGGAAATTCTGCTTCTTGGCGAATCAAATTTATCCTGTAATTCAGATCGAATTCAACTTTGTGGGATTCTATTCGCTCATCTCTAGTCAGCACCATCTACCGGATGTACATCTGACAGAAGGCATAAACACAAAGCCAATAGTGGCTAAGGATAGTTTCACATGAGCATGTTGGGTCGGGAAACACGCTCATGTGATGGCTGCACTTCCCGGACCACCCACTGCTCCTCTGATCCGAACTCACAGCATCATCTCGACTTATGATGCTGCGAGTTCCTGTCTGAGCATGGGTCTACTGTATTGTCCTCACTGCATTCTGTGAGTACAGCTCAGTAAACCTGTAGTCAGGCAGGAATGCACAGCATCCTAATTCATTATGTTAAAGGGGTTGTCCCATGAAAAATATTCAACAGTATTCAAACCAGCACCTGGATATGAATACTTTTGTAATTGCATGTGATTAAATATTTAGCATAGGCATATTCAATAAAATGTATTTGTATAGCGCCACCTGCTGTTTTTTATTTTTCTTACTTCTTAGTCCAGCTTACTGAGAAGGCCGCACATGCTCAGTTTTATCTTTCAACTATCTCCTGAGCTGTGATAGGGAGAGCATGGACACGCCTCCTGAGCTGTGATAGGGAGAGCATGGACACGCCTCCTGAGCTGTGATAGGGAGAGCATGGACACGCCTCCTGAGCTGTGATAGGGAGAGCATGGACACGCCTCCTGAGCTGTGATAGGGAGAGCATGGACACGCCTCCTGAGCTGTGATAGGGAGAGCATGGACACGCCTCCTGAGCTGCCAGCTTGATATAAATCTAGCAGAACAATGAATGTGGAGATCTCTGGATCCATGTGAGGTACTATATGATGTCTGATTTTCATTTTTTACATTAGTCATGGGATAAGCCCATTAAAGAGGACCTTTCATGGGTCCAGACATTATGAAATAAGAAGAGGGTTGTGTAGGGCATAGTCCATGGATGTGAGATCGCTTACTAGCTTATCTGTCCAGCGCTCCGTTCCCCCCTTTAACTTTTCCTGCCTGGTATGGAAATGAATATCATCGCTACAGCCAGGGAGAAGGAGATGCCCATTGAGAAACAGAGCGGTCTCCTCCTCCCTGTACCAATGATATTAATTTCCATACCAGGCGGGAAAAGTAAAAGGGGGGCACAGTGGGGGAACAGAGCACTGGACAGATATGCTAGTAACTGATCTTACATGCCTGCACTATGCCCTACACAACCCCTTACTTATTTCATAATGTCTGGACCCATAAAAGGTCCTCATTAACGAGAGTTTGGTCAGAGGAAGAGTCTTCGGTCCAGGAAATGCACCCATCCTGTACTGAACACGCTCTTGTGAAACTGGCCATAGTAGTAACAACTGATTTTAATAGTGGCACAACAAGTGTGACCACTGATGTCTCTGTGATAACACTGAACCATGAGAAGATCGGGAGGTTTTCACAAGCGGATAGAGATGCAATGCAGCTACAGGCATCTTCTGAGACATTTTTGTCTTACTGATTTAGATGTATACGGGGCTAAAAAAAAAAAAAATTATTGACATAGGCTTTTATTAAAAATGTTGCAACATTTGGCTTCTGTAGCTTCTATTTTTCACAGAACGCACCAGATGTTGTGTGATAAACTGGCTGAACTGGTCACCTGATGTCTCCAGTACCTCTCTCCTCTTCTGAACAACCTTCTAAGCTGATTTGCTTCCAAGTCAAGTTGAACTGTGAAACATAAAAGGTGCAGAAGACAAACTGTGCAAAATCTGTAATAAAAGCTTATTACAAAAATGAAAGGAATGCTGGGAGTTATGAGCCTGCAGAACGTACAAACTGAAAACATGAACATTCCCTTTAAATAGAGTATATCACACCTTTGACCACTTGTTTGCTGCTCTCTAAGTTGTAGGAAAGTTTCTTCATAGTCCTTTTCCTTCCTTTGCAGTTCATCCCTGAGAATCTCCGCTGAGTGCTCCAATTCCTCTATCTGACTCCGCTGTGACTCCACCACATTTTCACTGCAGAATATATATGGAATATGAGAATAGAAAACACATAGAATATACAGGTTCATGAGAATGAAAGGAAATTAAACTGTGCATGGCAGCTACACAGATTCTGGCTGATATGAAATCTGAAAATGATACGCAAGAATGGTAACTATAACCTTGAAGAAAGCGGCAGCAAATTTGGAATCTTTGTTTTAAGGTGAAAGTACAACCATACCTAGTGTTTGTTCACTTTTATGTAAAAATTACCCCAAATTCCTCATGGATTGATTTCTTGATACATACAGTTGCAAGAAGAAGTATGTGAACCCTTTGGAATGATATGGATTTCTGCACAAATTGGTCATAAAATGTGATCTGATCTTCATCTAAGTCACAACAATAGACAATCACAGTCTGCTTAAACTAATAACACACAAAGAAATAAATGTTATCATGTTTTTATCGAACACGCCATGTAAACATTCACAGTGCAGGTGGAAAAAGTATGTGAACCCCTAGACTAATGACATCTCCAAGAGCTAATTGGAGTGAGGTGTCAGCCAACTGGAGTCCAATCAATGAGATGAGATTGGAGGTGTTGGTTACAGCTTCCCTGCCCTATAAAAAATAAAAATAAAAAAAAATAAAAAAAAACACACACCAGTTCTGGGTTTGCTTTTCACAAGAAGCATTGCCTGATGTGAATGATGCCTCGCACAATAGAGCTCTCAGAAGACCTACGATTAAGAAATGTTGACTTGCATAAAGCTGGAAAGGGTTATAAAAGTATCTCCAAAAGCCTTGCTGTTCATTAGTCCACAGTAAGACAAATTGTCTATAAATGGAGAAAGTTCAGCACTGCTGCTACTCTCCCTAGGAGTGGCCGTCCTGTAAAGATGAGCAGAGCACAGGGCAGACTGCTCAATGAGGTGAAGAAGAATCCTAGAGTGTCAGCTAAAGACTTACAAAAGTCTCTGGCATCTGCTAACATCCCTGTTAGCGAATCTACGATACGTAAAACACTAAACAAGAATGGATTTCATGGTAGGGTACCACAGCCACTGCTGTCCAAAAAAAACCATTGCTGCACGTTTACAGTTTGCACAAGAGCACCTGGATGTTCCACAGCAGTACTGGCAAAATATTCTGTGGACAGATGAAACCAAAGTTGAGTTGTTTGGAAGAAACACCCAACACTATGTGTGGAGAAAAAGAGGCACAGCACACCAACATCAAAACCTCATCCCAACTGTGAGGTATGGTGGTGGGAGCATCATGGGTTGGGGCTGCTTTGCTGCGTCAGGGCCTGGACGGATTGCTATCATCGAAGGAAAAATGAATTCCCAAGTTTATCAAGACATTTTGCAGGAGAACTTAAAGCCATCTGTCCACCAGCTGAAGCTCAACAGAAGATGGGTTTTGCAACAGGACAACAACCCAAAGCATAGAAGTAAATCAACAACAGAATGGCTTAAACAGAAGAAAATACGCCTTCTGGAGTGGCCCAGTCAGAGTCCTGACGTCAACCCGATTGAGATGCTGTGGCATGACCTCAAGAAAACGATTCACACCAGACATCCCAAGAATATTGCTGAACTGAAACAGTTCTGTAAAGAGGAATAGTCAAGAATTACTCCTGACTGTTGTGCACGTCTGATCTGCAACTACAGGAAACGTTTGGTTGAAGTTATTGCTGCCAAAGGAGGTTCAACCAGTTATTAAATCCAAGGGTTCACATACTTTTTCCACCTGCACTGTGAATGTTTACATGGTGTGTTCAATACAAACATAGTAACATTTAATTCTTTGTGTGTTATAAGTTTAAGCAGACTGTGATTGTCTATTGTTGTGACTTAGATTAAGATCAGATCACATTTTATGACCAATTTGTGCAGAAATCACATACTTTTTCTTGCAACTGTATTTATGATGGTTGAAGCTTTTTTTTTTATATGATAGAGAGCTATAGATCCCTTACATAGGCCTAGATCAAAAAGATGGCAGCCTGTAGCTATCAATAAGAGGAGCTGAGGAGCGACTGGTATATAATAAAGAGTTCCTGTTGTTTTTAAGAACAAGCTTTTCTGCGTACATGTGGAATAGCACTACTTCTGTCCGTTATATAATTTAATTTTCCCTGAGCTAGTGGGTGGAGACCATCTGCTATGATGTCTCCCATACACAGCACACATAGAGGAGATCATACTCACTATCTCTCTATATTACAACCTAAGAAGCAGCCGTAGTATGGAAGTCATTATACAGCAGTACAGAGCAGTGTAGTTGTGAACCCAGCACTTGGGTGAGATAAAACACTCTGGCCAGTTTCATACATCTAGATTATCATTAGGTCACCTGTAAAAACCTTCGGAAAACCCCTTCAAATTTGACATGACTAATATTACGAATATTACAAGTAACATCTGTGTGTTTACTGACTTTGAGGGCAGGGACACGGGCAGCGGCAGCCACAAATCACGCCCGCATGTGAGTGTTTTGTTTTAAAACGGATAGCTAACCCCATAATGACTTTATTTTGTCTGTCAGTATGATTACAGTGGTACCAAACTTCTTACTTAAAAAAAAAAAGTTTGTTGCCATAGTGTGGAATGGGATCACCTTGTGGCCACGCGGTTTTGTGGATAAGACTTGGTATACATTGGGCATTCATTTGTTGTTTGTTAGACAACACTTTAGGTTTATACGGTTGTTTTCCCGTTTGCCCTATACTATGGCATTATAGTGAGGCCTCTCTCTTGTTTTGGTAGTAGCCAAGTTGGACACCGCACCCACTGCATGTCAGTGTCTTTTTTTTATCTCCGGCCTCTACATGTGTCTCTACCGTAAGGCAGTGTCTTTATAAGCATTTTAATGCAGCCATAATTGGACAATACAAAGCACGTTAAAGGAACATACAGATTTCTTATCTCTGCTTTGGCTTCTTCAAGCAAACTGTGCCCATATCTTGGAAGTGGTGCTTGAGTAGATCTTGGGGTAAAATCAGAATTCTGCAAACGCATTCCTAAAAAAAGAAGTAATGTAAAATTTTACTATTAAAATGCATCTTTATTTACACTTATTAATGCTCCAAAAGGGACTTTTTATGTGTGAATGCAATGAGGATAGATCATCAATAAAAAAAATTAAAAAAAAAATGCAGAACCCCTTTAAAAAAGTGGAAGTGTCTGAAGACTTTCAGAATACATTTTTAGAGAAAAGACTTCGCTTGAACCGCCAAATTACGGAACTTAGGAGTGATAGACTGATTTTTAACCACATGCATCACAAAAACTGCTGACAATTTTTAGATCAATTTAAAAAATAATTTTTGGCCCAGAACAAAGTAAAATGCAATCATACATTTTTTTCTCTGAGGGTGTCCATAGATTTTAAATGGTGCTGCGTTTCCAAGTGCCCTTGGATTAGCTAGTACTGCTCACGTGAGCAGTACTGTTCAATCCAAGAGGAGGACCAGACAGCAGGAAGTGACTTGGACTACCAATGCATTGTATGTATATCAGGTGATCTGAGAAGTGGTGCACCCATCTTGGATGACAGAAGAGAAGCCCGAGAATCGGCTGATCTGAAGTGGAAAAGATGAAAGAGATCATTGTGTTAGTTTTCTTTTCACTTCCCCAGTTCACGAGAATTATTTTTTTTTTCTTTAACTGGAGGGTCACTTTAAGAATCGAAGGTTACCATTTAACTAGTCAACAGTGTGACACTACCATTACTGACTGGATAGTGTCAGACTATATAGAAACATGTCTCCCTGGCACACGGAGTAGTGATACGGAAGTGGATATGGATTCGCCATGCCTACTTTAGTTGTCATGGGGCTACTCCTAAGGGCATTATTCTGGCAGCCCCCCTGGTCTTCGTTCTTTTACCCCTATAAAGTTATCTGGACTCTGTTCCTACTTACTGGACTGTCTCCGCTCAGGGGTTGGTGACCCACAGGGTCAAGAGACACTATATTAGCATTATACAATATGGTATTAAGTCCATTGCCAACTCTGGAGCAACCTCAGTTCAGAGGCTGCTGACCCATGAGGGCCAAGGGACACCATATTTGTATTATTCCATATGGTCAGGGACAGTAACAGGTGCTCTCTGAGGGAAAGTTCTAGCAACTGGTCTACTTCAAATGTGAGTACATAAAAACTGGATTACACTTAAGCCTCATGCACACATCCGTGGAACACGGACCGTGTGATACCGGCCTGGATTTCTTCTGAGTGCAGGAGCGCACGGACGTGTGCATGAGGCTTTACCGGTAATTTTATTTTCATGAATCCTCCACGACGGCATACCATGAGAGATGACCCTCCTTCAACCAAGTAGGGACAGGAAGTTTAAAAGTAGGCCCTCCTCCATCTCACCTTCAGTGTCTTTCTGGACCGAAGCCTAGAGAGCCTTATCATTGACCCCACAACCAAACTAATCTATAAATACCTATTCTAGTTCATAGGTGAACAAGCATGTATAATATCATACCTACTATAAAAAATATATTATATATATATATATATATATATATATATATATATATATAGAAAAAGGGCAACAGGAGCCGCACTGCGTAAAATAATATCAGCGGAGTGCAAGCGGCTGTGAAGGCGGTCCCCCTCCAAAGCATATAACAAAAAGAAATTCCGCAGCACTTCCAAAGCGTAAAATGAAAAAATAGTACTTTATTTACCAGACAGCTGTCTGGTAAATAAAGTACTATTTTTTCATTTTACGCTTTGGAAGTGCTGCGGAATTTCTTTTTGTTATATATATATATATATATATATATATATATATATATATATATATACACACACACACACACACACACACACAGTACAGACCAAAAGTTTGGACACACCTTCTCATTCAAAGAGTTTTCTTTATTTTCATGACTATGAAGGCATCAAAACTATGAATTAACACATGTGGAATTATATACATAACAAACAAGTGTGAAACAACTGAGAATATGTCATATTCTAGGTTCTTCAAAGTAGCCACCTTTTGTTTGATTACTGCTTTCGACACTCTTGGCATTCTCTTGATGAGCTTCAAGAGGTAGTCCCCTGAAATGGTCTTCCAACAGTCTTGAAGGAGTTTCCAGAGATGCTTAGCACTTGTCGGCCCTTTTGCCTTGACTCTGCGGTCCAGCTCACCCCAAACCATCTCGATTGGGCTCAGCTCCGGTGACTATGGAGGCCAGGTCATCTGGCGCAGCACCCCATCACTCTCCTTCATGGTCAAATAGCCCTTACTTTCAAAGTTTTCCCAATTTTTCGGCTGACTGACTTTCATTTCTTAAAGTAATGATTGCCACTCATTTTTCTTTACTTAGCTGCTTTTTTCTTGCCATAATACAAATTCTAACAGTCTATTCAGTAGGACTATCAGCTGTATATCCACCTGACTTCTCCACAACGCAACTGATGGTCCCAACCCCATCTATAAGGCAAGAAATCCCACTTATTAAACCTGACAGGTCACACCTGTGAAGTGAAAACCATTTCAGGGGACTACCTCTTGAAGCTCATCAAGAGAATGTCAAGAGTGTGGAAAGCAGTAAATCAAAGCAAAAGGTGGCTACTTTGAAGAACCTAGAATATGACATATTTTCAGTTGTTTCACACTTGTTTGTTATGTATATAATTCCACATGTGTTAATTCATAGTTTTGATGCCTTCAGTGTGAATCTACAATTTTCATAGTCATGAAAATAAAGAAAACTCTTTGAATGAGAAGGTGTGTCCAAACTTTTGGTCTGTACTGTGTATATACAGTCATGTGAAAAAATTAGGACACCCTTTGAAAGCATGTGGTTTTTTGTAACATTTTTAATAAAAGGTTATTTCATCTCCGTTTCAACAATACAGAGAGATTAAAGTAATCCGACTAAACAAAGAAAACTGAAGAAAAGTCTTTTCAAGATCTTCTGTAAATGTCATTCTACAAAAATGCCTATTCTAACTGAGGAAAAAGATAGGACACCCTTGCCCCTAATAGCGAGTGTTACCTCCTTTGGCTGAAATAACTGCAGTGAGACGGTTCTTGTAGCCATCTACCAGTCTTCGACATCGGTCTGAGGAAATTTTACCCCACTCCTCAATGCAGAACTTTTTCAGCTGTGAGATGTTTGAGGGGTTTCTTGCACGTACAGCCCTTTTCAAGTCACCCCACAGCATCTCAATGGGATTCAAATCTGGACTTTGACTTGGCCATTCCAGGACTCTCCATTTCTTCTTTTTCAGCCAATCTTTGGTTGATTTACTAGTATGTTTTGGGTCATTGTCATGTTGCATGGTCCAGTTCCGCTTCAGCTTTAATTTTCTAACTGATGGTCTCACATGTTCTTCAAGCACCTTCTGATACACAGTAGAATTCATCGTGGATTCTATGATGGTGAGCTGACCAGGTCCTGCTGCAGCAAAGCAGCCCCAAACCATGACACTTCCACCTCCATGCTTCACAGTTGGTATGAGGTTCTTTTCTTGGAATGCTGTGTTTGGTTTACGCCAAACATGTCCTCTGCTGTTGTGTCCAAATAATTCAATTTTGGACTCATCTGTCCAAAGAACATTATTCCAGAAGTCCTGGTCTTTGTCAACTTTATCTCTGGCAAATGTCAGTCTGGCCTCGATGTTTCTCTTGGAAAGCAAAGGTTTCCTCCTTGCACACCTCCCATGCAAGTTAAACTTGTACAGTCTCTTTCTGATTGTAGAGGCATGTACTTCTACATCAACAGTAGCCAGAGCCTGCTGTAGTTCTCGAGATGACACTTTAGGGTTTTTGGAGACCTCTTTTAGCATCTTGCGGTCTGCTCTTGGGGTGAACTTGCTGGGGCGACCAGTCCTGGGCATGTTGGCAGTTGTTTTGAAAGCCCTCCACTTGTAGACTATCTTCCGGACAGTGGAATGGCTGATTTCAAAATCTTTTGAGATCTTTTTAAATCCCTTCCCAGACTCATAGGCTGCTACAATCTTTTTTCTGAAGTCCTCTGACAGCTCTTTTGCTCTCACCATGGTGCTCACTCTCACTTCAACAGTCAGGAGCACACCAAACTAAATGTCTGAGGTTTAAATAGGGCAAGCCTCATTCAACATGCAGAGTAACGATCTACTAATTATGTGCACCTGGTGTGATATACCTGTGTGAGATCTGAGCCAATTTAAGAGGGAATACATGTGAGGGTGTCCTATCTTTTTCCTCAGTTAGAATAGGCATTTTTGTAGAATGACATTTACAGAAGATCTTGAAAAGACTTTTCTTCAGTTTTCTTTGTTTAGTTGGATTACTTTAATCTCTCTGTATTGTTGAAACGGAGATGAAATAACCTTTTATTAAAAATGTTACAAAAAACCACATGCTTTCAAAGGGTGTCCTAATTTTTTCACATGACTGTATATATATATATATATATATATATATATATATATATATATATATATATATATATATACACACACACACGGCCAAAAAAGTTTTGAGAATGACACAAATATTAGTTTTCACAAAGTTTGCTGCTAAACTGCTTTTAGATCTTTGTTTCAGTTGTCTCTGTGATGTAGTGAAATATAATTACACGCACTTCATACGTTTCAAAGGCTTTTATCGACAATTACATGACATTTATGCAAAGAGTCAGTATTTGCAGTGTTGGCCCTTCTTTTTCAGGACCTCTGCAATTCAACGGCATGCTCTCAATCAACTTCTGGGCCAATTCCTGACTGATAGCAACCCATTCTTTCATAATCACTTCTTGGAGTTTGTCAGAATTAGTGGGTTTTTGTTTGTCCACCCGCCTCTTGAGGATTGATCACAAGTTCTCAATGGGATTAAGATCTGGGGAGTGTCCAGGCCATGGGCCCAAAATGTCAACGTTTTGGTCCCCGAGCCACTTAGTTATCACTTTTGCCTTATGGCACGGTGCTTCATCGTGCTGGACAATGCATTGTTCTTCACCAAACTGTTGTTGGATTGTTGGAAGAAGTTGCTGTTGGAGGGTGTTTTGGTGCCATTCTTTATTCATGGCTGTGTTTTTGGGCAAAATTGTGAGTGAGCCCACTCCCTTGGATGAGAAGCAACCCCACACATGAATGGTCTCAGGATGCTTTACTGTTGGCATGACACAGGACTGATGGTAGCGCTCACCTTTTCTTCTCCGGACAAGCCTTTTTCCTGATGCCCCAAACAATCGGAAAGAGGCTTCATTGGAGGATATGACTTTGCCCCAGTCCTCAGCAGTCCATTCACCATATTTTCTGCAGAAGATCAATCAGTTCCTGATGTTTTTTTTGGAGAGAAGTGGCTTCTTTGCTGCCCTTCTTGACACCAGGCCATCTTCCAAAAGTCTTTGCCTCACTGTAAGTGCAGATGCGCTCACACCTGCCTGCTGCCATTCCTGAGCAAGCTCTGCACTGGTGGCACTCCGATCCCGCAGCTGAATCCTCTTTAGGAGACGATCCTGGCGCTTGCTGGACTTTCTTGGACACCCTGGAGCCTTCTTAACAAGAATTGAACCTCTTTCCTTGAAGTTCTTGATGATCCTATAAATTGTTGATTGAGGTGCAATCTTAGTAGCCACAATATTCTTGCCTGTGAAGCCATTTTTATGCAACGAAATGATGGCTTCACGCGTTTCTTTCCAGGTCACCATGGTTAACAATGGAAGAACAATGATTTCAAGCATCACCCTCCTTTTAACAGGTCAAGTCTGCCATTTTAACCCAATCAGCCTGACATAATGATCTCCAGCCTTGTGCTCGTCAACATTCTCACCTGAGTTAACAAGACGATTGCTGAAATGATCTCAGCAGGTCCTTTAATGACAGCAATGAAATCCAGGGGAAAGTTTTTTTGGGGATTAAGTTAATTTTCATGGCAAAGAAGGACTATGCAATTCATCTGATCACTCTTCATAACATTCTGGAGTATATGCAAATTTCTATTATAAAAACTTAAGCAGCAACTTTTCCAATATTTATGTAATTCTCAAAACTTTTGGCCACGACTGTACACACACACACACACACACACACACACACACACATACACATTTTGAGGATGTGTGGAGGATTCATGAAAAGGAAATTACCGGTAATTGTAATCCAGTTTTTCCATTTCATCCTTCATGATGGCATACCATGAGACGTAACAGATAAAGTAAACTAGGAAGGGGCAATAGCCGGCAGCACTTTTCGGCCGAAGGCTAAATCCTGCCCGGAACTAACATCTAACCTGTAGTGAAAGAATACAAAATTGTGGAGTGCTCACCGATGTAGAACCTGATCAGCTAGACCACCTAGCATATAAAATCAGAAAGATAAACTCAATGACCGATCCCTTGTAAAATTTCACTATTTATTATATACATATGCTACTTATTAAACTATATGACACCATATAGCCCTATAAGAAAAAAGACATCCAATACATATAGATAGAAATGAATAAAATAATAAAAATGAACTTTCACATAAAATCTCAGTCCCTCTATTTTGTTACAGTGCGGAGCTCTCGCCCTGTTCAATACGATCAATGTTCCATAGTGTTATTCTGTGCTCAGGTATGGAGCTTGCTGTTTTTAGTTTTTTTTTTGCTTTCTTCCCTCCACCTAAAAGATTTCAGTTTGTTTTTCTATTGAGTTGTACAGTTTATAGGTCACATTAAAAAGGTGGAAAAAGTTCTGAAATAATTTATCTTTGTCTCATCACAGAAATCTGACATTTTAATAGGGGGGTGTGGACTTGTTATATCCACTGTATATGTATGGATGTATGTTACAAACAAATGACACATCAAGTTTGCGGTAAGACTCCAACATTTTTATTATACTTAAGCTGGATACCTAATGTTTGCATCTTGATACAAATCTAAAAAGCTGTTTGTAAAAACTTTGGGGAACCAGAGATATCAATTAAAAACAGCAAGCCCCATACCTGAGCGCGGAATAACGCTATGGAACATTGATCGTATTGAACAGTGCGAGAGCTCCGCACTAACAGAATAGGAGGACTGAGATTTTATGTGAAAGTGCATCTTTATTCTTTTATTCATTTTTATCTGTATGTATTGGCTGCCTTTCTTATGGGGCTATATGCTGTCATATAGTTTAATATCTACCCTGTAGTGTTCGAAAAAGGTATGCAGAGACGCCAAAGTGGCTGCTCTTCAAATTTGTTCAACCAAAGCATCAGCTTTTTCGGCCCATGAAGCTGCCACTGATCTGGTAGAGTGAGCTTTGAGGAAACCTGGTGGATCTTTCCCCAAAGTTTTGTATGCCTCAGACATAGCGGATTTTACTCATCTGGAAATAGACCCTTCAGTAGCTTTTTTTACCTTTATTGTTACCCTGGAACTGGATAAAAAGGACATTTTTATCCAGACTTTCTAATGGACCTGTAGATTCTAAGTACTGAAGTACTGCCCGTCTCACATCAAGAGAGGATCTAGGATTCTCACAAAAAGAGGGAATGAAGATTCTCCTCCTTTCTATGGAATTTGGACACCACTTTTGGAAGAAAGGAGGTATCCAAGCGGAATACTATTTTGTGAGGGAAAACCCTGCAAAATGGCTTGATCATTTTTAAAGCTTGGATTTCACCAACTCTAAGGGCTGAGAAGAAAAATAGCCTTGAGGTATACCAAAGAGAGGTCTTAGAAAGAGGTTCAAACAGGCATTCTGTGAGGCCTGACAGAACTAGATTTAGGTCCCATGGGGGGCACTATAGCTCTTAGAGGAGCAGACAGACTTCGTCCCACACTGAGAAACCTGATTATCCATGGATGGTCAGCTATTTTGAAATCGAACACTGAGCTTAAGGCTGCGATATGGACTCTCAAAGTGTTGGGACGAAGGCCTTTGCTAAACCCAGCCTGAAGGAACCCCAAAACTATCTGGATGGAAAAAGACTGGGATAACAGACTCTAAACACCAGGAAAAAAAATTGCTTCCAACCTTTAGAGTAAATTTTCGGAGACCTGCTAGCAGCCATTATGTTTATCACAGAATCTGAAAGAGCTTTAGATTTCAGAGTTAACCTCCAGGTTCAAAGCAGCAAGGTGTAAGCTTTTCACATACGGATGAAAACTGGACCCTGGTCCAGAAGATCGTTTCTCCAAGGGAGAACCCAGGGGCTGCTCTCTGACATGATTTTTAGTAACGAAAACCAGGCCTTTTTTGGCCGCAGGGGAGCAATCAAGATCACCCGGGCCTTTTCCACGAGAATTTTTCTCAACACCCTAGGATTTAGCAGCAGGGGAGGAAACGCATAACCTAGGGAGAAGTTCCTTGTCTGCGAGAGGGCATCCACTCCCACATTCCCATCTCTTGGGTCTAGGGAAAAGAATCTCTGAAGTTTTGTGTTTAGATGGTTCGCAAACAGATCTATCTGAGAAAATCCCTATTTCAAGCAGATCTGACGGAACACTTTCTGGTGTAAGCTCCATTCTCCTGACAGTAACTGAATCCTGCCAAGAAAATCCACTTTTGAGTTTAAATGCCCCTTTAGATGAACCGTTAGTGCTGTAGATCTAGCGGTCATTCTGGCCGCCTCAGCAGTGGCATCCGATATAAAATCAACAGCTTTAATGAGTAACGGAAAAGAGTCTTTAAGAGAATCAAAAGGGGGTATTATCCTTCAAAAGTTGGCACAACCATTTTTTTAAAGACCTGGCTACCAAAGTAGCAGCCAGATTTGGTTCAAACAATGCCGCCGCTGCATCCCAGGATCTTTTAAGGCATGCGTCCACCTTTTTATCCATGGGATCCTTCAGTGAACCCATATCCTCAAAGGGAAGTGCATTAGAGCTTTTAACTAGCTTTGTAAGGGAGACGTCCACTTTAGGGCGTTTAGAAGAGCATACTGCACATTTCCTTATTTTAGCAGTTGTCTTAGACTTATGAGCACTATTTCTATATGGTTCTACACGCACACATGGAGAGATAGAGGGGGAAAAAAAGGATAGATATGCTGAAAAACACATTTTTCCATATACATAATGAATAGTGCATATCCCCTTTAAAGACTCACAGCAGAAGGGCCCACGGGGGTCTCCATGGCTTCAGCTCCCAGATCAGTCATCCTCACACTTGCAGTGAGCTGAAATGATGCCAGAACATATACCCCTGATACTTACAGACCTCAGTTCAGCTGGGCTTCCTTCCAGTCTGGCACGCTTTTTTCAAATCTTTTATCTCCGCCCACATGTCACGCACAAAGCGTGGCCGCACGCCGGGAACCGCTGCAGGTTGCATTCACGTGGACTTCTCCCTGGCACTTTCCCTGTGGATCCCTGCCAAAGCCACCTTCACGTCTCAACTGGAGAGACTCGCCTGCAGGAAGGAGAGAACAGACGCTGGGCCGGAAGCACCGCTCCCGCAGCACCAGGCACCCTAGCTAGGGGTTGGGGCTGCTGTCTGCCTCCATGCAGGTGGGCAGATCTTCTTCCTTTCTTCACCTCCACCCAGCACTGCCCCCTGAGTGGTCCCATAGCAAATGCCATGAGAGATGGCCTCTTCCCACCTGGAGGGACAGGAAGACACTGAAGGTGAGATGGAGGAGGGCCTACTTTTGAACTTCCTGTCCCTACCTGGTTGGAGGAGGGTCATCTCTCATGGTATGCCGTCGTGGAGGATGAAATGGAAAAATGGATTTAAAAAACCTGATTTATCAAACTAGTTTTGTCTTCACTTTTCTGTCATTTTATTTGTAAGACAATTTTACCAATAGTTTGTAATAGGAAAATTTTTATTTTTTGCACCTGTTAAGTCAGTTTCAGAAATGTAGCCATTTTTGGTTGGTTTCAAAGGAGCATGTTGGTTTTTGGCCTTATTTACCATTGGGACATTTGGAAAAATCCCTCATCTGCTCTCCACTCCCAACTTGCTGTAGTTGTGGAAGGTGAAAATTAGTCAGAATGTGGTAGAATGTGCTAAGATATGCCACCAATGATAGTTGCGGGTCCCAGAGGTGGGACCCACACTTATCTCTAGAACAGAGCTCGCAAAGTGAAGGAGACCCGACTGCACATGTCCGGCCACCGCTCCATTCACTTTTATGTTTGAGCCAGGGTTTACTGGATGATACTGTGGTGCCTCAGTGGGTCAGTCTGAAATGGGGTATAAATAGGCCTCTCTTCACAGATGCCATGCGCAGTCCGCTCCCTTTCACTTTGCGGGCTCCATTCTAGAGATAGGTGCGGGTACCACCTCATGGAAAACCAGACAATCAGACATTGGTGGCATATCCTAGCTATATGCCCCCAGTGAGTGAGAAGACACAACCCCTTTAAGGTGCACAAACACAGAACACATAGGGGCACATTTATTAAGACCAGCGTTTTAGCTGATCTTAATTAGCCCCTGCAATGGCGGTGGATCTCTGAAGTTATGTAGAGGTGCCGGCCTCTACATAACTTTGGTGTATCCACCACTGATTCTAAATGTAAGCCAGCTTCCTTGCTATCACACATTTAAACTATTTTCTATGCCTAAATCGGGCATACAAAATGATGAATAAGACTGGCCTGCCCCCTTCCCTGCCACCTTTTTTAGACCTGGCATAAGCGATGAAGAACATGGTGTGCGATAGAATCTGCGCCAGATATACACCACAAAAGTAGCATATATCTGTTTACAAATGACCCCCATAGTTCATACCTTTGCGGACGTTTTCTTGCATGAGAACATTCTCGTTGACTTTTTTCAGGCCAGAGTTTATACGGGACTGGATGTAATTGTACGGGGTGTGTCGGTGTCCCTGGGTCTGAAGCTGCTGCTTTGCAGCTATTAGGCGGTTCTGTAAGCTCTCGTTCTGCTTCTCAAGCTCCCGGACCTTCTCCTGCAGCTGCTCAATCATTTCCTCCAGCTCCACATCCCTCCCAGACCGTCTCACGACTCCAGACCCTTGCACGACTTTCTTTTTGTCTTGCACAAGTCGTATAAGCTTTGTGGCCATTCTAAGGGAATTGAAATGATAAACCTTAAACTCATACCCACCGTCTGACATGTTACCTGTATCTTGCATCAATCCTAAAACTATACATAACCAGACTGCAACATAACCACACATAGACAATATCATAAACCACAAGACTATAACATAACTACACATAGACAATAGTATAACCACGCAGACTATAACATAACCACGCAGACTATAACATAACCACGCATAGACAATAGTATAGCAACACAGACTATAACATAACCACGCAGACTATAACATAACCACACATAGCAAACACTATAACCATACATTTGATTTAAAGGAGTTTCTGTTCTTTTAGGCCCCATTCACACGACCGTAGTAACGCCATGCCAGAGTTGCAGACCGCAAACCACGGGCACTGGACTTCAAAGTGTCTGTGATCCACAATTTGCGGTGAAAGATAAGACATGTTTTACCTTTTGCAGCGTGGAGGCACAGACTCGGAAGCCCGCGGGCATCGTTGCACTAATATTGATGACCTGTTCTCTGAGGACCAAAAGTGGCTGGAAATGGAGCAGCGGTGGGACTGTGGACAGGTGAGTTTTTATTGGGGGGAGGGGGGATTACTTCCTTTGAGCCAATAAACCTTGAAGTCGTCTTCTGTCCCCCTGAATAAAATTAAACTAACTCACCTGTCTGTAGTCCTGCTGATTCTCCGTTCCTGGCCACTTCAGATCCATGCAAGACCAGAAACGGCTTGGTGCCATGACCGCTGCGGCCAATCACAGGCCTCAGCGTCCACAGTGACTGGAAATCTATGTTACAGGAATGATGCTCAGTTCAAGCCCCTGAGGCCTGAGATTGGCTGCAGCAGTCACAGAACCGAGCAGCTTCCTGGCCCTCTGAGAAATGGAAGAGGCCTGGAGTGGGACTGTGGACGGGTGAGTTGATTTTTAACGCTAAGTGGGATAGGGGTTAGTCGTGAATTTGGTTAGACATTTGTTAAGAAGAAAGAAGAGCTGGAGAACAAGCTGGCTGATGGATTTCACTGTGAATGGTTTTCTGCAGCTTCTAAGTACTGTGAAACCAAATCAAAGTTTAAGTTTATTTTCAGAAGCCAGTTTGCTAAAAACCTATTAGAAAAATGTCTTTTAGCCTAAAATACATTGAAATCAATAAAAAAAATAGCTCCAAAGGCAGGTCCACAAAAGGCATTTCATAAGATCAATCCGGATCAACATTTGCGACAGTCGCCCCACCCTGGTCAGTAGGTGCTGTAAAGTGAGGACCTCCCCCAGGAGATGTACGAGGCAGTGTTTTACAATGCCTCTATGCACCACAGGGTTAGGCAGATGACTAATGTGCAGCACGCTCCTGGCATCTCCACCGATGGAATCCCCTACCTCCTGACAGGCCGGTGGTTTATTTGCTTTACAATAGCTTGTCGAGTATAGGTAAGCATTTGACATTTTGCGGCTATATTTGAGAACTGCTACAGTCGGCATATGTAACGAGTACCACTCCTTTTCTCCAATTAACACAAAGATGAAAAGGAATGTGAAAGTCAGCAAACTGGGAGTATATGGTCGAAGCCTCCAGTACAGAGCGAAATAATACTTTGCAGATTTTGATAGAACTATTACTGCCTGTGAACGGACCCTTTGAAGATAATTGAAACCACTGGGTAGCAATCTGCTTTATAGCACTGACAAATAACAGTTTCCTAAGGCTTATCATTTAAGTGTGGTAAAATCGAGAAGGAAAAAAAAAAACTCCATATTTAGTCCATATGTAGCAGCCCTTTCATTGTGACTACATGCCTAGCCTTGCATGACAAGCTGCGTGTTACTGGACGGAGCTGCGTTATATGGACACAAAGGGCTCGCTCTATTATTTCAGACTGGCTTGAGGACCGCAGAGAACTTGCTCGTAAACGGGAGTGTTAGAAGGATTTGGGGTATTTCCACCTTTTGTGTGAAGTGTAAACGGAGATTAAGGCGAAATGAGGAACACATTTCATGTGGTCTCCAAACTAATAAATGCGGCACGGCCTCTCCTGCAGCAAAAAGGAGCGGGGTATTCTACGTCTAGGAGTAGCGCACCCACGTATCCAACTGTTATATGATGTGCTAGACAAGATAAGGAAGACACTAAAAAAAGATTAAGGGGTCAGGGATTGACTAAGAACGGTGTTTTTTATACTAAGCCGTGCTGAAAGAAGATACAATTTTATTAAAGGAGTACTCCGGAACTTAAAGGGGGTGCGCCACGAAGGAGATAATACATATTTCAAACTAGCGCCTGGATGTGAATGCTTTTGTAATATAGTATAGCCACTGAACTACGCATATGTAGTGCCATCTGTTGTTTTTCCTTATTTCTTGTTCACCCTCACTGAGGTGGTCGCACATGCTCAGTTTAAACCTTCAACTGCCAACAGCCATATGTCCTGTTAGAAGCTGTGTTCCAGGGAAAGATCTACAGCAAAAAGGACATGCCTCCTGAGGTGTGATAGGGAGAAAGCTGAAGAATAGGAGGATGAGCCCCTGAGGTGTGATTGGAGGAGAAAGCTGAAGAATAGGAGGATGAGCCCCTGAGGTGTGATAGGGAGAAAGCTGAAGAATAGGAGGATGAGCCCCTGTGGTGTGATAGGAGGAGAAAGCTGAAGAATAGGAGGATGAGCCCCTGAGGTGTGATAGGAGGAGAAAGCTGAAGAATAGGAGGATGAGCCCCTGTGGTGTGATAGGAGGAGAAAGCTGAAGAATAGGAGGATGAGCCCCTGAGGTGTGATAGGGAGAAAGCTGAAGAATAGGAGGATGAGCCCCTGAGGTGTGATAGGGAGAAAGCTGAAGAATAGGAGGATGAGCCCCTGAGGTGTGATAGGAGGAGAAAGCTGAAGAATAGGAGGATGAGCCCCTGTGGTGTGATAGGAGGAGAAAGCTGAAGAATAGGAGGATGAGCCCCTGAGGTGTGATAGGAGGAGAAAGCTGCAGAATAGGAGGATGAGCCCCTGAGGTGTGATAGGAGGAGAAAGCTGCAGAATAGGAGGATGAGCCCCTGAGGTGTGATAGGAGGAGAAAGCTGCAGAATAGGAGGATGAGCCCCTGAGGTGTGATAGGAGGAGAAAGCTGAAGAATAGGACGATGAGCCCCTAAGGTGTGATAGGAGGAGAAAGCTGAAGAATAGGAGGATGAGCCCCTGTGGTGTGATAGGAGGAGAAAGCTGAAGAATAGGAGGATGAGCCCCTGAAGTGTGATAGGGAGAAAGCTGAAGAATAGGAGGATGAGCCCCTGTGGTGTGATAGGAGGAGAAAGCTGAAGAATAGGACGATGAGCCCCTAAGGTGCGATAGGAGGAGAAAGCTGAAGAATAGGAGAAGGAGCCCCTGTGGTGTGATAGGAGGAGAAAGCTGAAGAAAAGGGGAATGAGCCCCTGTGGTGTGATAGGGAGAAAGCTGAAGAACGGGAGGATAAGCCCCTGAGGTGTGATAGGGAGAAAGCTGAAGAATAGGAGGATGAGCCCCTGAGGTGTGATAGGGAGAAAGCTGAAGAATAGGAGGATGAGCCCCTGAGGTGTGATAGGGAGAAAGCTGAAGAACAGGAGGATGAGCCCCTGAGGTGTGATAGGGAGAAAGCTGAAGAATAGGAGGATGAGCCCCTGAGGTGTGATAGGGAGAAAGCTGAAGAACGGGAGGATAAGCCCCTGGGGTGTGATAGGAGGAGAAAGCTGAAGAACGGGAGGATAAGCCCCTGAGGTGTGATAGGAGGAGAAAGCTGAAGAATAGGAGGATGAGCCCCTGAGGTGTGATAGGGAGAAAGCTGAAGAATAGGAGGATGAGCCCCTGAGGTGTGATAGGGAAAGAACTGCAACATAAATACATAGCCCCCTGAGAAATGACCCCCCTCACGCTGTCAGCCTGAAGAGAATCTAGCAGAGCAATGAATGGGGAGATCTCTGGATCCATGTGCTGCCTCTATACCGCCATGACCAACTCAACCCGCACCTACTGTGTCCTTCTCCCATACCATGTAGATTGTAAGCCTCACGGGCAGGGCCCTCTCTCCTTCTGTACCAGTTTGTAACTCATCTTGTTTATGATTAGTACAATTGTCTGTTATGTATGTGCACCGCTTATCATATGTACAGCGCTATGGAATGAATGGCGCTTAAATAATAATAATAATAATAATGTGAGGTACCGGGCTGGTTCTAGCTTTGTTAGAAAGAGATTGTCATGTGCTGTATGCTGCCTGATTTTCTGTTTTTACATTAATCATGGCATAACCCCATTTAAGTACTGATGACCTACCCTTAGGACAGGCCATCAATATCCAAATGGCGGGAGTACAACTCTTAACATCCCTGCTGCTCAGCTGTTTGTAGGAGCTTTGTTGCCGGAATCAT
Organism: Bufo gargarizans; assembly: GCF_014858855.1. Classification (NCBI taxonomy): domain Eukaryota; kingdom Metazoa; phylum Chordata; class Amphibia; order Anura; family Bufonidae; genus Bufo; species Bufo gargarizans. The sequence continues at coordinate 91,512,999 of NC_058089.1, read as the reverse complement.
GCACCGAAACTATACAATTTAATCCAGTACTGCTGCATTCAAGTGAATCCGAGCAGCAATGTGGTAACCAGGCATGGCTACTACGTGGCGGACGGAGCGGTGTAGTTCTGGTGCCTGACTCCAGTAGCAGTTCCGACAAACAGCTGATTGGCGGGGATCCCCATCGATCTGAAATTGATAGCCCATCCTAAGGCATGTTGCAATTTGTGCCTTATGCCCCCTACAGCTCCAGTGCACAGCCTATAAATGACCCCCCTTATTCATCTGGGCTGACAGACAGCATGAACGTGACCCCACTGGTAATCTGATATGACCCATAAAGGGGCTATGGTAGGTGGACTATGTGACTGATACTAATGAGAAAAATGGTGCATTTCATGGGAGAAGCTGGAGCCTGGGCCAGAGACGTGCAACAGAAATCATGTCTTTGCAGAATCTAAGAGAGGATTAAAAAAAAAAAAAAAAAAAAAAAAAAAAAAAAAAAAGGATTTGGGATACTTACAGGGATTGTTTAATGAAAGACAGCCCCTTTCAGAGTGCAGCTGAAGGGACCATCAGCTTTAAGCACCTACAGCTGCAATGAGCTAGACATTTCCATCGCAGCGGTCACTGCAGAAGAAACTTAGTATTAGGCCTCTTTCACACGGGCGAGATTTCCGCGCGGGTGCAATGCGTGAGGTGAACGCATTGCACCCGCACTGAATCCGGACCCATTCATTTCTATGGGGCTGTGCACATGAGCAGTGATTTTCACGCATCACTTTTGCGTTACGTGAAAATTGCAACATGTTCTATATTGTGCGTTTTTTCACGCAACGCAGGCCCCATAGAAGTGAATGGGACTGCGTGAAAATCGCAATCGTCTGGGTACCACATTCAGTTTTTTATCACGCGGGTGCAAAACACATTGCACCCTCGCGATAAAAACTGAACAACGGAACGCAATCGCAGTCAAAACTGATTGCGATTGGGTACCTACTCGCGCGGGTTTGCCGCAACGCATCCGGACACGCTTGTGCTGCAGCCGGACCTCCATTATAGTGTATGGGGCCGAAGCGGACTTCCGGCTGCACACATGCACTGGCGGCAACATGGATACGGCATGCTGCTCACCTGCTGGAACAGCCTGCCAGTAATGTGAAAGTAGCCTAAAAAAACGGATCTCAGGCGAAAATGGCTCAAACAGATGACAACTGATGCAACAGGATCCGTTTTTTTACAGGATCCTGTTTTTTTTCTCTCTTTCTTCTTCTGAAGGATCAGAACGGAAAGCTAAACGGTGATGTGAATGCTCCCTTACTTTTTTTTTTTTTATAGAATTCTAAGTGGTTAAAAAAAATAAAAAATATTAATGGCTGGACAATCCCTGCAAATTAATTGCTGCAAAAATCTGTTATTAAGTCAGCTATGTATTACTTTCTGCAATTTTCCAGAAGGACACTAGAGTTGTGGTCATTAACAAAAAAACTCTAATAAACCTGCTCACCTCTTTATTTTATCCTCTTGCTTGTGTGCATGTTGTTTAAGCAACAGGTTCTCATCGTGAATGCGCAAATATCTATCTTCCAGCTCTTGCCTGGAAATGCGTGCAACGGCTTGTCTTGCCTTTGCGCTCTGGGGAGAAACGGCATCTAAAAAATATATAAAAAGAACAATGTATAATAAGAATATCCTAAGTTGTAACAGTAAAAACTAATACACTTGCCTCATTGCAGGCAGTAAATATACTAGCAGAAGGACCCGGATTTGCACAGGTATATTTCATCTATTTCATCTAATGTTTGCGTGTGTCGTTAAAAGATGGACAGTATCCCCTCTAACAGTGACATTTACAGTACTCCCCACCCCTTTAACACTGACCCGCCTTCTTAAAATGGGACCTTCACAGCAGCCTGCCCCTTTAACATTGAGTTCCACAGCACCCCACCCCCTTGACAGTGACCTCCACAGGGGCTCGACCCCTTAACAGTGACCTCTACAAAACCCGCCCCTTAACGCTGACCATAGGTTACAGACCCCTTAACTGTGAACTCCACCATTCCCGGCCATCTCAGAGACCTCCACAGCGACTGTCCCTTTAACAGTGACTGCCACAGTACCCCGCTCCCTTAACAGTGACCTCACAGTATTCCGCTGCCCCTTTAATAACATCCACATGCCCTGCCCTTTAACACTGACCTCCATAGCGGACCATCCCCTTAACTGTGACCTCCACCGTTCCCTGCCCCCTAAGTAGAGACCTCCACAGTACCCCATCTCCTTAACAGTAATTTCCACAACACCCCGTCCCTTTAACAGTGGCCTCTACAGCAATCTGCCCCTTAACACTGACCTCCATAGCGGACCATCCCCTTAACTGTAACCTTCACAGCACTCCGCTCCCTTAACAGCGTCATCCACAGCGCCCTGCCCCTTTAAAGATGACAGCAGTGAAGAAAAAAGACTGGGTTATTATGGAAACCTGGTGCAAAACTGTGTGTATGTGGAGACTAAGGGCCTGCGAGCTTCTATTGGATGATAAGGGTCATGTGACAGTGTATGGCAGTTGGGATATGAGGAGAAAGGCCTGCAGGCCTCTATTGGCTAATGTAGGTCATGTGACGGTGCCATATTTGCATTTTTTAGGAATATCTCAGGAACGGTACATGCTAGAAGAGCTGAGACCCGGTCTAAACCTTCCGGATGTAGCTGTGTGCCAAATTTCGTGATTGTAAATACGATGGTGTGGATTCCTTTAGCGGACATACATACATACACTCAGATATATATATATTATAGTATATTAATTACCTATGCTGGGTGACAATTTAGGTAGTGGGGAATAGCAGGAGAAAGAGAGGCGCAAGATATAGTCATTGCCCAAATGATTGCCCTAATGTAAAATGGCGGAATAGGCAGGTGACGTGGCGCGGGTGACTGTTGCAGCACGCTCGCGTGCACATGATGCGCGTGGTGTGTGCTGACGCAGCTGACCGGACGTCACGACGCTGGGTCTCCACCTGCGGGTGACGTACAGCGGTTATGTACCGTTTCACAAGGGGGGAAGGACTGACACATGCACACTAAGGAGGAATAGACGCGGAGTAGCGGCGTGCCTCCATAGAAATCAAGACGCCATCTCCTTCTATCCCATAAATCCCCAGGAAGGTATTATAGATTTTAGGAGATTTTTTATTGCACTATGCACTTTATTATATGCACTTTTATACACCAATTATGATTATGAATAATCACTATTGATATGGAAGCTACAAACCAGATTCCCAAAAAGTTGGGACACTAAACAAATTGTGAATAAAAACTGAATGCAATGATGTGGAGATGGCAAATGTCAATATTTTATCTGTAATAGAACGTAGATGACAGAACAAACGTTTAATCCGAGTAAATGTATATTTTTAAAGGAAAAATACGTTGATTCAAATTTTCACGGTGTCAACAAATCCCCAAAAAGTTGGGATAAGTAGCAATAAGAGGCTGGAAAAAGTAAATTTGAGCATAACGAAGAGCTGGAAGACCAATTAACACTAATTAGGTCAATTGGCAACATGATTGGGTATAAAAAGAGCTTCTCAGAGTGGCAGTGTCTCTCAGAAGCCAAGATGGGTAGAGGATCACCAATTCCCACAATGTTGCGCAGAAAGATAGTGGAGCAATATCAGAAAGGTGTTACCCAGCGAAACATTGCAAAGACTTTGCATCTATCATCATCATCAACTGTGCATAACATCATCCGAAGATTCAGAGAATCTGGAACAATCTCTGTGCGTAAGGGTCAAGGCCGTAAAACCATACTGGATGCCCGTGATCTCCGGGCCCTTAAACGACACTGCACCACAAACAGGAATGCTACTGTAAAGGAAATCACAGAATGGGCTCAGGAATGCTTCCAGAAACCATTGTCAGTGAACACAATCCACCGTGCCATCCGCCGTTGCCAGCTGAAACTCTACAGGGCAAAGAAGAAGACATTTCTAAGCAAGATCCACAAGCTCAGGCGTTTTCACTGGGCCAGGGATCATTTAAAATGGAGTGTGGCAAAATGGAAGACTGTTCTGTGGTCAGACGAGTCACGATTCGAAGTTCTTTTTGGAAATCTGGGACGTCATGTCATCCGGACCAAAGAGGACAAGGACAACCCAAGTTGTTATCAACGCTCAGTTCAGAAGCCTGCATCTCTGATGGTATGGGGTTGCATGAGTGCGTGTGGCATGGGCAGCTTGCATGTCTGGAAAGGCACCATCAATGCAGAGAAATATATTCAGGTTCTAGAACAACATCTGCTCCCATCCAGACGTCATCTCTTTCAGGGAAGACCCTGCATTTTCCAACAAGATAATGCCAGACCACATTCTGCATCAATCACAACATCATGGCTGCGTAGGAGAAGGATCCGGGTACTGAAATGGCCAGTCTGCAGTCCAGATCTTTCACCTATAGAGAACATTTGGCGCATCATAAAGAGGAAGGTGCAACAAAGAAAGCCTAAGACGATTGAACAGTTAGAGGCCTGTATTAGACAAGAATGGGAGAACATTCCTATTTCTAAACTTGAGAAACTGGTCTCCTCGGTCCCCAGACGTCTGTTGAGTGTTGTAAGAAGAAGGGGAGATGCCACACAGTGGTGAAAATGGCCTTGTCCCAACTTTTTGGGGATTTGTTGACACCATGAAATTCTGATTCAACATATTTTTCCCTTAAAATGGTACATTTTCTCAGTTTAAACTTTTGTTCCGTGATTTATGTTCTATTCTGAATAAAATATTAGAAGTTGGCACCTCCACATCATTGCATTCAGTTTTTATTCACGATTTGTATAGTGTCCCAACCTTTTTGGAATCCGGTTTGTATTAGGACACATATTGATCCGCTTGTATTCATGTTAGCATGTGGTGTTAATGAATGAATTGTAACATGTCCTGGAAGGGGAGTGCACTGTTTTTGTATTGGTTGATTAAATAATTGGTAACAATTTGATGATGTATTTATACATGCACTTTATTTTCACCTGACTTGAGAAAGGTTCTGTGAGAGAACCAAAACATTGTCAAAATTCGACATGTGTGAATAAAGGACACATTTTCTATATTTTAAGGAGTGCTGCGGACTTTCTTTGTTATTATAGTATATTATATATAAAACAACCAGGCTGAACCTATTGATTTTGGAGCTCCCCTGACTGCAGATGTCAGGAAAGAAGAATCGGGCATGGTAGATTATAAAGTACTCGATCCTTTGTTTCCACAGGAGATGAGGAGCTGCCAGAGCTGTCCTGAAGAAGCTTTTACCCCTCGCCCAAAGGAAGACACGTGTCCAATCGTCAAAAAATGGAGGAATGGCTATTGTCAGTGTATGGGCGGAGAGAGACTTAAAGGGATTGTCTAGACTACAGATATTGATTACCCACCCCTAGCAGTCTACTTTGTACAGTGTAATTGTCACGAACGTACCAAAACATATGGATGTCACCGTGACAGTGAGTGGCAGGAGATCTTTGAGACTGGCAACTCGTGGTTTGATTTGACATGTTTACCTTGTGGATCAATAGACGTCTGTGTTGTTTCTGGCACTGGCCATAACCTTAACCTCCAGGTGTTGCTTTTGTGGTCATTTAGCTTTCCCTATTTATAGTTGTCTTTCCCACAATGCTGTGCGGTTTATAGCTTCAGTTGGACCTGTGGGTAGCTGGCGTTTGGATCTCGGCTGAGTTCCTGGTGCTGCCATAGCTTCTTGGAAGTTAATTGTTACATTTCACTTTTGTATTTTATTTTGGCTTTCCTGTGTGTTGCATTCCTTGTTGTTTTGTATCAGGCCTCAGGGAGACTCCTGTTCATCCTTCCTTTTGGAGGAACAGTTTGCCTCATTCCTGTAGATAGTACCAGGGTCCTTTAGGGTTAGATAGGACCTTAGGTATTCCTGTGTAGGAACTGACCTACCTCTGGGGTCTGTTCATACTGGTAGTCAGTCCGGGCTTTGGTTAGGGTTTTCACTTGGAGGTGTCCATCTTCCTTCCCTAGTTTTCAGGCCTTATTTCCTTTCCCCTTTCCCTCCTAGGTTCGGTGTGGGGTTTCCCTCCCACATTAGAGCGTGACAGTAATTACAGCTCTTCATCCCATTCCGCTGAATGGGAGAGGAAGCTATATTTACACTGTACATGAAGAGGATGAAGCTGGACCCCATCAAACAGCTGATTGGTGGGGGTCCCGAACTCCCTATCCTGAGGATGGGTCTTCAATATCTGGCAGACATTGGGGTCACATGAATAACACTTCAGCTTGCCAAAGGCAAATGTTGGGGTGAAAATCCATTTGTCCCTTTAAAAAAATAAAATAATAATATGTTGCTTCTAAAAATAATAAAAACTAGATTTATTCCAATACCTGAAATGCTTGGACCGAAATCCCTCACAGGGAGATCTGCTGCCGTTTCATCTGCGGGGGTGGCCATCGTGAAGCTGGAGGGTGAGAAAGGAAGAGCACAGCTTAGTAGACATGAAGATGTATTATACACAACAGTGATGATTCCAGAACAATTCCCCCTGGACTTAGTGGGGTCATTTACGAACAGATATACGCCACTTTTGTGGCACAGATTCTGTCGCACGTCATCTTGCAGTGGATCCGCCTCTCCATAACTCAGGCGGATCCACCGCCATATATAGGTTTAAAACGCCGGTCTTAATAAATGTGCCCCTTAGTCTTTAAAGCAGCGCAGTCGGGTGCAGCAGGTGCAGTGAACAATGCCTTTTCAGAAGTGGAACCTTGGAGGAGAGTTGATAATGGGGAGTCCAGCAGCCGGGGCCCCCATAATAATCAGCTGCTGGGAGGACTGGACATCACAGCGCTGTGCTTCCTGTCCCATTCAATGTGCTAGGTCCAGCGCTGGAGGCTGCAGGGTACAGCTGATCGTGGGGGTGCAGGGTGTAGGACTTTCACCAATCAGATATTAAAGGGATTCTCCAGGCTTTTAATATTGATGACCTATCCCTCAGAATAGGTCATCAATATCCCATTGGCGGGGGTCAGCTGTAGGAAGGGAAGGTGGGCGCAGTGCTCGCGTGCCATCTCCCTTCTCTCTTCCTGCTCGACATAATAGCAACGAGTAGGAAGAGAGAAGGGTTACGGCATGGCGCGCGCCTTCCCTTTAAACAGCTGATCGGCTGGGGCGCCGGGTGTCGGAACCGCGCCGATCTGATATCGATGAACTATCCTGAGGATACGTCATCAGTATCAGAAGCCTGGAAAATCCCTTTAAATTAAAGAGAGTTGTAAGCGCCGCGGTCTTCTCTCAGCTTAGCCGAAGCCATGAGATGTCACGTTTATCGGTCACAAGGCCTAGGGGCAGCTCCTCCCCTACAGAAGTGAATGGGCCTGGGCTGCAATACCAAGCACAGCCACTATATAATGGACGGCGCTGTGCTTGATATACTGCAAAAAGGCTGCAGCGCTTTCTCAAACAGCTGATCGGCGGGAGTCTCAGGGGTCGGACCCCCCAGAGAGGATAGGTAATCTATTAAAAAGTCTTGTAAAAACCCTTAAAAAAAAACAAGAAATTAAAAAGCCCTTATAAGTGGCTAAGGACATATCCCCTCCTTAAAGGACTTGTCCACTGTGGAAAAAGTAGTTTAATTAAAAATAGGTCATCTGTGTGGGTACCTGAGCCCCCCTACAATACCGCCAAAGAGGGAAGCATGTAATGCTGGGTGGGCTTCTTGCTCCGGCATATACACGGGGATGTGAGACCCCCTCTATGATGTTCATATGTCATAACAGGGTTCTTGTGGTGAGGTGATGCCAAGTTACAGCCAATTGATTTCAGGCAGGGCTGCCTTATGTCCTCCAGAGCTGCTGCTCCTCCCTCTGGATCATAGATTCTGGATTATATCCATTACTACACTTCTAGAGATTATCAGTCTGACAGGAAATGATCATATAGAGCAGTAATCACTATACTAGGGGTTGTAACACTACAACTCCCAGCATGCACTCACAATCAAAGGCTGGGGGTTGTAATATAGTAATCAATTGAGAGCCAGACACCTAATTCAATCACAATGACTCCTTCTCCACCATCTCTAGTGGCGCGTCCACAGACACAGGCCATAATGAAGAGCTGCTCACAGAGAAACTTGGGGCAACAACCCCAAATAGTGGGCTGTAAATATCCACTGCCTTAAAGGGGGACGAGACTCACGTTTCTGTACAGCCGTCCTAGAACTATTTCTCTGGTTTCCCTCAGGCCGTTTGCTTGCACCCAGCGTCCATCCCCCGGCTCCCCAGCAACAGTTGCTACAGCCAATTTACGAGAGCGAACGCCGCTTCCGGTCGGAAGTTTACTCGGTCTGTGACTGGGAGCGCTGCTGGCGGCGCGGTGCATGCCGGGATTGTAGTTTCTTCAGGGTGAGGGCGCTGCGGAGGAGCCGCGCGAGTGAACTACGCGACCCACAATGCCCTGCGAGGAGGAGGCGGGAGGAAGGTTTGAAGGCAAGCGGAGGATGAAGCGCAGTGCAGCGAGTGACAGGGAGAAGGAAGACAAGGTGTGTGGGGTCCTTATGGACTCGCCGTACTGCTGAGCTCTCACTGAAAGTGAAGGAATTGTGGTGGAGATTTATTAAAACTGGCATGAAGTAGGACTGGCTCAGCTGCCCACAGCAACCAATCAGATTTCACCTTTCATTTTCCAAAGGAGCGCTAAAAAAATTAAAGGTAGAATCCGATTGGTTGCTACGGGCAACTAAGCCAGTTTTCCTTTACACCAGCTTTGATAAATCTCATGTCTGTGTCTAATATATATATATAACCGTCTTACGTGGGACACCTGACAGTTGAACATCATGGTCTTGGTCTCCTCCCACATTTGAGAAAATTAATATTTTATAATATGCAAATTAGTTCCCAGGAGCAAGGAGGGCGGTGCTGTTGCACCTTGTTTCTCCCATTGACTCTGCTCACCGCCCTCCATGCATCATCCCTACCACTGACTGACAGGACCAGGACCCTGAAGTCTTGCGGGAGCTCCTTTGGTGCACACGCTGCAGGCGGGGGCACGTTACCATCAGTGCAGTGACAGGAACCTAGCTGAACAGATGCCATTGACTCTAATAGGATCCGCTCTGTTTCCGTTTTGGGAGAATGTGTGTTTTTTTTTTTTTAGTGCTATTTTTGACGAACTCTGGCGGACGCCCCCCAACACAGAGATGAGCGTGCCCTGAGTATGAATCATTGGGTCATGCACGCTACAGGGAATAACTGAAAACCAAGGCTAGTTTCACACTGCCGACATAGCCTACCGGCAGGCTGTTCCAGCACAGAATGCCTGGAATCGGACGGACGGCGAGTTTCAGCCAGATGGCATTCTGGCAGTGACTGGATTATCCTTCTGGATCTGTAACAGTGTGAAACTAGCCTTACAGGGGTCGTCCCATCTCAACATCTATGGCGTATGGATAGGATATGCCACAAGCGCGGCCGCCTCTCCTTCCACAGCTATAGGACTGCCGGAAATAGTCGGGCCCAGCGCTTGTTTATCTTCGGAACTAGAGTTTTCCCAATACCAGAATATTGATTAGATTTTGATGCCAAGAAAAGTACTGCAATACTTAATACCAACAAATAAATAACCCGTCATATACCTCCTCACATAATGGGCAACGTGGGGTTAATGTGAGGTACTTGATGGGGTTATTTACTGTTAGGCCCCATTCACACAACCGTAGTTTTGGTCTTCACCTGATCCGCATTTTTTGCAGGTCGGATGCAGACCCATTCATTTCAATGGGGCCGCAAAAATTGCAGACAGCACAGCTCGCGCTGCCCGCATCCGTATGTCCGTTCTGCAGTCCCGCAAAAAAGATACTTGCGGACAATAGGCAGAACAAAGAGGATGCAACACGGATGTCATCCATATTTTTGCAGACCGCAAAATACACATGGTCGTGTGAATGCACCCGTATGAGGCACAGGGAGGTCCAAACTGATAGAACCACATGCCTCATTAAGGCCTCATGCACACGACCGTTGTTTTATTCCGTGTCCGTTGTGCCGTTTTTCGTGATTTTCTGCGGACCCATTGACTTTAAATGGGTCTGTTGAAAACTCGGCTAATGCACCGTTTGCCGTCTGTGATCCGCGGTTCCAGTCCGTAAAAAAAAATATAACCTGTCCTATTATTTTCGTGGAAAACTGTTCTCGGACCCATTCAAGTCAATGGGACCGCTAAAAAACGTGGAGGCACACAAGATTGTCGTCCACGTCCGTTTTTTTTTTTTCCTATCATTTGCATGGCAAACCTATCTTAGACTTTTTTTTACTTTTCATTATGTCTGGTGGTCCTCCAAAAAAGACACACAGAAACAAAAATGGATCACGGAACAACGGAACCCATTTTGCGGAACGGAACACAACAACGGTCGTGTGCATGAGGCCTTATAGTAAATAACCCCATCACGTACCTCCTCATATAATGGGCAGCATGGGGTTAATGTGAGGTACATGATGGGGTCACTTACTAATAACGTGAAGCACATGGAAGTCCACACTGGTAAACCCACGTGCCTCACATTAATAGGAACGGTGACCCCATTGTGTACCTCATATCATGGGCAACATTGGGTTAATGGGTGAGGTACATGATGGTGTCATTTACTATTAATATGAGGCACATGGAGGTTCAAGATTAATAACACTGTGTGTCTCACAATAGTGACCCCATCATGCACCTCCTCCCATAATGGGCAGCATGGCAGCACTTACTAATAATGTGAGGCACATGGAGGTCCGCACTGGTAAAACCACGTGCCTCAAAATAGAAAGTAACCCCATCATGTACCTCACACATTAACATGTATGTTGTCCACCATGTAAGGAGGTAGTTGGCGGGGTTACTAATACTATTATTGTGAGGCACGTGGTTTTACCAGTGTGGACCTCCATGTGCCTCACATTATTAGTAAGTTATCCCATCAAGTATCTCACATTAACCCCATGCTGCCCATTATGGGAGGAAGAACATGATGGGGTCACTATTCTTGTGAGACACATGGTGTTATTAATTTTGAACTTCCATGTGCCTCAAAATAAGTCAATGACACCATCATGTACCTCACCCATTAACCCCATGTTGCTGTCACGATCAGAGTGTGTGTGTGTATGGGGGGGGGGGGGGAAATCCACAATGAACACAGGAGGGAAGGGGAACAGTAACTGGGCCTGGAAACTAGGGAAGGAACAGGTCACCTCCTAGACAACCCTAATCCAGGCCCTAACTATCAATATGAATAGATAGACCCTGAAGGTAGGAATATTCATATGCAGGATACCTAGGCCCTGATCTCCCTATAAAGCCCTGGAATAAGTATAGGACCAGAGACAACCTATTTCTCCCCAGATGGACGAATGGAAGTCTCTGTCTCAGGCCCAGATACAACAACAGGGAATATAACAAATACAAACAAACGCGACATTTAACTTCTGTAGCGATGGAAGAACAGGAACACCAGAAAGGATCTCACACCAGCTTAGCCAAACCCAAATGAAGCTATCAACTGCATAGTCGGTGGGGTAGGACTATAAAGGGTTAAAGTGATGACCACTGAGCAACAGCTGAGAAAGGGGAAGTGGTCATTAACCCTATCAACACTGAATCAAGAGAAATCAAGGAAGCTGTTAGATTCCTCCACGCTCCGCCAATCTCCTTGATTTCCTGACATCAGTCACCTGAGGGACCGTGACAGTTGCCCATTATATGAGGTACATGAAGGGGTCACTGTTCCTATTAATGTGAGGCACGTGGAGGTACTACAGTAATAAGATCAGGTGCCTCACATTGACCTGCAGCAGTGTCTCCATGAAGCATATACCTGTCACCTGCAGCAGGATCCTCCTAGATGTTGTAGGATAAAGGACCTGTGAGGGTATCATTGCTATGTGACCAGTAAGAAGTGGATGTTACTGGTCACATGGTGATGATGTCATCACAGGTCCTTTATGCTATGAGCATCCAGCACGGCCAGCAGTGTGGACCGCGGTGATGGTATCTCTCCCCTGCTCTCCTGTTCCTCTTCCCTCCCTGACACTCAGGCCCCTCAGTTGATTCATTGGTGGCAGTGGCCGGGTCACAGAGGGGAGGGACGCTATCCCCCTTCTCCATTGTGCGGCCGCTGATGAGAACATGGCTTTGCTCGCGCCATGTTCTCTGATAGGTACTTATGGTAAGCTGTGCAATAGCGCATCTTAGTATCTAAAAAATGCCAATTCCAGTATTGAACTAAACCGGGTATCAAAGTTTTAAGACGTCAATACCCGGTGTGACCCTATTCACATCTCCGGTACCGATGAATGGGGGCTGGTCATGCATGCATGGTTGCTCTCCCTTCACTTCAGGGGCTCTGGAGATAGGAGTGGGTCCTAGAGGCGGGACACACACTTATTTGTGGCATATGCTAGTGATATAAATGTTGAGATGGGACACCACCTTTACCGGGACTGGTAGCTGGTGCAGATCCCACGGCTTTGTGGCACATGTGGATCCTGGTCCAAGCAATTTATAGAACCTGCACCACTCGTGATGTGACCACCCAGAGTCACTGGACCACAGAGTCACTGGTAGCCATTATGATGTCACCGCATGCACTGGCGCCCTACAAGGTCTACGTCCCTGACAATCCGTGGTCCTGAAGTAGTCACATATGGAGCACTGTCCCCACGAGAGTGTAGAGACAGTCAGAATCAGTCTTTGTCATTTGCATTTGGTTCAGTGGTTTTGCTCCTTATGCTTCCGTCAGGGGGGGCGTTCACACCGGCATAGGAGGTTCAGCCGCAGATATCGCAGAAAACCACGTCCCGCGCTGCCTTGTCCGATAACAATGGACTCCGTATTGGAAATCCCACAGACCCAGTTATCGGTCGGTGGAGTCTGTCGGGGCATCATTACTGGTCCGTCATCGGTTCAGTCAGTTTTGGTGTTCTGCTGAACAATGATGATTAGCGAAAGCATGACGCCAATGTGAACAAGCCCTTAAAGGGGTTTTCCCATGGTTGATGTAAAAAAACATCATATAGTACATGCCAATGCCTTTCGAACAAAGCTAGAACCAGCCCTGTACCTCGCATGGATCCAGAGATCTCCACATTCACTGCTCCAATTGCTCTGCTAGATTATCTTCAGCCGGGCAGCTCGGGGGCATGTCCTTTCTGATGCAGCTCTCTCCCTGTATCTGCTACAGCTTCTAACAGAACATATGGCAGTTGAAAATTTAAACTGAGCATGTGCGACCAGCTTAGTGAGATGGACAAGAAATAAGGCAAAGAACAAACAGCAGGTGGCGCTATACCGATACATTTTATTGTATAGCAGACTGGTTATACTACATTTTTAATTACCGTACATGTAATTACTTAAGTATTCAGATCCAGGTGCTGGTTTGAAAACGATAGAATATGTTTCCTGACACAACTCTTTTAAAGGGGTTGTCTGGGTTCAGAGTTGAACCCGGACATATCCCCGTTTTCATCCAGGCAGCCTGCCTGATATGAGCATCGGAGCCTTTTTTTTGGAGATCGGGTGACATATTGGGCTCTCCATGGGTAAAGCTAGGCAGAGGCTTCCGCCTAGCAGTGAGGCCCGGTGATGTCACTGGCACTAATGGGCATGCTGTAGTGCTGCCCTAGACTGTAAAACTGCTTGGGCAGCACTAAAGCCCGCCCATCAGTGCCGGGAACACTGCTAGGAAAAAGCCTCCGCCTAGCAGTGTAAAAATGTAAACAGACCGCGCCTGCCCTGCGAGATAGAGGGCATATTCAGGGAGACGATCGGAGCATAAAATGCTCCAATGCTTATATTAGGGGGGCTGCCTGGGTGAAAACGGGGATGTGTCAGGGTTCAGCTCTGAATCTGAACAACCCCTTTAACAGAGCAGGACAGAAGAGGGCACATGTTATGTACTAAGATCTATGTCGCCTGCTGACGCGCCCCCCTCTGCTGCTCTTGTCTCAATAACAGGGTCATAAATATACACTAATAATACCGCTGCTTTAATGCATCTGTGCGGCAGATTTTGGTCACCTTTACCCTCATCTCATCAGGGCTGTTACCTGGAGGCTACCATTTCTCTCCACAGTAATTATTCGGTGTGATTTGGAGCGGTGAGGGGACGCACTTCATATGTGCGGGAGCTTGTTCCATTGAAACGAGGTATTGATCTGCGCCCCCGTGTCATTTCTCCTTGGCTTGCTGTCAATAACATTTTGAGATCACGTAGTCCTGAGGTTGACCTCGACTTTTATATACTTGTTATTCCTTGTCTGCTAAATGATCTTATTTCTGGGCTGGGGCTGCAGTAAACGATTATTTTAGAAATGGAGTATTCTGTCGATTTTATTTTTACGAGTGATCGAGTAATCTAATAGGAAAAAATTAATTAATAGACTGTTTACCTTTATAAAAACTCATCAGACCCCCTGCCATCAGTCCGCAACACCCTTTGTTCCCCCCTGTGCGATCAGCCCAAGTGCATCAGTTCCCCCCAGTGCCATCGGCTCCGTTCCCCCAGTGCCACCAACTGCCCGCAAGTGCCACCAGCTTGCCCCCCCGTGCCACCATCTCCCCCCTCCCCAGCAACAGTACTTGCCTTTCCTGTAGGGTCGCCGCTCCACAGCTCCTCCATCTTCTTCTCTGCGCGCTGACGTCACACAGCGTCGGGTCATAGTGCGCGCTTACGTGCACTATGACATGACGATGAGTCAGGAAGAAAGTGCAGCGCGGTGCGGGCCGGCTGGTGACCACGGAGCGGTAAGTAATAGCAAGCGCTTCACTCCCGCTCTGTGGTCACATGACACAAACAAGTCCACGATGCAAACAATTCAACCCTATTTTGGGCTTGTTCGGTGACTTACCGATGTTTAGAGATTCTGATCTCCTTTGCATTTTGTAATAGTTTAGGTTTCTAGAAGTATGATGTCACCCTTTTTTTATTTTTTATGTTTCTGCTTAGCATGTATGCCTGGAAAGCTCCTGACACGCACCCTAAACGTGCCCGTAGACAGGGGCCAAGAGTCTCCATTCGTCCTCTGTCTGGTCGGTATGTCAGTATAAGTATATATACATAATACGCTATTCCATACAACTGTCTCAGTCATCAGTTATATGGAAACGTCATATCCAATAAAGGAGTCATGTAAATAATGAAAATCGGACATCATATAGAACATGGCAATATCTTTTCACGCTAGAAGCAGCCCTGTACCTGACAGCACCTGGAGATCTCCCCATTCCTTGCTGCGGTTGCCCTCAGCTGGGCAGCCCAGGGGGTGGGGGGTGGTGGGTGCTGTTCCCATTGGCGCAGGTCTCTCCCTATCACAGCTCAGGGAACATGTCCTTTTTCAAGGGACGTGTCATTTCTGCTGCAAGTCTCTCCCTATCACAGTTCAGGACTCGTGCTCTTTCTCAGGGGACATGTCCTTTCTGCAGCAGCTCTCCCTCTGTAAAGGCTCATTCAGACGACCGTGTGCGTTCTGCAGTCCGCAAATTGCGGATTCGCAAAACACATATACTGGCCATGTGTGCGGCCAGCCCTGTGATAGAAATTACTATTCTTGTCCGCAACTGCTGTCAAGAATAGGACATTCCCTATCTTTTCGAAACAGAAGTACCGATGCAGGCAACACACGGTGTGCTGTCCGCATCTTTTGCGGCCCATTGAAATGAATGGGTCCCAATCCGCTTAGCAAAATTGCAGAACGGATCTGGATTCATAGATACAGTCATGTGAATGAGCCTTAACTGTCACAGCTTCTATCAGTAGATATAGCTGGCGGCAGTGATGGAAGTGGGCATGTGCGACCACCTGTTGATGCAAAATAAAAATCTATGTGCAATTTTGTGATAATTTTACTGCCCTAAATAAAAAATGTGGTGTTCTTTTGTCAAACAATCCTACTATTTGGTGTATACATAGCTTGGTGTATACACTATTTGGTGTATACAGCTCCTCTATGTTGTCAAACAAGCCATGGCCCACATTTACGAGTTACTTCACCTAGACCAGGGATCAGCACGCTTAGCTGTTTTCAGAACTCCCATAGAGGTGAATGGAGCTTGGTGGGAGTTGTAGTTTAGGTGCCGAAGGTTGCCGACCACTGACCTAGACAGTCGTAAAGTGTGCCATAATTTCAACCAATTTGGTGCAAACAGGCACATATAGTTTTTGAGAGCTGCTCTACATTTAGATCACTGGGGGGCGTGGCTTACTGGAAAGGGGTGTGGGTTCAGAAGAAAGGGCGTGACCTACTCTGCACATTGTGCCACAATTCTGGTGTAAAATTCAGTTTCGAACTAAGCCAACCAATAGCTGGTATACTGTCAGAGAAAAGTGTCTGTCCCTGCACCACATTTATCATCCAGATGCTTCACAGCGTGAAGTCACAGAGCGCGCAGGCGTCCTCGTGCTGTGCGCAGTCACAGCACAGCGAGCAGGTGAGGAAGACCAGGAAGTGGGGAGTACAGAGCCAGGTAGGGCTGCAGTAAACAAATCTTTTTGTAATCGAGTATTCTATCGATTATATTTCTCGATTCATCGAGTAATCTAATAAGAAAAAGCTACTTAAAATAACGTACGTAATTAGGTATGTATAAAGTTATTGGTTTGAAGGGGTTAATAACTTTATACATGCCTAATGCCAAGGTGCTTCCATTAACCCCTCCAAACCAATAACTTTATACATGCCCATTGGGTTTGGAGGGGTTAATGGAAGCACCTTGGCATTAGGCATGTATAAAGTTATTGGTTTGAAGAGGTTAATGAAAGCACCTTGGAGGTGCCTTCATTAACCCCTCTCTAAACCAATAACTTTATACATGCCAAGGTGGTGCTTGCAGCCTCCATTAACCACTCTCTCTCCATCTGCCTCCCCCCAGCCTCTGATCTGCTTGCCCCCAGCCTCTGATCTGCCTCCCCCCCCCCAGCCTCTGATCTGCCTCCCCCCCAGCCTCTGATCTGCCTCCCCCCCCAGCCTCTGATCTGCCTCCCCCCCCCAGCCTCTGATCTGCCCCCCCCCAGCCTCTGATCTGCCTCCCCCCCCCAGCCTCTTATCTGCCTCCCCCCCCAGCCTCTGATCTGCCTCCCCCCCCCAGCCTCTGATCTGCCTCCCCCCCCCAGCCTCTTATCTGCCTCCCCCCCAGCCTCTGATCTGCCTCCCCCCCCCAGCCTCTGATCTGCCTCCCCCCCCAGCCTCTGATCTGCCCCCCCCCCCAGCCTCTGATCTGCCTCCCCCCCAGCCTCTGATCTGCCTCCCCCCCAGCCTCTGATCTGCCTCCCCCCCAGCCTCTGATCTGCCTCCCCCCAGCCTCTGATCTGCCTCCCCCCCAGCCTCTGATCTGCCTCCCCCCCCAGCCTCTGATCTGCCTCCCCCCCCAGCCTCTGATCTGCCTCCCCCCCCAGCCTCTGATCTGCCTCCCCCCCCAGCCTCTGATCTGCCTCCCCCCCCAGCCTCTGATCTGCCTCCCCCCAGCCTCTGATCTGCCTGCCCCCCTTCCCCCAGCCTCTGATCTGCCTGCCCCCTCTGGTAACGCAACACCCCCCCTCCCCCTCCCTCCCCAGTATTAATCATTGGTGGCAGTGGCCACAGGGTCCCCCTCCTCCCCCCCCCATCATTGGTTGCAGTGTCAGTTACGATCAGAGCCCCAGCAGTGTAATGCTGGGGCTCCGATCGGTTACCATGGCAGCCAGGACGCTACTGAAGTCCTGGCTGCCATGGTATGTTAGTGAGCAGAGAGCAGCGCATTATACTCACGTGCGCTGTGGCCGGCGGTCGCTCCTTCTTCTGTCTGTGCGGCGGATTGCTAATGCTTACAGCATTAGCAATGCGCCGCACAGACCTATGAGAAGGAGCGACCGCCGGCCACAGCGCACGTGAGTATAATGCGCTGCTCTCTGCTCACTAACATACCATGGCAGCCAGGACTTCAGTAGCGTCCTGGCTGCCATGGTAACCGATCGGAGCCCCAGCATTACACTGCTGGGGCTCTGATCGTAACTGACACTGCCACCAATGATGGGGGGGAGGAGGGGGACCCTGTGGGATATGGCCGGCACAGTCATTGGTAGCGCAGTGGCCACAGTCCCTCCCCTCCTCCTCCTACTCTGTCCTCATTGGTCTTCAGCGGCAGCCGCGCACAGTGGGGAGGGACTCCCTCCTCCTCCTCAGCTGTGCCGGCTCAGTCCTGCCTCTCTGGCCTCCGGAGGACACGGAAGCGGTGAGTGAGACGCTTAATTTCACTCCCGCTCCGTGATCACGTGATCTAAACGATTCCTCGATGCAGGGAAACTGCATCGATGAATTTTTTGACTCGATTTAATCGAGTTATTCGAATAATCGTTTCAGCCCTAGAGCCAGGGGAGCGCTGCATTGACCACTTCCTGGTCCTCCGGTACTAAGAACACCATAATGGAAGCGCTCATTAGTATTTGTGCCCTATAAGATGCCCTGACATTTTCAGTGCGTCTTAAAGGATGAAAAATATTATATATATATATATATATATATATATATATATATATATATATGTAGAGAATCGGACAGCACTCCAAGACTTGAAAAAAGTAGAAATCTTTATTCACCCATGTGAAAAATAATTGCAACGTTTCAGCTCACAATCAAGCCTTTCTCAAGCTTGAGAAAGGCTCGATTGTGAGCTGAAACGTTGCAATTATTTTTCACATGGGTGAATAAAGATTTCTACTTTTTTCAAGTCTTGGAGTGCTGTCCGATTCTCTACATATATAAGAAGGTGAAAGCTCATTCCTTTGGACATAGCACCTGAGCCAACAGACTGGTGCCGCCAAATCTCTTTTTCTGCTATAGCTATATATATATATATATATATATATATATATATATATATATATTTTTTTTTATTATAAATATGTATATATATGTGTGTGTGTGTGTATATATATGTATATATATATATATATATATATATATATATATATATAAAATTTTTAAATAAAAAAAATATTTGATTTATTTATAACTTTCTTTCCTGTCTATATGATGACTCCCTTTAATAGATGTGATCTGGTCTTGACATGGGTCATGGCTTCATTATAGAAGACATGACTCTGAGCCACCTCAGGGCAGACAAATCTCATCTATTCTCCTCTAACACTATATAAGGTTTACCCTCTGGTTAAGGGTAAATGACTCATCTGCTGAACAAGGGAGAGGAGCTGCCCTAGGCACATTCATTGACTGCCGGCTGCAGCAGCACACGCTCCGGTTAGGAGGCTTGTATGTTACCGTGTAAGGAGGACATGACTTTTTTCGCTCCTGGACAGAAAGTAAAGTCATCTCTTGGAGATAACAGGGGATTAAGTCATTGCAAGGTTGTGCTGTCACCTACGAATCAATAGCTTGGTAAAATGGGAATCAAAGACTTTGAAGCATGTAAAATCCTTTCCGCCTTTCTGTATTAAAGGGGTTTCTTGGTTCCTTTATATTGGTCCTCAGATTTGAAACCACTCGAGAGCCTCAGGTTGAAGATCACTGTTGTAATGCATGCTTGCTACTCTTAACGGGATTGTCCAGGTTAATAGGGTTTTCCAGTGTGTATAATGTATAGCCTATCGATAGAATATGTCATAAATGTCTGATAGATGCGGGTTCTACCTCGCGCTCCGATCTCCCAATTTTGAATTGAACAGGGCTGAGCCGCGCCCAGGCCCCCGGACCTACAGTCGGGACGTCACTGGCCTGCGAGAAGTTCCCAGCGCCTTAAACAGCTGATCAATGGAGGTCTCGGTTGTTGGACCCCCCCCAATCAGATGCTGATGTTCTGTCCAAAGGATAGCTCATCAGTAAGAAAAAGGCGGACAACCCCTTAAGTAAATACTTCCCCAGCAACGGTAAATGACCCTAACGGTGCCAGACAAACCCTGTGGACAATCTTCTGGCTTTCCATTAAGGAGTCCTTGGTTTTACTGGACAACACAGTACTGCATGCAGGACTACTTAGTCCAAAATTTTTGGTGGAATCTGTGAGGTAGTCCCCTAATGGAGCCTCTGACACAGATGTGACCTTAAAGGGGTTTTTCAGGATTTTCATATTGATGGGCTATCCTCAGGATCATCGCGGGGTCCTACACCCCACACCACCGCCAGTCAGAGTAGCTCTGGGGTCGGGACTACCCAACTCGGTCCATTGTGCAGTGGACGGAGCTGGTTACTGCAGTGCTTCTCCCATTGAAGTGAATCTGAGCCGCATTTCCCAGCACAACGGACTGAGCTGGGTAGTGTCGGTCTTGACTTCCGATGCCGGAGCTACTGCAGAACATCTTATTGGCAGGGTACATACACACGGGACAGACATTTCTCTGTTTTTACCTGCAGATTTGCACAGAGAATTTTTCTGCACTGAACATTTTCAGTGCGTCTTATAGGACAAAAATATTATATTATATATATAATATATATATCTATAATATTTTGTGTGAATTGCAGCAGGGTGGAATCCATGGTGAATCTGCAGAAAAATCCACATGTAACGTGTAGATTTTGCTGCAAATTTCTGGTAGAAAATCCCGTTGTGTGCATCCAGCCTTAGCGTGTTGTTTCTTAAGTTATAAGGAGTGACTTTTGCAGTGGATCGTTCATATGCTGTGAGTTATTAGTCTCTTTTCTTCCTACAGAGACATGGTCCTGTTCTCAGATCTCCACCCGTCACCCCGTCTCTCTGTGAATAATTTGTGGAGCGGATGGATGGGTAAAGCAGATAATAGACACGACTGCGGCGTGACAAAAGAAGCGCCGCTGTAGTGTGATCCGTATACTGGATGTATACTTCTCCCGCTTGTGACAGCATCGTTATCCGTTTTAAGTTACTGTACTTGAAAGCAGTAACCAGCGCGTTCTGTGAGCGGCGGGGAGTAAAACATCCTCGCCAGTTTTGGCTTCCAAGCAAAATAAGTTGAATTGAGTGAAGGCGCTGTCAGAGATTCAGTGCGAGCGCTGTTGTCAGATGCACTAGGACTGAGCGCAGTAATAAGCCGCTGCTCCTGATCTGTCCAGACATCTGACATGCTCCTCTGTCTCTTCTCAGTCTGCTGTCTTCCTGAGCATCGTGACATACAAGGAATTGGATCAAATATCCCGGTGACACGCAGTCGCATGCGCCATCTAATAACAGAATCTTATAGAAGTCTTAACTTGAAGTAATGACATCGCGTAGCAGAAGAGATGAATTATTCAGCCCCCGTCACTCGCTTTCAGTGGAGTAGCCGCGATCCAAAAAACACACAATCAGTAGGAAAATAAATTGATTCGA
This sequence comes from Bufo gargarizans, assembly GCF_014858855.1. NCBI lineage: Eukaryota > Metazoa > Chordata > Amphibia > Anura > Bufonidae > Bufo > Bufo gargarizans. The sequence goes on along the minus strand of NC_058089.1, from coordinate 91,491,681 downwards.
TTGAGTCGGCAAATGCCGAATGTTTCAAGCGGCTGTCTGGTCAGGTAGCATTCGTTTGTAACAATGCACTTGATGTGTGATGCATGGTTATCAGCACCGTGCAATAGAGAACAGCGCATTGCGGGGACGGTGTAATGCCGCTAGACTCAGTACGCTGCGCAGCGGCAACGAGTCGCGTAATGGATGCTGCTGTTTGTAAGGGAAGCCTTCGGAAACATGGACGGAGCGTCTACAAATTTGTCCACTTATCACGGGTTAGATTCTGCAACCTGGCACCTTCTATACTCCTTTTCTTGCCGTATTCATCTTACAAATACCCTATTAGGGGGTACTGAAAGATAGAATGTGGGTTTACTCATTCAGGACCTACATTGGTTATTTGGGGCCAAAAACGCCTGCAAAGACCATCTTTTTCTGTGGTGGAGAAAACATGTCCCTACATTGTCACTGTATGATACCTGTTATCTCCTGTAGGTTTGCTTTTGGGAAACGGAATACTTGCTGCTGCCTGTGGTGGTGGTTACAAAGACCAGGCTTCATCTAGTGGGATGCAGCAAAATTATTTAGAGGTGCGCGCCGCTTAGGTAGAAAACTGACTTGCGTAGTGATAAATGTGTAGGCCATGCTCAATTTTTTAAAAAGAGGTGAGCAGAAAAGGGCACAAAGTTTTTTGGTTCCACAATTCGGGCGCGGGGGGGCTTGATAAATCTCCCCCAATGCCTGCACGTGTTCATTCACTTCTTGCCACTTCACAAAGTAGAGTGAACACACAGAGCTTTTTACGAAGCTTGCACCTTTCAGTAAATTTGGTGCAATTCACTCGAACAATGTATTTTTTCTTTCCTTTTGGCTTGTCTTAAAGTGGTTTTCTAGGATTTTCATATTGATGGCTTATCTTCAGGATAGGTCATCACTATGAGGTCAGTGGGGGTCCGACTCCCATTACCTCCGCCGATCAGCTGTTTTAAAGGGTTTGTTTTATCTCAGACAAGGGGGTTATATCGCTAGGATATGCCCCTATTGTCTGATAGGTGTGGGACCCACACCTATATCGAGAACGGAGCTCCGAGTGCTGGCTCGCCTATTTCCGTCGGGCCCATAGAAGTGAGGGGGAGCCGTGGCTGGTCATGTGCGGTGTGCTCCCATTCGGTTCTATGGGGAGAACGCTTGATGGTGGCCGGACCGGAGTCCTCCAGCCACCACTTTGCGGGGCTCCTTTCCTGATATAGGTGTGGGTCCCAGCGAATGCCCCCCTTGTCTGAGATGAGACAACCCCTTTTAGGAAGCCACGATGTTTACCAGAGGTCCAGTGACTGATGGACCACCACTGCCTCTTTGTATAGCACATTGGTGGGAGTACCAGGAGTTGGACCCCCACCATGTAAATCCATGGCCATCAGTAGAAAAATCACAGAGAAATCCCTGAAAATAAATCTGCCCCTCTCAGCTGGAGATTAGCAGCAGTGTATACATTGCTGACATAGATGTTTGATCATTGGGTTCCCAAATACTGAAAGTCCCACCGACTCAAAAACGGTGCCCTGTGCTCGCCCACTTGTCTCCATATCACCTGTACTTTGTAATGGAGAGTGCATGTGTATAAGTCACCAACTCCCTGCCCTAAAAGTGGGACATGAACTATTATTTTTATGTAAGTTCATGCAAAACATAACAACCTTTTTTTTTTTTTTTTTTTTTTTTTCTTCCATGTGGGGTTTTGCCAAATTAGAGTAGGGACCTAGAGTAGAGGCCACCTTGATGTGGTGAGTGGTCCTATGCGATTCGATTAAAACATAGACAAAGTGCCTTTTTTGCACTTAATACATTATGTTGAGTAGACATTGCTGTTGGTTACTTATTATGGCGCCCCCTGCTGTCCCCCCTTGGAATGTCCAACTGAAAAGTCTGGGTCCTGAAATAGCATAAATTACTCCAAAAATGTTCCATAGTTGGTCACCCCTGGCCTAAACATTACATCAAGCCCACCTTACAGTATAACTGAGAGTCTAAACATTACATAGATGCCTAGTGAACCGAAAACAGGTCCACAGGTTAACCTTTCAGAGTCGCCCATGCTGAGTGGTACAGGGCGGGATAGAAAGAAGAAAAAATGCGGAATCTGCCGCCGATCGCTATCTGGTTCGTAACTGGTGGGCAGATTTATGATATATACTGGGACAGTGGGTCTTCAACGTCTATCACTTGCAGTAATAATTGTGGAGCATCTTTTCTTAGAACCTATTCCTCTGTTATTTCACCTGGAAATGCAGTGCCTAAATTAACAACTGGGTGACACCATACTTGTAAGGTGAATGGTAACGCCCAGTTGTTAATTTCTTTATACATTTCCAGGAGGATGCAAGTATTTACTAAAGCAGACAAGTCAGGAGAGCTGACCCCTCCTTGTATACTGGGTACGTATAGCGGGTATAAAGGTGTCCAGGCTGTATTACCAGGCTATGTTCACACACGGGCAGGTGTTGTCTCTGTAAGATGAAACCCCATGGCAGCAGTGATTTCTGGAGCAGCTCTGGTGAGGGGAGCACACAGCCCACCAGTGATGTCTTCATGTAATGCTGAGAAGACCTCTAGGTGTCCTTACAATACTGCGCAACTCCTCGCCTCCTGCATTTACCTATTTGTCCTTTCTGCTTCCCCGTCAGGAAGTTTGTTTAATTGGGCAAAGGGCGGCAGCTAATGTATTCGTTTCCACTCGGAGAGGCGTTTAAGGCTGGGGCGACATGCCCTTCTCACAGCCACAGGCCTGTTAATGGAGCTGATTTGATGTAATAATTAGCAGGAAGCTGCCACTAACTGCGGTGCTTACCAACACCAGAGGTGGAGAGGATCGTGACTAACCTCACATTCTGCCAGAAATAAAGCAGGGCCAAGGGGCACAAGACAGCGACTTGCCTAACCGCTGTCTAATGCATCCTCCGGTCACAGGGGGCAGCACATCTGCCTGCAGGACCAGAGACCGACATCGAAAGAACCCAGCGTCTTCTATCTCTCTACATCATATCTGTCTGTCAGTTCACTCTCTTTCTCTCTCTCTTTCTCTTTCTCTTTCTCTCTCTCTCTCTCTCTCTCTCTCTCTCTGTCTCTGTCTCTGTCTCTGTCTCTCTGTCTGTCTCTCTCTCTCTTTCTCTTTCTCTCTGTCTCTCTCTCTCTGTCTGTCTCTCTCTCTGTCTGTCTCTCTCTCTGTCTCTCTCTCTCTCTGTCTCTGTCTCTTCTTCTCTCTCTCTCTGTTCTCTCTCTCTCTCTTCTCTTGCTCTCTCTTTTCTCTCTCTCTCTCTCTCTTGTCTCTCTCTTTCTCTCTCTCTGTCTCTCTCTCTCTTCCTCTCCCTCTCTTTCTGTCTCTTTCTCTTTCTTTTTCTTATTCTTTCTTATGCTCTTTCTCTGTCTCTCTCTTATTTTAGTTTTTTTTTCCTTTCTCTTTCCACCTTTCTCTGTCTTTATACCTCTTTTTTTCTCTCTTTTTACCTTTTCCTCTTTTTCATTCTCAGAATTTTTCTCTTTCTTACTTTCTCGCTTTTACTCTTTTCTTTCTCTTTCTTTCTTTCTTTCTCTTTCTACCCCTTTCTTTCCCTCTGTCTTTCTGCTTATCTCTCTTTATCGGTTTATCTTTTTCATTTTTTTTTTTCTCTCACTCTTTCTCTCTCTTCCTCGTCCTTTCGTTCATTTCAAATCATTTGGAACAGCACTTCAGTTACTAGCTCCGTCCACTACGTAATGGTTGATGGAAACAGTAAAGCCCCCATTATAGTCAATGGGGTCTGTTGGGTGGCGTCGATGTTGTCAATAGGGATGGTTTCAAGTTCGGCGTTCAGGTTATCTAAGAATTCCATTATGGATTCCGCTACCACGGACCATAAATCAAGGAAAGCATGGAAAAGCACCAGACATGTGAGCCTCACCTAATGTAATACCTCCCTTAATAGTTTCATAGTAAAATGGCCCGTGGGCCACTATGTATGGCTTCACCCTTAGTAGGTCAAGGTGTGTAAATTTTGTTCCTGATAACAGCGGATCATTATGGGTTCCAACAGTTGGAGCTGCTTAGGAAAGGTCATGATGGCACAGCTCCTTTAATGAGGTTATCCCATTATTAATGTAAAAAATTAAAATCAGACATCATATAGCACATGACAATCTCCAAGAACCAGCCCTGTACCTCACATGAAGCCAGAGATCTCCCCATTCATTACTCTGATGGATGTGCTAGATTTATATCAAGCTGTCAGCTCAGGGTGTTGTGTCCTTTCTCTGCAGCTCTCTCCCTATCACAGCTCAGGGGGTGTGTCCTTTCTGCTGCAGCTCTCTCCCTATCACAGCTCAGGGGGTGTGTCCTTTCTGCTGCAGCTCTCTCCCTATCACAGCTCAGGGGGTGTGTCCTTCCTGCTGCAGCTCTCTCCCTATCACATCTCAGGGGCCAGTTGAAGTATGGAGCTGAGCATGTGCGTCCACCTCAGTGAAGTGGACAGAGAAGTAAGAAAAATAAACAGCAGGGGGCGCTATACATATACATTTTATTGAATATCTATTACATGCAAGTAAAAAAGTATTCAGATCCAGGTGCTGGTTTAAATACTGCAGAATATTATTCGTGGCACAACCTTTTAAATGGCTCTGCTGAGCAGAACGGCTGCCCCGCTTCTTAGATTTCAATATATTGTAGTTTTCACAATGCACACTTTCCTTCTACATATGGGGTCTACGTGAAGTCTCAAATCCAGTGCAGGGAATTCATAAAGCGCCTGGGAAATCATTGAAAAATTTTGATATTTTGAATAGGCTTGGAATGGCCTAAGGAGATTACAGTATTTAAATATCAGCAACCGTAAGCATTAAACCCACCAGAGATAAATGTTATGGATTAGAAAGATAAGAATTTTTTATTTATTTAGAAGAGTATTTTTTTATTTATATTGAAGACGGTAAAGCGCGCTTCAGGCAGGAAATAAAGAAGAGCCACATTTCATTCCCTGACAGATGCGTGACTTAACACTTCCACCATCACACAGGGTCACTGCACCTGAGAGCACATTACTTCTCCTCAGAGTCCAAGAGGTTAAATGTTCTTGCGCTTAAATGGCCTCAGTGAGATCTGCTAATTACTCTGTGCATATGCATGATGGTGTGGGAACAGCCGAGCTGAGTTGTTTATTACAGAGAGGCAGCCTGGTGTGAACACTTGGATGAGTTTGGTAATGGATGACCAAAGTTTATCTGAGCACCTGAGTTAAATATCTCCTCCGTAATAATTCTTGTTGACCATTTTTATAGGTTTACTGTCTAATAGCTATCCCTTTCAAAGTATATTTTAAGAGGATTTAGGGTACCTCCTAGATTTTCAAAGGGATTATCCAGTAACTAATGTAAATTAATATCAGATATCATATAGTACACAGCAATACCTTTCTAACAAAGCTAGAACCAGCCCTGTACCTCACATGGATCCAGAGATCTCTCCATTCATTGCTCTGCTAGATTTATATTAAAGGGAACCTGTCACCGGGATTTTGTGTATAGAGCTGAGGACATGGGTTGCTAGATGGCCGCTAGCACATCCGCAATATCCAGTCCCCATAGCTCTGTGTGCTTTTATTGTGTAAAAAAAAAACGATTTGATACATATGCAAATGAACCTGAGATGAGTCCTGTATTTGAGAGGAGTCAGGGACAGGACTCATCTCAGGTTAATTGCATATGTATCAAATTTTTTTTTTACACAATAAAAGCACACAGAGCTAAGGGGACTGGGTATTGTGGATGTGCTAGCGGCCATCTAGCAGCCCATGTCCTCGGCTCTATACCCAAAATCCTGGTGACAGGTTCCCTTTAAGCTGACAGCTCAAGGGGAGTGTCTTTTCTACTGCAGCTCAGGAGGCGTGTCCATGTTCTCCCTATCACAGCTCAGAAGGCGTGTCCATGCTCTCCTTATCAGCACAGGAGGCGTGTCCATGCTCTCCCTATCACAGCTCAGGAGGCAGTTGAAGGATGAAACTGAGCATGTGCGGCCATCTTAGCGAGCAGAACAAAGAAATAATAAAAACTAGAAAACAGCAGGTGGCGCTATACAGATAAATTTTATTGAATAACTCAGTGGCTATACTACATTTTTAATTACAAAAGTGTAATTACATTTAATGACATGCAATTATAAAAAGTATTCAGATCCAGGTGCTGGTTTTTCGTGGGACACCCCCTTTTTGTTTCATTTTTACATACGCCTGGAGTTGTTGATTCAATTACCAATTTGGCACAGGGGATATGGTGTACTGAAAAAATAAATGAAAAGTTGAATATCAAGATTAGGCCCCATGTAGGGCTGCAGCAAATTATTATTTTAGTAATCGAGTATTCTACCGATTTATTTTTACGAATAATCGAGTAATCTAATAAGAAAAATGAATTAATAGACTGTTTTGCTTTATAAAAACTCATCAGACCCCCTGCCATTAGTCCCCAACACCCTTCGTTCCCCCCTGTGCGATCAGCCCAAGTGCATCAGTTCCCACCCCAGTGCCTTTAGCTCTCTCTCCCACCCCAGTGCCTTTAGCTCTCTCTCCCACCCCAGTGCCTTTAGCTCTCTCCCACCCCAGTGCCTTTAGCTCTCTCTCCACCCCAGTGCCTTTAGCTCTCTCTCCCACCCCAGTGCCTTTAGCTCTCTCTCCCACCCCAGTGCCTTTAGCTCTCTCTCCCACCCCAGTGCCTTTAGCTCTCTCTCCCCACCCGTGCCTTTAGCTCTCTCTCCCACCCCAGTGCCTTTAGCTCTCTCTCCACCCAGTGCCTTTAGCTCTCTCTCCCACCCAGTGCCTTTAGCTCTCTCTCCCACCCCAGTGCCTTTAGCTCTCTCTCCCACCCCAGTGCCTTTAGCTCTCTCCCCCACCCCAGTGCCTTTATCTCTCTCCCACCCCAGTGCCTTTAGCTCTCTCTCCCACCCCAGTGCCTTTAGCTCTCTCTCCCAACCCCAGTGCCTTTAGCTCTCTGTCCACCCCAGTGCCTTTAGCTCTCTGTCCCACCCCAGTGCCTTTAGCTCTCTCTCCCACCCCAGTGCCTTTAGCTCTCTCTCCCACCCCAGTGCCTTTAGCTCTCTCTCCCACCCAGTGCCTTTAGCTCTCTCTCCCCACCCCAGTGCCTTTAGCTCTCTCCCCCACCCCAGTGCCTTTAGCTCTCTCCCCCACCCCAGTGCCTTTAGCTCTCTCCCCCACCCCAGTGCCTTTAGCTCTCTCCCCCACCCCAGTGCCTTTAGCTCTCTCTCTCCCACCCCAGTGCCTTTAGCTCTCTCTCCCAACCCCAGTGCCTTTAGCTCTCTCTCCCACCCCAGTGCCTTTAGCTCTCTCTCCCACCCCAGTGCCTTTAGCTCTCTCTCCCACCCCAGTGCCTTTAGCTCTCTCTCCCACCCCAGTGCCTTTAGCTCTCTCTCCCACCCCAGTGCCTTTAGCTCTCTCCCCCACCCCAGTGCCTTTAGCTCTCTCCCCCACCCCAGTGCCTTTAGCTCTCTCCCCCACCCCAGTGCCTTTAGCTCTCTCCCCCCCACCCCAGTGCCTTTAGCTCTCTCCCCCACCCCAGTGCCTTTAGCTCTCTCCCCCACCCCAGTGCCTTTAGCTCTCTCCCCCACCCCAGTGCCTTTAGCTCTCTCTCTCCACCCCAGTGCCTTTAGCTCTCTCTCTCCCACCCCAGTGCCTTTAGCTCTCTCTCTCCCACCCCAGTGCCTTTAGCTCTCTCTCTCCCACCCCAGTGCCTTTAGCTCTCTCTCCCACCCCAGTGCCTTTAGCTCTCTCTCCCACCCCAGTGCCTTAGCTCTCTCTCCCACCCCAGTGCCTTTAGCTCTCTCTCCCACCCCAGTGCCTTTAGCTCTCTCTCCCACCCCAGTGCCTTTAGCTCTCTCTCCCACCCCAGTGCCTTTAGCTCTCTCTCCCACCCCAGTGCCTTTAGCTCTCTCTCCCACCCCAGTGCCTTTAGCTCTCTCTCCCACCCCAGTGCCTTTAGCTCTCTCTCCCACCCAGTGCCTTTAGCTCTCTCTCCCACCCCAGTGCCTTTAGCTCTCTCTCCCACCCAGTGCCTTTAGCTCTCTCTCCCACCCCAGTGCCTTTAGCTCTCTCCCCCACCCCAGTGCCTTTAGCTCTCTCCCCCACCCCAGTGCCTTAGCTCTCTCCCCCACCCCAGTGCCTTTAGCTCTCTCCCCCACCCAGTGCCTTTAGCTCTCTCTCTCCCACCCCAGTGCCTTTAGCTCTCTCTCTCCCACCCAGTGCCTTTAGCTCTCTCTCTCCCACCCCAGTGCCTTTAGCTCTCTCTCTCCCACCCCAGTGCCTTTAGCTCTCTCTCTCCCACCCCAGTGCCTTTAGCTCTCTCACCCACCCCAGTGCCTTTAGCTCTCTCCCCCACCCCAGTGCCTTTAGCTCTCTCCCCCACCCCAGTGCCTTTAGCTCTCTCCCCCACCCCAGTGCCTTTAGCTCTCTCTCCCACCCCAGTGCCTTTAGCTCTCTCTCTCCCACCCCAGTGCCTTTAGCTCTCTCTCTCTCCCACCCCAGTGCCTTTAGCTCTCTCTCTCTCCCACCCCAGTGCCTTTAGCTCTCTCTCTCTCCCACCCCAGTGCCTTTAGCTCTCTCTCTCTCCCACCCCAGTGCCTTTAGCTCTCTCTCTCCCACCCCAGTGCCTTTAGCTCTCTCTCTCTCCCACCCCAGTGCCTTTAGCTCTCTCTCTCCCACCCCAGTGCCTTTAGCTCTCTCCCCCACCCCAGTGCCTCCATGCCATCCATTGCCATGTCCCCCAGTGCCATCAGATCAGCCCCTCTATGCCATGTCCCCCAGCGCCATCAGCCCCTCCATGCCATTGCCATCAATGTCTCCCAGTGCCATCAGCCCCTTCAAATCACAGGTGCCCCCTTCAACCCCCCCACTAATTTTATACTTACCTTTATGGCAGTGCGCTGACATGGAGTCCGCAGGAGGCGGACCAGCTTCTTCTTCCCAGCATGCATTGGTGGAACCTGATGTCGCACACAGCGTCAGCCAGCGTGCTGCCGATGTGTGCATGCAAGGCCCTGGTTAGTGCAACTTGGTGCTGACAGGAGTCTACGGAGTGGTGAGTGAGAGGGTTCACTTCACTCACGCTCTGTGGTCACGCGATTTAAACGAATCTACCTTGAGGATTTTTTTGCTTCAATTACATTGAGTAATCTTTGCAGCCCTAGCCCCATGCACACGACCGTATCCGTTTTGCAGTCCGTGTTGCTTCTGTATTTTTTCCCTGGAACCATTGACTTCAGTAGCTCTGCAGCCCGCATTTTGAGAACAGATATCTGGCATGTTCTGTCTTTTTGCTGAAGAGACATACGGATTAGAAAAGCACACAGATCGTCCGTGGGCTTTCCTCATCCGTATGTCCATTCCACAAAAATATAGAACATGTCCACAAAATGCAGATCACTTACCTACTGAAAACAATGGGTCCGCAAATAAAATGTGGTCCGCATCTGTATTTTGCGGATCCAAGAATTTCAAGTCGCAAAACGGATATGGTCGTGTGCATGGTGCCTTTAGGTTGCCTGGGTTCAGAGTATTGATGGCCAAATATCAGGATACCGTTAAGTTGCTTAAAGGGGCCACTGCGATTGTGTGAGTGCTGCGGCTACTTCATTGGTTACTGTGGTCCCTACTGTGGTGTGCTACCTGCTTGCCCGGTGGTGAAGGGTATCTCAACTTCATACCATTCAGGTGAAATGGACAAAGCTGCAATGCACTGCACCTCTACTACAAAGTAGACACTGTGCCAGGTAGACTAAGGGCTCATGCACACGACAGTATGGCCCGCAAACAGAAGGTCCGCAATACACGGGCATCGGCCTTGTGCACTCCGTGCTGCAGATACAGAGCCATTGACTTGAATGGGTCCGCGATCTGCGAGATAAGACCTAAGATAGGATTTCACCTATGTTTTGTGGAGCGGACACATGGATCGGAAGCCCACGGAATTACTACAAGCGCTTCCGTGGCCTTCTGATGCATGCCTCTGCACCCCAAAAAGATAGAACATGTTGTATCTTTGGCTGTATGTTGTGGATCTTGGACCCATTCAGGTCAATGGGTCCTCACCGCAATGCGGCGTACACATGGGCACTGAGTCAGTACGGTTGTGTGCCTGAACCCTAGGTGAGGAACATCAGTATCTCTAACCTCTTCAAAGAGCGGATCGCAGGGTGCTGAGAGTCAGACCACCATGGATCTGATATTGATGGCCGGCCATCCAAATTCGGAACCTAGAAAACCCCATTCAGAAGGAACAATTAACTTTTAGGCTTATTTATAGATGTTTAAAAGGCCTGCCATTTTATCAAAGCCAAAACTAATCCCAGAAGTGTTGGGGTATGTGTACACACGTGGGATATGTTATAGGCAAAACTGATATGGACTTGTCAAAGAATCTACAGCAGGAGGCTGCCCTGCTAAACCACATACACTTTTCAGCTTTTGGCATAAAAGTGAATAATATGCATAGTTTGCAAATTTTTGTCAATTTTTGCCCAGATTGCAAGTCAATGAAGCCAAAAAGCCGCCGCAAAGCTGTTGATAAATTCCTCCTGTAGTACCAACTGCTCTGTTATGCAGAAGAAGCCCAAGAACCTTTCTTTATATGAAGTTTCATAATGTTATGGATACATTTGATTTATTTCTCATTCCTAATAGGTCAGATTATTAGATCTTATGATTGTTTTTCATTAACTTAACATTAACTTTTTTTAAAGAGACGAAAACTTCTTCAGCAACTTGGTGATGTGCCTCTAGAATTTCTCTCTTCAAAGGATAATGGCTTCCATCAGTTGGTATGTATAACCTGTGGCTATGTCATGAATGTCTCAGATGGGACTATCCCTTTAAAAATCAGTGTTGCATCACCACAAACTAACAGTGTAAGGAACAGGAGGTCCTATACACTGTGTAATGTCTGGCATCGGCAGCCCAAAACAGCTGATCTTCGGGGTGCCTGTAGCCCGGAGAACCACTTTAGATATAGTACTCACAGGAGCACAGTACAACAGAGCCGCGGTAAGGGGATGCAACTGACACACGGCCTATGTTTCCTGGACCTAGTACGGTCATGTGAATAAGCCCGTACATATGTGAACAGAATCTAATATATTAAACGGTTTTCAAGTTACTATTTTTGCCCCACTGAATCTCTTTTAACCACTTGTTTTAAAAGTACTTAACTGTTCTGTGGAGCTGGGCTCTGGCAGAAGTGGAAGGAAGGGGGCTGCTTTAGCTGCTGATACAGTCCTGATCAAAAGTTTAAGACCACTTGAAAAATGGCAAAAAATCATATTTAGCATGGCTGGATCTTAACAAGGTTCCAAGTAGAGCTTCAACATGTAACAATAAGAAATGGGAGTGAGACCCCAAAAATTTGAGCATTCAATTTAATGAAAACTACAAATAAACTGAAACAGGCTGTTTTTCAGCAGATCAAAAGTTTAGGACCACACCTCCAAACCCCCCCCCCCCCCCCCCCAAAACATAAACTCAGTAATGAGTAGCTCCGCCGTTATTGTTTATCACTTCAAAATTAGTTTCGGCATGCTTGATGCAAGCGTTTCCATGAGGTGAGTGGGAACATTTATCCAAGTGGTGAAGACGGCTGCACGAAGGCCATCTACTGTCTGGAACTGTTGTCCATTTTTGTAAACTTCCCTTGCCATCCATCCCCAAAGGTTCTCAATTGGATTTAGATCAGGGGAACACGCAGGATGGGCCAAATGAGTGATGTTATTCTCCTGGAAGAAGTCCCTTGTCCTGCGGGCATTGTGTACTGTAGCGTTGTCCTGTTGAAAAACCCAGTCGTTGCCACACAGACGAGGGCCCTCAGTCATGAGGAATGCTCTCTGCAACATCTGGACATAGCCAGCGGCCGTTTCACGCCCCTGCACTTCCTGAAGCTCCATTGTTCCACTGAAGGAAAAAGCACCCCAGACCATTATGGCGCCCCCTTCACTGTGGCGCGTAGAAAACATCTCAGGTGGGATCTGCTTGTCATGCCAGTAACGTTGGAAACCATCAGGACCATCAAGGTAAAAAAAAAATCTCACCAGAGAATAAAAGTTTCTTCCACCTTTGAATGTCCCATGTTTAGTGCTCTCTTGCAAAGTCCAAACGAGCAGTTCTGTGGCGTTCAAGGAGACGAGGTCTTTGAAGACGTTGTTTTTGTTTTTGAATCAATTCAGTCTCAGATGCCGTCTGATGGTTATGGGGCTGCAGTCAGCACTAGTAAGGGCCTTAATTTGGGTCGAGGATCGTCCAACGTCTTGACGGACAGCCAATTGGTGCTGATAACATTTTTTTGGGTCTTCCACTTGACTTTTTTGTTCCATAACCCTCAGGATCATTTTAAGAATTTAAGCAATTTCAAATGACTGTCTTACTGCGTCCCACCTCAGCAGCGATGGCGCGCTGTGAGAGACCCTGCTTATGCAGTTCAACAACCCAACCACGTTCAAAAAGGGAGAGTTTTTTTTCCTTTGTCATCACAACGTGTGACTACCTGACAGAAAATGACAATGAATCTACATCTTTGCACAGATTTGGCCTTTTAAAAGCATGTGGTCCTAAACTTTAGATTTAGAAACAGCCTGTTTCAGTTTATTCGTCGTTTTCATTAAATTGAATGCTCAAAAAATGTTTTGTCTCACTCCCATTTCTTCTTGTTGCATGTTGAAGCTCTACTTGGAACCTTGTTAAGATCCAGCCATGCTAAATATCGGTAGCAGCTAGAAATATGGCTTTCATACAGACACCAAAATGACAGCATTAACCCAAGATAAACAGGAGATATCACTGTTCGAAATTGAGTTGGTAATAATCTTGGGTAAAACCTGCTTTTACTTTCACTGTCAGTTGCATTCACTGGATCCCAGTTTCTAACATTGATATCTTCCCATGTACTAAAGGTAATGACGTTATTCTGGTATTGTTTGAAAGCTTGGAATGCCAAACAATTCAAAGCCCATATCTCTAGCTGCTACTAAACCAAAAATATCAGCAGCTAGCGCAACCGTCTCCCTTCAGTCTGGAGGAGGAGGGGAGCAGTTGCAGAGCTGACAGGCTGCAGGAGGAAAGGAAAAATATTAAAAATATATAGAAATATGACATCATCATCAGTATTCTTTTAATTTCCTCTACAAGATAAATGCCACTTGCTGAAGCGACTCAACCCCTTTAAGGCTAAAATTAATTGTGTCACTAAGGGGTTACAAATGCAATTGTGCCCCCTGAGTTGTGCGACAATAAGATTTAGTGCAGAAACGCGTTAAAAATTTACAATAAAAAAGGGACATTTTTGGGAGGCTTTTTACAATTTTAACCAAGTTAACAGGGAGCCAGGTATCTAGATTCAGTGTGAGGGGCCCAGCATATGGGGGAGCATTTGTTATCTCAGATAACCCCTTTGAACAGTCTGACACTATCCAGTCAGTGCTGACAGTGCCAGGGACATACCCCTTTGACACAGGGAATGGTAACATCCAGTTTATCAATTCATTTATACATTTCTAGGAGGAGGAATAAAGGAACATTACAATGCAAACATACAGGAGAGGTGACAGGTCCTCCTTGAAACTCCAGCCTTGCTAAATGCGCTGTGTCATTGTACATATCTTCAGGCTAAGCCAATATATTGTTCTTCCAGTGGAGCACGCAATATGCCAAGCTGGTTATCCAGGAAGCCGACCGGACTCCCGTAGAGTTACATCAGGCCGTCCAGAAGGCGTTTCTGACGTTGCTCTACCATGGTTGCTTGTTTCAAGACCTTGTGCAGCTGAAAGGTAAAGACCTTCTGACAGCCGTGTCCCGGATTCTCATCGGCGAGCCAGGCTGCACCTACAAATATCTGAACACGAGGCTGTTTGCCGTGCCGTGGTCAGAAGATGCTCTCAATATCGGCTACAGCACAGAAGACATTTCCAATGCCTGCAAAGCCTTTTACACCTTAAACAAATTTCTACATCTTCAGACAACACGTGAATTAAGCAAACTGGTAAGAAGCAAGCACCTGGCAGATCACCCCGGTGACCTACAGGAGCAGATGTCCTCACATGGAGACTTTGGCCAAGAGGAAGCGAGATGTTTTAATGTGACTTTGATAAATTACATGAACCCACAAGCCATGACCTACCTGAGAGAGGAACCGTATTTTGGCATGGGGAAGATGGCGGTGAGCTGGCACCATGACGAGAACCTTGTAGAGGGATCTACGGTTGCTGTGTACAATTACAGTTACAAAGGTCAGAAGCATTTTTATTGTTTTGGTATTTAAAGGAGTTTTCCAAGAGTTGTGTATTTTTTTTTTTGTTTTTTTTTTATGACCTTTTTTCCGGATAGGTCATCAGTATCTAATCGGTGAGGGTCCAAGCCCGGTCAGCTGTTTGAGAAGGCACCGACGCAGGCAGTACCGTGGTGGCTTTCTCCAGCTTTGCTTAGGCCACGTGATGTCACGCTCATTGTCGCATGGCCTAGGCGCAGCTCAGCCCGATTGCAGTGAACAGGCTTGAGCTGCGATACCAAGCACAGCCACCATACAATGTACAGTGCTGTGCTTGGTGAGCAGAAAGAAGGCAGCGGAACTACTGCGAGCGCTGGTGCCTTCTCAAACAGCTGATCGTCAGGGGTCCCGGGTGTCAGAGCCCCCACTGGCCAGATACCAATGACCTATCCATAGATCATCGGCCATATATCCCCAGGATCAACGATAGGTACAGATTCTAGGGGTTGGAACCACATCTGTCAGACACTTGCAGCATATCAGGTGGATATGCCATAAATGTCTACGGTGGGAATACCCCCTTAAGGTTATAATTAGTGAGGTGGATGGTAAAAGCAGTGGTACACTACTCTGCCCAATGAGGTGGATGGTAAAACAGATGGTCCACAGCTCTGTCCACTGTATCGTGGTCATGCCTTGTTTTGATATTGGTGGCCTATCTTCAGGATAGGTCATCAGTATCAGATTGATGGTGGTCAGACTCCCGGCTCACCTGCTGATCAGCTGTTTAAAGAGACGGTGGTGTTCTGGTGAGCGCCTTGGCTTATTCCTAGGCCAATGGTGACACATTCATCAGTCACCTACCTGGCCTAGGCGCAGCTCAGCCCCAGTCAAGTTTGAGTCTCCTCAGACAGCTGCTTGGTAGAGATGCCGGGTGTTGGACCCCTGCAGATCTAATATTAATGACCTGTCCTGAGGGTAGGTCATCAGTATCGATCTCCCAGAAAAGCTCTTTAATTGTCAACTGGCGCCCATTTAGTGCTTTTGGCTCTAAAGTCAGTAAAGAGCCCCCCCCAGATTTTTCATTGTGATCAAAGAGGTGCGCACCCTCTAAGTCAAGTACATCAATGCCCAGATCTCGCGTTCCTTTTTGTTTCAATACTTTGGGCTATTTACACTATTTTAATTGTCTGCCAAAGATGTGTGAGAACTTATCAGGACAAAGTGCAACCCTCTCCGCTCAGGACTAGAATATGTTCGTAATTCAAGACCTTACTGGGTAAACTAATGACCTGTAGGGAGTCCTCCTAACTACTGATCTACATCTAGTTCAGGTGTAAACAATGTTCTAAACTTAAGACAGCAAGGAAGCTATCTCTCCTTTAGAATCGACGGTGGATGTGCTGACGTTATGTAGAGGCCAGCGCCTCTAACTTCAGTGATCCAGCGCAGGGGCTTAAGACCCGCATCTAAAACGCCAGTCTTGGGCTACTTTCACATCAGCGTTTTTACTGCATCCGGCAGGGTTCAGCAAAAACGCTTCCGTCACTGATAATACAACCGTCCGCCTCCGTTATGAAGGTATCTGGTTGTATTAGGCTAGTTTCACACTAGCGTTCGGCTGTCCGCTCGTGAGCTCCGTTTGAAGGGGCTCACGAGCGGACCCGAACGCTTCCGTCCAGCCCTGATGCAGTCTGAATGGATGCGGATCCGCTCAGACTGCATCAGTCTGGCGGCGTTCAGCCTCCGCTCAGCAGGCGGACACCTGAACGCTGCTTGCAGCGTTCAGGTGTCCGCCTGGCCGTGCGGAGGCGTGCGGTTGCGTCCAGACTTACAATGTAAGTCAATGGGGACGGATCCGTTTGAAGATGCCACAATATGGCTCAATCTTCAAGCGAATCCGTCCCCCATTGACTTTCAATGTAAAAGTCTGGACGGATCCGCTCAGGCTAATTTCACACTTAGCTTTTTTTTGCCAATATAATGCAGACGGATCCGTTCTGAACGGAGCCACCGTCTGCATTATTATGATCGGATCCGTTCAGAACGGATCCAATCGAACGCTAGTGTGAAAGTAGCCTTATCTGTAACATTGCCAAGACGGATCCGTCATGAACTCCATTGAAAGTCAATGAGGGACTGATCTGTTTTCTATTGTGCCAGAGAAAACTGATCCATCCCCATTGACTTGCATTGGGGTCATGCCGGATCTTGCTCCGCATCCCAGGATGGAAAGCAAACTACAACATGTTGCGGTTTGCTCTCCTGTATGGGATCGCGACTAAACGGAACGGAATGCAATTTGGAGGATTCCCCATGATGGAACTCCATACCGGAAAACTAAAACGCTAGTGTGAAAGTAGCCTTAATAAATGCGCCCCTTTATTACTATTTTCTAGATGATTTCCAATTGCTTTTTAAATACCATCTGATACAGTCATGTGACCTGTTTTTTTAAGGTGTTTTCCAGTGGAATATTTTTTTTTTCTTGTAACAAGAGTTGAATGGGTTAAAATAATCAATACTCGCTCTCATCGATCGCCAGCTGCTGCTGTTCGGACAGTGCTTCAGTCCCTGCTGCTCTCCATTTCCATTGGTGACCCACCTCAGCCAGTGATTGGGCAGTCCAAGCTATTTCATGTGTGTCAAGCCTGGGCCGAAGAAGTGGTGGGTGGCGTGGTCTGGAGCAGTGGTAGAACAGCGGTTGCGGAGGATTGGGGAGTATTGATTTTTATTTTTTATTTAAGGGTACTTTCACACTTGCATTGTTGGATTCCAGCAGGCAGTTCTGTCGCCGGAACCGGCAATCTGTATGCAAACTGATATGCAAAACCGGATCTGTTTTTCCGGAACACTTGGGGCTGGATCTGGCATTCCGGTAAGTGTTCCGGAATTTTGGACGGAGAAAATACCACAGCATGCTGCCGTATTTTCTCCGTCCAAAAACCGTACAGTGACTGAACTGAAGACATCCTGATGGATCCTGAACGGATTGCTCTCCATTCAGAATGCATGGGGATAAAACTGATCAATTCTTTTCCAGTATTGAGCCCCTAGGACGGAACTCAATGCCAGAAAAGAATAACGCTAGTGTGAAAGTACCCTAACACATTCCATTAAAAAAATGTATAATTACTCTGGAAAACCCATTTAAAGGGGTATTGTTGATGATGGCCTATCTTGAAGACAGGCCATCAATATTAAAATCCTGGAATATCCCTTTAAATGTAGTCTGCCACCCACTTTTCACAATTTATACTACCAGCAATGGGCAACAGGACATGTAACCACCATTGCCAACATACCTGTATACTACCAGGGTGTAAAGCATATCCCCTAAGGATTACCATCTGAAAGGCGCATAAGCAGAGCTAACTGGGATCTGTGTGTGTAATAACCTGGATACAGTAATATTATATCAGATAGGATCAGTAAGATCACTGCTTCTCTCTGTGTGATCGCCCCACCATTTTTTATGGAACTATTAGATGTATCACAGTCCAATGAGCAGACGTTTGCCTGAAAGGTTTTTGTTTTGGGGGGGGGGGCGGCAGAGTATAAGTGTAAGTACCCCATTTCCTCTGTGAAATTCAAAAAACACTGCAGTCTGTATCCCTTACTAACATACTACTTGTTAGCAGTAAGGAGAACTGAATGCTTATATGAATTCAGGATCAGACTACACAGGGATTGTTTGTAGTCTGTTACCATGGAAACATGCATAGGAGCCGCAGACTCAAAATAATAGGCGAGATTCCTAATTAAGAGCACGACTAAATGGCGACATTTCATATAATGTATTTCAATGGTTTCTCAATGCGACAGTCGCAAAAAAAATCCAACTTGGATGGATTTTTGCAAATGTTGCAGCATCTCGCATTGCAACACCATTGAAATACACTAAATAAAATGTCACGTGACGTATGTCGCCACGTAGCCGCACCCTAAAACTATCTGCCAAACTGCCGAAAACCATGACAATGGGGTCCACTGCTGACAAGATCTTGGTGTGCTGACTGCCCCCCTTTTTCTTTGCATCACTATACATCAGTCACGTGGCCTAGTTGCAGCGCAGCCCCATTCAAGTCAGTGGGGCTGAGCTGCAATACCTAGCACTGCCACTATACAATGTACGGCGCTGTCCTTGGAAAGCTGCTGGGAGCGGCTCCCTGTAACAGCAGGTCGGAGGGGATGCCGAGACTTGAACCCCCGCCGATCTGATAATGATCACCTATCCTGAAGAGAAGTCCTCATTATCTTTTCCAGGATAACACCCTTAAAGAACTTGAGAACAACTTTAACTCATCCTCTAGATGTGGCTCCAGTTGTCTTATCATGGTGGCCTACACTATTTCTATTTTTGTTACTTTTTGTCTTTTGTTTCAGATGATGCCATGGAAACCTTTGAAGAAGAAGCTGTGGATGCATCAAAGTGGCGTGTGGGTCTCAAGATCGCTTGGGACATAGAGACTCCAGGTCTTGCGTTGCCATTAAATCCAGGAGATTCATATTTTATGCTTGGTAATGTAAAGCATATTGGGGTATTATTAGCTCTTCGTATATTTTCTTTGCATTGCCTTCTCTTCCAATCTCTTATTTTCTGGTCCTAATACTCTAGTAAGCTTTACCCAGGTCACTTATATCAGAGATTAGTGACAAAAAGATACGAGCCCCAATGGTTGCTAATGAAGAGTCAGAGGACCCGTACACGGGAGAGAGAACCTCTGCCGTCAGCGACACAACACCTGGAGGTTTCCCTCATTACGTCCACTGATTTGCCTTCCTGTTTACGCTGCTGTGAGTGCGCTTCAGTATCAGGTTTTCTTTACATCTGCAAACCTTAAGGCGAGACACAACATACAGATTACGAGGCAGATGCCCTACAAAGCTACATGCTATCCCCTAGCTAATAACTTTTCATATTGTATAGTTCTCCGTGCCTGTAGGAATAGCTTTAGCCTGAAATAAATACCGTATCGATGGGTCTCTGTTTACCAGGACTATCCCCCCGGTAGGTATGAACCTTTTATAGGCACTAGTGCTGCCTTTTCTCTTACTTTTCTTTTATTCACGCTTATTCTGATTTATAAAACTCCCTAATAACCTCCTGATCTATTCCGAGGGGCCCATAAACCCGCCCTCAACTTATAAATTGCTTCCTTGCATTGATATTCAATAGGTTCTCTCCAGTATTAGCCTGCCGGTGTGAGCTCAGGACTCGGCAATATGTTCGGCTTATCCTCTCTGATGCCGGCGTTAACTCTTTGGGCACAAGGGCGTTTCACTTTGCTTTATCATGTAAAGGGCAGTAAATCTCTACCCATCACCAAAACCTACCACCAGATACTAGTGTAGATTCTGTAACGCTTTATCCTCTATTATTCCCATACATAGTGGCGATGTCAGAAAGGTTTGTCGGCTTCTGCAGCGCTGCCCGCTATGGCTGTTTGTCCTTTTCTTTTCCACTGGCCTCCCTCTCTCTCTTCATCTGTTCCTTGCATTGTATAATAATATGGTCTATGTTTTTATTCACTTATTTTTTTTGTTTTCTTTTTTTTTTTATCTAGAAAAAAATATATATATATATTTTTATGTTTTTAAAATTAAAGCTTAATTTAAATATCTTAAATTGAAAGCAATTAATATCTTGAAAAAAAAGGAGGATGGCTCTGGTCTTCTGACATGTCTGGTTTGGAAAATACTTTCTTTCCCCGCATAAAAAACAAACAATTGTGGAGCATGTGTTCTTGTAAAGCCTCGTTCACATGTCAGTGTTTGGTCAGTGATTTCCATCAGGATTGTGACTCAAAACCAGGATTGGAGCCTCCACAGACATCAGGTATAATAGAAAGATCTGCCCCTGTTCTGTGTTTAGAGCCGCACCTGGTTTTGGTTCAGAATCACTGATGGAAATCACTGAACAAACACTGACGTGTGAATGAGGCTTTACTCTGCACTGTGCTGGTCCCATCGTATTCCTCTGGAATATTTATCAATAAATTGACACCTGGGTGTTACCATTGGGTTTTCAAAGAGGTGTTTTTTTTTACCCATTTTGGGCTAAACATAATTTTTTTAATTGGTCTTTATTAAAAAATGTCAATAGCTTTTGTCCTACAGGGCTTAGTTTTAGCCTATCTGTAGAATATCTTACTTTTAGTTTTTACACTGAGCCGCCAGGTTTCCTGCGCTGACGACTGGATGTATAGCCTCATCTCTGATATCCTGACAGCTCATAAACACTCATTATAGTTAAATCCCTTTCAAAATGATAATCAAATGGCCTTAATCGGTGTTTATGAGCTGTCAGAGATGAGGGCAGGATCCTGTGAAACTGAAACTCAAGGGTCTGTTAGACGGCCAGATTGTCTGTCCGATAATTGCTAATGAGCAATCGTAGTAACGCCATGTTAGCGATCATCTGGCACTTTAATACTGCCTCCGATTGCCCGATAAATGAAGTATGCTGAAAGATTTGGATTTTCCGGCAGAAGATCGTGCTGTGTAATCACGATCTGCTGCCGACACACTGCTGTCCTGCATGGGGACGAGCGATGACATAGCGATCACTCCTCTCCATGCTGCGGAGGAGATCGCTGCATGTAATAGCAGCGGTGTCCTCTGCTACGGTAGCTATCTGGCGGCTGAGCCGACAATCGGTTGCCGCATCAGGGTGTATAATACAGCCTTAAGATATTCTGCAAATAAGCTAAAACTTAACCCTGTAGGATGAAAACTGTTTAAACTTTGTAATAAAGACCAGTTGAATAAAAAAAGATTTTTAAGCCAAAATTAGTAAAATGCAAACGTAAACAAATTTTTTTTTTATCCCTAAAGGTGTTTTGTTTTTTCCAGCGGTTGTTCACCTTTTTATTTCTCTGTACGCTGCTCATATGACATTATTAGAGAACCTGCCCCAATGACTTCATCGGGGAAGTCACACCCCCTCGTCTCAGTATCTTTACCGACTGTACAGTGCTCCCTCCCGGAAAATGGCTGCCAGTGACCAGAGCTGTGCAACATCGACCTCCACTGAATAACACTGCGCACTGCACAAGAAACTAGTGCATGCACAATGCTCAGGGCTATTTAATGGAAGTTTATGATGGACGGGTCGCGTGCTCCTCCATTAGTGGTCATGTTCCTGACGGTAGCACCGTACAGTCAGGGAGGAGACTGCACTGAATCAAGGGAGCAGGACTTCTGAAAGGCTGTGAACACCTACGGGGGCAATTGGACACCAGGGCACATTCCCTTATAACATCCTGTGTATAAGGGGTTTATAGTGCAGTTCACATCAACCTTTCACACTAGCGGTAAAATCATCCAGCAGGCCATGCCGGCAGAGCCTGCTGGAGTTTATGGTATCCAGAAAAAGTGCCGGAGCACCACCAGGCCCCATTGACTATAATGAGACCCGACGGGGATCTGGCCTGTTTGCGGCATTAGTACACTGGTTTTTGTCCGGCCGAATCCCAGCACTAATTCTGGAAACAGACTGGACCCCGCCAGGTTCCATTATAGTCAATAGGCCCTGGTGGTGCTCCGGCCCTTTTGCTGGATTTGATGGATTCCAGCATGCTCTGCTGGATGGTGATGTGATCTGCACTATAAACCCCTTATCCGCGGTGCTTCCGACTCTTTCCGGTTATCCCAGAGACAATGGACTCCAGCAGGCTGTTCCTCTGCTGAATCAGCCTGCCGGATGATTTTAATGCTAGTGTGAAACAAGCCTTAGAAAAATTGTGATAAGATAGTCTACTCCTCCAAAGGGGGTATCGAGGATTAGAAAGAAAGGGTCTTTTTTCTTCAGAAATAGCGCCACTTTTGTCCATAGGACAGGTCTAGTATTGCAGCTGAGCCAAATACACTTGGGGATGAGCTGCGATACCAGGCACAACTAATGGACAAGAGTAACACTATTTCTGAAAAAAATAATATAAGTATCGAAAACTGTTTTAACTTATTTTAAGCATAATTAGTTCAAACGAGATATTTTTGAATTGCGCTGTTTTTTGATTTTGCAGAGGGAAGGTAACTGAGCACAGCATGGCCATGTGTCAGCGCGACAATGTTTTCTTATTACATTTCTTTAGCATACGGAAAAATCCTTTTATTAAAGCAGCAGACCTTTACGTCCGAATATCCTTATTAATCTCCCGTGCGCCTTCTTTATAGCATTCGACAGGATTCCTTCAGCTATTAATATGATATTAAATTTACAGGGAGGGGAGCTGTGAAATTGTAGCGCTGTCCCTTATAAAATAATGATCCAATTTCCTGACTTCTCTGACGGCGTTAACTCTTTGATTTATACGGCGGCCGCGGAGAGCGCTCCTGATCGGGCGCTGAGATCTGGTTTGCCAGGTGATTGACAGGCGGGTTGCCAGGGAAACGCGTTTCATCTAGCGCTCGGCATTTAAACCAACTCACAAACATTCGGCCTGCGGCCACTCATTTTAAGACGGCTTCTCCTATTTTGTCCCCGTGTCAAAAGTCACTTTGCAGGAATAAATAACGCCCTGCAGCCGTTCTCAGAGAGCCTTGTATATGCAGGGAGATAGATTGGTTCTCTCCAGCAAATAAAGTAAAGATAAATTGGCGCACAGTTTCACCTCTTTACCCTCACTTGGCCCTTGGACTGATTTCAGTCACTAAAGAGAGCGCTGAAGGGAGCGTGTACACAGCCTTTCCAAAGCGATGATTTTCAGCTGGGAGATCGTTTGTCTGCGAATAGTTACAACAGAAGCTGATGGCAGTAATAAAATAACATACGAGACACCTTCATCTCCAGTGCTGCGTCACACTGCCAGGCGGCCATGTCTGCTGATTGTCACAAAGCCGTGGGCTGAGATCAGTCACTCCGCTACAGGCGGCGACTGATTAAAGAGGATCTGTCTGCTCTCCTGACGTGTCTCCGTTAGTAAATACTGCTCGTAGAACTCTTAGATAGGACGTTCCTCTGTTCCTCCTCCCGGAAATATAGTAATAAATTGGCTGTGGCATCTGAGGGTGTACACAAAGGGAAAGGGACTCATGTCAGTGAATTGAACTGGATCTGTAGCATAGCATGCCGATGGGTTGTTACAGCAAAAAAAGAAAAAAAACTAAAGCACTGGCAGACAGTAATACATTGGAATACGGAGGACATGGAAATTAATGTCCCCTAAACACAGCACGATTTTTTGCAAGTCCCCCAGAATGATAAAAGTTAAATGTAATGTTATGTATGTGCCAAAATGTTACCATAAAAAAAATAACTCATTACTCGAGTTCAAATGTCCTTAAAGGGGTTCTCCGGGAATTAAGAAAATATGTCAATATTGCTTCATTATAAATATATCCCCAAATACCTTTCATTGGTTATAATGGCTCGTTATGTCTGGGGAGCAATGATTAGAAGAAACAGAATGGCGGCCGTCCTATTAGGACACACAAAACCTGCCCTAATCACACAGCAGGACAAGTTACTTCACAACACTGAGGTAAAGAGCTGCCTCATCCTCCTCTCCTGCTCTGCTCTGCCTGTCAGGGATTATGATCCCTGATTTTCTATTGAATTTTAAAGAGAAAATGAGCTTCGAAAATCCACAGCAGATTGTGTTTTGCACAGCAGAACAGAGACGCTCAGTAGACAAGGTGGAACTCCATTGGAATACATGCAGAAATATTTCTGATGCAGATGCTTTCCGCCACATGTGCACCCTTTTGTGACCGTGAAGCCACTTACCTGTTGTCATATCAAGCGCCAAGATGTGAGTCTGTTCTTGGTTTGTCTTACTAGACGTCTATGATTGATTTCCATGTTGTGCTCTCCTATTGATCTTCCTACAGATAACCTGAACACCACCCATCAGCACTGTGTGCTCGTCGGCTCTCAGCCCCGCTTCAGCTCCACGCACAGAGTAGCTGAGGTATGAAGTCTCCATTATACCGTTCTGTGTGATATACCTTAAAGGGGTTGTGTCACTTCAGCAAATGGCTTATATCATGTATAGAAAGTTAAAGGGGTTGTCTGGGTTCTGAGCTGAAACCAGACATATCCCTAGCGTCACCCCTCCCTAGCCGTTTTACAAGCCAGGGCAGCGCTAAAGCCCGCCCATCAATGCTGGTGACGTCGCCGAGCTCACCGCTAGGCGGAAACCTCCACCTAGCTTACCCTATGGAGAGCCCCATATGTCTCTGGATCTCCATATAATGCCTTTGCCTGCGCGATTCAGCGCAGGGCAAAGGAGAGCATCAGAGCATGAAATGCTCCAATGCTCATATTATAGGGGCCGGAGGGGTGAAGATGGGGATATGTCTGAGTTCAGCTCTGAACCCTGACAACCTCTTTAATACAAGGTGCCTACTAATGTATTGTGATTGTCCATATTGCCTCCTTTGCTGGCTGGACTCATTTTTCCATCACATTATACACTTCTTGTTTCCATGGTTACGACCACCCTGCAATCCTGCATCGGTGGCCACACTTGCACACAATAGGAAAAAGCACCAGCCTATGTACAGTCCCGCGGTCCGGGCCACCAGAGAGGCCAGCACTTTTTCCTATAGTGTGCAAGCACGGCCACCGCTGCTGGACAGCAGGGTGGTCGTAACCATGGAAACGAGCAGTGTATAATGTGATGGAAAAACAAATCCAGCCAGCAAAGGAGGCAATATAAACAATCACAATACATTAGTAAGTGCTTTGAATTAACTTTCTCTACGTGATAAATGCCACTTGCTGAGACATCCCTTTTTTAAAGGGGTTTTCTGAGAATACTGTCCATAGGGTTGGTTGTGAGCGATGTGACCTCACATCCTCAGTAGCTCTAGTGCTGAAAATATCTTTATATCCTAAAAGGTATTAGTGTTATGCGTGCAGCTTCTTCTCTAGTGCATCACTGGTCAGTGCAGTCATGGAAAGAATACAAGGATGGAGGAGACCACTTCCATTAGTTTTGTGCCCGAGACCCTCTACTATACAAAATTACAACGGTTTATGCTTGTTATTTTTAAAAGCTGTAAATGACAAAGATTCTTCAGATGGTCTCTATATAACTTTCAGTCCGTTTTTTAAAAATTACTTAGAAATGTCCGATCTATCCTTTCTTTGTAACTTGAATAGTTTGGATGAGAACTCACAAGTTCTTCATTAATGCTGAATAGCAGTTGTCACTTTTTGCAGATATGCAGCGATGGACTCCCCTGTCACCTTCTCACTATATAACCAGGAGGGTTTGTCATTCAGGAGACTTAAAGTTTGCTAATAACCCCCGAGGGAGCTATAATGGCGGTCATATTGCAGCTCTTTGAATGGAACTAGCGCTTAGATTAGCTACCCAATGTTCTCTTCTGGCACGTCTTTATGCCACATCAGAAGACCAGATTTGAGTAGATTTCCCCTTTAAGCTGGGCACAGATATTGGAAAGCTGCCACCCCTATAATTGCTTGAACGGTATCTTTCATCCTTGAATTCTCCATGAGTCTGTATGTTTGTCTTAAGGGCTTGTCTGGCACCAGTCATCTCTTGGAGAATCAGCGTAGTAGTGCCGGTAAGAATACACCCTGTGGACGCCATAGTCACTAGATGATTGTCATATACTATCAAAATTAGTGGGTTGCACTGACAAAATCTGATGCAGCCGTTGGCGCCATGTAATACTCGGTTCCCCCTGCAGCGATAGTCAAGTCTCTGCAGCTCCCGTTGGCAAAACCTTCTATTTTCCACATGTCTTTGGAGCCTAGATTGAGAAAGTTCATTTAAAGGGAGTCTGTCAGCAATTTT
This sequence comes from Bufo gargarizans, assembly GCF_014858855.1. NCBI lineage: Eukaryota > Metazoa > Chordata > Amphibia > Anura > Bufonidae > Bufo > Bufo gargarizans. The sequence continues at coordinate 91,465,654 of NC_058089.1, read as the reverse complement.
GACCCTGATAAACTGCTGACAGCACTAAGAAGGGACCGCAGAGAGCAGCACAGTAAAGGATGACCTCCAGGGGGAGCAGAACCTGGCAGAATAAAATGTCCTATTCACAATACTGATAAAAGCTCAACAGTATCTCCCTAGCCCCAACTTAGTGCTGTCAGCAGTTTAGCCTGATCAAAATTGCGGACAGACTCCCTTTAAGAGAGTTACAGAGGCCATTCCTGCAAACAGGCCTCTACTTCTCGTATAATACATTATATGGTAGCACTGTAGGCTGCCTGACGCTACTAATTTGTGATTTAAAAAAATAAAAATAAAAATGTGGTTATATTCTTACAGTGTTCCTCCGGTACGTTCAGTTATATCCAGACAAGATGTGAAAAAGCTCTTGAGAACCTTTGTGTGCTCCCTGATTCTGGCAAGACAAAGTTACAGTCTCTAGAGGTGGAGATTTTACAGCAAGCAGAAGAGATCCACAACGAGGTAGGGGTGGCATCATTTAAAGGGCATCTGTCAGCAGATTTGTACCTATGACAGTGGCTGACCTGTTACATGTGCACTTGGCAGCTGAAGGCATCTGTGTTGGTCCCATGTTCATATGTGTTCACATTACTGAGAATGTTTTAATATATGCAAATGAGCCTCTAGGAGCAACGGGGGAGTTGCCATTACACCTAGAGGCTCTGCTCTCTTCAACTGTCATTCCCTCTTCACTTTAATTGACAGCACCAGGCTGTGGAAACATTGTAATGCCTGGCCCTGTCATTCAAAGTGCAGAGGGCCCAGCAGTTGTAAAGAGAGAATAGCCTCCAGGTGCAACGACAACGCCCCAGTTGCTCCTAGAGGCTCATTTGCATATATTAAAACCTAATTTTTCTCAGCAATGCGGGCACATATGAACATGGGACCAGCACAGATGCCTTTAGCTGCCAAGTGCACATGTAACAGGTCAGCCAGTGTCATAGGGACAGATCTGCTGACAGATGCCCTTTAAGGGATTGTCCGGGTTTGTGATGGGTTAGGTTATCATTTTCAGATCAGTGGAGGTCCAACTTCTGGCACCCCTTTCAATTAGCCCTTTGAAGGGCTTCGAGTGCCACGTCCACGTCAAAGTTTGCCTGCACACTGTCCACATTGTAGCAGCGGTACAAGGAAACAATTTCATATTGACGTATACTGAGGATAGGTCATCAATCCGGATGAGCGACTCGACTTCAGGTGAAACATCTGAAGTCGATTCCCATAAAACTCTGTTCTAATACTGTACGGAGCAGGAGTTCCGTACAGTATTAGAATGTATTGGCTCCGATGAGCTGACGTTATTGCTTCGCAAAGTCTCGCGAGACTCCGGGTAATAACTTCATAAATTAATTTGTACTGTAAAAAACATTTCTCATACAACTGGTACCTTGGAACTGAACCCGAGAACGGGAAATTGTTTTTTACAGTACAAATTAATTTATGTAGTTATTGCCCGTAGTCTCGCGAGACTTCGCGAAGCAATAATTTCGGCTCATCGGAGCCAATTCATTCTAATACTGTACAGAGCTCCTACTCCGTACAGTATTAGAACAGAGTTTTATGCGAATCGACTTCGGATTTTTCATGCGAAGTCGATTCGCTCATCCCTAGTCATCAACCTCATGAAACTGGAACAGCCCTTTAAGTTATGAGGTTTGGTTGTTGTATCTGGTTAGTGTGACAACAGGCAAATGCTAAGAGTCAAGGTTCCTGCACACGGGTGCAGGTCAAAGTGCAGAAGATCGCATGAATTTCTGTGCGATTTGCTTTTCTGTACCCAAGCTGTACCAAAAACCGCAGTTTCTAACAGCGGTTTTGGGAGGGTATTTGATGCGGTTTGAAAACAGATTTCACCCTTCATTAAATGGTGAAATCCGCAGCTAAAATTGCAAACATAATTAGCAGGCTGCGGAGTTCTAAATCCACGCGGCAGGTCTATTTCCACACAGAAAAGCTCTGCAAAGTGTACATGACCTTTGTTTAATCTCATACACTTTACTGGTACTCTACTAGGCTGTGGTTTTCCCACAGGTATCTGTGCAGGTACCCTTATTCTTACCAGTCTTACACTGCTGTGAGGTGTTGTCTTCCTTTCCTGCAATGTCCGTGTCCCAGAAGTATTATAGTAGGTACTGTATGTGAGACATCCAGGAGCAACGGGGCACTATTATGGTAGTCATACATGTGAATGTTGCATTTTATGCATCTAGCTGTATTAATAATCCCCGTGGGGTGGTTTCCCATGAGATGTCCTCCATGTTGTGCGGCACGACTATCTCACTATAGTAAATGTTTCTATGGTACCAGAGATAAAGAGCTTAGGACTAGTGTTGAGCGAACTTGTGTTTTAAGTTCGGCGTCTAAAGTTCAGGGTTCGGGTTATCGAAGAATCGCGTTATGGATTCCGCTACCACGGACCATAACTTGGTCCGGGGTAGCGGAATCCATAACGCGATTCTTCGATAACCTGATCCCGAACTTTAGACGCCGAACTTAAAACACAAGTTCACTCAACACTACTTAGGACATATTCACACTTGGAGGAGATCATAAAACTGCAAATGTCTTAGTATCCACTGTGCCCAAAAAATATATATTTTCATTATATATATATATATATATATATATATATATATATATATATATATAACTTGTACTCCCTCTAAGGGCTCATGCACACAATTTCACAAAACACAGATTCCGGCCATGTGCAGGCCACTTTTTTTTTTTTTTTTACTCTAGAAATGTCCCTACCTTTGTCTGCAAAGTGGACAAGACTAAGGCTTGTTCTATGTTTTTTGCAGGGCTCTATCATGGACATACAGATGCGGACAGCCCACGGTTTGTTGTCTGCATCTTTTGACACAAATCGGTCCGCATCTGACCTGCAGAAAATGCAAACTGGATGTGGGCCGAAACTACGGCCATGTTTATATGAGGCCTTAGAGTGTCACTTAAGTGTAACTGACTAAAGAAGCTGCCTCTGTCTTTCCAGGTAGAATTTGACTGGCTCCGTCAATTCTGGTTTCAAGGAACACGCTACTCTAGATGCAGCGACTATTGGTTGTTGGCGATGGCCAAGCTGGAAGAACAATGGAGGCAAATGGAAACCATGGTGAGATTCAAAAATACGAGTCCGGCTCTTTTTATCGTTTGGATACACATTGTGTATGCTCTTTACACGGCATATTACAGATCTGTTTTCATAGGCTGATATCGGGGCTCCCATTCCTAGTGCAAGGGGTTATCCAAGTTCTATAATGCCCCCCATATGTCCGGGCTCCGCACAGAGGTTGTACTTGCCTCGCTGCCTGGTCGCTTCTTATACTGGTACGGCTGTCTGGCATCGGAGGGTTAGCCAATAGCAGGCTGCAATGGGAACAAACCTCCCTGGCATCGCGGGTGATGCTAGGGAGGCTGGTTACCATCGCAGTCTGCTATTGGCTGACCCCCTCCGACGCCGGATGTTTTCATCCGCACAACGGGGAGATGCAGCTGCGGCCATGCCAGTATGAGAAGCGACGCGGGTGCCAGGGAGCAAGGTAAGTACAACCTCTGTGAGGGGCCCGGGCATATGGGGGGGGAGGGCATTATAGAACTTTAATAACTCCTTTAGCTTATAGCATACAGAGAAAGTTCTCTGTTGGATTCCATAGGGATATCTCCTTACAGAGGCTGTACGGCAGCAAACGGGGCATATGTGTCCTTGCTAAGGAGCTGCACATGACTCTGCCACGTGCATGAGGCCTTCCCGAGCCGTCCGCCCATGGAGTTGCTATGTGCTTATTATGTCCAGCTGAAGCAAAGTATTTGCTATTGCTGTGCAAATATTATCTTAGTGACATAATATATTTTCTACGATTCTCTGGGCTACAATCACTTTCTGTACAGCGTGCCCAAATGAGGAAGTTCCCCCGTTTCAGCGTGTCATTCTTCAAATGAAATTTGTCACTGGGTTCATATAGCTTTGTGGCCAAGTCAGAAGATGCTTCTAATTTATACGTCCCCGCCGCTGACTCTTCACACGTCTATCCCTGTTAATTAAAGTTTGGCGGGGAGATGGATGTGGTGATTAATGAAGCTTAGCTTTCTTATTAGTTTGGAGGGGAGGGAGCCTGCATATACTGTTGTATTAATAGTTTTTTTTTTTTATTTGCACAATTTATTTTATGCACCGTTTTTATGGGTTCGGTAAATGAGACGTATTGTAAGTAATTAAGGTAAGCGTTCTATTACTTATTAGGCGCTTGTTTTTTTTTTTGTTTTTTAATGGTATCTTTATCTTTTGGATTTACATAGAATGCAATATGGCTGACCCAATTCATTTTATTAATTTTAACCTGCACCATTCTGTGTTCCAAGAATTTTTTGGTGGTATTTAAAATGCCAAGGATAACACTGTGGGCTTTTGCATAGAAGAGAGTGAGTCTCTCAGAGAAAAATAAATATTCTTACCGTCCTAAACATTTCTCACAAGTTAAGAATCTGCACTGTCTGGGAGTACACTAGAGAAGAAGCTAAGCCGGACAAGCACTGCTTCTGTTCATGGATTGAAAGTGACATCACCATAGTATATTTGCAATATTTTTTCTCTGTGTTTAGATAAGGACTCGTGCACACGAATTTGTGCCGGCCATTCCATGCATTGGGGACAGTCATTTGGGGTCCCTATTGCACGGGCACTATCCGTGCGGTGTCCGCAGACTGATCCAGAGCCATTCAACTTGAATGGGTCTGTGATCCGTCCACGCTGCAAAAAATAATAGAACAGGTTCTATTTTTTTGCGCTGCCGAGGCATGGAGAGAAATCCCACGGAAGCACTCGCGTGAATGGGTCTGCATCCGCGATGCGGTGTGCACACGGCCGCCGCCCACATATTGCGGACCCACTGTTTTCAGGCCACAATACGGGCACGACCGGGCAACGGCGTGTACATGAGCCCTAATACTGAGCAGATATGCAAATGTGAAGCCATTTTTTCAGATGTGTATACTGTTTGCAGTTCCTCCCTGAGGGGTGCAGGGGGCGATAAAGCATTTTCCGCCCCCAGACAGAGCAAGTAAATCACGCAAGCTATAGTCACTATGGGCTTACATTCACTATCATAGATTCCTAGTATTATTTATTAGCATTCAGGAGAACATTGCTTCAAAAAAAAATATAAAAAAAATACACAGGGACTAAATAAGACGCTTTTAAAGTATTATTTTTTTTTTTATTAGTTAAGAGCTACTAGATCAGCAAACCCCCTGACCAATTTCTTTTTGTAGCCTAAGTATTGTCGAAAATGAAATATTTCTATTGCAGGTGAAGATTAAAAGGTGATTAAAACCGACAAAGTGGAAAACATGGTGTAGTCTGTTCATTAACTTGTCACTCTTGGCAACCATTGTGCCAGTGCATAAATGATCTGCTCCTTTGTCTGTAAGATGCCAGTGACCTGCGAGAGCTGTAAACCATTAGCTCCTTCATCCATGTAAACTCTGGAGGGGTTGGGATTTTCTTTTCCCTTTTTACTGCCTTCCACTGCCCCAAAAAGGGGATCAGGGGGACACTAGAGATGCAGTGTAATCGCAGAGAGTTTACTCTATATCATCTATACTTTTAAAGGGGCTGAAACTGGTCCACTGGGACCTCCACCAATCCCGAGAACTGGAGTCCCGTTTCCCCAGTCTGATGGAGCGGCAGGTCCTGCATGGCATCCTTCCACTCCTATTCTTTCTCTATGGGACATATGGAGTACAGCACTCGCCTATTTCCAAATATCCCGTAGAGGATAAATAGACAAACGCTCAGCACTCTGTGGATAGGGGATTACTTCAAAACTTTGCACAACCCCTTTAATAGCAATTCTGTTACTAATATACGTTATTAGTTTTTAGTAAATACTATAATGCTGGACCAACCCTATTTCCGTGTAACAGGGGTTGTCAGAGACTGATTAAAATTTACATGGTGGCTGGAGAGGGTTTAGGCTACATTCACCAGCCGTGTGCGTCCTGCACTTTCCACAGGCCCCATCCACAAAACGTACTAGAATAGGACACGTTCTATGATTTGCGGCACAGCCGCACGGATGTGGACAGTGCACAGATGACATCCGCGTGCGGTTCGTATTTTTTACAGGTGAATGGGTCCATGTGCGATCTGCAAAAAAATGCGGATCAGACGCAGAACGAAATGACAGTCATGTGAATGAGGCCTTAAAGGGAATGTGAAAGAATTTCTGGTGACGTTATTTTTAATTTTCCATGTCGCCATTCCATCAACCATTCACAATAGGTGATATCCCAGCTTATCTTCTCCCTCCTGACCTGCGAACAGGTCAAGTCAATGAAGCCCCCCCCCTGATCATTGCTGTAAAGCATATCTTAAAATCCTTTTAGAAACAGCTCAAGATGTCCGCCCCGATAATAATATTTAGGAGATAGAATAGAAAATAAAAACTGATTAGAAAAACAGGATGTGTGTTGTTATCTGGTTTTATGTGGCAGAATAAAAATGTAGGTGATACATTTAAAAAAAAAATTAAAATAAAATTATATACTTTTTCAGGCCGCAGCCTGGAAATGTAGCAGTGCATGCACAGTCCTTGCACAGAACCTCTGCGCTTCCACTGCTATCCAGTGGGGAATAGTCAGGAAGCTGGCAGAGGGCACATCCTGATCAGCGGGGGCAGCCCCTGGCTGCTTAAGAACTTTTACATTTTTTTAATTTTTTTTAATGAATGAATAATCAATTTGCTCATCTAGTTCTGGACCGCCCCCTAAAAGGGACTGTCCAGTCACTTAAAATAATTTTACAAAACTGCGGAGAATGACTTAAAATAATAAAAGAAGTAATGCTCCTCAATTTCCCGCCGCTCCCGTTTCTGCTGCCTCCCAGGCCCAGCACATGGTCACTGTCGAAGCAGAAGCCCATCACTGGCCGCAGCGGCGACCCGATACAACCAGTGATTGGCTGAGTGATCACATATCCTTGTCAGAAGTCTTGAGGCTGACATGGTACTGAGGAGCAGGGAGCGTCAGAGGATTGCTAAGTTGAGTATTACAACTTATATCGTTTTAAAGCATTCTTGGAGGTTTACCATTTTAAAGGGGTATTCCGGTTGTTACAAGTTATCCCCTATCCACACGATAGGGGATAACTATTAGATCAGCGGGGGTCCTGCCGCAGGCACCCATACCGATCACGAGAACGGGCAGCCCCCCTGAAAAGAACGGTGCGGCCGGTCGCACATGCGTTCATTTCTAGAGATTTACGGAGATAGCAGAGTACAGCGCTGCAGGGGGGTACGTGGCCCCAGTTCTCGTGATCGGTGGGAGGTCTCAGAGATCTACTAGTTATCTCCTATCCTGTCATCAACCAGAATACCCCTTTAAATGACAGGACATACCATTTACATCTACCGTGTATGAACAGTTTTCTGACCTTGTCCTTAGTTTGGATTTTAGATATGTAGGAGTGTGTCCAATATATATATATAATTCCCAGTCCCCTCTCTTCTGTTTATTCGTCTGTTGAAATCTTTGATGGGTGAATGTCCAGCAGAGGGCGACCTTACCCTGCTGTATATAATTATATAGGCATTCTTTCCATCCAGGTCCAGCGCTGCATTAAAATGTAACATTAACTGCAGGGAATTATCTCTGTTGCTTTCAATTGGATTGTATAACACAGAAAATCAATTGTGGGTTAACAAATTCAATATCAATAGAACATAAAGCAACACTGCTTTTACCGAGCGCTCCTGCTTACAAAGTGGTCAGCTCAGGGGCCGGGGCGTCTCTTCATCTCCGTAGCAATGGCTTGAAATAACTTGACCTCCAGCCCTATCTTTTGATTCCAAAAAGACCTTTTATATGGGATAAAGTGAGGGTTAATTATAATTGAAGAATAAGATGGAATATTTATTGTGCATCTGGAGAGCTCCGGCGGACTTTATTAATTAAAGAACCATCGCAGGTTAAAAGGGAAAGCGCTTGTTGAGAATTAAACAGTATCACACATTACAAATGCTTCTGAGAAGTGGAAATAAATCAGCCGCGGCCACAGACTACTATCATATGATCTGGTCCTGTTTACTTTCCATCTGCCGTCAGCAGCCCCCCCAGCAGCATGATGTCAGTGTATAGGAGGGGGGTAATGGGAGTATAATCCTAAATATATAAGGCTATAATGTATATTAGAGCTAGAGCTGCTGGATCCCAGTGTATGGGGGAAAATGGCACAGAGGGGGTCAGTCTTGATTCCCCCTGCGCAGCCGTAAGAAGGCGCAGGGATCTCATAGATTTGTCTTATCCTCCGACACGCCATGCCTCCTAGCCGTCGTAGATTTCTGTCTTTATTCACGCCAAATAAGGATAAATTTGGCGGACCCGCTGCAACACCCCCTCGCCAAGCCCAGATTTCTCGCCACTTCTAATAATGGCGGGCGACAATATTTACCACTTTAAAACGCCATTCTTGTTGCGTAAATAGCTTAATAAGGGTCCCCCAGCCTTTACATACCTTTCCCAATAAATGGATGTTACATCTGGATATTTGGACCAGCATTACGAACTTAAGATCCTCACCATGTCATCTTGTCTGTGGATTTTCGCCCCTGGATTTCGCCCGTTTAAATGTAGCGGGGGGGAATTCTGCAGCGGTTTTACAGCAGAAACTGTATCTAATCCAAACTGGAGCAGAACTGCAGCAAAATCAGATTATTTTCTGATGCTTGAGGACATATCATTGAGTCCACGTATTCTTTCCACTATTATAATGGCACCATATAGGCGTACAGTTTAGGTGCGATTGTAACCACAAGGCTAAGACTACTTTCAAATGGCCTCAATATGGGTACATGTTAATCCATATTACTTTCACAGTGCACAGACCTACTGGGATTTTGGTGAACTGAACCATAGGATGCTTTTTGTGATTCAGGTTTGGTTCAGTTAAAGGGCACCTCTGTCAGCAGATCTGTACCTATGACACCTGGCTGACCTGTTACATGTGCGCTTGGCAGCTGAAGGCATCTGTGTTGGTCCCATGTTCATATGTGTCCACATTGCTGAGAAAAAGGATGTTTTAATATATGCAAATGAGCCTCTTGGAGCAACGGGGGCGTTACCATTACACCTAGAGGCTCTGCTCTCTCTGCAACTGCCGCACCTTCTTCACTTGATTGACAGGGCCAGGTGTGATGATGTCGTCACTGTGTGGTCCTGTCGAGGTGCAGAGGGCGCAGCCGTTGCAGAGAGAGCAGAGCCTCTAGGTGTAATGGCAACGCCCCCAGTTGCTCCTTAGAGCCTCATTTGCATATAATAAAACATCATTTTTCTCAGCAATGCAGGCACATATGAACATGGGACCAACACAGATGTCTTCAGATGCCAAGTGCACATGTAACAGGTCAGCCAGTGTCATAGGCACAAATCTGCTGACAGAGGCCTAAATTTGCAATCTTAAGCCAATGTTGCAATGAACTAAGAATTACCCAGTAGTCTTGTCATATGTATGAAAATCAGCTTTGCAATGACTGCGATCAAAAGAGCCATTACCAAATCTTTCTGTTATGTTGCGGTCATGGGCACTGTACTTCTTACAAACTTTGCATAAATCAATAGTACACACAAATATTTTAAAAAAACTTTGTAAGGCTACTTTCACACTAGCGTTTTAGTTTTCCGGTATTGAGATCCGTCATAGGGGCTCAATACTGGAAAAAAGTTTTGTCCCCATTCATTGTCAGTGGGGACAAAACTGAACTGAACAGAACGGACAACATGCTGTAGTTTGCTTTCCGTCCTGGGATGCGGAGCAAGATCCGGCATGATCCCCCAATGCAAGTCAATGGGGGCAGATCCGTTTTCTCTTACACAATCTGACAGAAACTGATCCGTCCTCCATTGACTTTCAATGGAGTTCATGACGGATCCGTCTTGAGCATGTTACAGATAATACAACCGGATCCATTCATAACGGTTGTATTATCAGTAACAGAAGCGTTTTTGCTGAACCCTGCCGGATCCAGTAAAAACGCTGGTCTGAAAGTAGCCTAATATATATTATTAGAGAGCGATTCTCCGCTCCTTTTCCTTTCCCTGCCTCCTGAACTAATCATTCATCCTCAAAATACAGCTGAAATCTGCCTTGAGAGAAGAGACAAACTATAAGCTCAGTGTTTGCCCATAGAAGTTCTTAGAGAGAGGATGGAGGCGGTGGAGGCTTCTGGAGGATGACAGGCCCAGAAACGCACTGCTGCTGTAGATGTCTGCCTCATCCCAGTGCTATGTTTTAAACCCCTGTCCAAAGAGTTGGGAATGTTTCTGATTGATTGGGGGCCAGCCGATGACCCTCTCCCCTTAAGGTTTCTATACCATGTGGGCTGTGGTCACTGCAGATCTTTTAGCACTTGCTCTTCAGCAAGTGACATCATCCCGTTATCTGACATCATCGGGGTATGGCTTCCACAGGTGAGGTTCAAGGTTTTGCAGGTGATGCTCCAATGCTTAAGTCCATGTTTTGTACCACTTTCTTTAGAAATCTTGTTCAGTGCCTTGCAAAAGTATTCACCCCCTTGACGTTTTTCGTATTTTGGTGCCTCACAACCTGGAATTAACATGGATTGTTTAAGGATTTTCATAATAAAATTTACAGACCATGCCCACAACTTTGAAGATGTTTGTTGTTGTTTTTTTATTGTGAAGCAAACAACAAATAGGACAAAATAACAGAAAAGGTCAATGTGCATAACTATTCACCCCCCCCTAAAGTCAATACTTTGTAGAGCCATCTTTTGTGGCAATGGCTGCTCAAAGTCACTTTGGATAAGTCTCTATGAGCTTGCCACATCTTGGGATTGTTGCCCATTCCTCCTTGCAAAACTTCTCCAGCTCCTTCAGGTTGGATGGTTTGCGCTTGTGAACAGCAATCTTTAAGTCTGACCACAGATTTTCTATTGGATTGAGATCTGGGCTGTGACTAGGCCATTCCAACACATTTAGGCTCCTTTCACACGTCCGCAATGTGTTTTGCGGATACACGGAGCCACGGATCCGCAAAACACGGAAAGCGGCAATGTGCGTTCCGCATTTTGCGGACCGCACATTGCCGGCACTAATAGAATATGCCTGTTCTTGTCCGCAATTGCGGACAAGAATAGGACATGTTCTATTTTTTTGCGGAAACGGAAGCACAGATGCGGAAGTGCGGATCCGCAAATGTGGATGCGGACAGCACATTCCGGCCCCATTTAAAATGAATGGGTCTGCACCCGTTCCGCAAAATTGCGGAACGGATGCAGATCCATTTTGCGGACGTGTGAATGGACCCTTACATGTTTCCCCTTAAATCACTCAAGTGTTGCTTTAGCAGTGTGTTTGGGGTCATTGTCCTGCTGGAAGGTGAACCTCCGTCCTAGCCTCAGATCACGCACAGAATGGGACAGGTTTTGCCCAAGAATCCCTGTATTTAGTACCATCCATCTTTCCCTCAACTCTGACCAGTTTCCCAGTCCCATCCCACCAGCATGATGCTGCCACCACCATGTTTCACTGTGGCAATGGTGTTCTTTGGGTGATGTGATGTGTTGGGTTTGCGCCAGACATAGCGTTTTCTTCGATGGCCGAAAAGTTAAATTTTAGTCTCGTCAAACCAGAGCACCTTCCTCCATACATTTTGGGAGTCTCCAACATGCCTTTTCGCAAACTCACAACGTGCCTTTTTGTTTTTAGCTGAAAGTAATGGCTTTCTTCTGGCCAGTCTGCCATAAAGCCCAACTCTATGGAGCGTACGGCTTATTGTCGTCCTATGTACAGATACTCCAGTCTCTGCTGTGGAACTCTGCAGCTCCTCCAGGGTTACCTTAGGTCTCTGTGCTGCCTCTCTGATTAATGCCCTCCTTGTCCGGTCTGTGAGTTTTGGTGGGCGGCCGACTCTTGGCAGGTTTGCTGTTATGCCATGTTCTATCCATTTGGTTATGATAGATTTGATGGTGCTCCTGGGGATCATCAAAGATTTGGATATATATATATTTTTTAATAACCTAACCCTGACTTCTCAACAACATTGTCCCTTACTTGTTTGGAGAGTTCCTTGGTCTTCATGGCAGTGTTTGGTTAGTGATGACTCTTGCTTAGGTGTTGCAGCCTTTGGGGCCTTTCAAAAAAAGGTGTGTATATGCAATGACAGATCATGTGACACTTAGATTGCACACAGGTGGACATCATGTGACTAATTATCTGACTTCTGAAGGTAATTGGTTGCACCAGAGCTTTTTATGGGCTTCCCAACAAAGGGGGTGAATACATACGCACAGGCCAATTTTCTGTTTTCTATTTTTAAACAATAGTTTTATTTATATATTTTTCTCATTTCACTTCACCAACTTAGACTATCGTGTTCTGATCCATCACATAAAATTCAGATTAACAAAACATTGAACTTAAGGCTGTAATGTAACAAAACACGAAAAAAAGGCAAGGGGGGTGAGTACTTTTGCAAGGCACCGTGTGTGTGTGTGTGATTATCCTGCAGCTTTAGTCAAGGGATGAGTGCTTTGTTTTTCTTTATGTGGGATATGACTCTCATTGCTCAATATATGGCTAATGTGTCACTAGCTTGTATTAAGAAACCTACAATTTTATCTCGGGTCTTATGGTCACAGAAAAGTACATGCAGTAATTCTATAGAGCTAGGGATAGATATTATTATTATTATTATTATTATTATTATTAATAGACACCCTTGCCCCCACCCAAACTACCCAATATATATTATGTGGTGGTTTGGTCCATACTGTTAAGTATATTACGATGCAGTAGGTGCTCTGGCATCTGTATGGCGCCATCTTCTCCCTTAAGCTACTTTCACATTTGCTTCAGGGAACTCTGGCTCTACCAGAACAACGAGTTGGAGTTCTCCAGATCCTGCCTTGCCGTATAGTACCGCCTTCCTGCCAGACAATATTGACTTTAATAGGGTCCAGCAGAGATCCGGCCGCTAAGAATCGGCAGGACAAAAACCGCTACACACAGCAATTTTTGTCAGGCCGACTCCCGGCCAAAGGCGTGAAAGAAGCCTTAGACGCTTCTAGGGAAGAGCACATCAATAACAGAATGATATGGGCAGGCCACAATATTACTTCATATAAAATCTGTGAAAAAGATGCATCATAACCCTGCATGGAATTGGAGACAGAAGGAGGTACAGTATGAACCTATGCGTTTCAAGACTGATCCATACAAGGGCAGCATTGTGCTGATTTAGTCTTTATTGTAAATGTAGTTGCCCTTTTGTCTATTACTGGTAAATATTTATTAAGAACGTCTCGGAAGCCCCTTTATATTTCAGCCATCTTTCTGCCCTAGATATTATAGATACTTTTATCAGCCTGCTTATTTCTTCTCTGTCTGTCCCTGGAGGTAAGATTTTGCCAGAAGTCCCCCTTGTAATGTAAATGTTAAACCTTTTCATTTAAAAGACATTCTGATAAAAAAAAATATATTATTTTTAATTTCCGCCAATGTGTTCCACCACTACATAAAAAAAAAACTGAGATTACCACTACCAATCCAAAAGAATAAAATAAAAACCTATTAAAATGTATGTATTTTGTTTTAAAAAGTCCATGATTTGTGGGCCTTTCGGGGCTTTAGATCAAGATAAAGTAAATTCAAAGACTGCTCATTTAAAAGGCATGATTCAACCATGGGCTTCTGGGTAAGAGATGCAGATGAAAAGCTTATATCTCCAGTGATGTGAAGCACTTTTGTGCCGTCTGATTTTTTTTTTTTTTTCGACGCAGACAAAGCACAATTTAGTCTGCCATGGACAAACGACACTTTATTTTACGTAAATGTGTTTTTTTTAGGAATGGCTGTTTACCATTGTTGTATGGATCCATCACTATATGTGGCATAAATTCAGAACGCGGTGGGAACAATATTAAATATCACTGTCAAAGTATCAAAAGACATGCTGTGATTTTTGGCTTCAGTCTACGATCGGAGAGACATGATTTCTTCCATTCAAATGCAAGCCAAACATTTGTTGACTACTTGGACTAGGCTCCATTTATACCTACGGTAGTGTGAACAGAACCTTAAAGAGTTACTGTACTTTCACACAATTTCATTTAATAGAGAATGGTGCAACTAGCAAATTTCTAGATCACTTCATCTAAGTTGCAGTCCACTGTCTGTTGATGGGCAAGATCAGTCCCTGGTAACCGAGACTCAGAAGATAGCTGAGAGGAAGTGGGGACGAGCTTCTGAACATCACAGGAGCCTCCTGCCTCTATGAAACCTTAATTTACCCCCCCCCCCCTCATTATCAGCTCTCTGAGCTCTCTAGAAGAATTCAAACCTAGTGGGAAGTAAGGTCACACCCCCTGCTTGTAAGAGAAATGCATCTAGCTGTGTAGCTGAAACGGGGAATAATATGGCTAAAAGAGACTTTAGGGAAGCCCAAACATAATCGCTTCTTCACAGTTAGTTTTGTACAAAGAAACGCAGCCATTATGCAAACTTCTTTTGAAAACTCAAGTACGCTTTAAAGATACTATGTTAACATGTACTTCACAAAGTTTTTAGATCCTCATGGTCAAAACCTTTTTAAAAGGTTCTATGTTCAGCCGTCTGTGCCGCAGAACTCTCCTTCTTACTAATTTATTAACAGGATGTGCTATTATTGTCTGCCATATTCAGTACGGCTTATTGTCGTCCTATGTACAGATACTCCAGTCTCTGCTGTGGAACTCTGCAGCTCCTCCAGGGTTAACTTAGGTCTCTGTGCTGCTTCTCGTATTAATGCCCTCCTTGCCCGGTCCGTGAGTTTTGGTGGGCGGCCGACTCTTGGCAGGTTTGCTGTTGTGCCATGTTCTATCCATTTGGTTGTAGCCTGGCCATTGGTCACTGTGTCTTCAAGCCTGCTAGCTCGCTTTCTCACTATATTTATTGGTCTATCTGTATACTCCTGCAGCTGGCATATTAAAGGTAGCCAAACGCTGTAGACCAGAGACTTCCAACTCATGGCACTAGAGCTGTTGCAAAACTACAACTCCCAGCATGCCCTGATAGCTGTAGAATGGCATGGTGGGAATTGTACTTTTGCAACAGCTGAAGGGCCACAAGTTGGACATTCCTGCTGTACACTATAGTCAGCGAAACCTGTTAATATTGGCTGGACCAGCCAGTTATCTAATGTAGTGGCGCCTGTGCAGTCGCTGCTCCGAAGCAGAGCTTCTACCCTTGCCCGGCGCAGGCAGGAAATGATCAGGGCCGGATGAAATTCTAGCCCTGTCACTCGTACAGCAAGTGGGCACCTCTTCGCCTGCAGGGACAGCACCCACTGGTGAAGAAGTACAGTTGATGCAATGAATTGACTTGTCAGCACATGGACACATTTTTGGCACATGAACCTGGTGCAGAATTTATGATACTCCAAATTTGCAAAAGTCCATGCGCCAGACTGATTTACCGGTATATTCTTAGGCTACTTTCACACTGGCGGCAGCAGGGTCTGGCAGGCGGTTCTGTGCTAACGCTAGCCACCATGCTGCCGGAAGTCCGCTTCGGCCCCATTCACTATAATGGGGGCAGGCAGGAGGTCCAGCCACAGCACTGCAAACATGCCGAGAGGCGGCCGGACAAAGACTACAACATGCAGCGTTTTTTTGTCCGGCCTCCTCTCGGCTTGTTTGCCGTGCTGCGGCCGGACCTCTGGCCCACCCCCATTATAGTGAATGGGGCCGGTGCGTATTTCCGGTGACACGGTGGGCTAGCGTTAGCACCGATCCGGCAGGCTGTTCCCCCTCCCTAACAGGACCCTGCTGCTGCAAGTGTGAGAGTAGCCTTAGATAGTGCAGGGTGTGACACTATTAGTAAACCTGCACTACTGTGTGTGTATATGTATGTATGTATGTGTGTGTGTGTGTGTGTGTGTGTGTGTGTATATATATATATTACATTTTTTATATATTCTTTTTTCCCTGTATCTTTAACACTATGGAGTTGGTTGAAGGCTGTGAAACATGAGTTATCTTGCTGTGCTGGATCTCTTTGATCTCTTTGTTTCTCAAGAGACTTTCACATTTACCATGAACATTACCAGACACTTTGTAAAATATATAGTGTGTTTTTTGAAAATAATAAATGCATGGGAATATAGTGTACAGGGCATCAATAATTCCTTTATATTAGGACTGGGGAGTTATTGGCCCTCTGCAACCCTTTGTGACATTTTTGTAGCCTTCTCTGTGTTTGAGGAAACTTCCATCTGCTGGTACTTTTCCGGTCTTAGATATTTATCTACCAGTACAGCCAGACCTGGGCTCTTATTATCTTAAAGACACCTGTGTTTGTAACAGAAGAACCCTTTCTAACCTATTATCAATGGGATTTCCTAAAACCATATAATGTACAGTTCATGATGGTCCTTGCATTAAAGAGGCTTTTCATTTTTTTATTTTTATTTGAAGAAGCATTCTAGGTATTTTTTAACTAGGCAAGATTAAAAATCCTAGAAAGAAAAATTACAGAATGAAAACTTTCTGATTTATGGTTACATTCAAGGGAACCTGTCACCTGGATTTTGTGGCCACTAGCACATCTGCAATACCCAGTCCCCATAGCTCTGTGTGCTTTTATTGTGTAAAAAAAAAACGATTTGATACATATGCAAATTAACCTGAGATGAGTCCTGTCCCTGAGATGAGTCCACCGTGAAGGAGCCCAGCACCGCCCCGCATCCTCAGAATCTCCTCCTTGCTCCCCGACGTCAGAAAGCTAGAGCGCTGGAATTTTCGCGATGCGCGAACTAGTGCATGCGCAGTTCCTTCCCTGAGGCTGATGCCAGCACAGAGAAGGAACACTATGACGACACTGCGCATGCGCTAGATCGCGCATCGCGAGATTGTTGCGCTCTAGCTTTCTGACGTCGGCGAGCAAGGAGGAGATTCTGAGGATGCGGGGCGGTGCTGGGCTCCTTCACGCTGGACTCATCTCAGGGACAGGGCTCATCTCATGTTAATTTCCATATGTATTCAAATCTTTTTTTTTACACAATAAAAGCACACAGAGCTATGGGGACTGGGTATTGCGGATGTGCTAGCAGCGATCTAGCAACCCATGTCCTCAGCTCTATACACAAAATCCTGGTGACAGGTTCCCTTTCACTTATTCAGGATATCCACACTGTTTGTCAACCCTACAACCTCCAATGAAGCTCATCCATACATCGTAATGCTTTAATGTAGGATATAGGGGTCTAAACAGCAATACAGAACCAGATTGGTGAATTTGAGAAATGGCAATCCCAAAATATCATTCCAGTAACTGCCATTATTTGTATGCTCATCTCCATATTTACACATTATTGAGACTGCATCGTGTCTGCAGAGCCATAGGCAATGGATGATACAATCCTATCATTATATTTGCAGCCGTCTGGTGTATTTTGTGTGATGAGCTGTGTTGTATTTGCATTAAAAATCTCTTTTAAAGGGGTGTTCCGATCGGGAACATTGATGGCATATGCCAGGCATGGCCAACCTGCGGCTCTCCAGCTGTTAAAAAACTACAACTCCCACCATGCCCTGCTGTAGGCTAATAGCTATAGGCAGTCTGGGCATGCTGGGAGTTGTAGTTTTGCAACAGCTGGAGAGCCTCAGGTTGGCCATCCCTGGCATATGCCATTCATGTCAGATAGGTGTTGGTCCCACCTCCTGCACCCGCTCCTATCTCCAGCACAGGCATCCTGACGTGAACAGAGAGCAGCCGTGCATGCACAGCCGTCCTCCATTCACAACTATGGGAGTTTCGAAAATAGACAAGCGCTGGCTTGGCTATTTCCGGCAGTCCCATAGCAGTGAATGGAGAGGTGGCTGCGCTTGCGGGGTGCGCTCTCCATTAACCGCTATGGGACTGGTGGAAATAGCATTGAATGGAGAGCATGCTGCCCATGCAAAGTGTGCTCTCCTTCACTTCAGGGGCCCTGTTCTGTAGATAGGTGCGGGTCCCAGAAATAGGACCTGCACCTATCTGACATTGATGGCACATGACTAGAACATGCCACCAATGTCCCAGATTGGCCAACACCTTTAAGAACTGAAGTCAACATTTCATTCCTGGTTCTCATCAGACTGTGCAACAGTTTCTACATGGATTTGGCTGTTGAAATCTGTTATGTGGAGCAGGGTTCCCCATCTCCAATCCTCAGGGCCCGCTTGCCGGGCAGGATTTAGGGGTATCCCACAGAATGAATACCTGTGGTAAATCCTGATGGATGGACACTAATTATATCAGCTGCCCAATACTAAGGAAATCCTGAAAACATGACCGGCAGGTGGGCCCTGAGGATGGGAGTTGAGGACCACTGATGTGGAGGACATAAAGTAAGATTCTCAATGGTCATGTACCGTACACAGTATACCAGAAAATAATATGGGACCAATTTTACTTGGTGTCCAAAAATGCAACTCTTTCTGACTTTGGAAGACAATGTAGATGTAACATTGTCTCGTCTTGTTCAAAGAGGCGCTACTGCCAGTCAGCAGATAGATTCAGTAATACAAGCATTCTGCCAATGACTGGTTAGGTCTCACAGTCCATGGTCCTCTTCACAGATGGCCCTGTCTGTGACATCATAAGCTGATTTGCGTTTGGCCCAAAAAGACCAATGTAAATTGAAAATGTTGTAACCTGCGACCATCATAACCTAAAGGGTCACTGTCAAGGGCCTTACCTGTTTACAGTCAAGAACACGTTACGGGTAGAAAAAGGTCTATAAAGTATTTTCCTTAATTTCTTTGAAAGGTGAGCAGACTTTTCGTATCCACTGAATACCCCCACCATCTCTGCACCCATGTAACAGGTGCAGAAAGGGTTAATAACTTCTGGCTATCCCATTGCTTCCAGATGTGTGTTCAAGTACTTAAGTTAACTTCATTAGTTCCCTGTTAACACCATCCTGTTAATCATTATGCTGCAAAGCTCTAGGGCTTACATCCAGAATGATTTTGCAAGCTTATGGACATTGCACCTGACACGTAAACGTAAAGGGGAGTCTGTCACCAGGGAATTCACTGCTAAACTACGCCTAATGCCTTGTAGGGCCGGCTCCTCTAAATGTAAGGATGCCTTTCACTTAGCGATCTGTTGCTTCATTCTGGAGAAAAAGTACTTTTAATGAGGTTATCCAAGACTATAACAGACCTCCCGGAGTGGACGATCCATGGTGATGATCATACTTACCTAGTCCCCACTGCTGTGTTCAGTCTCCATCGCTCCACGGCCAGCTCTTCATCATCCCGTTTGCGCTGGAGAGGGGGCGCACATGACCTGCTCCCCTTGTGTCACCTGTGTATGTTTACCACTGCTGGTCTGCTCCTCTGGGAGGTATGTTATACCCCCATAATCCTTATGCAATTTCATGCTCCGATGCTCCCCCTTGCCCTGCTCTGAATGGTGCGGATGGTTTACATTCTCACTGCTAGGCAGAGGCTTCCACCTAGCAGTGATCCCAGTGATGTCACCGGCACTAATGGGCTGTCTATAGCGCTGCCCTAGACTTCTTTTTACAGACTAGGGCAGTGCTAAAGACCACCCATTAGTGCAACTGACGTCACAGAGATCACTGCTAGGCAGAAATTTTTGCCTAGCATACCCATAGTGAGACCCAGTATGTAACCGGATCCAAAATATTAAGCCCTTGCCCCGCGTGATTCAGCGCAGGGCATGAGGGAGAATCATAGCATGAAATGAGGGCAGGTCTGAACCCTGACAGCTCTTTTAAGTGAAAGGTGTCATTACATTCAGCTGAGCTAGCTCTACAAGGCATTGTGCCTGGTTTAGCAGTACATTTCCATTTAACAGACTCCCATTAAAGAATTTCTCCCATGAAAAATATTCTAGATTTTTCAAGCCTCCAATCTTAATCTGAATACTTTTGTAATGGCTTGTAATTATAAATGTAGTATAGCAACTGAGTTATACCATGAAATCTATCTGTATAGCACCACCTGCTGTTTGTTCTTTTTCTGATCTCTCTGTCCACCTCACTAAGGTGGTCGCACATCCACCAGCTGCAGAAGATAGGGCACGACCCATGAGCTGTCAGCTTGAAATTAATCTAGCAGAGCAATGTATGGGGGATCTCTGGATCGATGTGAGGTACAGGGCTGGTTCTAGCTTTGTTAGAAAGAGCTTTTCATGTACTGTTTGATGTCTGGTTTTCATTTTTTTACACTAAAGGGGTTCTGCACTTTGTTTAAACTGATGATCTATCCTTTGGATAGATCAGCAGCATCTGATCGGCATCTGAGTCCGACACCCGGGACCCACACCGATCAGCTGCTTGAGAAGGCAGCGGCCTTCTCACTGTTTACCGCAGGCCCAGTGATGTTGCGACTAGTATCACTGGCCTGGGTGCGGCTATGCTCCGTTCTCTTGAATGGACCTTAGCTCCGCCCAGGCCCGTTGATACAAGTCGTGACGTCACTCGGCCAGCGGTAAACAGTGAGAAGGCCGCGGCGCTGCTGCCTTATCAAACAGCTGATCGGCGGGGGTCCTGGGTGTCGGACCCCCGCCGATCAGATGCTGATCTATCCAAAGGATAGATCATCAGTTTAAACAAAGTGCAGAACCCCTTTAATCATGACATAACCCCTTTAAGACATAGTAGTGTAGCCATTGTCTAGATGAATGAAACTCAATGGAAATAATCTAGACATCCAACAGCATGCATTAAAGGGGAGGAGGCCGCAACGCTCTGGAGAGTGCCTCCACACAGCTCACCATGCACAGTGCCGTACATTATATAGTGGTTTTGCTTGGTATTGCAGCTCGGGCTTGTTCACTTGAATGGGAAGAGCTGCACCTAGGTCATGTGACCAATGAACCATGTGACCAACATCACTGGCGTAAGAAGAGACCGCATCGCTCACTGGTGGCATTTTCAAACAGCTGACTGGCGGGAGTAGCTCGAGTTGTAATCCCAGTGATCAGATGTTGAAGACCTATCCTGAAACTAGGCCATCAGTATCAACATCCCGGACAAGCCCTTTAAGTTAGCTTGGGATGATCCATACAAATCTGGAAATTTACAGAATGTTGAAAACATTGTTTTTTTTAGCCGGAAATGTTTTTTAAATGTCTGATTGGAAACTCTCATTAGAAAGCTGTCCACGAGTTGGCCGTCCAAAATCACATCATCTGGTCGGTTTTGTTGTTTGCATTGACCAAAATACAGACAGTTGACTAAGCTCAGATCACAGGAGCCCTGCAAAGTTAGTTTAGACCATTCTGACAAGTATCAAGGAAACAACTGGAAACAATGAAGCTGTGTCAATAGTTACTTTATTTCCACAATTTGCCAAGTTATATTTGTTAACCAGTGAAGCTTTGGTGTTGTTTTACTGGAAGTTTAAGGCCGGCTGTGTTTGACAAATTTTACTTGTGTTCTATAAAATTAGCATCGTACACTTTGTAGCAGTTTCCTATCACATGAATGTGAATTAAGACATAGAATTAGTACATTTATCTTGACATTTCCTTTTTGTAGGACTTGTTAGGGCATATTAATGTCATGGAGGGGGTCCACTGTTTACAACCCCCATCTGTGGTCCATAGTGGAGAGCTACTAATAAGAAGAGACTCTTTTTTTCTCGGGTATCCTGCCATATGATTGGCCGCTTGTAATACTAAATTCCCCCTGTAGTTGCCGCTGGCTGTATCCCCCCTACAAAATTGTCCATTTACCAGGGACCCAGACGCTTGGTTCAGGCTTCCGGTTCCCATCTGTCAACATCTGCCTGGACAGATCATTTGCACTCATGTTTGTTGGACACATCACCATCCCCCTTGATCCACAGGTGCCATGCGTCCAGATGACATCAGACGCACTTCAATCATCCTGCCGACATCTTCACGTTCTTGCTGCCCTGTTCTCTGACCCTGGTGACACTTCAAATAGAGGCCAATTATTAAAACAACAGATCTGTCAACAGCAGTTTGTTTTTGTTTTTTTACATTTTGAATGTAGAAAATATATCTTTTTTGTACTGGTAGTAAGAGATAAAAGATGTTCTCTACATTATAGATCTGTTACAAAGTGGAGTTCTACTTTAAATGGTCACTAACTTTATACAACTTTGCATAAATCAATAGTACAGGCAACCACAAGAAACTTTTTAATATGTCTTCTCGGTGAGAATGTCTACTTCTCAAGTTATCAGCTGTTTATCTCCCACCCACCTCCAATTTATTTTCACTTTGAAATATGCCTTTTCCCCGTCTAAGATAGATATAAAGGAGGTTTATATTACACATGTCAATGCAAGTCTTTGTAAAGGGGAGAGGAGTGAGCAGGAGCTGAGGAGACTTACCAAGACAGACTGCACAGCTACATAAGGTTTTAGCTCAGCTCAAGTACTCCATTCACAACCATACATGCCAGTACTTCTCTGTAATATCCTCCGTTATCCTGGGGCTACTTCTGAGTGACTGTGAAACAGTTGGGAAGTAGATTCTCCTCTATTTTCTGTGTGCAGTAGATGGCAGCTGGTCTCCAACAAGATGCTCACTATGTACAGAGGAAAACTGCTAAAAATAACAAATACAAGTCATATAATGGCCAGAAGTTTTTCTTCATGTACACACACTGTACTATTAATTTAATGCAAGGTTTGGTGAAAGCTCAGTGACATGTTAAGTAATGTATGTTTTTGTTTTACTTTTCTGTAATGGCTACAGATTGATAGAATACATCGAACTGGGTAATATACTGTTCTATGGTAGTGACCTTGTAGACCAGAGTCGGCTCATCCATGTAGATTGAAAACATCTAGCTCAGGGATGAGCAACCTTTGGCAATCCAGCTGTTATGAAACTACAATTCCCATCATGCTCCATTCCTATGAGAGTTCTGACATGAGCAGAGGAAGTAAGCATGCTGGGAGTTGTAGTTTAACATTAGCTGGAGTGCCAGAGGTTGCCTACCCCTGATCTAGCACATAGATTTCTCTGGATGTAAAGCCGCAAACAAATGCCTCCCTCCTCAGACTGCCATTCCAAATAATTGATCAATGAAATATAAGTTCAAACCAATGGAATGCAAATACAAGCCGAGCAATTAAAATTTGGTCTAATAGAAAGCAAAATCCAAACCAAATAAGTTTGTATTTATCACCATTTCATCCGGCATTTATCTGACCATGTCACCAATTTGCTGCAGTCAAGCTGAGTTTTGCAACATGATTGTGTGATCATCAAATAATTTGCATTCCATCTACGAGCTCATTAATCAAATATTACAAGCATTGTTGTGATATTCGATATGCAAGCTACGTGGTGTATTCTGAGCAGCCGTCTTCTCTAGACCTGCCATCTGCCGTCTTGAACCCATGTGTGGGTAAACTCATTTAGTTTGTTGTCTTTGGACTCTGACTGTCATCTCAGTTTTTCATGTCAGGCGTCTCACTTTATGAATTTCTCCACACCTAACGAAACAAAAATCCTCTGTTATTGGTGCAATATCACCTGGATCAGGACTGGTTGCACAACAGATAAATTGCATTAAATGGCTATAATAGACAAGTGCCCCCTATATAATGTTGAAGGTCATTCATTCTGACAACAGCCGTTACTAGTCTATGAATTGAAGCAGGTAATACTTTAGTGGGAAGGAAAATAGTTGTAACACAGTGGTAGATTTTTTTTTTTTTTCCCGTAGTTTTCGTTTCTTCTACAGTTTTCAAACCAGCATCTGGATCCGAATACTTTTATAATTGCATGTAATAAAAAAAAATTGGTATAGCCACTGAGTTATTCAATAAAATGTGGCAGAGAGGACAAGTCCCCTGAGCTGTGATAGGGAGAGAGCTGCAGCAGAAAGGACATTCCCCCTGTGCTGTGATAGGGAGAGAGCTGCAGCAGAAAAGACAGGCCCCCGGAGCTGTGATAGGGAGAGAGCTGCAGCAGAAAAGACAGGCCCCTGAGCTGTGATGGTGAGAGCTGCAGCAGAAAAGACAGGCCCCTGAGCTGTGATGGAGAGAGCTGCAGCAGAAAAGACAGGCCCCTGAGCTGTGATAGGGAAAGGGCTGCAGCAGAAAAGACACGCCCCCTGAGCTGTGATAGGGAAAGGGCTGCAGCAGAAAAGACAGGCCCCTGAGCTGTGATAGTGAGAGCTGCAGCAGAAAAGACACGCCCCCTGAGCTGTGATAGGGAAAGGGCTGCAGCAGAAAAGACAGGCCCCCTGAGCTGTGATAGGGAAAGGGCTGCAGCAGAAAATATACGCCCCCTGAGCTGCCAGCTTGAAATAAACCTAAAAGAACAATTGCAGCAATAAATGGGGAGATCTCTGGATCCATGTGAGGTACAGGGCCGATTCTAGCTTTGTTAGGAAGAGATTTTCATGTACTATATGATATTTTAATTTTACTTTTTTTCATTTTTTTTTTTTTTTTACAATAATCATGGAGCTACCCCTTTTAAATAGTTATTTCAGCATTTAGCGCAAATCACTGTGAGAAAATTACCCAGCGATCGTCTCCATTCATGATTTTCAGGTGGGGGTGTATTACAAGATTGTGGCTACAGCCAAGAGTACCACTAATTAATGGGCTACACCTCTACTTGCAGTGGGTTTCAAGTTGCAAATACCGGTTGTAGCCTGGCAGCCGGCAGTATCCGGGGCTCGGTCACACATGTAATAGCACCCTTAGAAAATTTCTCCAATCATGTAAGAAATGTATGGCCACTGCCCCACATGTAACATTTAAACAGTAATTGACCTGAAAAAAGGTAAAAAAAATATAAAACAAATCATAATTGTTAAAAATCATCTCGTCCAGTTGCACTGTTGACCGTTATTACTCGGGCATCAGGTGACCGTCAGGGGTTTCAGTTGGTGTACAATGATCTGCGATGATCTTGTGATAGGAAATCCCCCCTGCATCATATAGTAGCTCTGCAGGCGGATGGAACCTGTGCTGTGAATGCAACGGCAACACCCTCAGTGTACCAAAAGCCTAATTTGCATCCATGTGGCCACTCCACAAATTATAGAACATGTCCTGTTCTTGTCGGAATAACCATTTCTAATGATTGGTATGAGAAAATTGTGAATTGCTCTCGGACAGTAGCCATATTTTGTGGATCAGCAGTTTGCAGTCCGCAAAAATGCCTACTGTACTGCATGAGGTTTTAGGAATAAGTCCACATGTAGCAGACTTTGTGCGGTACAGATTTCTCTGTAAATCCACAAATCCATAGATTTCATTGCATTGCCTGAGTAAAATCCATTGTGAAAATACGAGGCTTTTCACCAAAAATCCACATCAATTCCACCACATCTAAAGACCCTTTTACATGGGTTAAGGATCGGGGCATTTATTGGGTCCATCTATGTACAAATGCTCATTCCCAATAATTGTACTGTGTGACGGTGATGCTGATCACCCAACGAACCAGCAAATGCGCATTAGTTCAGTGGTTGCATTTTTCTTGCAGCCCCTAAAGTCATTGTTTGTGGGCAGCACCCCCTGTGGAAAAAGGGATGCACGACCGAACCGCGCAGTTGTGACAAGGACTAACTCATGGACTCCAATTAACTAACTTAGTCGGCCTTCATTGTTAAAGATAATCTGTCACCACGTACCTTGAAATGAATGCAGCTGACATTTGAGATGCGCTTGTCAGCTGAATCCAACCACATTTGTCCCTTGTTGATTGGTGGTCTCAATCCAGAGATGTAAGCGATTTTATATAATTAGGCTTTTGCTACACTGAGGGTGTTGCAGTTGCACCCGAAGCTCCAGTTAGTTTCTGTGCCTGCCTCGCACCTGGCCCTAGCTGCGTTTGTGCCCCTTTGATCTGCGCACGCGCTGTACAGTACTCGTCGGATGGATGTATTCGCAGCACAGGTTCCATCCGCCTGCCGAGCTGCAGTACTATACGGTGCAGGGGGGATTTGGGAGCGGCACAAACTGCCTGAAACTCCAGGTGCAATGACAACCCCCTCATTACACCAAGGAGCTAATATAAAATTGCTTAGATCTCTGGACTGAGGTCACCAATCAAATGAGGTTTAATTCAGTTGACGGACCCAGACCAAAAACAACACTGATAATAAATAAAGGACCCCAAAAGAAAGGCCCAAACAGATACACCATAAGAGAGAAATAAAATAAATAGGCCGGGAGGCAAGAACCTCTCCCTATTCACCCTAACTCCCCTTAAACAACACCCTGCGTCCACTATCATGCCTATCGGCCGGTGGAATGAGTGAGTGACTCCATCATGAGCCTGGTTTATATCTATATTCTAGTCATAAGTGACTCCTGTCTATTGTATTAGTTGTGTAGTTATTTGTGTGTGATGACCTATATACCCTTTCTTAGGGAATCGTTTTCCCTCATACCCTTTTGGCCTCCTGATCAACCTGGTTGGGGGAAACTCGTCAAGGCAGTTTAGTGTTTGTTCCGTGCATAGCGGGGCACTTTAGTTTTATGCTTTGCATAACGTAAGGACATCTAGGGTTCATCAGGGGTAGGTTGTTCCACCATCTGGGTGTTACTCCATGTTCAGTGGTAGTTAGGGTGGGTGGCAACAGTTTCTTCCCTCCTCCCCTCAGGTCAATATCCTACCCCATCTCCTATTTATTGTATGTCTGTCTTAGGGCTCAAGCACACAAACGGATTTTCTTTACAGGTCTGTTCTCGGGTTTTTGGCGGATGGTATGCAGAACCATTCACTTCAATGGGTCCACAAAAGCAACGGAAATGACTGTTTGCATTCTGTTTCCGTATGTCCGCTTGGCCGTTCCGCAAAAAAGTAGTGCATGTCCTATTATTGTCCGCAAATCGCGGTCCGTGGCTCCATTCAAGTCAATGGGTCCACAAAAAATACGGAATGCATACTGAACACATTTGCGGATCCATGCCCACGTGTTTACTGTTTGCAAACATTACAGTACTGATAATTTCCGTTTGCGATCCACCAAAAACGGATCGCATATGGAAACCATACGGATATGTTTATGGCATAACTGAACGGATGCAGCCACAAAACAGAAAACAAAACAAAAAAAACTCAGATACAGAACAAGGGGACTGCAAAACTTCAACAGTCGTGTGCATGAGCCCTTATGGTGTCTTTTGTTTGGGCCTTTCTTTCATGGCCCTATATTTATTTGGCTTTGGTCAGGGTGTGACTTCCTTTTTATTTGTTATCTAATAAAAGTTTAGTTTTATATTCCACGTTTGCTGTGATTTGTTCTATTCAAAGGCTATGTGGACTTTTGTTTCCGTTTAATGTATATATTCTCAGTGAACAGTGTGGTCGTATCCTGGCTCTGTATGTGGATGATGAGCATTCGTACCCATGGAAATGCAGCTATACTGGAGCAAAAAGGGCCCTAAGAACCTTTCTTGCCAAACAGATATCCATACCGTGGGGACGATGGCTCATTGGCTGCTCATTTGGCACTAACTTGGGGTCCATTCACACATCCGCAATTTCGTTCTGCATTTTGCGGAACGGAATTGCGGACCCATTCATTCCTATGGGGCAACACAGAATTGCGGACCCGCACTTCCTGGTCCGCAATTCTGTTCCCGAAAAAAATAGAACATGTCCTATTCTTGTCTGCAATTGCGGACAAGAATAAGCATATTCTATAGTGCCGGTAATGTGCGGTCCGCAAAATCCGGAACGCACATTGCCGCTGTCCGTGTTTTGCGGATCTGCGGCTCCGTGGATCCGCAAAACACGTCGTGTGAATGGACTCTTACAGTGGATAAAATCATTTTTGCAAAACTGAGAACCGGAAGTGCAGCCATATTAGATCGCCTCATTGTCTGTGTACGCCGTATTGTAACCCTATTTATTCACTTTATAATGAGAGCACAGATTGTGTGGGTGGCATTTTATGCAGAACTATCCTTGTGACACTTCCGCTTGACAAAATCCTACCTAGCCTTCTAATGTTTTATGACAAAGCTGCTTGGAGGTATTAGCAATTTTTGCTAACAAGTGAATGCATATCTTGTTTTTTTTTTTATCAAGATTAAAGACACGTATAGTTATGATCTAGCCCTGGATTATTTATAATATATATATATATATATATATATATATATATATATATATATATATAAATTTTCAAGTTGATTATAATACTGGGTTCAGAAATAACGGACACAAACTAAAAAAAAAAAGGAACAAATGAACTTGCACAAAGACAAACAGAAGCCGAGTCTCTCCTAGGAAATGCTCCTCAGCCTAGGCAGCCCCTTTTTTGCACATCAAAGCCCGACGACTGCAAGTATTAAAACATGTTTTTAATCTTCCGTTCTGATGAGCAGGACGTTCACAGTGGTATTTATTATAAGATCCCGCTGGTCATGCCTCTTTCCTTTTGTCCTGTTTATATGGCACTTCCCATGCACTGCTATAGGAAGTATCACTTTCACAAAGCACGCTGCTTCTGTCCATTCGTTTGGGGGCCTACTCCTGAAAAACCCATATGGCAGAGACAATCTGATCCTTTCTTGTGCTTGGGTGCTGACGTAGCTTCTGACTTGCCCCTTGCTTAAATCAAAGAGTTTGTAACTGGACAGGAAGAAAAAAAATTATATAGAAAATGAATGTAGTACTCGTGTATTCCATATTTTTCCTGACCTTAACCCTTCTCCCATTTTTTTTTATATAACTCTCCTTCTCCATCCACAATCCTAATGCACAGATCAGGTATCTAATGGATATTCCCTGTAAAAGCCCCTTTATCAACTGTAAATATTTTATAGAAGCCCCATGCCCATGTTTTCCCCAAAACTTTATTTTAATCCCTTTTTTTTTTTTTTTGTACTTTAAGTCTAGGGGTCCAAGGGGATGAGCATAAGTTCTTGCCCAAAAAAATTATATACAGTATCAGACCAAAAGTTTGGACACACCTTATTCAAAGAGTTTTCTTTATTTTTATGACTATGAAAATTGTAGATTCACACTGAAGGCATCAAAACTAGGAATTAACACATGTGGAATTATATACATAACAAAAAAGTGTGAAACAACTGAAAATATGTCATATTCTAGGTTCTTCAAAGTAGCCACCTTTTGCTTTGATTACTGCTTTGCACACTCTTGGCATTCTCTTGATGAGCTTCAAGAGGTAGTCACCTGAAATGGTTTTCACTTCACAGGTGTGCCCTGTCAGGTTTAATAAGTGGGATTTCTTGCCTTATAAATGGGGTTGGGACCATCAGTTGCGTTGTGGAGAAGTCAGGTGGATATACAGCTGATAGTCCTACCGAATAGACTATTAAAATTTGTATTATGGCAAGAAAAAAAGCAGCTAAGTAAAGAAAAACGAGTGGTCATCATTACTTTAAGAAATGAAGGTCAGTCAGTCCGATAAATTGGGAAAACTTTGAAAGTGTCCCCAAGTGCAGTCACAAAAACCATCAAGCGCTACAAAGAAACTGGCTCACATGCGGACCGCCCCAGGAAAGGAAGACCAAGAGTCACCTCTGCTGCGGAGGATAAGTTTATCCAAGTCACCAGCCTCAGAAATCGCAGGTTAACAGCAGCTCAGATTAGAGACCAGGTCAATGCCACACAGAGTTCTAGCAGCAGACACATCTCTAGAACAACTGTTAAGAGGAGACTGTGTGAACCAGGCCTTCATGGTAGAATATCTGCTAGGAAACCACTGATAAGGACAGGCAACAAGCAGAAGAGACTGACCCCAAACACACCTCCAGGCTGTGTAAGGGCTATTTGACCATGAAGGAGAGTGATGGGGTGCTGCACCAGATGACCTGGCCTCCACAGTCACCGAACCTGAACCCAATCGAGATGGTTTGGGGTGAGCTGGACCGGAGAGTCAAGGCAAAAGGGCCAACAAGTGCTAAGCATCTCTGGGAACTCCTTCAGGACTGTTGGAAGACCATTTCAGGTGACTACCTCTTGAAGCTCATCAAGAGAATGCCAAGAGTGTGCAAAGCAGTAATCAAAGCAAAAGGTGGCTACTTTGAAGAACCTAGAATATGACATATTTCCAGTTGTTTCACACTTTTTTGTTATGTATATAATTCCACATGTGTTAATTCCTAGTTTTGATGCCTTCAGTGTGAATCTACAATTTTCATAGTCATGAAAATAAACTCTTTGAATGAGAAGGTGTGTCCAAACTTTTGGTCTGTACTGTATATATATGTAGATAGAGAGAGACGGCAGCACTAGTGAATGTGAACTCATGGGTGCAATCCCTCCAGGCTGTTTATTTCAGATTATGTCTACTGGAAACAAGCAACGCGTCATCAGGATCATCTTGAGGGAATAACGTCTACTATTTTTCCAATTTTCCTTTCATTTTTATACTTTTAAGCGCCTTTATAACTCTGGTCAATGAAGATATGGACACTTACGAACGATGTGGGCTATTTCCATGATGGTTATATTTTGAATAATTGCCATTGTATACAATAAGAGTACTAGGTCATATTTTGGGCGCAACAACTAAGTCTTATGTTTTAAATTTCAATTTGCCATGATAATGTTTACTGGCCCCACATTAGTTAATGTAGCCAACTACGACATAGATATGTTGCAGTATGGCCGCATCATCATAGGGGGCGCATCGTGGTCACTGACAATGACTGGGTGGCCCCTAGGAGCCATGTTGAGCATAGTGGCGCGTATTATACCATATCACATATCAAACTTTGGGTTTTGTTACCCTGTGGTTCGATGTATTACTTTATTACTCTAATATGACGCCGATTACTACATTAGCCAATACCTGTTCTGTGTTCCTTATTCCTGCTCTATGGGACGATTGGCCGGAGTGTGGGCAGTGAGAGCGTATGTTCTCTGTGTTACGTCAATATGCCACGTGACTGACACCGGGTCACATTACATGTGACGTCACGGGATGTAAGTAATGTGATTGTGACTCTTACATTACAGCTATCCTATACCTTATGCGCAGCCTCCGACCCCTCGCACTTACAACTGAGGACTACTTGTGCAGTGTCACTTGATGTATGCTATTTAATTATTTACGAGACCTATATATGGTCCTGTAAGTTACTCTACACCTTCACAGGTGTTCCCTTTGTTTTAATTCACGACACATGGTCACTTATTGTTGCAATTGTATATATTAACATGGTGATATAATGATCACACTTTTATTACATGGATACACATGTTTATACCTAAATGGTTTATGTATCTAGCAAATATTTGCTGATTTGACACTATGAATATTCCTGTCACATGCACGAGTTTGATTATTTTGGAGATGACTAGATGAGTATCCTTTGATTGGTATGTAACATCTTATTTAACTCCTCCTATTTTTGTCACATGTTACACTGCTGAGAAAGGCCTCATTGTGTTGTGCTGAAACGGTGCAAGTGGGGGGAATAAACGGTCCACCACTTTCACTGATTTGGAGTGCTGCCTCATTCTATAACATTGTGTGTGTATGTGTGTATGTATATATATATATATATATATATATATATATATATATATATATATACACACACAAAAAGTAGCAGCACACTACTAAATGCACTAGGAATGTGTGAACAGGGTCAAATACATGACTCCAATACTTACTATTAAGCAGGGAAGAAGCTCTTAGCGCATATAATTGATCAAATATATGTCGGGCCCATCTACCAGACGTCAAGGTGGCTTCTAATCAGATGGGACCTACTCTAACACGGATTTATCACTCATGCCCACGTAGAACAATAAGTGCAAGCTGTCAGGGAAATCTCATTTATGGCAGAAGTTGCAGTTGCACCCAGATTCTGAAGTCCAAGAGATCTCACAGCCACAACAGAGGAGAACTCTGCTATAAGGGACCTGTTACACGTCTAAAATAAAATTAGTTGAGTGCAAAAGGCAGAAAGGCGCCTAATTATTCATATAAACAGCTTAAAAAAAATCTTTGTTTTTCTGAAAACTTTTCTCAAAGGACTAGTCCACAATAGAGGTGTATCACGTATTTACAGGATAGGTGATAAATGTCTAATCACTAGGGGTGCCACTGCTGGGACCCCATCAAATCCCTAAAAAGGGATCCCTAGCCTTCCGTTCCTCATCATTGCGTGACCACAGTGAAGAGGAGTTTCAGTGAAGCAGTGGTCCAGCTTGTCCAATGGCTCTCCATTCATAGTCTATGGGACGGACTGAGAAAGCCAAATACGACTTTTAGCTGTGTCTTTCAGGCCTGTAGACATTGAATGAGTGGCAGGGTGTATACTTGTCCATCACTCCATTCATAGTCTTTTTTGTATTGTTGTCCTGTAGTGTGATGGATCGGAGGGTATGGGTAGGTGATATGGTAAATGTTCATTGTGCTAAAATAAAATAAAAATAAAATAAAAATGATATGCATATTCCCATCGTCTACTTTCATGCTGTATAAAATTACTGGAATAACAGAGCCAAAAAGGGGATCATCGCCTATCTTACATGTTTGGCATATTCTACGGATATGCCATAAACGTCTGAAATGGGAATATTTACTCATTCCTGGCACTCTTTTATTGATTTTATTAATTTATCTAATGGTAAACCCTAAAGAATAAGGGGTTCATTTGCCATCCAGAAATACGCCTATATTAGTCGCAGTCTTTTCCCCGCTCATTCCAGATCTAAAAAAGGATGGCGGCTGGGAAGGGGACGGGTCGGTAGGCCTGTCTCATTTACCATTTTCTACGATTTTTTAGATGTAGAAAATTGGTCTAAATGTAAGACAGCTCGGAAGCTGGATATGCCAAAGTTAGGTAGAGGCCGATGGCTCTGTATAACTTCCGCAGATCCACTTCCAGCTAAATTGGCTATTAAGACTTCTAAAACGCTGGTCATAATAAATGACCTCCTAAGTGCTTTATTTGTCCTAAATATATATATTATGTTTTTTTAAATGAAACCTTTAGAAGACCTAAACCCTACACAATATGGTACGTATAGAAACTACAACTTGTCTTGTAGACCTCATCGTTACATGTTAAAGGGGTTTTCTCTGTGTTTAATATTGATGAGCTATCCTCAAGATAAGTCATTAATATCAGATCACTAGGGATCTGCCGATCAGCTCTTTGAGGAGGCCACCGCACAGTTGATCAAGCACCGCACCATCCATTGTATAACACCCGTGGTTGGTATTGGAGCTTAGTCCCATTTATTTGAATGGGACTAGGCCATGTGACCAATGAACGTGACATCACTGGCCTAGGAAGAGGCCACAGCACTCACCATAGTACCGCAGCCTCTTTAAACGGCTGAACAGCGGGGGTGCCTGCAGATACTGATGATCTGTCCTGAGGATAAGCCATTGATTATCAAAACTTCGGACAACCTCTTAAAAAGGTTATTAGTTTCTGGATTCCAAGATGAAAGATGAGTGTAAATAAATGATCCTGAAGCACAAAAATGGTATAGAAATTAATGGGATATCCTCAATTACTTACAAAAAAAATATTTAATTCTAATCTAGCATCTTGTATTCCAGAAATTCAGAGAATAGATATCAAGCACAGGACTATGAGAGTGTCTGACAGAGAGAGAGAGACCAAGAACATTGTGTGACCAGACATCACCATTTATAAAGCTAATATCATTGCCCCAGCATTTGTTAAGTCACCTAACATATTCAATATGTTCAGCCTTTTCCCCACTATTGGACTGTGGCTATAACCATAATATAAATGCATGTAAAGAATGAAGGGTCAAGAAATCTACTTCAGTCTACAAACCACTGGTGTGGCTCTTTGTCTGTGTTATAATGGTGTCAAGAGGATGATATATCTACTAACAGCTGGTCATAATGTTTTCAGGACTCCTTTTGCATTGATTCCTAATAGTGATGGTTTCCAGGACATAAACAAGGTCATAAACTGCTAACACAAAGTGGAACGTTTCTCAAAAAAAAATAAAAAAATATGTGAATGGGACCAGAAATGTTCCAACTCCCAACACGCAAAAGTGCAACCACTTCTTGAGGTCAGGAGGAACCTCCAACAGCTGTTCAACAAGCGCTCGGCATTGTCCTTAATTGTCTGTGCTCTTTTGGAACAGCAGTAATTCTTGTTTATATTGTCAAGAACTTTTCCGCGCTAGACAAGTACAGCAGCCATAGAGGTCACATGCCTAACCCCTACACATGGTTACAATGCAAATGGCCTCCCATTGTTTTCCTTAATGTGCACTCAGATACAATGAAAAGAAGCCGCGCGGGCAACAAGCTTCAGCAGGCCCAGATATCTCATTGTCTCATAGGCACAAAAAAGGCATAGTAGTTCGTTTTCATTCCATCTATTTGTAGTGTCTTTGATTCAGTTCAACCCTCTTAAAATGCTCGTATTCCTCCAGCATCCATTTTTCTCTCAGTGGCTGCTCTTTTGATCGCCTTCACTAATTTTTTTTTGTAGCATTTCACATTGAATATTTGCAGATGCAAATGTATGCATTAAAGGGGTTCTTCAAGGTTTATTTTTGAACACTACTGGGGTCCTGTAAAAAATAATAAGTAAACTTGCACTTAAAGGGGTTTTCCAGGACATCTGATCGGTGGGGGTCCAACACCCGCCAGAGTCTGAGAAGGCACGGGTTTTCTCACAGCTTTTCCTAGGCCAGTGACGACACATTCATTGGTCACGCGATCTAGGCGCAGCTCATCCCCCTAGAAGTGACTATGGCTGAGCTGCGATGCCAAGAACATCCTCTATACAATATACGGCGCTGTGATGCTGAGCAAGAAGGCGGCCTCAACACTCGCAGGAGCGCTGGTGCCCTCTCAAACAGCTGATCGGCAGGGGTCCCGGGTGTCAGACCCTCACCGAAACAGATACTGATGACCTATCCAGAGGATACTTCATCAGTATTAAAATCTTGGAAAACATGGGCTCAATTGCATTGTTAAGCAATAGATAATATAGGCATAAATGGATGTTAGATAGGTAAATTAATAGATTATTATTTAGGTACATAGATAAGTATTGGAAAGATAGATTAGATACATAGATCAGACGGATGAGATAGATGGATGGATAGATAGGAGATAGATAAAGATGGATGGATAGATAGATCGGTAGGTAGATAGATAGATAGATAGATAGGAGATAGATAAAGATGAGATAGATAGATAAGAGATAGATAAAGATGGATGGATAGATAGATCGGTAGGTAGATAGATAGATAGATGGATAGATAGATAGGAGATAGATAAAGATGAGATAGATAGATAGATAGGAGATAGATAAAGATGAGATAGATAGGAGATAGATAAAGATGAGATAGATAGATAGATAGATAGGAGACAAAGATGAGATAGATAGCTAGATAGATAGGAGATAAAGATGAGATGGATGGATGGATAGATTGATTGGTAGATAGATAGATAGGAGATAGATAAAGATGAGAGATAGATAGGAGATAGATAAAGATGAGATAGATAGATAGATAGGAGATAAAGATGAGAGAGATAGATAGATAGATAGATAGATAGGAGATAAAGATGAGATAGATAGATAGGAGATAGATAAAGATGAGATAGATAGATAGATAGATAGGAGATAGATAAAGATGAGATAGATAGATAGGAGATAGATAAAGATGAGATAGATAGATAGATAGATAGGAGATAAAGATGAGAGAGATAGATAGATAGATAGATAGATAGATAGATAGGAGATAGATAAAGATGAGATAGATAGATAGATAGGAGATAAAGATGAGATAGATAGATAGATAGATAGGAGATAAAGATGAGATGGATGGATCTGGATCAGACAGATATGAAATAGGTACATTTGAGATAGATGAAATAGATGGATACATCAGATAGATGTGAGATAGATTAGATATGGGGATAACTCAGGAGGTTCAGACAGATTATTTTATTTAATGTATGACCCCACCAATTTTAGTTGAACTTTTTGAATACTTGGTGGATAATTGTGCATTATTATTGTAGACATACATTTTTGTTGTTTTGTTCCAGTAAACACTGGGCGAGTAGAAGAGTAAACGGTGATTTCCCACTGAAGCCTCGTATCTCAATGTGGTTAATAACACTTATCCTAACTAACTATTATGCTTTTTTTTTTTTTCTAACTAATTAAGAAGCACAAATGCTGTGAACCATAATTGTATCCACTAACTCAGCCGCCTCCATCAATAGTCATTTCCCACTGATGCATGGGATACCATGTCAGCTCTTCAGAATTTAAGTGTCTGCTACAAAGTTGTGTTCAGACCCGACCTAAACATGGACAAGGGCAAGAGGGATCCACAAAAGAATGAATAACAAAGAGCACTTTCTGCTCCACTTCTTGTTCAGAAAACATATGTTCACCCAAGCAGGCAGCCGCTGGGATAAAGACAGGCTGTAGGGCAGCAAACAAAAGCTACGTTCTCTCCTCGCCTTCACTGTGTTTCCAAACATATTCACAGCCCGAGCACCATCCTGTCATCTGGCTTCTCTTGCTAGCCGATTTATCTTCCATTTTCCCACTCCAGCCTTTCCCCCTTCCCTATTTTTTAGTTTCACTTCATATAACTCAGTCCGTAAGACGTGACTGCTCCAGAATGCCTGGTGTTAAGGGTCCTGGAGAAGGGGGGTTACACGATAGATTACTTGTGGTAAAAGGTTAACCTTGCACTCACCCGCAGACTTTAAGATGCCAAGTAAGTTCACTGTTTTACTCCACATGGCTCCAACACTCACTTTTCTGGCGTTGTAACCTTGCACCACAGACACGTCCTAACAAATTACCCTCCAATGGAATTATTGATCGTTTGGACTTGACACAATACCAGTCTGCGGAAAAAGAAACGTTAAGCGTTATGTGTGAAAAACCCCTTAAATGTGCCATAACGGTTGAATATTAACATAGAAGTACTCTTGGCGAGATCAAAATCACAGGCCATGCATCTACAAAGTTTGCGTATGTAGAAGTGTATAGTTGTGTTTGCGGTCCGTATCTCGCTGTTGCTTCTACTAAACATATCCCCTAATCCTTGCTGTCTGCAGTTGCACAGCTGCTTCTTAAATGCTGCCCTGCTCTCTCACTTTGTGCCTGAGCCTTAGGCCTCTTTCACACGGGCGCCATGGATTTGGGCCGGATAAGATGCGGGTGCGTCGCGAGAAAATGCACAATTTTTCCACGCAAGTGCAAAACCTTTTAATGCGTTTTGCACACACGTGAGAAAATCTGCATGTTTGGGTTAGGTGTTGTGTAGATTGTATTATTTTCCCTTATAACATGCTTATAAGGGAAAATAATAGCATTGTTAATACAGAATGCTTAGTAAAATAGGGCTGAAGGGGTTCAATAAAAAAAAATTTTTTTTAAAAATTATTTAACTCGCCTTAATCCACTTGTTCGCGCAGCCCGGCTTCTCTTCTTTCTTCAGAACCTAGGTAAAGGACCTTTGATGACATCACTGTGCTCATCACATGGTCCATCACCATGGTGATGGATCATGTGATGAGCGCAGTGACGTCACCACAGGTCCTTTTCCTCCTGCACAGCAAAGATGAAGATGAAGCCGGGCTGTGCGAACCAGTGGATTAAGGCGAGTTAAATTATTATTCTTTTTTAACCCCTCCAGCCCTATTTTACTTTGCATTCTGTATTAAGAATGCCATTATTTTCCCTTATAACCATGGTTTAAGGGAAAATAATAATGATCGGGTCCCCATCCCGATCGTCTCCTAGCAACCATGTGTAAAAATTGCACCACATCCGCACTTGCTTGCGGATGCTTGCGATTTTCACACAGCCCCATTCACTTCTATGGGGCCTGCGTTGCGTAAAAAGAAAAGACAAAATGGAGCATGCTGCGATTTTCACGCAACGCACAAGTGATGCATGAAAATCACAGCTCATGTGCACAGCCCTATAGAAATGAATGGGTCCGGATTCAGTGCAGGTGCAATGCGTTCACCTCACACATTGCACCCGTGCGGGAAAACTTGCCCGTGTGAAAGGGGCCTTAGGTTTCTTAGTCTCTAGTAACCAGCTAAGTTGTGTTTCTCTGTCTGACTACTTGTGTCCCAAACTCCTGCTTTACTACCAACTCTGACTTATAGCCTCCTGCCCTGACCTTAGCCTGTTCTCGGATTCTCATACTGCCGCCAGCCCCGATTTTGGACGTGTCAGTCATATATGCTAGTACTCCGCCTGCCTGACCTTGGCCTGTCTCCTGACTATGTATATTGTGTGACTCCCTTGGTGCCTTGCACCTTTGTCTTTGATCCCTATGGATCGGCTGCCAACTACATTAGGACTATTCCAGAAGGTGGCTTCCTGGTTGATTGCCTGCAACAAAGTCCAGATCTAGAGGCAGACTGGCCATGAACTCTACTGTGGGCCGATGTCCAGGGGGCCACCCTAGCACTCTTCACGTCCGCTGGCCAGGTACATAATAATCTGATGCTAGGAGTATCAAGTACTTATTACTTGGTCGACAGTCGCAAGTGCCCTCCTGAATTCAACTTTGTATGGCCAACCTCAGGATGGTGAAAGGCAGTATTTTCTGCTGCACTGTGGTGTTTGGTCTTGCTGGGGCTGTATTTTATGCTGCAGTGCACTACAGTATTGCTAACCCTGCCTACTTCTGTTGTAACTTATGTTGGCCCTGCCTACTTGTGTTGCGCCACCTTCTGTCAGTTTCGACTTGCCTACAATATGGTCCTTTTCCAGGGCCACTTTAAGTTCCCAGTCCGCCTCTGTCCAGATCCCTGTATAGGGGATAAAAGATAAATGCCAGGGGACCACCAGGATGACAACCTTAGGTTTAGCCCAAATCCAAACTGGTTAGTTGGCGCAGTGGGTCATTAGGTTTTGTATAACTCGTTAATTAATATTCCTTTTCAAATTTAGTGGTTTGCAAAGTACTAAAAGTTATATCCAGTAAGGCAAAAAGATCTAAGGCAGAAGACCAACAGTATGACAACATACCAGCCAAAAGTTGATAGTTATGGTTGAATAGTACAGAAAATTGTACTTGAAGAGTTTCAAGCTGAATGGAAGATGCCCCATACAATTCCAGTTATTTGACTGGCTGAAAAGCTTGGGCTATGTATGGGCCCAGTGAGAATCACAACTAGTATCAATGGCCTGGGCAGGGCTAAGCTCTGTTCACTTGAATGAAGCTTAGCCCCGCCCAGGCCATTGATACTAGTCGTGACGTCACTGGGCCTGCAGTAAACAGCGAGAAGGACGTGGCACTACTGCCAGCGCTGCTGCCTCCTCAAACAGCTGATTGGCAGGGGTCCTGGGTGTCAGACCCCCGCCAATCAGATGCTGATGATCTATCCAGAGGATAGATCATCAGTAAAAAAAATAAACTGCAGAACCCCTTTAAGGAGCATCCTACCTTGTGCATGTTTGAGTTACTCCTTGGGTTCCTAATTCCCAGGAAAACCACCAGGAAGACTGCATTTAAAGGTGTATTCCGAATTGCTAACACATCCCTAGTATATGCCGTTACTACAGGAGAATTCCCATATAGGCCATTCAGGCTAAGATCTGAATACCCATCAGATACGGTGGCCAGGGTCGTGGAAACAGCAGTGTGTGCTGTGCTGCACTGTTTCTCTAAATCCCATAGAAGTGAATGGGCGCTACCATAAAGAAACCACGCAGCACAGCCCACTCTTCTGTTTCCTCTGCCATGATCACCTCTGGCCACCATTTATGGTAGGTATTCCAGTCTCAGCCAAGAACAGCTGAGATGGGAATACCCATTTAAACTGTATTGAGACCTCTTTTGTTCCCACTAACAAAGGCACAGAAGCCAGTTCAGTTTTGCCGTTCATGGCGGTGCTCACGTTCACGGTTCAGCCGCTGTGCAGTAGACACAATAGCTGTGTTATGGAGATGGAAGTGGTGTTATAGTTCCCTGCACAGCGGGTAGGACAGGAGCACAGACACACTGGTACTCCACCCCATAGTAGTCTCTCACTTGTAAGACTTTTGTATTCTCAATGCTCCAGTTCTTAAGGCCCCTTTAGATGAGTAGATAATACAGGTAGTTTAAAAAATTTGCAAAATCAAGAGAAAGTGATCAGTTTATCGATCCAGCAGTGTAAAAGCATTGAACAAGCGAACGAAAAGGGATAATCGTTTAAAGCAATAATCATTTAGTTTGTCATTCTTCTGAACACGGATGTAGACACCTAAATCAGCATTTGTAGTCCACAGGTGTAGACGATCAGGGGGCAGACTGGGAAATTAAAGTGGCCCTGGAAAAAAAATATATAATAAGTGACCCCAATGTTGTAGGTGGGTCCAAATTTACAGAAGATGGGGCAACACAAGTAGAGAAGGCCAATAGAAGTTGGTAGAGTTCAGCAGAAAATACCTCCCCAGAAGCTTATCCCTATGTGGTGGCCATTAATAGCCGCTACAATCTGTCCACTGCCTCCCCTAATTGTCTTTAATTAGGATATGGAGCAGGGGGCATAGAAGGTGAGATACAGTCACAGCACCAAGCCAACCTTCACCTACCTTTAGCGTGCTGCCTGGACTTCCTCTAATAATGACCCCTGTAGTGCCCACAGTAGTATGTACCCGGCCAGCAGCAGTGAGGGTGGTTCTGGTGGCCATATTGGCATCGGCCTACTGGAATTCCCTGTAATGCCTGTGGTCAGTCCACCCCTGTAGACAGAAAAATAAAAATGGTTTGCACGCCACGTTTGTGACTAGGTCCCGGTGCTCAATGATAGGGTAATCCCCAGAAAATAATATTATAAAGTATCACGGCACTCGGAGTGGAATTTAATTGCTTTTAGGTTTTTATTCTGGACCGAAACGTTGGCCATGTCAGCATAAGGGTCCATTCATACGTCCGTATGTGTTTTGCGGACCCGCAGAACACGGACACCGGCAATGTGCGTCCCGCATTTTGCAGACTGCACATCGCCGGCACTCTCATAGAAAACGCCTTTTCTTGTCCGCAATTGCAGACAAGAATAGGACATGTTCTATTCACTCGCCAAACATGGAACACCACAGTCCTCCAGCAAACAAACATCTTGAATACAAGGGTCTCCAGTTTTACTATTGTGTAGGTAAGAATATTTCTTGTGTCTTATCTTCTCACGAGTGTGGATTCCTTGCCTCTACATAACTGCAGACAATTGTTAATGTGAATTGTGGAACA
Organism: Bufo gargarizans; assembly: GCF_014858855.1. NCBI lineage: Eukaryota > Metazoa > Chordata > Amphibia > Anura > Bufonidae > Bufo > Bufo gargarizans. The sequence continues at coordinate 91,424,449 of NC_058089.1, read as the reverse complement.
AAGGGTATTTACTCACCTTTGTAACACACCGTTTTCACACCTTCAAGGGTATAGCAATCCCCTTTTTTTACCCAAACACCATCCACACAGTCAGTTATCTTTTAGTGTAAATGCAACTGTTTGCTCACAAATATAGGGACCTCTAAAACTTAACTTTTAATATAAATCGATTTAAAATAAGTCAAAATATTCAAAAAATGTACTTATTTTAGAGGTCCCTATTTTTGTAAGCTGTTGTATCCCACATAGGGTCAGTCACGGCATGGCACATTCATTTAGCCGGGTTTTAATTTGCGTTTATTTTTTATTTAAATGCAACTGTTAACCCGACAAACTATCTATTACACGATCACACTCGTGTACATTGACATGATACTCTGCTCATCTGAAAGGGCTGTCGTTTGAATGTTAACAACTCGTTCGTTGCTTCATCAAGTCAATTATCTGCTCATGTTAAGGGGTCTATAGGGGACGGTCACACAATTAGGTTTCTTGATGCAAAACCAGGAGTGAATAGAAAAACAAAGAAGAGTAGGTCGTATCTGTCCTTTAGGCCTCTTGCACACGAATGTTTATCTTTTTTCCGTTCCGTTTTTTTGCGAATGGAAGGTACGCCGTATGGCTTCCGTTTCCGTATTTCATTTCCGTTCAAAGATAGAACATGTCCTATTATTGTCCGCATAACGGACAAGGATAGTACTGTTCTATCAGGGGCCAGCTGTTACATTCCTGATTTTGGCTTCCAAAACCGCATGCAGCTGAGTCGCTCCTGATGCACGCACGGCTGCTGATGCTGAATCTCCCCGTCAAGCGGATTAAAACATCCGTTGAAGGGGGGGGGGTAGCCAATAGCAGGCCGCGACAGGAACGAGCCTCCCTAGCGTCACCCAGGTTGCTAGGGAGGTTCGTCCCTGTCGCGGCCTGCTATTGGCTGCCTCCCCTGTGTCCGGATGTTTTGATCCGTGCGCCGGGGAAATGCAGCGATGGTCATGTGGGCATCAGGAGCGATGCCGGTGCTGAGGAGCTAGGTAAGTATAACCTGTATGAGGTGCCTGGGCATTTTGAGGGGCATTATAGGGGTTGGGTAACCCCTTTAATTGTCCAGTAGTCTGATCATTGACCACTAGTATTATTACATTTAATTATCTCTGAAACTGTGGTCACTCTTTTCTATAGAGTACTAGTACCAGACTATGGTATCATTTCACTGCATCTTCAGTCTCTTTCTCATTGGGTATGTAGAGGAGAACAGAGAAATGAGACGCCATGTTTAAAGGGGTTTTCCAAGATTTTAATACTGATAGGTGGGGGTTAGACACCCGGGACCCCCGCTGATCAGCTGTTCGGGAAGGCAGCGGCGCTTGCAGGATCGGTGCAGGTCCCATGTGTCGGACCACCACCAATCAGATACAGATGACCTATCTTCTTTTGAAGAGGAACTGCTCTGCACAGGACGTGCCATAAATGCCTGAGAGATGTAGGTTCCCCTGTGCAGCAAGCATGCCCACTTCTCTACTGAAATGTATGGAGAATGTGGTGGCTGAGAACCGCAATTAGGGGTCATTGGTCACCCATTCTACCAATAGGCACCTATGTCATATCCAGGTCATATGCCCCTTTAAATTATTGACAGCAGTGAGTTCTGAGGAGCATGTATTTCCTATATTTTGTTTTAATTTTAATAAATCACATGGAGAATGTTTAATTTTAATATAGTTATATGCCAATACATTAGATATGTATACTAATGGGAAATAAGTCAAACCGCCTGTGGGTCCTTTATTAGACCCTGGCCTGTTTGTCTATGCAAGGTATGGGCCTTGGTCGTGGCTCCCCTCACTCTCAACCTTTGTTGCAATCAGTGTTGATCTCAGCATTGAAAGGGTTAGGCCCCTTACATAAGAGTGACTTTTCCATTATAAACACCCATTAAAGCTCAGTTCTTACTGATAAGAATGTGGGTTAATTAAGTGTTTATGACCTCTTAGTTTAGAGATAAGGTTTATTAGATGACTGGTGTTCTGCCAGATTTATATACCTGGCAGAATGCTATACCCGGAAGTGACGCAGCAGCACCGGAATCAGCTGGAGGAGGGTGTGTGTGGATCTGCGCAAGCGCAGATCCACTGGATTCGTTAAAATAATTGCACCGCCACAGGAGAAGCACCTACTTCATTTGCATGTACTCAGCTCTGCTATGTGGTGAGGCTGAACTGCTCCAGAGGATGTGTCTGCACGTGCGCACTCAGGGGTAGGGAGATCTGATGGAACATTTTGCACTGAAAAATCTACCTCCCCCTGAATGCGCACTAGTGGGCCCTGAGTGTGCACATGCGGTCAGGGGCGTACATACAGGGGTCGCAGTTGCGACCGGGCCCGGCACTCCAGGGGGCCCGGCCGCCTGTGGACCCCTGGCCCCGCCCTGCAGTAGTGCTGTGCCTGCCTGTTTAACCCGGGCGGCCGACCCGGGGCCCGCCGCCCAGTGTTGCGTTTCTGCGCTGCAGTCAGTACCAGGCCAGCCCTACCCTCCTTGAGTCTCCACCCCCTGATTCTCCTCCCCGTGCGGGTGCGGCAAGCCTCTTCATTTCCTGTTACCAGACATGACGCCGAGACGCAGCAGGGAGAAGGCACTTTCGGGAGAGCGCGAAGAAGCCGGTGCCGGTGCCGGTCCGGAAGTTAAGATGAGATTAGATTTGTAAAAAAAAAAAAAAAAGGTCTTCCTAATTGCTCACCACATTTATGAGTGAGTGAGTTCAGAGTAGGGTCTGTATTATATAGACTAATAGCTCAGAATTGCACCAATATCCATTTACTATTACTGCCAAAACATGTTGGGTGTAGTAGTTTCAGCCCAACTGGGCAGTCAGAGGTTGCAGGCTACAGAAATATAGCAGAGTTAGGCTACTTTCACACCTGCGTTAGGTGCGGATCCGTCTAGTATCTGCACAGACGGATCCGCACCTATAATGCAAATGCTTGTATCCGTACAGAACGGATCCGTTTGGCTGCAAGCAGCGTTTTGGTGTCCGCCTCCAGAGCGGAACGGAGGCAAACTGATGCATTCTGAGCGGATCCTTATCCATTCAGAATGCATTGGGGCTAAACTGATCTGTTTTGCACTGTTTGTGAGAGCCCTGAAACGGATCTCACAAGCGGACCCAGAAACGCCAGTCAAGCAGCCAAGCGGATCCGTTCTGAACGGATACAAGCATTTGCATTATAGGTGCGGATCCGTCTGTGCAGATTCGTTTTGGTGTCCGCCTGGCGATGCAGAGCCAAACGGATCCATCCTGACTTACAATGTAAGTCAATGGGGACGGATCTGTTTTCACTGACACAATATGGTGCAATTGAAAACGGATCTGCCTCCCATTGACTTTTAGTGTAAGTCAAAACGGATCCGTTTGCATTATCATTTTTTTTTTTTTTTCGTGGTAATGCAAACGGATCCGTTCAGAACGGATACAAGCGTTTGCATTATAGGTGCGGATCCGTCTGTGCAGATGCCAGACGGATCCGCACCTAACGCAGGTGTGAAAGTAGCCTAACTCTGCTGCTGGTGGAGGGAGGTTGGGGGGGGGGCCGCGAGAAGGAGAAGGGGGGGGCCGGCGACGGGGAGGGGGGCCCCCATGATTCAGTTTTGCACCGGGGCCCCATGGATTGTGTGTACGCCACTGCGCGCGGTGTATGGTTTTGTGCATGCAAATGAATTCTACCCGCTGCGGTACAATCATTTTTACAAATCCAGTGGATCTGCGCTTGCGCAGATCCACACACACCCTCCTCCAGCTGATTCCGGTGCGGCCGCGTCACTTCCAGGTATAGCATTCTTCCAAGGTACAGGAATCTGGCAGAACACCGGCACAAAGTGAAAGTACCAGTCACACAGTTAGAAAAATAGTTAACCCTTTGTGACTGAACAGCTCAATATTTTTTATATAGACCAATTGAAAATAAGATTTTTAGCCAAAAATAAGTTAAATGCAATCATTAAAAAATTGACTCCAAAAGGTGTACATGGTCTTTATGTTTAACATATTTTTAAACCACTTCTTGGTTTGTACATATCACTTTACTGCAGTTAACTCTTTCTAATCCTGCCTGTAATGATATCACCTCTGTGTATAGATAAGACAGGATCCACCATTCACAATAGGTGATTGCCACATCTTATCTATTCTTTCCTTGTACAATGACCTCTGCCCAGGTGACAGAGCATGCCTAGGAAACTGACCATTGTGTCAGAGGACCATGGGGCTGCCATAAAGCAGTTTTTTTTTAAATTCTTTGTAAATGCTGTTAAGAACAGCTCAGGCAGGATGGCGGCCCTATAATCATGTTCTGTAAATAAAATTTTAAAAAATCTGCAATCAGAAAATAAAAACGGATTGGAAAAAGGATATGTGCTGCTATCTGATTTTAACTGGCAGATAAAAAATTTGGTGACACATTTCCTTTAAGTATTAATTTTATATATTTTTTTAGCAAATTATATGTATACAATTTTACTTTTAATGGTTTTTAAGCATACACACGTATAAGTATGCTTTTTATTTATTTATTCATTTTTTTTATTTTTTTTTATAGTAAAGGTAGAGTTGGAATGGATCCCAGAATGTGGAGAGGGATGATGTTTTCATTTGAGGAAGCAAGCTAAAACCTTGTTTAAAACATAATAGGTGAGCCTAGCCTTAGAGAGGACCTGTCACCTCTCCTCACATGTCCTTTTTATTAGCTACATGCATTCCCCGTGTAATAACAATTCTGGAGCATCTCTTCTTATCACTCTATGTTGTGCTGTTCACCTGTTATTCCTACAGGAATTTCATAAATAAATTGCCAGCAGTTTGCATTGAGGGTCCAACTGAGTGTTACCAGTGAGGTGGGTGACCATGCGCAGTCTGGCAGTTGCACAGTAACACCCATTTGACCTTTTATAGGAAACTGTCAATTCATACAAAAAATTCTAGTAGAAAGGGATAGCACAACATACAGGGAGAAGCTGTTATATAGTATATAGGGACAGTTATACTATAGGGGGGAATGTATCATTAGGGGAATATGTGAAGTCAGTTTTGCTTCAGTCTGCGTTGGTGTAGTTTGATAAATTTGTCTTCTCCTTAAAACTAACACTTTTCTCTAGAAAAGCTACTCCAGTTTTCCTGCTTGACTCTTCTACTGAAGTGAGAATACAACTTAAAAAAAATAAAATAAGTCCAAGTGATAATCTTGGAGTGAAACTCATTAACATAGCTAACCATGCCCTCTTTCCCACCCATATTTCAGAACTGGAGTGTCATGGACTTTCCCGCGACAGGTGGCAGGAAATCGGTGAGACTGGCAACACGTGGTTTGATCTGACATGTTTTCTGTTTGGATCAAATGACGTCTGTGTTGTTTCTGGTGCTTGCCACTCCTTCTTTCCCCAGGTGTGGCTATTAGGGTCATTTAGCCTTCTCTATTTATAGTTGTTTCTCCCACAATTCTGTGCGGTTTATAGCTTCTGTTTGGACCTTTGGATAGATTGTGGTTGGATCTCTGCTGAGTTCCTGGTGCTTCCATTGCTCCTTTTGAAGTTAAGTCTTTCCTTTCCCTTTTGTATTTTGTTTGGGTTCTGTGTGTTGCATTTCCCTATTGTTTGTATTAAGCCTGAAGGAGACTCCTGTTCATCCTTCCTTTTAGAGGAACAGGTAGTCTCGTCCCTGCCATTAGTACCAGGGTCCTATAGGGCTTGATAGGTCTCTAGGTATTCCTGCATATGAACTCGCCTACCTTTTGGGGTCTGTTCATACTGGTAGTCAGTCAGGATTTTGGTTAGGCCCCTTTCACACAAGCGAGTATTCCGTGCAGGTGCTATGTGTGATGCGAGAGCATTGCGACCACACGGAATCCGGACTCATTCATTTAAATGGGGCTGTGTACATGTGCTTTAGTTTTCACGCATCACTTGTGCGTTGCGTAAAAATCGCAGCATGTTCTATATTCTATACTTTCCCCTATAGAAGTGAATGGGGCTGCGTGAAAATCGCATCCGCAAGCAAGTGCGGATGCGATGTGATTTTCACGGATGGTTGCTAAGATATGTTGTTTGTAAACATTCAGTTTTTTTATCAGGCACGTGAAAAAATGCAGTAAATCGCATTGCACCCGCGCGATAAAAACTGAACGCGATCGCAAACAAAACTGAATGACTTTGTTTGCGAAATAGCGCAGTTTTCACTGAACCCATCCGCAACGCATCCGGACCTAATCCGGACATGCTCGTCTGCAAGGGGCCTTATGGTTTTCACTAGGAGGTGTCCATTTTCCTTCCCTAGTTCTCAGGCCTGATTCCCTGTTCCCCCCTTCCCTCCTATGCTCAATGTGGTGTTTCCCTCCCACACTGAAGCGTGACATGGAGTGAGTGATGTGAAAATCCAAAAAGTCACAAAATGTTTGTGCAAGTGATAATAAAAAGCCGCAAAGGCCCCAGTTTGTGACTTTTTGAAGCCAGCATTCTTGAGTGAAGTCATGATAAATCGGGCCTATATATATGGTATGTAACTGTCCTTGTATATTGTAGAACAGCTTCTCCTGATCTATGTAATAGCAGCGATATATATAGTCAGTTCTAGAAATATATATGCGGGCGCAACCAGTCAGGTTTTCCTTAGTAATGCTTACTTGTAGAGCACGTTTATTTTTTTATTTTTTTTAAACAAATGTACAAATTCACTTAGAGAAGCACTCCCACAAAAATGTTACTCTCTGACCTGCCAAAAGGTACATGATGTAAACCGTAGTAAATGTAATCTTCCTACTAGTTACTGTATTTGTGAGTTATAACCTCCCATCTGATCCTCAGCTGTGTCATGTGACTAATACTCTGACTTTCCAAATAACACCTCTTATATTTGGACAGAAAGCCAATTTCTCTATGTATTCTTATGAGAGCTCTCAATGTCGGTCTCATAGGAATGACTAGAGAAGTAACTGACTTCCTGTCCTGTATCAGTTGGATCAGGGTTGGCCACATGACACAGCTGAGGATCAGAAGGGAGGTTATAACTCCCAAATATAGTCACTGGTGAGAACATTACATTGACTACAGGTTACATCATGTACCTTTCTAACAGTTCAGAGAACAAAACTTTTGTGGGAGTGCTACTTTAATAAAGTATATAAGAAAAACTTTCCTTGTCACTTCCCCTACACATTACAAAAAAAAATGCTACACATTCACCCTGTACAATGGATGTGTTAATGCAGCGCTCTATAGATGCGTTACCATTTGGAGACATAGACAGTTATCTGATAGTAGTCGTAGCTGACACTTTTCCATCCCAGAGCTCACTTTTTTTCAGTACACAATTTTCGTAGCACTTTTCAGTGCCCGATAATGGCCTTTACTGTGGTGCAGGATCAGTAGGTTCACCAGAGGTGGGGCTAGAGAAGGAGGCCATGGAGATAAGGCTTGTTTCGATACATGTCATTGATACATTTACAAAAGGCACCTATGCTCACGATACGGTTCATACAACTTGTTTTTCGCAAATAGTCAAGGGGAATGAAGTCCCAATTTCCTATCGGGCCCAAAAAAAAAAGGCACTTGTTTTAGCAATCCGCTGCTAATGTACTGTACGTGAAAGATTTAAGACTTGCTGGAAAGATTTGCTTCTGTTTTATTAGGGCTGCCATTGAGAAAGCAAGAGCAGAACTTGAGAGAGGTGCTTCGAGATTTCTTAATGGGCTGTCAGGGGCAAGACACCCGGTCTAGGTTTCGCCAGCACTCTTCCTGTGCATTAAAAGCAACAGGGGCCAAGCAGCGCTTACAGAAGTATGAATTACTTGATGCCTTCTCTGTTCCATATGGTCAGCCGTGTCTCAAACAATTAATCACTTACAGAATCCTTGCATTGGATTTAAGGTTTCAGCTGTACCTGTGCCAGTGGGGGCAGCCGAAGGGAGGGGAGACTGCGTAAGCATAAAATAGCAAGTTTAATAACACCGGGCGCCAAAGTCTAAGCAGCTGGCTTCTATAAACAGCACTTCTCATCCCCGCCTCACCTTTACAATGCTATTATTTCATGGGATACTTACTATGGGAAATAGGAGAATATTTATAGGCTTGCGTGGAGAAATATCTATCATGATTTACGCTTGCATAGTTTTATGCTCTGTAAATACATTAATGGGGCACTAATCCGGATTTTAGTAGACAAAATGCCCACTTTTCAGGACTCTGAAAATATTAGTTTTAGGTCGTTTGTACTTTGAAAGTAACGTGGACACGCGATCCCTTTATATAATATGTAGATGTTTACACGGATCTGTGGGGCTATAAAAGTAATTAAAAGCGATGTGTGTCCTGTAATGGTAGAACTTCAGACTGTCTTTTATTTATTATTTTTTAATAAGGGTTTTTTATTTCAGTTTTTATATCATATTTTGTGTTTTAACAGTCTTTATTTTAACTCACTAATGACTGCTGCATAGTTGTTGTTTTTTTTGTTTTGTTTTTTACAGCGGACATTTTAAGTGACCCCCCCAGTTCAAGATAAAAAAATAACATTTACTAGGGAGCACTTACATGGTAATCTCCTTTCATCTTTTAGCTGTCAATTCTCAGCCTCCTATTCTACCATTCAAGATGGCTGCACTACTTCTCAGATTACTTGACGCACACTGGGCATCGGTAGCCCAAGACGCTTCCTACTTGTCCAGCCCTCCTCTTGGATTGGTCAGCGCTATTCAGTGTTCAAAGGCAGCAGGACGTGTCTTGGGCTCACAATTGCATAGTGTGCATTATGTAGTCTAAGAAGTGGTGCGGCCATCTTGGATGGCAGAAGAAGAGCCTGGGAATTCACGGACCTGCAGCTAAAAAGATAAAAATGAGATCACCATGTAAGTGTTCTATTTGTTCCCCAGTTAAGATGATTTATTTTTCTTGACCGGAGAGTCAAACTACAGATTGATGTGGTATTAAAAAGCAGGAAGTGCTCAACCCCATATGCAGTAGCGCATCTATACCAGGGGGGCAGATCCTGCACTTGTGGTCTGCTGCTAATGGCAATCCCCATCAAAAATGCATACAATGGAGGATGCCCGCAGCTGACCACAAGTACCACAATGGACATCCTACACAGGATAGCAAATGTGTGGATGTGATGAACAGTAAAAATAATATAATAAAAACAAAGGCAGGTGCACTCTGCAGTCTTACTAACCCTCGTACTGGTGTAAAATTGAGAGATTAGCCAACATATCCTACTTGGAGGACATGTCTGAGCCCGAGCACCGCGCCAGTTATTGTTATATTATTGTGACCGGAGAGTAACTTTAAGGGACTAGTTTGGATGCACCACCTTTTTACAACAGTGTTTCAGATTAAGATTGCAAGCCCAGTGCCGAGGCTGTAAGGAACTACGTCAGGCCCTGTTCGAAGCCCAATAACTTTGATATCCAATCATTTTAACCCTGCAACTGCGGCATCTGAGATATTTGATAGAGGGTGGGTGGTCTCCCAGTCTGCCTACAAGCTTTACTATGGCAGCAGCAGGTCTACTAAAAGCCCTAAGATCTGCCATTAACATCTGCCTATTAAGCCATGCCACGAGGCCGCCTTTCAGTACAGGCAATACTGCTCTGAAGTTCTGTGCATTTCAAATAAAATGTTTGTAGAAGCAGTTCAAGAACTGCTGCTTCAAATTCCACATGACGACAAAAAAAGCGCTATAAACGTTTTTGTTTTCAAAGTAAAATCAATCATTTCAATGTATTTTAATATAGTTTACCTTAAAACAAAAACATTTTAATGCCACCACAATCACAATGATCTGTAGGAATAAAGGGGGTCATTAATTAAGACCGGTGTTTTAGACTCCGGTCTTAATAACCCCCTATATCTGGCTGTGGATCCTCCGATGTTATGAAGAAGCGACAGCCTCTACATAACTTCCGCTCATCCAGCACCAGTCTGAATGGAAGCCGGCTTCCTAGCTGTCTTACATTCAGACCATTTTCTACTCCTAAACCAGGCATAGAAAATGATGAATGAGACGGGCCTGCCGGACCATGCCACGCCCACTTTTTTAGACCTGGCATGAGCAGGGGAAAAGTCACAGATTGCGGCGCAAGTAATCGTTGCGATTACTTGCACTGCAGTCTGCGCCAGAATGACCTCCAAAGTTTTTACACAATACTCAGCAGAATTTTTATTTTATTTTTTTCCATGCCTCATGAAAATATTTTTTTATGGTAATAAATAAATTACTGTATATTTACCCCAAAATAATACCACTAACCACTCCAACCTGTTCTACAAAAAACAAGCCCACATTTGGCTTTGTATAAATAAATAAAAACGTTATGACTTAAAACCTGTTTGTATTGTGCAAAAGTAACAAAGCGTAAAACCCTATACTTATTTAGTATTACCATATTTGTTACTGACCCCTAGAATAAAGTTAAGGCTACTTTAACCCTTGCGTTTGGTGCAGATCCGTCTTGAAAGTCAATGGAGGACGGACCCGTTTTTGAGATTGTGTTTGGCTCGGTTTCGTCAGACTGACACCAAAGCTTTTTGGTGTCCGCCTCCAAAGCGGAATGGAGACGGAACGGAGGCAAACTGATGCATTCTGAGCGGATCCTTTTCCATTCAGAATGCATTAGGGCAAAACTGATCCGTTTTGGACCGCTTGTGAGAGCCCTGAACGGATCTCACAAACGGAAAGCCAAAACACCAGTGTGAAAGTAGCCTAACCTGTTATTTTTACTCTATGGTAAACAATGAAAAAAAGCAAGAAAGAAAATCGCCAGTTTTCTGAAAGTGGGCGTGTTTTCTTATGTAAATAAATCTCTAGACAGAATTACTATTGCGACAATTTAGAAAAGTCTCAAAAAATTGCTCAAGTTCACTCCAGTGAGGAACATGCTTATCTTATGTGACTTTTTCGTAAAGACGTGCGACTTTTGTAAAGCCACTTACTGAAGGATAAACTGCTACCGTCAAACCACATTTATCACAGTATTAAAAGATCATTAATAAATCTGACTTAGCCAAAAGTGACTTTGGACATATGTAATAGTGATGTAAGATGTAAGTGTAATGATGAATCTGGCCTATAGTGTTATCCTAGTGCAGAACCTGAAGAGATAGTCTGTGACTCGGAGTCATGCACTGCACTCCTATATCCTTCACTGGACAGAACAGAGTATCATTTGCTTCTGAAATATTCCTTTAATGGTCCCATAGTTCCCAGAAGCAGTATAAGGACAAACTCACACTCAGACCATGCTCTTTGGACAGTGAAAAATCATTGCTAGAGGAGTAAAGATTCCAATTCTATATTGTTTCAAAAATTATGCTACAAAAATAGAAATCAATATACAAAATTCCCCCAAATTTGGACCCAATAGAAAGACTTAATTTGATCTTTTAGTTTAAAAGATTGAGTTACGGCTTTTTCCTTTGCTCCTTTCTCAAGTCATTGGGTGGGTCGGTTCAAAAGTTAAAATCTTTTATTTGTGAGTTATTATATATGACATTTTGAAATAATAATTGAAAAAAAATACATATATATATATATTAAGGCTACACAACTAATGTCCTTTTTATCAAGAAAATACAATCCTTTGGTACGCATCCTGTTGACCTTTGATTCTGCCCTGTTAACCTTGTCTTTAAACATCAGGTCACCAGGGCAAGTCCATCTCATTCAGGAAACAATCGAAAGAAAGTGTTGGCATTGTACAAACATTGGAAATAGCACACATGCCCTTATAACGCTGAGGCCTGATAAGGCTATGGAGAGCACAACTTAGAGAAGTGTTTGTTATCCACTCTGTTGACCTCTAGCCCCTGACTGTAAAATACCTCCATTAGCTCAAGATAGTAGGTGAAGGCTTCAGTCAACCCTTAGGGGAAGCATCGGTCAGAGAACTAGTACCTGTCATCAGGGCTCATAACATTTCCTATAATAGGTTCCTGAAGTAATGTGTGCTCTCCTTTAACTGCCGCCACATTCTGTTTGTGCACCAGCTACCTTTGTATGGACCCATTTACTTTGTAGGTTTTTCCATTTTTTACTTTGTCTGTCTACCTGTTCTTGAACACCAGAAGTTTTAAGTCATCTGAAAAATACTTGTCCGATAGTCATCAGCAGCATATAAAGGGGTATCCCCCTTTCTATTTTCAGCTTAGTATAAATTTATAAAAAAATAAATGTACCCTAACCTAGACCCCAAACACAGTACAACCTCTCCACTAAAAAGGGGCCTCATACAACTGTGTCTGAGTAAAAATGAAAAGTTATGATGGGGAGGGTACAGGCTAGATAGGCCAACTGGAGAACAGGTGAATCCACCGGTGGGCCCTCAGTCCCCCACCACCTGCACGAGTGGCACCTGGCACATAGACTGACTGTACTACATACAGATAGGCAGTGGACAGCATCTCAACCAGCCAATGGGTCCTTATAAAAGCTGGGTTAATATTATGTAACGGACTACCCAGTTTATTATTATAGATGTATCGGGTGGATGAGATAACTTCTAGGTGTAGACACAGGCCAGCTAGTTTCCCAGGCACCCACCTTCACAACATCCATGTAGGGCCCCCCATTATTAATCGTCTTGCAAGGTTTTGATATCTGCCACTGTCTGGGCATATTTTCCTAGCCCACATAGCTAAGACAGTCCTAGCAGAATACTAAAAGGGTCTCCAGGACAGAATAGTCTGAGGAACAGGCTACGCAACGGGCTGCTGCTGAAGAAAATGTGTTTGCCACAGTTTTAGGGATCTGCTAATGGGGGTCAGTTAATATTTGTAGGTAGCTGTACAGTAGATCCCCAGAATGTATGTTACTGTTTGGCCCCAGGCACCCCAGCCTGACAACATCGGGATAGGAGAAGGCAAGTACAAATCATTCATTGCATCTTCAAAGGCCAAACTGGAAGTATCCTGGAGGGGTTGTGCAGCCAGTACATATTGATATCCCTTCCTCAGGATAGGAAAGGTCATCAATATTTGATTGTGAGGGTCCGAATCCCGGTATCCCCGCCGATCAGCTGTTTGAAGAGGAGGCGCACGCCTCCTCCTCTTCAAACAGCTGAACAGAGGTGGTGCCAGGAGTCGGACCACCACCAATCAGACATTGATGGCCTATCCTGAGGATAAGTAATCAATTCGTACTTGCTGCACAACCCCTTTAAAAGGGTTTTCCGAGACTTAACTACTGATGACCTGTACTCTACATAGGTCATTAGTATTTGATCGTGGGGGTCCGACACCTGGGACCCCTGCCATTCAGCTGTTTGAGAAGCTGGTGAGCGCCACTGCCTTCACCATGCTCACCAAGCACAGCGCGGTGCATTGTATAGCAGCTGTGCTTGGTATGTCCTAGACCATGTGACCAATGAATCTGTCGTCACTCGGCCAAGGAAAAGCGGTGAGAAGGAGGGGGCGCTACTGTGAGCGCCTCTGCCTTAAACAGCTGATCAGCGGGGGTCCCGGGTGTCGGACCCCCCCGATCAGATACTGATGACCTATCCAGAGGACAGGTCATCAGTATTTACATTTTGGAAAACCCCTTTAAGTCTTCAGCTCACTGCCTTGTAGAATGGATTGACATTGCTCAACCCGTACATTTTCTATCATTTACTGCCATAGTAAAGCAAAATTAAATTGTGAGTTACTCAGTTCTGATTTAGTGCTACTTTAGCTATTGATCAGCTGTTCTAGAGGGTTCCTCGGGGCAAGTATAGGGGAAAACTACATTTCCTTAGAAACTACCCCGATGATGTACAATGACCAAGGAAAGAGTGATGACCAAGGGTAGAGGGATTGTATAAAGATCACAGGAAGTAAATGCCACCGGGTAATTGTTGTCACGTATTGTGCCTAACAGCAGCTGAGACGTATGTTCCTGCGTTTTCTTCTGTAACTCATTTCATCCATTTTGACATATGTCTGGCGCATTATCTCACAGTCGACCGCAGAGGAACACTGAGATCATCCAAAGGATGCCTCTTAAAGATGAAATATTGGCCGATTTAACCAGTATCACTAATCATAAAATGACTTTATATTACCCAATATATTAAAACTTCATATAGTATATTATTTTTGTGTGCCGCTGACAAAATCTGTAGCCGTTATTGATTGCGCGTACACAGCTAGCTCTTTTACTGACAGATTATGTCGTTTTTCTGGCAGTAATAGCTCAATATTCTTTTAGTTGTTTCTGGGATTTAATTCAAGCGCATGCATCTTCTACCTGTATTCAGACTTCTGTTTATAAGGAAACTCGAAAGGGCTGATGTTACTCATTTTCTCATAGAAAACAATATATTCTTGAAAATGTCTGAACTGTTTTTTCTTTGACTCAGAAAGAATGTTAAACCCTTTACACTGACCCAGTTCGCCGGTAACTTTATTGAGTGTCTTGTTATAAAGAAAACCTGTCACCACACAATGCAGTGTAATCTGTAGGCAGTATTTTATAGAGCAGGAGGAGCTGAGCAGATTGATATGTAGTTTTTTGGGGGAAAGGATTCAGTAAAATGTGTAATTTACACATTTAAATCTCCGCTTTTTCTGACTTCAGCTGTACATGGGGGAGGTTTTATCAGTAATCGTTCCTAGTGTAAGTATGTATACAAAGACACCTGTCAGTTTTGCACAGGACTGTATTACCACTAACTTATAGTATTCCCCGTGTAATTGTGCATACAGAGATAACTGTACACGGGGTGGTCTTAAGTTTAGAAAAGGCTGAGATATAAATTATACATTTTACTGAGTCTCTCCCCACAAAAATATGTATCAATCTGCTCAGTTTGTCCTGCTGTATATCATCTTGCATGCAGATTGCACTGTATTTCATGGTGGCAGGCCTTTTTTTTTTTTTTTTTTTTTTAAAGGGTTGGTGCCTATAGAGACAATTCACCAATTTTTACCCTATTGGGGGAATTCATCACGCCTTGCACCCTAGACTTCTGGTTTCAGAAAGTCGCAAACTAAGGATTTGCGACTCATTGGGGTCACTTTTTGCAAAATTTTGAATTTTTTACACCATTCACTCCACTTTTGGAAAATGAAAATGGGTGTGGTTTTCTATGTTGCCATTGATTTTGATTTTGATGGGCCTTCAGTGTCAGATTGGCACGGATCCAAGATCCCTGCCGATCAGGATCAGTTGTTTCATTGCAGCTCCGGCGCTAGAAGTCCGTGCCGAATCTACACATCTCCGCCCATTGTGTAGTGGACAGAGATGGTGACTGTAGAGCTGCTCCAATTCACGTGGGAGTGGATGGAGCTGTGTATGTCTTCGGCAAAGCTCATCCAGTGCTGTATCCTCATCTAACTACACGCCGCATCTTCTATTCACTTGAATGGGATGAACAGCTGTAATTACGCCGCCCCCCACCACACTATAGATGGCGTGCAGTTTAATATTGAGGATGACACAGCGATCAAACAAGTGACGCAAAAGATGCGGATACCACACCATGCTCTGTCCGTATCCGCGCATTCATTCCACAGCCCCACAAAAAAGATAGCACATGTCCTATACTTATCTGTTTTGCGGACAAGGATGGGACATTTCTGCAGAATTTCAAAAATAAATGGTGGCATTCACTCAGCTGGGATCCCTGTTTTGCGGATCCGCGACTTGTTAATGATCCCTAATAGTCTATCATGTTTTTCAATTAAGTCCCGTTAATCGCAGCTGCCATAAAGCACACCCTACAGATACTACAAGAAAGGTGCATGTGTCTCCATTATTGTTGCTAGAGGGAATTTTCTAAATTTTAAAAATATTTACTGTAGCTACAAAATCTAAAAAGTACAACCACATTATATCTCTTCTACAGGTTTACATCTTATTACTGAAATTGAATACCTGAAACAATCCCTTTAAGGCTGCCAGTAGATGATGTGGCCCCGGCAGCGGGATCTCCACCTGTACTTGCCAGGCCGCGCTTGTACAGGCTGTTGAGCATGCGGATACCGCTCCTGAGGCCGCATTGTGTACGTGCAGCCTAATGCAGATAATTGGAAACCAATATTATATTACTCACTGGCCCTCCTTATAATTATTACAAAAAAAATTATAGTATGGGCTTTTGAGAAATGAGATGCAGTATTAAATATTCAAATCATTAGCTTTTTTATGTATAAGATTCTTATGTTATTACTATTATGTTTTCATCTTATGATATCCAAGATTATATTTTATAAAAAAAAAAGGGTATTCTTCTCAAGTAACTTGGGTTACAAATGAGTTAAGCCATACTATTTTATGGCTTATTTTATGTGATGCATATATTGACTGAAGTCCAAATATATGGTGGCCATTTTCGGTCATCATTCCCCATATTGATTAACTGGCAAACATGCAATAGTAATAATGAAAATATATTGATTTACTGTCCTCATTTGCCTATGAGCTTTTTATTAATTTTACGTGTTTCCCCCTCGTTCCCCCTTTATTTAATTGCTTCCCAGACCAGCCTACTGCTAGAAGAGCTTGAAAGAGACTACAGGAGCTGGGAGGACAAGTACAAAATACTGCATCGTATCCTGCCGTTACTAGTAGAGCGTCAAGACCTGCGGCTGGCGTGGAGGAAGAGGTGAGCCTGAGACTGAAGAAATGCACTGAAATCTATATGATCACATTATAAATGAGCTTCTATATTTCAGGCTTTTGTGAAATTTACAATTGAAAATGGTATCATTTATTATAATATTTGAATTGATAACAATCAGAATGATTTCATAATAACCCTTTAGGGTTAGAGGGAGCTTGGAAGTCTTCACATCAGCAGAATACAGTACGTACGTAATTTCTGGAAGCCTGTATTCTGTAAATGAACTGCCGACCAGAGTCAGTAGCTTAATAAAACTCTTAGGGCTCATGTACAGTGATCGGCCCGGGAAACATGGCGTTTGCCGTATCTCCCGGGCCGACCTCGGCCCACTGAGCCGAACTGACTGCATCATAGTAATTTATGATACAGTCAGTCTTTGCAGGGCTATTGCAGTTTACTATATAATCCGTGTGAATACACTGCAATATCTGCCGATCACATACGAACTGACTATATTGTAAAACTCTATGATACAGTCGCAGTAGATGTGGCTGAAACACAGACCGATCACGTGCATGGGTCATTACAGCCTTGCAGGGTTCTCCGTGCGACAGATACTTATGGGCTATCCTCAGGATAGGTCATCAATATCAGATCGGTGGAGGTCTGACACCCGGCACCTCTACTAATCAGCTGTTTCAGGCTGTCACATCGCTGGAAAGTTTACGGTGTATGAAGGTGGAGGCAGACAGCTCCGTACACTATATAGTGACGATGCCGGGTAACTCAGCTGCTCTCCCTTTCAAGTGAATGGGAGCTGCGCTTCAGTACGCTAGCGCATGAAGCTACCCATTCTACAAAGCTTTCTGCTTCTGTCCGTACAGTGCTAGCTGATCATGGGGGTGCAGGACCTTCATCGATCTAATATTGATGACCTATCCTAAGGGTAGGCCATCAATTTCTGAAGCCCAGAGAACCCCTTTAACATCATATTTGTTCAGCCAATGACAGTCATAGAAGAAAGGAGGCTTCATTGCAAAAAAAAAAAACGTATTGCCAGCTTTTGCCTACAGGACAGAAGGGTCTAGTGTTTGCTTCCCTCTGTACACCCTTTCCCATGACTCTTGATCCAATCCCCATCTCCATGCTTGCCAACAGTTCACTTGAGGTTCTTGTCACCCAGGAACCAGAAATAAGCCCCCGCTCACCAGGGGCCCCGTAGCATCCTCATGGTCTGCCTCTATGGCATCATTGGCATGTACACCTTTGGATCCAGCTTACTGAAGGCTGCTGCAATAATAGACTAGTCCAAGTATCCTCAAGTCAAAGGCTCACTTTAAATATATGAAGACATAATAATTAAAAAATAAACTGTATTATTATACTGAACGAGGACACAATCGAGGACAAATAGAACGGACCAGCCTACATTTGTGTATTACATCAGTCTAATAGCCGCCCATGAATGTTCATGAAATGGACTAATGACACATCCTGAATGGATGCACATCTATCTCTGTCGCCATTATCTCGTTAAAATGAGTACTGTTCATTAGAAGGGTTCGCGTTCCTGTTTATCTTAGCATCTCGACATCCTCATAAGTGCAGATTATTCCCAGCAAGAGAGTCTGTTTGAATTATCCATCAGAAATGGAAGCTATGGCATTGCAAGAGATAAGAAGGTAAATGGTTAGAACCCATTCACACAGCGGGACATACAAAGTGTGAGGTGCAGCCGTTTCTGCATTTCCACATACATGCAAGTACTGGCGATCATGTGGGCACCGCATGATCACCAACAGGAAGGAGGCTACAATTGACAGTCGTATCCCGACATTACCGCCTTCATAATGCAAATTGATGATCGCCACTATTTCATTCTGTGAGTGAAGCATCTTTGAGCATCACTGTGATCTTCTAAAGCTTTGTTCACTTCTGAGCAAAAATAGAAAAACCAAATGTAAGTCAAAGACCGGTCCGTCACATGATGGACTTTAACGACACTCAGCGGACCCCACTGACTCCATCGTAGGATCTGCATCACGGTGAAGCCTTATACAGGGAGATGGGTTGTTATATTTCACTACATTAAAGTTAAAAATGAACCCTCTAATGGAAATAAAAAATAAAAAAAAAAGAGTTTCGGAAATTTTGACATTTATGGCATATTCACGGTATAAGCCTTAAATGTCTGATAGATTCGGTTCCCACGACTTTCTCTGCTGTTTTCAGAACTCCTGTAGAAGATAATGGAGGAAGCCACAAGTGTGGCCACCTCTCCATTCACAGTGGCCATGGAACAGGGGCAACGGGACCTTTGCCCTGGAGATAGGTGTGGATCCAAAAGGTAGAGTGTCCTAAATAAATGTCTAAGACAGATAACCACCTCCAATAATTATAACAAAAATACATTAAATAGCGTTCTATTTAAAGCGACTCTCCAGGAACTGTGGAAGGAACAGAACACTTACCTGCTGCCTTCATTTTCATCTTTTTAACTGCAGATTTGTAAATTCCCATGCTCCTTTTCTGCCATCCAAGATGGCCGCTCTGCTTCCCAGACTAACTGATGCGTACTGTGATTTTGGTAGTCCAAGACTCCCCACTGCCCTCTAATTGGTCAGCAGTGCTCATGTGATCAGTGCTGGCCAAACCAAGTGCAGGGCTGGAAAGGCAGGAAGTGTCTTGGACTACGCATGTCCAGTGTGTATCAAGTAGTCTGAGAGGTGGTCTTGACCATCATGGATGACCAAAGAGGAGCCCGAGAATCGATTGATCTAAAGATGAAAAGGCGGGCACCAGGTAAGACTTCTGTTTGTTCCCCAGTAAATGTGAGGGCGGCTTTAATATATAAATGTTCTTCTAATAGAAAATGAATGACAAATTGATTCAAACGTATGCGTTTTCTCACATTTGCACAGTAAATGTTTGGATAAAAAAAAACTAAAACGTGTCTATGACATAGATAGCGGGTGTAGGTAATGGCACTTGGACATGCAGATGTGGATTCTCGTGCAGATAAACCTCAGTATTGGCAAAGTGTATGAGATTAGACAAATCCCATGTACACATTGTACTATTGAAAATGCGCCAGTTTTTTGCTTTGTATTACATTTACTAGCTTTTTTCGCCAAGGAGGCGTGGCAGGTGGCCTAACTGTATATGAACTGTATTTCTTCCTTGTACACTGATATGATGGTGGAGCACAACTTGAATATTTGCCCAGGTCGGTCAGATCTTGTGGCATGGCCGCCTGTGACTTGCAGGTAAGTGTTTCTGAGGTCATGAGACAACGTTTTCTGAAGTTGAAGTAACTGCAGGATGTTCTGTAGTCAGAATACACATAGAGGCCGATGCTGGGATCCTGCACAAAGGATGTAACGTCACATCGTCACCCTTAGCTACTTGGATAAATAGAGTGAAGCGGACTCGTTAAAAGAAGCAGAACCTTAATGCCTCTTCTCCGTCCATATGATCTCTCTGGATGACACCTTAAAAGGGTGTAATTTATTTTATTTCTGCGCTTACCTTAGACAATGCATATTTTAGTCCCCAGTACCTTTTTGTTTGTACTGCATCCTAAGGATAGCATCACTAGCCGATCGGCGGGAGTCCAGCACACTGCATCCCCGCTGATCAGCCATTCGTTTAAGGCTACTTTCACACTGGCGTTTTGGTTTTCCTTTTGTGAGATCCGTCATGGGGTGTCACAATGGAAAAGGATCCGCTCAGAATGCATCCGTTTTCTATGACACAATCTGGCACAATAGAAAAGGGATCCGTCCTCCATTGACTTTCAATGGTGTTCAAGACGGATCCGTCTTGGCTATGTTAAAGATAATACAAACGGATCCGTTCTGAACGGATGCAGACGGTGGTATTATCTGAACGGATCAGTCTGTGCAGATCCATGACGGATCCGCACCAAACGCGAGTGTGAAAGTAGCCTTAGCTACACCGATCAGCTATATTGCTATACTTACCTCTTCCTCCGGTTCCATTCTCTGCACTGCGTGTCCAGTCCTCCTGCCGCTGCTTATATACAGACTGCAGCAATGATGTGCTGTCCTCAGCAGTCTGCCAGTGAGGAGGTTTATTGGAAGCAGCAGTCAGAGGTTGTCTAGGAGTTCAGTATTGGTGGCCTATCCTCAGGATAGGTCATAGCTATCTGATCAGTGGGGGTCTGACACCCAGCATCACTGGCAATAAGCTGTTTGAAGAAACCGCAGTGCTCCTGTGAGGGACACGCCCTCCTTAGGTCATCACGTTCATCAGTCACATGGCCTGTTTGCAGCCCGAACCATTCAAATTAATGGCCTAAGCTGCAGTACCAAGTACAGCCACTATACAATGTACGGCGCTCTGCTTAGTAAGGCTACTTTCACACTAGCGTTCGATCGGATCCGTTCTGAACGGATCCGATCATATTAATGCAGACGGAGGCTCCGTTCAGAACGGATCCGTCTGCATTATATTGGCAAAAAAAAAGCTAAGTGTGAAATTAGCCTGGGACGGATCCGTCCAGACTTTTACATTGAAAGTCAATGGGGGGCGGATCCGCTTGAAGATTGAGCCATATTGTGGCATCTTCAAACGGATCCGTCCCCATTGACTTACATTGTAAGTCTGGACGGATCCGCACGGCCAGGCGGACACCCGAACGCTGCAAGCAGCGTTCAGGTGTCCGCCTGCTGAGCGGAGCGGAGGCTGAACGCCGCCAGACTGATGCAGTCTGAGCGGATCCGCATCCATTCAGACTGCATCAGGGCTGGACGGAAGCGTTCGGGTCCGCTCGTGAGCCCCTTCAAACGGAGCTCACGAGCGGACAGCAGAACGCTAGTGTGAAAGTAGCCTAAGCTGTGCTGCAGCACTCACCAGGCCACCACTGCTTCTTCAAACAGTTGATCATGGGGATACCAGGTGCCCGATCCCCACCAATCAGATATTAATGTTCTATCCTGAGGACAGGCCATCAATATCAAACTCCTGCAAAAACCCTTTAAGCAAGATCTGTCTATAGATTTAGTGCTCCATTAACCTTTTGCCCTGAAATGTGCTTTGGTTTTCATTTTTGTCTACATGTTTGTTCCTAAAATGATCATGTAGTAAATACCATGTTGTCTTGTGCATGTATCAGTCCTGCTAATTTATTTTTGTATTTGAAGTCACTTATTTATTTATTTTCTCCCCTTTTGCTGTAATGAAAATACATTTTCAGGAATGATACGAGATAAAGCTAAAGCTGTAATCTTTACTATCAGGATTTTTACTTAGTACCAGTACTGTTGTAACGTATACCGGTATCATAGCGCTTGCTCTATGTTAACCCATTCAGCCACTGTGACGGGTACGACGCAGTAGCTGAAGTAATGGAATATGGAGGCGGCTGCTGCAGTAAGCCTGCTCCATACCCGGCGGGTGCTGGCTGTATATTGGGACAAGGGTTCAAAAGATCCCAGGTTCTAGCCCCTATGGGGGTTAAAAGTTGTTATTATAGAGAGTTCAGAGAAGAGCTACTAAACTAGTACATGGATTGCAGGATAAAACTTAAAGGACCTTAACATGTATAGGAGTTTAAGCATGCATGGGATAGGCATAAGGCCATCCTTCATATAAGATAGGGCCAGGGGCTTTCCATAGTATTCAGTATATTGGGCAGACTAGATGGGCCAAATGATTCTTATCTGCCGACACATTCCATGTTTCTATAAAAGTTTTTTAAAAAAAATATATATATTAAATTACCCCCTTTCCCAATTTTACATATAAAAACATATAAACAATAAAAAAATAGGTATTGCCACATAAAAAAAATTAACTAGAACTATTAAAATATTTAAACACTTTTTTTTTTTTTTTTATGGTATTTCAGTGATAATGTTGAAAAATTCCTGGGGGCCAGTGCTGCGCTCCCAGGCATAATCAGGTTGCAGGCACTTCCTGTACATTTTGCACGTGATCCTACTAGCCTGGTTACAGACAACGATTTACATGGGTTGTTCCTGCGCATGCCCTGGGCACTGACTGCTCATAGTGCCCAATACTGCCTGACTGCACAGGCACAACCCACGTACATTGCGAGTTGTAAGTTACTTTAACATCTGCAGCACTGCAATCCAGCCGCCAGTTCCAGCAGAGAACTGAGATCTGCCCGATTCTCTGCATATTTGCCGGATTGCAGCTGTGTCTCTGCCGGACCCTATTATAGTTAATGGAGTCTGCAAGCATTCCGGTTGCGTCCAGTAGCACCAAATCCAGAGAATTACGGCAGGGAACCGCCTGCAAAAATCCGTGCCACAGATTTGAAAGTAACCATAATTGGGCTAGGATCTAGGATCGCATTCTGAATGTACAGCATGTGATGCAGGAAGTGCCCGCAATTTAATTACACCAGGCAGCGCAGCGCTGACCCGGTACAAATGTTTTCAATATTATCACTGAATCACAAGGGGGTACCGTTAAAAAAAAAAAAAAAAAAAAAAAAGTTTATAACCCCTTTAACATTTGTCCCATAGACTTTATATTGAATCCTACTAGGATCTATGATATGTAATACCAATATGGGTGACACATAAAAGTAATTGTAATGTAATTCTCAGATTTTGTGGATTTTTTTTTCTGATTTAGTTGATTTTATAGGTGCAAAATTAGGTATGTATTGTGGGGATTCGCTCTGGTAGACAGTACAAGCGGACACACTATATAGAGGCAGTTTGTAACTCAAAAACGTCAGTGTTTTATTCACACTTATGGCAACAAAACAGTACGACAGTCCATTTGCAGTTTTGGTGTTCGTTCACACCTAGACAGTTCATACAGCAAAAAACAGTCACCCTTTTATCCTGGATGTTAATCCACACCCGGTCGGCATAGCACAGGACAGAGCAGTCCTCCCGGATTCAGGCCTCCAGCCTGGCACAAGGCTCAGATTCCAATGTCAGAGAGAGATCATCACCACCACCTGACACTGCTGGCTGGTTTTTACAGGCCTCTCAAAACCCGACCTGGAACGTGGGGAGTAGTCACCCACCTAGCACTTTGGCTACTCCTAGTAAGAGCCGTCCCGGATCAGCTATTACAGCTATACTTAATAGCAAGGCGTCAAACAGCACCTCAGTGACACATACCCTCTGTCAACTACGGCTCCTTGCGCCTTCCTACAGTATCTTAAATCTGACCAATTTCTGTCCAATCAGACCAATAGTTTGTGTGTATAACAAAAGATCTGTGTGTGTATAAACGGCCATCTGACCAATGATTGGTCAGAAAATCTATCAGATAATCACTTGGTGTAAATGTCCCCTTATACTCCATTGCTTTTCCCCTTTTGCCATACCTTTGGACAGATCTTGAAGGTATCCACGTGTTGACTGCTTGGCTCGCTCAACCATCCTATTTGACAAAGATGTTTTCTTAGTCCCAGTGTATTGAAAACACAAGAACTCGATGAAAGAATGATAAGTGGGTAAAGAGTTTTTAGCAGACAAGAGAGATTAGGTGCTCTGGACAGGTTTAGCCAAGAACAAAGCAGATTGAGAGAAGATAAGTGTTTAAGAATGTTTAAAGGGGGGGTACATAGAGTCAACACACGGATCGGATGTGTACAACTCAGTGTTTTTGTATAGCCTTAGGCTTACATGGGTAGACTCAAGAGTATGGTGTGGTATTTGTCATCCTTTCAAGTAGTAAACCTATGGCTAAGGTTATGAGTATAGTCACTTGGTCATCTTTATATCTTAACAACTATTCAAATCAAATGCGGATATTTTAACAAAACACTCCGGGTGGTGGTGTATTACCCATAGGAACAAAGTATCATCCATCTGAAATGCAGCGACTGATCCTTGTCTTCTCCAATGGCTGACATCAGGGCGTCACAGGGCAACCACCATACAGAGTTGGTGTAGTTGAATAAATATTTTCTGTTGTAAATGGATCAACTTTAAAGGGGTTGTCAAACATAATATCGTTTTTTAAATACCCCCCTGAGTGGGCCTGTCGAAGGAAGTCTTAGGCACTTTCACACTTGCGGCAGGACGGATCCGACAGGCTGTTCACCCTGTCGGATCCGTCCTTCCGCTATTTCGCCGTGCCGCCGGACCACCGCTCCGTCCCCATTGACTATAATGGGGGCGGAGCTTCGGCGCACCACGGCGAAAGGCCGCCGGACTGAAAGTCCTGCATGTCCGACTTTTTAGTCTGGCGGCCTCTCACTGCGAACTGCCGTACTGCGCCAGAGCTCCGCCCCTGTCCCCATTATAGTCAAAGGAAATGAAGCGGCGGCACAGCAAAACAGCGGAAGGACGGATCCGACAGGGTGAACAGCCTGTCGGATCCGTCCTGCCGCAAGTGTGAAAGTAGCCTAAGACTTCCTTCGACAGGCCCAACTCTGTATGGTGGTTGCCCTGTGACGCCCTGATGTCAGCCATTGGAGAAGACAAGGATCAGTCGCTGCATTTCCGATGGATGATACGGATCCGTCCTGCCGCAAGTGTGAAAGTACCTTTACTTATCTGCTCCCCGAAGCTTTGTTCTGACTCCTTGGGTCCACCGATGTCTTCAACTACACCTCAGTCTCTGCATGTAAACCTCCATCTTTCTTATAAAGGAAGCTTTGGGAAGGGCTTTCCTGAGTGCTGACCCGACGATCCCTAGAACAAGGAGAGAGAAGCGCTCGCATAGCGTGCTCTCTCTTCTCATTGCAGGAGATGTAAGCGAGATGGGCCCTTAGACTTTCTAATGAGTCCGTAGAGCGCGCTATGCAAGTGTTTCTCTTTCCTCATTCTTGCAATCGGTGGGGGGTCTCAGCACTAAGTCCCCCACCGAGCAGAACTTTTGGTATGGAATATTATATTTTTTCTGAAAACACAGTGACCCTTTAAGTGTGCCAGCAAATGTGATGGGTGTGGGGAAATTTCCTTCGTATTACTCATTAGAGCCAAATGTCTACTACTTCTATTTGACACGGCTGTGTGCACAGAGCCTTGGAAATGTCCTTATGGGGCATTTACATGACCGTATTTTCGGCCCGCATTCGATCTACAGTTTTTGCGGATCAGATGCGGACCCTTTCATTTCAATAGGTCCGCAAAAGATGCATTCACCACATCATGTCCGTTAAGTTGCCCCACAAAAAAATAGAACATGTATTATTCTCGTCCATTTTGCGGACAAGAATAGGCATTTCTAACAAAGAGCGGGATGTGCTTATCTGCAAAATGCAGACCGCAAAACTGATACGATCACGTGAACCCCCCCTTATAAACACAAGTCAGGAGTGCGTCTACAAGAGGATGGAAAATTTGTCCCAAATTTGCTAATTGACCATTTGTACTACAGTCTCCTAGATGCGACCACTTTGTCTCTCCTAGTCAGTCAGCTGAGAGGGGTACTCCTTTTAGAGGGTGCACACACCATATCTTTTTTTTTTTGTTAATGCCCCTGTAGTAAATTAACGGAATCTCTGTTGTATTCATATTGAATTTGAAAACCATAATAAAACAGGTAGAATACTAGCGCCATGGAGAAAGAGCTCAGGATATGTGGTCTCTCATCAGACGTTTATCTGCATCATGGATGATGATAGACAGACCTGCTCCTTTTATGACCTTCAACCTCTCTGTTGCCATCTGACTTTGCCACCTTCGCCTGACCCCTGGTGACACTTCCAATCTTTCACCTGGGCTTTTATGTAATTTGCAATGCTTTCAGTAAGCCTAATTCAGCATCAACACTCAAAATTGCTGGAGCCTCCATTGTCTTGTGTCTGACTCCAAGCTCTTTAAATGGCATGTGAATAAACTAGCTAGTATTTACACTTTAGGTTTTGATACTTTAGGTATTGTAACCAGCACTAACCAGGTGGTGCCCTCATACCATGTATTAGGCTTGTGCAACTTTCTATATGTCACCTTTTAACATATAGAAAAAGCTCAAGATTTCAAAATTCTTATCTAAAAATCACAGAATCCCAATATTTCATTGCATGTAATTAAACATTTAGAATAGCCACTGGTATCATATGCAACAATATGGTATTGCTGGCCCTGCCTTCCATCAGTTTGGACTCAACTACAAAACAGGGCCACTTTTAGTATTTTTTACAGGTCCACTTTAATTCCCAGTCCGCCCCCTGCTCTAGCCTGAGAGCCCCAAGAAAATAGAAGAATACTAGAGGGCACTCTGTCGTCTTTGAAGTCGTTGAAAAGGTTTATTCAGTAAGAAAGATGCTGGTCTTTCTAATATACCTTATTTCTGTGTAGGTATTGTCTAGCAATCACTGATGCTGCCTGGTAGGGTTGATCATGCTGATTGAAACTATACCTTTCTTTTGTCTGTATGTTAAACAGCTGCAGAGATGTCTGCATTTCCAGAGCTTACTATATTGAGAACTAGCAGAAGGACCCGGCTTCGTGCAGGTTTATTTCATCGATTGCATTTAATGTTTGTGTGTGTCGTTAAAAGATATCCCCCATAATAGTGACCTCTACAGTACCCCGCCCCTCTAACAGTGAACTCCACAGCCCCCCCACCCCTTAACACTGACCCCCCCCCTACAGTGCCCCTCCACTTTAAAATGGGACCTCCACAGCAGCCCATCCCCTTAACTTTGACCTTCACAGCAGCATGCCCCTTTAACAGTGAGCTTCACAGCACCCCACTCCCTTGACAGTGACCTCCTCAGGGCCCGCCCCCTTAACAGTGACCTCCACAGTACCCTGCTGCCTTAACAGTGACTTCACAGTACCCTGCTGCCTTAACAGTGACCTCACAGTACCCTGCTGCCTTAACAGTGACCTCACAGTACCCTGCTGCCTTAACAGTGACCTCACAGTACCCTGCTGCCTTAACAGTGACCTCACAGTACCCTGCTGCCTTAACAGTGACCTCACAGTACCCTGCTGCCTTAACAGTGACCTCCACAGTACCCTGCTGCCTTAACAGTGACCTCCACAGTATCCCCGCTGCCTTAACAGTGACCTCACAGTACCCTGCTGCCTTAACAGTGACCACACAGTACCCTGCTGCCTTAACAGTGACCTCACAGTACCCTGCTGCCTTAACAGTGACCTCACAGTACCCTGCTGCCTTAACAGTGACCTCACAGTACCCTGCTGCCTTAACAGTGACCTCACAGTACCCTGCTGCCTTAACAGTGACCTCACAGTACCCCCGCTGCCTTAACAGTGACCTCACAGTACCCCCGCTGCCTTAACAGTGACCCCACAGTACCCCCGCTGCCTTAACAGTGACCTCACAGTACCCTGCTGCCTTAACAGTGACCTCCAAGTACCCCGCTGCCTTAACAGTGACCTCACAGTACCCTGCTGCCTTAACGGTGACCTCACAGTACCCTGCTGCCTTAACGGTGACCTCACAGTACCCTGCTGCCTTAACAGTGACCTCCACAGTACCCCGCTGCCTTAACAGTGACCTCACAGTACCCCGCTGCCTTAACAGTGACCTCACAGTACCCTGCTGCCTTAACAGTGACCTCCAAGTACCCCGCTGCCTTAACAGTGACCTCACAGTACCCCGCTGCCTTAAGTGACCTCACAGTACCCTGCTGCCTTAACAGTGACCTCACAGTACCCCGCTGCCTTAACAGTGACCTCCTCAGGGCCCGCCACCTTAACAGTGACCTCCACAGTACACCGCCGCCTTAACATTGACCTCCTCAGGGCCCACCCCCTTAACAGTGACCTCCACAGTACCCCGCTGCCTTAACAGTGACCTCCACAGCGCCCTGTCCCTTTAATGCTAAGGCTACAAGACGACATGTGTTGCGCAACATTTTGTCTCAACAATTTTTATAATAGGCTACAGTGTCGCACTGCGACATGTGACATACTGCGACACGACAGTGGCAAAAAATCCATCCAAGATGGATTTTTCTGCGACTGTCGCATCATGTCACATGTCGCAGTGTGACACCATAGACTATCATTATAGAAATTGTCAGTCGAGATTGGTGCGACATCAATGTCGCAGTGTAGTTGTGCCCTATGTGTAGTGCGACTTATTGTCATCGTGTAGCCCTAGCCTAAAGCTGACCTACAGCAGTGAAGAAAAATGGCTGGGTTGTTATGAAAACCTGGAGTAAAACTGTGTGTATGTGGAGACTAAGGGCCTGCGAGCCTCTATTGGCTGATAAGGGACATGTCACCGTGTGTATGGCAGTGTGGAGATTTCTTTCCAGGTAGCAAGGTATGTGTATACCAAGTTTTGTTGAAATCGATGGTTTCTTTTTTGAGTGATCACGGAACATACATACACACACATATATACGTCCTTCTTTATATATATAGATAGATAGATAGATAGAGATATATATAGATAGATAGATAGAGATTTGAACCTGGGACTTCTGCATCCAATGCTGACCACTTACCTCTCGGCTACAGCCTTATCATATTGAGAAGAGTGGTTTTCCATACTTAGAAATCTAATATATATCTATATATATATATATATATATATATATACACACAGTCAGGTCCATAAATATTGGGACATGGACACAATTCAAAAAATTTGGGCTCTATACACCACTATGAATTTGAAATTAAACAAACAATATGTGCTTTAATTTGAGGGTATTTACATCCAAATCAGGTGAACGGTGTAGGAATTACAACAGTTTGTATATGTGCCTCCTACTTGTTAAGGGACCAAAAGTAATGGGACAATTGGCTTATCAATGTCACCACCAGATCTTTGAGAAGTTCTGATAGACGTTCTTCAGTACCTCCTGCATGATCTTCTTTTGTTTTGCTTTCGTTTTGACATCTCTCCTCCCTCTCCCTCTCATCTATTAGCAGTGATTGCCTCCCTATATATCTCCTCCCCATACTGCCTCACCTTGCGGTTTATATTACATCTTGGATTGTGTTCTCTGCTAGACGTTGCTACAGCTGGGTTTTCAGATAAGTCTATTTCTGTATTTGTTGTTTTCCTGTTGGCTTGGTTCTAGGTGACCCTGACTCCCTCTGTATTAAGTGCAGGGAGCTGGTGGTCGTGTCCCCTCACTATCATAGGGTTTGCAGGTGTCATTCAGTCTAGGTACATGGACATGCAACCTTCTATCACTGAGATCTTTGCATGGGCTGAGAAGACAGGGAGAGCTTCAGGGCTTTAATAGGGGTCACCCTTTTGTTCCTTAGTTTTGGATCAAGCCAGTCGGATCCTTATTTGTAACTTCTTGTTTTCTGTTACACCATCCGTGACACTCAGCTGTTCCATGGCCAGGTGTGTGTTATTCCCTCATTATCCCAATTACAGTGAGCAGATAAAAGGTCCAGAGTTAATTTCAAGTGTGCTATTTGCATTTGGAATCTGTTACTGTCAACTCTCAAGATGAGATCCAAAGAGCTGTCACTATCAGTGAAGCAAGCCATCATTAGGCTGAAAAAACACAAC
Organism: Bufo gargarizans; assembly: GCF_014858855.1. NCBI lineage: Eukaryota > Metazoa > Chordata > Amphibia > Anura > Bufonidae > Bufo > Bufo gargarizans. The sequence continues at coordinate 91,394,458 of NC_058089.1, read as the reverse complement.
AAACCCATCAGAGAGATAGCAAAAACATTAGACGTGGCCAAAACAACTGTTTGGAACATTCTTAAAAAGAAGGAACACATCGGTGAGCTCAACAACACCAAAAGTCCCGGAACACCACGGAAAACAGCTGTGGTGGAAGACCGAAGAATTATTTCCCTGATGAAAAAAAACACCCTTCACAACAGTTGGCCAGATCAAGAACACTCTCCAGGAGGTAGGTGTATGTGTGTCAAAGTCAACAATCGAGAGAAGACTTCACCAGAGGGAATACAGAGGGTTCACCACAAGATGTAAACCATTGGTGAGCCTCAAAAACAGCAAAGCCAGATTAAGGTTTGCCAAACGACACCTAAAAAAAGCCTTCACAGTTCTGGAACAACATCCTATGGACAGATGAGACCAAGATCAACTTGTACCAGAGTGATGGGAAGAGAAGAGTATGAAGAAGGAAAGGAACTGTTCATGATCCTAAGCATACCACCTCATCAGTGAAGCATGGTGGTGGTAGTGTCATGGCTTTGGCATGTATGGCTGCCGATGCAACTGGTTCTCTTGTATTTATTGATGATGTGACTGCTGACAAAAAAAGCAGGATGAATTCTGAAGTGTTTCGGGCAATATTATCTGCTCATATTCAGCCAAATACTTCAGAACTCATTGGACGGCACTTAATGGTGCAGATGGACAATGATCCAAAGCATACTGCAAAAGCAACCGAGGAGTTTAAGGGAAAGAAGTGGAATGTTATGCAATGGCCAAGTCAATCACCTGACCTGAACCTGATTGAGCATGCATTTCACTTGCTGAAGACAAAACTGAAGGGAAAATACCCCAAGAACAAGCAGGAACTGAAGACAGTTGCAGTAGAGGCCTGGCAGAGCATCACCAGGGATGAAACCCAACGTCTGGTGATGTCTATGCGTTCCAGACTTCAGGCTGTAATTGACTGCAAAGGATTTGCAACCAAGTATTAAAAAGTGAATGTTTGATTTATGATTATTATTCTGTCCCATTACTTTTGGTCCCTTGACAGGTGGGAGGCACATATGCAAACTCTTGTAATTCCTGCACCGTTTACCTGATTTGGATGTAAATACCCTCAAAATAAAGCTGACAGACTGCAGTTAAAGCACATCTTGTTCGTTTCATTTCAAATTCATTGTGGTGGTGTATAGAGCCCAAAATTTTAGAATTGTGTCGGTGTCCCAATATTTATGGACCTGACTGTATGTATGTATATATACAGTACAGACCAAAAGTTTGGACACCCCTTCTCATTCAAAGATTTTTCTTTATTTTCATGACTATGAAAATTGTAGATTCACACTGAAGGCATCAAAACTATGAATTAACACATGTGGAATTATATACATAACAAAAAAGTGTGAAACAACTGAAAATATGTCATATTCTAGGTTCTTCAAAGTAGCCACCTTTTGCTTTGATTACTGCTTTGCACACTCTTGGCATTCTCTTGATGAGCTTCAAGAGGTAGTCACCTAAAATGGTCTTCCAACAGTCTTGAAGGAGTTCCCAGAGATGCTTAGCACTTGTTGGCCCTTTTGCCTTCACTCTGCGGTCGAGCTCACCCCAAACCATCTTGATTGGGTTCAGGTCCGGTGACTGTGGAGGCCAGGTCATCTGGTGCAGCACCCCATCACTCTCCTTCATGGTCAAATAGCCCTTACACAGACTGGAGGTGTGTTTGGGGTCATTGTCCTGTTGAAAAATAAATGATGGTCCAACTAAACGCAAACCGGATGGAATAGCATGCCGCTGCAAGATGCTGTGGTAGTCATGCTGGTTCAGTATGCCTTTAATTTTGAATAAATCCCCAACAGTGTCACCAGCAAAGCACCCCCACACCATCACACCTCCTCCTCCATGCTTCACGGTGGGAACCAGGCATGTAGAGTCCATCCGTTCACCTTTTCTGTGTCGCACAAAGACACAGTGGTTGGAACCAAAGATCTCAAATTTGGACTCATCAGACCAAAGCACAGATTTCCACTGGTCTAATGTCCATTCCTTGTGTTCTTTAGCCCAAACAAGTCTCTTCTGCTTGTTGCCTGTCCTTAGCAGTGGTTTCCTAGCAGATATTCTACCATGAAGGCCTGATTCACACAGTCTCCTCTTAACAGTTGTTCTAGAGATGTGTCTGCTGCTAGAACTCTGTGTGGCATTGACCTGGTCTCTAATCTGAGCTGCTGTTAACCTGCGATTTCTGAGGCTGGTGACTCGGATGAACTTATCCTCCGCAGCAGAGGTGACTCTTGGTCTTCCTTTCCTGGGGCGGTCCGCATGTGAGCCAGTTTCTTTGTAGCGCTTGATGGTTTTTGTGACTGCACTTGGGGACACTTTCAAAGTTTTCCCAATTTTTCGGACTGACTGACCTTCATTTCTTAAAGTAATGATGGCCACTCGTTTTTCTTTACTTAGCTGCTTTTTTCTTGCCATAATACAAATTCTAACAGTCTATTCAGTAGGTCTATCAGCTGTGTATCCACCTGACTTCTCCACAACACAACTGATGGTCCCAACCCCATTTATAAGTCAAGAAATCCCACTTATTAAACCTGACAGGGCACACCTGTGAAGTGAAAACCATTTCAGGTGACTACCTCTTGAAGCTCATCAAGAGAATGCCAAGAGTGTGCAAAGCAGTAATCAAAGCAAAAGGTGGCTACTTTGGAGAACCTAGAATATGACGTATTTTCAGTTGTTTCACACTTTTTTGTTATGTATATAATTCCACATGTGTTAATTCATAGTTTTGATGCCTTCAGTGTGAATCTACAATTTTCATAGTCATGAAAATAAAAAAAACTCTTTGAATGAGGTGTTTCCAAACTTTTGGTCTGTAATGTGTGTGTGTGTGTGTGTGTGTGTGTGTGTGTGTGTATATATATATATATATATATATATATATATATATACACACACACACACACATACACGTAGATAGATGGATATAGATAGATTTCTAGCCATGTCATTCAAGGGGAGAGGGGAGTGTGCAGAACACAGGGGGGTGTTACAAGAGCAATGCCCCAAGGATTGTGCCCCACCCTCTGGTGCTAGGAGACAGTGAGGTTGGTTTGTGGCTGCTGGGTCCCGTTGCCTGCTAGAGCGGTTTGGGGGCACGACGGTCCCGCACAGTGCCGCGCCAAAGTTAGAGTAGGTCCCCACTTGAAGAGGCAGCCTTGTCGTGGTAAGTGGGCCTATGCTCTTTGATCAAACTGTATACTAATGCCTCCTAATAGTGCATAGCAATTTATTGATAATGGTGCTGTATAGCCATGTTTTATCATGCTTAAATTTTAAACAGTTATTATATCAAAAGCATAGTAATGAGGATATGCGATCCTGATTCTCTCTCCCATATTGAATGCTTTTTATTTATTACTTATACCATTACTGTCTGGCACAATATTTATCAGTTACCACTCCTGTCCCATGCTAGATGGCATGTTTGTGTGGGTGTATGTCTGCTTGTATGTATGTTTTAAAAGGGCACCTGTCACATTGAATAAAGTGTCTGAGCCGAAAGCAGCATATTATAGAGCAGGAAGAGCTGAGAAGATTGAGATATAGTTTTATTGGGAAATATTCAGTAAAATGTGTAATTTATACATTTATGTCTGTGCACATTCTGGCTTTTGGAGTCAAGGAGGCGGTCTTATTAGTGATTGGCAGCTGTCTGTATACACAGTCATAGAGGGAAGGTTGTCGATCACTGATAGGACCGACTCCTGGACTTCAAAGCCCAGAATGAGCAGGAATTTACATAAATAATTTACAAGTTTTACTGAATCTTTTCCCATAAAACTATATCTCCTCCTGCTCTATAACGGGCTGCCTGCGGATTATGTCGCATTTTCCTGGTGACAGGTTCCCTTTAATATCTAATATATTCAATTAATAAAGATGTACTGGTATTTTTACAATATGTTTTGTGGTGTTATAGTTCATGACCTCATTGTTTGTAGTTATGCCCCATATTGTATCAGTTCACTGGTCATTAAGGAGTTAAAGGTGAAGTAATTTCTTTCCTTTAATACCGTTTTTAAAACTTTCTGACAACTCCCTTAAGCTTTATTTGGATAAAACTAGAAAATGCCTTTAACCCCTTAAAGAGGCAAGAACTTAACCCTTACCCAAAGCATAAGGGGATAAGTGTTTGATCAGCGGGGGTGCGACTACTGGGAGCAGTTCCCCCATTTGAATTGAGTAACACACACGCATGCATGTCCACCGCTCCATTCAACTCTGAGGCTGCTTGAAATAAGCAAATGGAGCAGTGGCAACTCCATACAAATTAGGGAACACAATAAAATGATCAGTGGGGCCCCAGTGGTTGGAGCCCCTGCTGATCTGAAACGTATCCCCTATCCTGTGGATAGTAAAGTAACAGTCACCGAGAGTCTTCAATAAATGGGCGGGCTCCAACATGGCCCTCGGCCGGCGCCCATTTGATACAAATAGAGGTGATGGTAGCAAGACATCTTAGGCCGAATGCACGCGGCCGAGAGCGGTCCGTGGTATGCCGGGCTGGATTCCTGTTCAGAGCAGGAGCGCACGGCGTCATTGGTTGCTATGGCGCCGTGCACTCCTGCTCTGAACAGGAATCCAGCCCGGCATACCACGGACCGCTCTTGGCCGAGGAACACGGCCGTGTGCATTCAGCCTTTACCCTGATTATATCATCAGTGGAGCTGAGCTCTCTGTTCCAAAGATGAGTGTTCTCTACTCTCCTGGCCCCTCCTAGCCCCACCTAAAGGTTAGGCTACTTTAACACCTGCGTTTAGGTGCGGATCCGTCTGGTATCTGCACAGACGGATCCGCACCTATAATGCAAACGCTGGTATCCGTTCAGAACGGATCCGTCCTGACTTACATTGAAAGTCAATGGGGGACAGATCCGTTTACAATTGCACCATATTGTGTCCATGTAAACGGATACGTCACCATTGACTCCGCATCGCCAGGTTGACACCAAAACGCTGCAAGCAGCATTTTGGTGTCCGCCTTCATTCAGAGCGGAATGGAGGCGAAACGGAGCCAAACTGATGCATTCTGGACGGATCCTTATTTATTCAGAATGTATTAGAATGCAAACTGATTCGTTTTGGACTGCTTGTGAGAGCCCTGAAACGGATCTCACAGGCGGACCCAGAAACGGCAGTGTGAAAGTAGCCTTAGTATGCATGTACAGTTACCTCATCCTGTAAAAATGCAGGCTGGTATAGACATCACTAAATAACTTCATTAAAGGGAGTCTGTCACCACATTTCAGCATATTAGACCGATCAAATAGGGTTATATGATCCACCCAGAACTTAAAAACGGTACCTTTGTTGTAGAAAACGGACTTTTCTTTTTGCCGAAAATGAACTTATAAGATTATGTTCTGAGCCCTCTCAAGTGCCCAGGGCGGTCTCTCAATCCTCGGAGCCCCAGGCAGCACCTCCTCAACGGCTCATAACCCCGCCCTCCGTGCGCCTCTGCCCGCCCGTTTACTCCCCTCCCCTGTCCTTCTCCACTGTGGCTGTGCGGTCCAAATCGTAGCGGGCCCATGCGCAGTAGGTATTGCGATGCCCTGCCAGGAGCGGGCATCGCATTGAGCATGCGCCCGCTACGATTTGGACCGCACAGCCACAGTGGAGAAGGACAGGGGAGGGGAGTAAACGGGCGGGCAGAGGCGCACGGAGGGCGGGGTTATGAGCCGTTGAGGAGGTGCTGCCTGGGGCTCCGAGGATTGAGAGACCGCCCTGGGCACTTGAGAGGGCTCAGAACATAATCTTATAAGTTCAATTTCGGCAAAAAGAAAAGTCAGTTTTCTACAACAAAGGTACCGTTTTTAAGTTCTGGGTGGATCATATAACCCTATTTGATCGGTCTAATATGCTGAAATGTGGTGACAGACTCCCTTTAAGTTAAAGAGGAACAACCAAATAAAAACCTCACTTTACAAGTGTCAAGCCTCTTATCATTAGGGCCCACAGGAATTTCTAAAAGAGAAGGCTTACAATATCAGATCGGGAGAATCCAACTCCCAACACCTCCACTGATCAGATAATTGGGGGGGCCGCAGTGCTCACTGTCCCCTTCACCATTTACTGGGCACTTAGTCTGTATATATTGTAATTGTAATGACTGTACCTCAAGTTTTAATATTAATTGGTTCTGGAACGTCCATTGTATGACAAAACTATTGTAACTCGAGTCTATCCATAACTCTATGGAAAACTAGTAATTGGTTCAAAGCCCCAAAATGTCATACTAGAAAATAATAAAAATAAGCAGATAACTGAGATAGGTAAGGAAAGTCCGCACATATTACCGTCAGGAATAGACACTGGAAGCTTCTTTGGGTTGCTGTATAGTACACAGTGTACCAGAAAAATATAAGGGAGCCGTCATCAACTGACCAAAAAAGCAGCTCATTCTGGCACTGATAGAGGGCAGTAGAGGACATGTAGTGCCGCACTGTACTGAGAGGGTAGATACTAGACACCAATGCAATGGTTTTATCAGAAAAATGGCCAAATTGGTTGGATCTGCTTCTGAGCTGTTCTTTGTTGAGTCTTATTTCAACTTACGATGGTCCAGGAAAGACCTTTGTATGTTGCAAATATTGTATCCTGGGGCCATTGTATATTGAGGGAGCACTGCACTTGGTCCTGTAGTTCTCTGCAACTCAGTATTATTCAGGTGGCACAGGCGCTACAAGACAGATAAGTGATGGCGCCGGTGTTCTGCCACTTTTCTATACCCGGAGAAAAGTCTATACCAGGAAGTGATGTAGCTGCACCGGAAGTCACGTGGACGCGTTGGAATCAGCTGGAGGAGGGAGGTGTGCGCGCTATAGTATAGTAATCTGGCAGAACGCCGCGAGCCCGTAATCTACATTAATTTGTACGCTCGCCACACATCGGGCTCGGCCTCACTGCGCTCGGCATTTGCTAAAACTAACTCTATGCCGCCATTGATGGTAAAGAAAGAGATGGATAGTAAAGAAATGGAGGGCTGGGAAAATGCAGGGGCATTCTGCCAGATCAACATACTGTAGCCGAATGCGCTTGCGCAGCGCGCACACCCCCTCCTCCAGCTGATTCCAGCGCGTCCACGTGACTTCCGGTGCAGCTACATCACTTCCGGGTATAGACTTTTCTCCGGGTATAGAAAAGTGGCAGAACACTGGGAGTCAGACCCTTTAAACGTCTGGGAAAAACCCCTTTAGGCCAACTTCACATGTTGCGAATTACGTGCAGTTTTTGCGTGTGGATTCCTGAGTGGAATAACTGCAGCATAGTCCAGTACCAGCAAATCTCATGTACGCTTTGTAGATTTTTTCTGTGCGGAAATTGACCTGCCATGGGGATTTCACAGTTTTCCAATGATAGGTGAGCTCTGCGGCAAAACCGCATCAAATCCGCATCAAAAACTGCTGTTAGAAATGGTAGATTTTGGTGCGGATATGCTGCAGAAACGCACTGAAATCTGTGCAGATTATTTGCACGTTGACCTGCACTCATGTGAAGGTACCCTTAAAGAACTTTTGACACTGAAATGGTTACAGCCACTTGTGTTAGGGTCCATTCACATGGGTCAATGCACAGGACAATGATTAGGAAAGAACAGTTCATTCCGGATCATTGCCTGCCCGTTCAGCTGTATTCACATGCAGCAGTCATTCCCTCTGATATAGGGATGAACGATCGCTACTGTGATCATTCATTCTAATGCAGAATTGTTGTTTGTTGACAGCACATCTTTCTTTACTCGGGAGGTTTTGCTGATTACAAACAATGCTGCATAAAAGACACCTTTACACAAGGGCATTCGTGCGAGTGTTTGTCCCTGATAATTGTCCTAATCCTCGGCCTGTGTAAAAGGGACCTTACACAGGGCTCCTGTCATGCTAAGCCTTTGTCACAAGTTTATGCGCTATGCTTTCTGATTTGGAGGTGTACATGCTGTAGATGTTGTATTACCCTTGTACCGTTCTTTATGTTGGGCATCATCCTTCTTTGAATAAGGTCAAGTTCTGTTTAATCTCTGTCCTTAGGTGTTCACTCTAAGAGATTGCACCTTCAGTAATCATGTGTAGGGTCTCTTGTGGCACATTCTCCACTCTGTGTCCTTTTAGCGGTAATTCCCCGGTGAATGGATTAAGAACATATGTATAATTACATTGATGCCTTAGTCCCTGAATTCTCTGCGGGCAATCTTCTTAATTTTACTGACATTAAGCTTCATCTGTATCAGCAATGCTCCCAGGAGAGGGACTAAAGATTTCTAGTTTACTAAGGTAATCCTCACCGAAGCCTTATGCTGCATTTCTGTTTGATCATTTTTATTTTTTATTTTTATTACACAGGATCGACACCTTTGGGCCTAAGCTACATACTTGTGCTTTCTAATGGATCTACAGTGGTGCTCATGATCCTGTTTCATAGGCCGTATTCCAACTTTAAGCACAGCGCCAGGTCTCCTATGCAGTATAATTAAGGTGTTGGCCAGGAAATGTTACCAAGCATTCTATATCATTTTCTTGTACTTCTTTATTACAAGTTTTTGGGCCGTTTTAACGGTTATTGAAGCCATTCCCCCCACTCAGCCAGCTTCCTGTGAGGTGTAGATGGCACTCCTCTCCATAAGATGGCGACAGATGGAGGAGCATGTGACCGAAACCTCGTCATACCTCTTGCATTGGAACACCACTTGTGTCTCATGGGAGGAGACGTTTTGGTCACATGCCCGTCCATCTGTAGCCATGTTATGAATGGGGGTGCTGTCCAAACTGGGGTGGCTTCCAGGAACTTAAAGTGGCCCTGGAAAAAATACTAAAAGTGGCCCCGTTTTGTAGTCGAGTCCAAATTGATGGAAGGCAGGGCCAATACAAGTAGGCGGGATCCAGCAATATCATATTGCTGCACATTATACCACCCCAACGGAGCCAAATACTATAGTCCATCACAAAATACTGCCGCCAGCAGCACAAAATACAACTCAAAAAACTTCCACTGGCAGGCCGTGAGGAGGATTCAGGCGGCCCCCTGGGCATCAGCCCACCGGGAAATTTCCCTGTAAGGTCTATGGCCAATCAGCCCCTGGTGGCTTCAGTAACCATCAGAACAGCCCAGAACTTGTACTGAAGATACTTATGTTATTGACATATAATGCCTGGTAATATTTCCCTAGTATAAAGTTGATAAACTGGTCAACTTCTTTAAAGACTGGCTTCTGCACAGAATGGTTTTCATTTGTAAGAGCCATGACATTATTTCTGGTGCTATAGCTGTATGAAGTCTTGCTTTTTGGTGGGATTAATTGTATTTTAGAAATACGAATTCTATGCCACCACCATTAGGGGGTGCTAAGGAGTCTATTCATTCTATAAACAGTACTCATTAAGCTCCTTGTCTCCCTCTAGTGGTGACTGCAGACCACCAGCATGTTAGATTTTTAATGTATATCTATGCAGTGAATTTGGAGCTCTGTGTATTAAGATATTATTTGGCACAGAATTTTGAACTTATTTAGTTAAAAAAAAAAGTTTATGGAAATTCACTAGAAGTTAGGTTTTTGGAAGGGAGATGATTGTTGGTTATGGTTTTCTTTGGTTTCAGGGAAAGGTCATTTGTAAACCATCAGTAGACGGTGACATCTGATGTGTAATTAGCTTTCAAGTGCCGTCCGTCGCTTCTGACGCACCATGCTTACTAACAATTCTGCCGTTCCTCCTTTATTTTCCAGCTTTCAACATCAATTACTCCACATGCCCCTGCCTCCCTCCCGGTGTTAATTATAACCCTACAAGCCAGTTACAGTTAATTTTACAGCCTAGCATATTGTCTCTCCAAGGCACCCAAGCGGCTCATAAATTATCTTTGAAAGTAAAAAGTAATTCGGGGAGCTGGTTACGAAAATTCAATCTATCTCGCTTAGGTGGTGCAGCTGCTGCTGTCAACCACATAGCACTGGGGAGAAAAAAAAATTGGGCTCGGTTTCGATTGTTGGGGGGGAACAGTCCGTTCGATTGGTGCCAGTGTCCACGATAACCGACGAAGCGAACAGATGAGTCTCAAGCAACCCGACCATGACTCTTTTAGGCTTCGGCTACACAGAGACATGTGTCGCAGAAAAGTCGCGCAGCGTTATGACATGTCTCTTGACGCCACATATTACGAAGCATGTTATCATAGAAGGGAGTTTTTTAGGAGTGTGATAAATTACAAAAAAATAATACTGTAAAAAACACAATGGGCCATATGTCCTATTTTTTCCGTATTTAAAGGCAATGCTACGAGCATCTGTTTTCTAGCTGGCATCTGACAGTGGTGCAGCAATAAGGCGCCCAGTGGTTGGCCAGTTAAGTGGTAGCTGGAGCAGGTGAGCTTCTTCAGGGCTGTCTCCATGCATTACCTTCCAAGAGACTGCTCTGTATTTTTTGCTGCGTTTCTGTACAAGCAAACAGCTGTGCTGGATTTTTTGCTGCTATACATCATGAGAATGTCCCGCTCATAATAGCCAAGCAAATGATGCGGATGCAAACCTTTGTCTCCCCGAGCCAGCAGCGCGGTGATGTATTTGCTGTAGCCACATTGAGAATGAATGCCGGGGCAATCTGTCTTTATCAGCGACAAATACATCTTATCTGAGGTGCTCTGCTCTGTGTCAACTCTGAGTATATTACAGCTTCTTCTTGGCAGCAGGAAGAATAATCTATGGGGGTAGTCACCGGGCTGCTTTTCTAGGTGAAGGACATGGTTTAAACCTTTTTATGTTATCATAAATAATACTCGGCTGAGCACGATGAGAAAAATAGAAAAACATTTTGTTTTAGAAAAAGATGAACGTATGATATCAGAAGACTATGCTGTCATGTGTTTGGGCGGACAGTTACATCATGGGGTTATGAATGTCCTGCACAATCTCTCTACATGTGATAGGACCATTATTTCTGTACAAATCTATATAGTTTTACTGACTTACTATGACTTTTGTTGTTTTATATCTTTATTCTATTGATTTATATAGTGAATACATATTCAACAGCGCTGTGTATAGTTTGTCGTTGGTCCCTGTCACCATTGGGCTTCACAATCAAATATTCAAATTAATCTTGAATGGATGGGTTTTAACTATGGGCGTGTTGTACCTGTTTAAAAAAATTATCGTACCTGCTCGTACTTCTGGTTCCCTTCACTGGTTTTCAGGACAGATGGGGTCACATGGCAATGACTGGCCTCAGAGGTGTCCCCACCGCTGGGTCATTTGCCGCTTGGAGACACATCAACGCTGAGGCACATCACTGCTGTGCAGGTGACCCCATCCATCCGGTAGTAACAGGCCAGAGTTTGGAACATTGCAGAACGCACCTCATGGAGCCGGAACAAGGTAGCGAGGAGCAAGCGAGTATGTTTTTTTTTTTTTCAACAGGTACACCACACTGCTGGCCCAATCTGGACAACCGCATTATGTTACATGTACAGCCCTGGGAGGATCTTTAAAGATGGTGCCTGCTCACGAGCCCAACGGGTGCCATCGCCGCTGGGTGCCTGTTGTGGTCAAACGTGACCACTGCAAAAACAAAACATGAGCTTGCGCTCCCAGGCCTGCAGTTGCTCCTCCTAGTGGGGATTGGGGACGCCGGATGCAGTGTGCGCAGCCTCGGTGCTCTTGAATGATCTGAGGCTGTCGTGGATATGTTCTTATGGAGACCCTGCCTGTGGCTGTATAGGAACATAGAGAAATTTTCATATCCAATGTTAGTGCACTTTTAAAAAGTGTAAAAAATAAATAAATAAAAAAATTGTAATCAAGTACCCTTTCCCAAAAAATAAGCAATAAAAAATAAACTTCATGGGCAACCCTGCATGCAAATATGCCCCTACTAGGGGAAGCAATAGACATTCTCGGTCTGCTCCTGCACTAAACACTTTCAACGCAAGCACAGTAGAAGACAAAAGGGCCATCTTGGAATGACTATGGACATTGGAACTTATTTATATCACTCCCCATGGGCACTAGGATAGCAGCTCCATGTGGCCTAGAGTATGGCGGGAGGTGACTTACCACTTTCTTATACTATTACACGCTAGTGTATGGCATTACTATATCTTGCTTCTATTCTCCAGTCATTTGAGCTTTTTGCTAAATGTAGTGGTAACGGATAGCCAATATTTTTCCAAGATTGTGAACTGTACAAACTCTCCAAAGCACAAATTGTACAAATTCCCCAAAGACTTCACAGGCCAAACAAACTGAAGGAAGTTGTTTTCATAACTAGGATTGCATGGTACATATTTTACTCCGCCAAAGCCAGGATTGGATCCAGAACAGGAAGTATAATATTCTCCTGTCCAAAATCCATTTCTGCTCTTGGCATAAAAAAATAATTTGTAATGGCTGTCCTTCTGAGGGGCCTCCCAACCATAAGTTGATCATTGTTGGTGGTCTGCTGCTCGGCTCCCCATGATCAGCCATTATTGCTGGGCATTTCAGCAGTTTCACTTAAAGCAGCCCTACATATTCAATAACTGTCGACAGCTATCTCTCCCGACTCCGCTATATACATCCACATTCGACTCGGTTCAATGGAGATGGGAGGGAAAGCCACTGCCAGACACCTCTGACAATGGCTCATCTCCCAGGAGAACAAAAGGATATAATAAAAGAATATTAACGTCACCCGATCCGTCTCTTCCCCACATCATCTACAGGGAGAGTCAAGAGCTCCACACACATTAGACTGTTCGCCGAATCTATCTTTCTCCACAGGTACCGCTGACAATACACTAACCAGTATGATGGCCTTAAAGGGTCACTGTACTTTCGCACAATTTCATTTATTTTAATAAAGAATGGTGTAACTGGCACATTTCTAAATCCCTTTATTTAAAAAATATGCCTGCATCCACCTGAAAAAAAAAAAAGCTTTAAAGTCATGGCCATTAGGGGTCTCACTTCCACCTAAGTTACAGTCCAGTGGCTCTTGTCAGACAAGATTCATACCTGGTAACAGAGACACAGAGGATGGCTGAGAACAGTGTGTTTAGGGGGGGGGGGGGGGGGTAGAGCTAGCTGAGATCCTGAGCCTGATAAAAAAGACTGCTTCTGATCATCATTGGAGCACACTGTGTGTCTGTAAGCGTGATTTATCCCTCCTTATCTGTTCTGTGAGCTCCAGAGCAGAAAACGAACATAGTGAGGAGTAAGGTATAGGACATCACAGCAATACTGTGCTGGCAGAAAGGAGACCCCCTGCTTGTGAGAGAAATTCATCTAGCTGTGCAGCTGAAACACAGAATATTATGGATGAAAAAACATTAGGTGAAGCCATAACAGAACTGTTCCTTCACAATTATTATTGTACAAAGACGAACAGCCATTATGTAAACTTTTATTGAAAGCTCAGATACGCTCTTTGCAGTGATTCTTCACTTTGACTAACAGAGGGATGGTCATGAGAGAGGGACCTCCCCTAGTATATCCTAATAGGGCAGATAGAAGCAGGCTGTCTAACGCAGACAACGTCTTGAAGTAAAAATGTGTCTGGGTGATGCAGAAGTTATAACCATTGCTTTATTTTATCGGGGGGCCACCTTGTCTAGTCTGAGGGTCACTTTTTTAGACTTTTCCACTCCCAAGGGCCACATAAATGTAATAACAACAGTATATGGGCGCTTTCACATGAGCACTATTGTTTCCATTGTTCTGTTCCAGTATATAAGTACAGGATTCGACACATACCGGTAACTGCCAGGAACGGAGCTTAAAAGACCCCATTGACTATAATGGGATCCATTAGGTTTTCATTCTTTTTGAACTTTTTTTTTTTTAGTGGGGAGATTTTTCTCCGCTTTTTGAGGGACTCTGTGATGAAGGCCCTGAACGGAGCCTTTATTGTAGATGTGAACCATATATTTCTGATGGGGGTACAGGGCTCAACAGAAAGAATGGAGTCCCTTGCTCCCCTATTCAACACTCAACAGTGATATCTTCTGGAATGAGGATACAGATATATGTGTCCCAATGGTTGGGAGCTGCGCAGAACGACATGGTGGGATGCATGTGGCCCCCAGGATGTAGGTTTTACATCTATTCCTTACATCTTATCCTAGACCACAGAATCCTTGCAATGTATTTTTTAGATTATTCGTAGATAACACTGATCCATACTTTGACCTTTTGCTTTATACACAGCTTTACAGTACCTTTTCCACCTTGTATGGAATCTGTTGTAGTGGATCTATTTGCGGAGGGTCTCTACATTCTACGTATTTCACATACACGCTGACCTTTTCTCACTGGGGTTTTTTTTTCTCTGCCTCAGTCATCAGGAAATGTCTCTCTCTTCTTGGCTTTAGCCAGGGTGGCATTTCTGACAGACGCACAAACAGATGCCCGCCTTGTTGCTAATGACAGGTGATTAGAGGTAGTGAGGGTGCCAAGGTAATTAAACCGCCCTCTGACAGTAACATTTGGCGCCTGGTGTTTTCCAACACTGAGAAAGAATAGGAACGATTGTAGCGTACTCGAGTCCCTTGAAAGGCTCCGAGGATACAGTAATCGCTCCGGAATTAGTAGGTACACAGGGAAATACAGTTTGTACTTCACTTCTTAATAGGTTTATTAAGCAAACAAAAATTGTGTTTGGCTTTTTCCTTGATGTATTTTTATGTAAAGCGGGCACAGTCTTATGACACTTCCATGTTCACGGAATCGCCTTATGTTGGAGGTTGCCTTCACAAAATATTACATTGGAATGTCTGCTAATGTTGCCATGCACACAAATTAAATCGTAGCAAAAATGTTGATAAATCCTGTATTGACTCACGTAGGAAATTTAAAAAATAATAATTTAATGTAATAATATGTTAAAGGGGTTGTCTGGTTTCAGTAGGAGGCCAGCGATTGGCTGCAGCGGTTGTTGTCGGCATGGCGTCACCACTGCAGCCAGGTAACCAGATCCTGGCTCGGAGAACCAGAGCAGTGGCATAGGATATACCAGGTAAGTAACGATCACTTTTTAAAAAAATTGTAGATGGATCCCCTGTGTCATCCTGTTTCCTCCAGAAACTAGACAACCCCTTTAAGGACCTAAGCTAAAGCAGCAGCATTGAAAGACCTAGAATGGAAGTGCAGAGAATGAGGTTAACACCGAGCCTACGGTATAGTTAGAAGTAACTGTCGTGGTGCAGTTCTTGCAAAAACACTGGCAAAGCCACAACCTGGAGTGGTCACAGCGAAAAAAAAAAAGACATGGCCAGTATATTGGAATATACCCTTAGGGGCTAGGAATTGTTTATCGTTAGTATCTGTTCTTTATAAGCATGCCGTTTTACCACTGTTACCAGCTGATGAGTTTTCAACAAATGAAACCATTATCACTGGATGGTGTTAACCTGTTGAAAACACATTAAGCTACTTTCACACCAGAGTTTTTGCTGGATCCGGCGCGGTTCAGCATAAACGCTTCCGTTACTGATAAAACAACAATCTGCATCCGTTATGAATGGATCTAAGCATCAAAACAGAGGCTGGATAGGTCATCAGTATCTAATCGATGGGGGTCCAACACCCGGGACGCCCACTGATCAGCTGTTTGAGAAGGCGTTAGCACCGTGGCCTTTTCCAGCTTTCCCTAGGACATGTGACGTCACAATCATTGGTCACATAACCTAGGCACAGCTCAGCCCCATAGAAGTGTATGGGGCTGAGCTGCGATACTGAGCACCGGTGCCTTCTCAAGCAGCCGATCGACGAGGGTCCCGGTGTTGAACTCCCACCTATCAGATACTGATGACCTATCCATAGTTTCTAACAGAAGTTTTTGGCAGTGAAGGTTTAACCTGAACGTGTGTGACCACCACAGTGAGGTGGACGAGAAGTAAGGAAAAGAGCAAACAGCAGGTGGCGCTATGCAGGTAGATTTTATTGAATAGCTTAGCGGCTATACACAATTTTTGATTACAGAAGTATTCGGATCCAAGAACTGGTTTGAAAAATGTAGAATATGTTCCGTGGGACAACCCCTTTAATTGGGTGTTTCTGCTGCACACATCAGTCCATAAAATCAAGCACACAGCCATATAATCTCCATCGACAAACATTACTAATGGTATGTGCTGTCCTGTCATAGGATGCCACCTCTGTTAAAAGTCAGTTTGTGAGATTTCTCCAGTGCTGGATCTGTTATTACCAAGTGGCAGTGTATAGGAGCAATAACTCCAGCAATCCTTTCCAGAAGAGGCTGATGTAACCACAAATATTAATTTCCATGATTTTGGGATGTCCAATAAAAAGGATGGTCAGGTATCCATATAATTTTGACTATATTAGTGTATCTTTACAGCAGTCAGAGTTCAGTTATTTTGATGGTCAGAAAGTAAAAAAAAAAAAGGTGTTTGGTCCATACTCCAGAACGCTGTATACTTAGCGGTCGTTCTGTGTTTTGCGGCATAGACCCATTCAAGCCACAGTATAAGGAGTTGCCTCCCCTTCCCGTATTCGTCGATCTGTCAGGAGTCGCCTGTCGCAGGTTGCTGGCACTCTGACTTAAATGAACAGCCAAGTCAGCCCCCTCAATTACGACATTACCACAAAGGCTATAGGTGGGTGGTGAAAAGTACAGCGAAACGAAAAGGATGCTCCACTGAAAGACTAGGGCTAATGTCACACAAGCAAGCCCTCCGTCCGGATGTGATGTGTGAATCCTGACCCATTCATTTCAATGGGTCTGTGCACATGTACATTTTTCACACATCATCTTTGCGTTCAAGAAAAATCGCAGCATGTTCTATTTTGTGCGTTTTCCACGCAACCCTGGCCCCATAGAAGTGAAGTGAGAAACTGAAGGCATCCGGATGCAATGCGGTTTTTCTTCACGTATGTGAAAAATGCATGCAATCCGGATACAATCTGTACGGAAAGAACGGAAACACTGAACTTGTGTACAAAACCATCAGTTTTTCTCTGAGCAGACCCGGACTCATTCCGTATCGCTCGTGTGAAACCGGCCTGAGACCCGGTATGCAATAATAACACATGAGGATGATTGAGATGGTTTATAAGTTGTTGTTTTTTCTGTATTATTAAAAGATGAACATTTACTTTGAGGACTCAAGGATTAAAGGGATATTCCCATCACAGACAATGGGGGCATATCATTAGGATATGCCCCCATTGTCTGATAGGTGCGGGTCCCACCTCTGGGACCCACACCTACAATGAGAACGGAGTGGGGAGAGCTGTGGCTGGAGGACCCCAGATCTCCCGGGGTCCGGTCACCACCAAGCACTGCTCCCATAGAAGTGAACTCTGGACCTTTTATCTGCTCACTGTAATTGGTATAATGAGGGAATAACACACACCCGGCCATGGAACAGCTGAGAAGCCAATTGTCCCATTACTTTTGGTTCTTTAACAAGTGGGAGGCACATATGCAAACTGTTGTAATTCCTACACCATTCACCTGATTTGGATGTAAATACCCTCAAATTAACGCTGACAGTCTGCAGTTAAAGCACATCTTTGTTTCATTTCAAATCCATTGTGGTGGTGTATAGAGCCAAAAATGTTAGAATTGTGTCGATGTCCCAATATTTATGGACCTGACTGTATAATATATTATATGTAAATATATTATGGCTAAAACATCAGTAGTAGTTTCCCACATATTATGCATTCATATACACTCACCTAAAGAATTATTAGGAACACCATACTAATACGGTGTTGGACCCCCTTTTGCCTTCAGAACTGCCTTAATTCTATGTTGCATTGATTCAACAAGGTGCTGATAGCATTCTTTAGAAATGTTGGCCCATATTGATAGGATAGCATCTTGCAGTTGATGGAGATTTGAGGGCTGCACATCCAGGGCACGAAGCTCCCGTTCCACCACATCCCTAAGATGCTCTATTGGGTTGAGATCTGGTGACTGTGGGGCCATTTTAGTACAGTGAACTCATTGTCATGTTCAAGAAACCAATTTGAAATGATTCGAGCTTTGTGGCATGGTGCATTATCCTGCTGGAAGTAGCCCTCAGAGGATGGGTACATGGTGGTCATGAAGGGATGGACATGGTCAGAAACAATGCTCAGGTAGCCTGTGGCATTTAAACGATGGCCAATTGGCACTAAGGGTCCTAAAGTGTGCCCAGAAAACATCCCCCACACCATTACACCACCACCAGCCTGCACAGTGGTAACAAGGCATGATGGATACATGTTCTCATTCTGTTTACGACAAATTCGGACTCTACCATTTGAATGTCTCAACAGAAATCGAGACTCATCAGACCAGGCAACATTTTTCCAGTCTTCAACAGTCCAATTTTGGTGAGCTCGTGCAAATTGTAGCCTCTTTTTCCTATTTGTAGTGGAGATGAGTGGTACCCGGTGGGGTCTTCTGCTGTTGTAGCCCACCTTTCTTTCCCATTCTGACATTCAGTTTGGAGTTCAGGAGATTGTCTTGACCAGGACCACAACCCTACATGTATTGAAGCAACTGCCATGTGATTTGGTTGACTAGATAATCGCATTAATGAGAAATAGAACAGGTGTTCCTAATAATTCTTTAGGTGAGTGTATATCAGAAGTATGAATTTATATATATATATATATATATATATAATGTGTGTGTGTGTGTGTGTGTATATATATAAGAAACAGAAAAATGGCAGCATTGACTGGTGTAAATACATGGGTGTGCGTCCAATGGGAATAGGCACTTACCCACAATATAAAAAGGAAAAATGGACAGCACTCCAATGTTTCAAGGATAAAGTAAAAAAACTTTTATTCACCCATGTGGTAAAACGCTTCGGCTCAACAATAGAGCCTTTCTCAAGCAAAGAACCAAAGCACACTGAATGAAATATATACCCCAGACACAATCTAGTGCATGATTTCGTCATCTCATCATATTGTTGAGCTGAAACGTCGTCAATCATGCACTAGATTGTGTCTGGGGTATATATTTCATTCAGTGTGCTTTGGTTCTTTGCTTGAGAAAGGCTCTATTGTTGAGCCGAAGCGTTTTACCACATGGGTGAATAAAAGTTTTTTTACTTTATCCTTGAAACATTGGAGTGCTGTCCATTTTTCCTATATATACAGTACAGACCAAATGTTTGGACACACCTCATTTAAAGAGTTTTCTTTATTTTCATGACTATGAAAATTGTAGATTCACACTGAAGGCATCAAAACTATGAATTAACACATGTGGAATTATATACATAACAAAAAAGTGTAAAACAACTGAAAATGTCATATTCTAGGTTCTTCAAAGTAGCCACCTTTTGTTTTGATTACTGCTTTGCACACTCTTGGCATTCTCTTGATGAGCTTCAAGAAGTAGTCACCTGAAATGGTCTTCCAACAGTCTTGAAGGCCCTTTTGCCTTCACTCTGCGGTCCAGCTCACCCCAAACCATCTCGATTGGGTTCAGGTCTGGTGACTGTGGAGGCCAGGTCATCTGGCACAGCACCCCATCACTCTCCTTCATGGTCAAATAGCCCTTACACAGACTGGAGGTGTGTTTGGGGTCATTGTCCTGTTGAAAAATAAATGATGGTCCAATTAAACGCAAACTGGATGGAATAGCATGCCGCTGCAAGATGCTGTGGTAGCCATTCTGGTTCAGTATGCCTTCAATTTTGAATAAATCCCCAACAGTGTCACCAGCAAAGCACCATCACACCTTCTCCTCCATGCTTCACGGTGGGAACCAGGCATGTAGAGTCCATCCGTTCATTTTTTCTGCATCGCACAAAGACACGGTGGTTGGAACCAAAGATCTCAAATTTGGACTCATCAGACCAAAGCACAGATTTCCACTGGTCTAATGTCCATTCCTTGTGTTCTTTAGCCCAAACAAGTCTCTTCTGCTTGTTGCCTGTCCTTAGCAGTGGTTTCCTAGCAGATATTCTACCATGAAGACCTGATTCACACAGTCTCCTCTTAACAGTTGTTCTAGAGTTGTCAGTGTATTGTTAAATACACTGACTCGAGCATCGCGCTCGAGCACACGTGATGTTCGCCCAAACTCTGCGATGTGCCGAGCATCGCATAGCGATACTGATTTGCAATGCCGCTCCATTCAGAGAGGGGGCTTGGGTGCCATCTGTTTCTCAGGATTTCTTGGGGTCCCAGCAGTTGGACCTCCAATGATCTGACATTTTTCACCTATTGTACTTTTTGGTTTGGTAAACCCTTTGAAGGTCCACTTTAGATTTGATACTTTGGGTATAATGAATGGCAGTTATCATCTGTGGTAATCTGGTTAGAATTGATTTTTTTAAAATATTTTTCTTATTTCGTTATTTTGGTTAAATGATGGATCCTTGGTGGCTCCACAATACACTGTAATTTTCTTATCTGGCCTTCTAGGTATAGTTCATCGCCTTGTACTAATGCAGATCAGTCACTTCTCTTCTGCATTGTTTCCTTTTAATTAAAACTATCAGATTGTGATGCGGCTGTTGGATCAGCCGTGGATAATGGCTGTCAGATTATGTTACACTGTATATTACTGGGCTACTCTATTGAAATGTGCTGATTGCATTGCTGTCAACTGCAGAAATTTGTTCAGACCCAGACTGAAGCTTAACCTCTCTTTTGGCTTCTGGCAAGAGCTTTAGAAATACATCCTACTTAAGCTTGCCCAGACTTTTGAAAGTGGTTGACTAGAGACAGTAGACTGCACTCCATGACACACTAACGACTTGTAGCCGGATTGCGTCTCATACAAAACATATAAAGATTGGAAAAAAGTTATATGTTATGCATCCCTGAACCATGCAAAAGGGTATGCATCCTATAAGTATGAAGTCAGTGGAGCCGCCAGACCATGCCCTTAAAGGGTTATTACCATGTTAGCCGATCACGCGGCAGAGTTATGGAAATTGCCTAGCGGGTTGTGCTGCACCGTTTCTGTGACTCCCATAGAAGAGAATGGGAGTGACGATGTTGCCGTAACTCTGCCCGCACCTGGCCGCCACTTGCAAGGGTTAGGCTAGTTTTACACTAGGTAAGTAAATATTGTGAACTGGCAGAGAGCAATATATGTATAAACACAGTTAATTTTATTTCATAAAAAATAGCCCAAAAATGTATACCTGCAATGACATTACTATATCTTATCAATGGTATCTTCTGTCAGTGGGAATAAAAATATATAAGTACTCTTTAATGATAAACATACATTGTATGAAAGTGAATGTGTTCATAGGTGACTTGATATAATCAGATGGAGTCCTCCAGCCATAATCCAGTAGTTGATTTCACCAAATCTATTGTGCCAGTACTAGTACTGTGAGCGCATCAGTAGTCTGTAAATCCAAAGCAGTTCTAATGAAAGCCGCCAGGTATTGTGCCTGTTGTGGCGTCCCACGTGGCAATACTGCTGGTACCAGTCACCTATTAACACATTAACTTTCATCCAAGTAAACTACCGTAACTGTGATTCAAACCGTCACATACAAGCAATTGAAATTGCCACATAGCAACAATATTACTATTACTATATTGTGGGCAACAAAGTTGTGACATTTTCTCATATGGTGGTAACACTGACAACATAGGGATAATGCATCTATTATCAGCAGCCATTTATTAGCCGCTACCAGAGACTTTTTAGTATTTACTCCCTTTTTATATTTTTTATTATTTATTCTTTATAATGTTATTTACAATGTAATACACAGTATTGCATATATTATATATCTTTTTACCGTTATAGAGTACTTATATTTTTATTCCCACTGACAGAAGATACCATTGATAAGATATAGTAATGTCATTGCATGTATATATTTTGGGCTATTTTTTATTAAATAAAATTAACAGTGTTTATACATATATTGCTCTCTGCCTGGTGCTAGCTGTAGAGTGCCGGTTCACAATATTTACTTACCTAGTGAGAATTAGCTCTGATTGGGTGAATCAGGTGAACCTAAGCACCTATTTATACTAGAATAGCTAGCCACCATCATTTACACTTCTTCTAGTTTTACACTAGCTCTATTAGTTACGGCAGGCTGCTCCAGCACAGGACAGCCTGCCGGAGCTCTTTGCGTCCAGCACTGCCGGATGTTACCACAATGCATAGTTTTTGGTCTTGCCGAATCCCAGCATATTTGCCAGGTAGCGTCCAGATCTCAGCCTGACTCCATTAGGTAATGGGGCCGCCGGACAATGCCGGATGCATAGATCCTTTCGAAAACACCCTGCCGGAGCTAATTACGTTAATATGAAAGAAGCCTTACTCCAATCTCAGCCATGAAAGGTGGAGATGGAAAAAGGACCACGGTCTAGTTTGGTGCTTAATGGTGCTGCAATCTTCTTTGGTTTTCATATCTGCATTTTGAAAGTAAGGTTTTTTTTATTTTTTTTTAAACTAGTATTTCCTTCAACATAGCCAACATATGAGGGCTTTTTCCCCCAGGGAAGCTGTATGTATCAATGGCACCATTTTGGGGTATATAGATTGTATTGTTTATCATTTTGTGGAAGGAGGATGATGGGAAAATGTTGCCATTGTGTGTTTTAATGGGGTTCTCTGTGGGATATATATTACACAATGGGTTTTTCTACGTTTGCACAATAATCTCCCAAAGGAAAGAAAACCATTTTTATTTGTCATGTCCCAAGGCTTGTTAAAAAAAAAATATATGTATATTTATTTTTTACTTTATTTTTATGGAAAAAAGTGAATTAAGCTCTTCCTGCCAGAGTCAAGACAGAAAGGGGTTAATTCACAGACTGCAGTTAATTTTACTCTCACATCAAGAAGAACACTCCCCTGCCAGCTTTTACACTTTACACTGCTATGGACCCTTGTAGCACCCTGCTACAATGATGCCATGCAGAGAGACCACGTTGCCTGGTCTCAGAGATCCTTACTGTGACCACAACTGTCTAATGACAGCGCAGTCACAGCGATCTGCAGTACCATGGGGCGCCAGCTGATCACTATTTAACCCGATGCTTTTATACTTCAGATTACAGTTAAAGGGGTTGTCCAGGTTCAGAGCTGAACCCCGACATATCCCCATTTTCACCCCGGCAGCCCCCCTAACTTGAGCATTGGAGCAGTTCATGCTCCGATGCTCTCCTTTGCCCTGTTCTAAATCGCGCAGGGCAAAAGCATTTTGTGGCGTTCTGGTGATGTACCAGGTTCTCTATGGGGCTGCCAGGTGGAGGCTTCCGTCCAGCAGTGAGCCCGGTGATGTCACCGGCACTGATGGGCGGGCTTTAGCGGCGCTGCCCTAGCCTGTAAAACTGCTAGGGCAGTGCTAAAGCCCGCCCATCAGAGATGGTGACTTATTGTAAATAAAAGAGCCCTTGCTCCGATGCTAACATCAGGGGGGGCTGCCTGGGTGAAATTATGGGTATGTCCGGGTTCAGCTCTGAACCCGGAAAACCCCTTTAAGACCCTAATGCCATGATGTATAAAGTTGTGCGGCACTAGACAAAAGATTAAAGAAACTGTGTGCACCGTGTGGGTTAAGCCCAATTTCCTGCCCTAGAACGCCTCCAATATTGGCTGGAAATGTGTCTTTTTCATATAAATTAGAATAATAAACAATACATAATGAATGATTAGATAATATGTAATAAATCAATAAATAATACTTGATAACATTATGTTACTCCGTGCTCATCATTTGTGATCCTTTTGCGAACCCTGGAGGTTCTACTGAGCTTAGCTTGCATGAGTCCTTATGTTGATCTCAATTTGGTTTAGCTGAACTGCAGGTCTCTATTATCTGCAGCTGTAATATAGACTCTAAAACGCGTTAGTATTATGGCTAGCTCGAACTGGCCTACTGAGGATTGCAACATTTGGGTTGCAATCCTTTACTTTGGATCTGTATAGTACTGTATTCTCCGTCTAGAAATGGGTTTACTTTTTTATCATGCTGAGGGTCTAAAAAGTTTATGGGATTTTTGTGTTGAAGCTTGTACATGTGCCAGGACCTGCTCCAATTTTAATGTTACAAAAGAACAGTTAGTAAAAAAAAAAAAAAGCCCCACTCTTCTCACATACTAATATTCCTACCTGAGCTCGTGCTCCTGTGTTTCTATACAGTAGCCGAGTACGTCTGCTGACTAAGTTAAAACCCTAACAAGCTTTTTGACCTTTGGGTCGCCAGTTCTTCTCTCGCCCCCTCCTTCTCCTCCCATTGCCACTGTTCTCAGCATCCCATGCTACTCAGTTACAATTGAATACACAAAAGAATTTGATCTTTCATCAGACTGGCCACATTCCCCTTCTTTGGCCTAATAATGTGTCGTAACTGGATATATTACTTCTACGCAGCAGTGCAGTGCGAAAGAAAGAAGCAGAGCTGATTATTAACCCATTAACTTTTTTCTTCTGCCTGGATATACTGGGTTCTATACAGATGTCCGAATTCTTTCTTGTCTATTTGGTAAGACTGTGGATTCCTATCTTTATCTATATGACATCGCGATCTCTTGTAGCACATTAGACGGTTCAATATTGGCATCAATGTATGCCTCCTGTTGTGGAATTTTCCACGTCCGCTTGGGTATAAAGAGGTTAACTGGACTTAGACATTATCTCTTTGGTGCCATGAGTGATGGGCACACCTTTCCCATAGTTCCCTCCAGTGTAATATAACATTAAGAATTTCTCCTTAATAACGGACATTGGATACGAACATCAGAAACGTTGACCAAAAGGGACAGACTCAATTACCAACGGCAGGAGGCCGGGGGCTCCCTCAGATCCAACCAAATGGACCAATTGTGTTCCCAGTTGACCTCTTGACATGGAAAGAAAAAAAATGGCTGATTAATTCTCTTCCCCCTGTAACTCCCTCCCGCCTCACCACCTCGATAAACTTGTTTAGATTTCCCAGCCTGCAAAGAATGTTAAGTGAGGCGTGTTTCAAAGAAGGGGGAGAAAGAGAAGGGAAATATGATCGCAAAACAATGATGTCCTGGTCCCCCTGCAGACACAAAGCAGAAAGATGTCATTCAATCTGTAGCGACAGTGTGCAGAATCCAATATAAGATAAATGATTTCTCCCTACACTTCACCTTTCTGCCATAGTGCTTCTCCTACTCACCTGCAGCCAGCCTGACGCCAGGCTAAATGAGCAATCCTGCAATCAAAAGTATCTTCTTTTTTTCCCCCCTTAGTCTCAAATTCAACTTTTCCACTCATTTCTAGTTCATTGCCTGCAGTCCGTAAGATACATTTCTGCAGACCCGGCTAATTAAACTGTCTATGTCTACCCTTGCTCAGAAATCAGTAACAAGACCAGTAGACATTCCAGTGATTGAAATGCTGCAGTCACTCCTAGCTCATATCAAAGAGAAAACAATACGAAATGATCTCTCTTCTCCTGAATATTGGTCGAAGGGAAGACCCGGATCGGCGGCAAAGAAAGTAAAGTTGAAGAAGAGAATTGTATTCTTGTCAAGTGGGCTTGTCCACTTAAGGAGTCAATATTGTAGTCTGTGTTTCAAGGACATAAAATGAGAAGTTTTAATTTCTTCTGCTTTGTCAAGTTGATCCCCTTTGCCTTCTTTCATGTTGGTCTACAAGAGTCCCGGATGCTATGTAGTAGATATCTCCTCACGTGAAAGACGCCTATGCTCACTTTTTTGTTGACATGGCCCATGCCTACCCATAGTTTTTATGTAAAACTTCATTAGAACAAGTAGTATGGAAATAAAAGAACACAAGACCTTTTGTAAAGATGGACAAACAAGTTTCCCGATCATAATAAGTGCCTGAACCTTTCCACCAAAGTCACGGTAGAAGACGGAACAAAAACAGGTAGCTGAACCCCGAATGCATTTGGCATTTTGAGATCTTGAGATCAGCTTAGAACTGCTTTCTGACAGGCCTGTTCCCTCAATACATAAGTTACCACTAGGCTACCTGGTGCATAATTATCAGCCCACCAATTATCAACCTGCTAGACAGTAGGGATGTGACTCACTTGATTACGAAGTTATAATTTATTTACTCACTAGATATCAGAGATGATATTAAGCCAGTAGAAATCAGAAACGGTAAAGTCATCTCAAAGAGAAAATGTATGGCCATTTGTCCAGTACACGAGGCTCCTAGGGTTGGAACCATCATTAAATTGAGGGTCTTTCGAACCCCATTTAGTTAAAGACGCTTGGTGGAGAAGTTTCTGTAAATACCATAATAAGTAACGCAAACCTTCCTTTTCTGTAGGCCAGCTTTTGCTGTTAAACAGGGGTCACAGGTTCCCCATTCTCTACAAGACCCAACCTTTTTATATTCTATGAATATGTCATAAATACACACATTGACAAAAAAATCAAATAAAGCACCTACATAGAAATGTTGGATTGCTGCAAGACACGGCGTGCAATTATGTATCATGCAGATATGTAAATGATTACAGGTCTGGTCGGATTAGACACTGGGTCTTGTGAGAGTAAAAGTGCTTCCCCGCTGCCCTATAAAAAGGCTGACAGAGGCTATCTTTGGGTAGTATTCGTCTTGCTGATAGATCGCTAACTGCTAGACCTGCCTCTACAGTGCACTTAAAGACATTTTTCTCAGTTGACAGACTTTGAGAGGGGACGCATTACTGGACTGACACAAGCACGACAGTCGTTTTAAAGATTTGCCTACCCTGTAGGCAATTCTGACCTAGCCGTTAGGTGTTGTGAGCGGTGGTTACATGAGGGCACTCGCACAAGGCAGACAGGCTCTGAACTGCCCAAATCAGGGGCGGACTGGCCATAGAGCCTACAGGGACATTTCCCGGTGGGCTGACCCGAGCACTCCTCACAGCCGCCGGCTGAGTACATAGTGACCTGATGCTCTAAGCATTAATTAATGCTAGGATCATCAGGTACTTATGCACCTGACCAACGGCAGCAAGTGCGCTCCTGAACTCAACTGTATTACCATCCTCAGGATGGGGATACAATTGAATACTGTGGCGAAGGTGGCAGGATTTTGTGCTGCACTGTGTTATTTAGTTCTGCTGGGCCGGTGTTTTGTGCTGCACTATGGTAATGCAGACCCTGCCTACTTGCGTTGTCCCTCCTTCTATCAACTTGGACAAGGACAACATGGGGCCACTTTTAGTTTTTTTTTTTCCTAGGGCTACTTTAAGTTCCCAGTCCGCCCATGGCCCAGATAGAAAACCAGTAGAGAGGATAATTTAATCCACTGACAAGCATGTGTAGCTCACACAGTTTGGTTGTCCATCATCTAGACACAGGTGGCACCTTCTTTACATACCCTTGTCATTGCCCAGTCCTTTTCCAGGCGCCTTGCAGAAGGAAATTTGGTGTCATTGTAATGTTATTGATAGCCAGCCACCGTGACCTTCGTTTGCAGTGGTGTCATGAACGAGAAACCTGGACTCCTACTGACTGGAAACGTATCGTCTTTCACAACAAATCCAGGTACTGTTTGAGATCCCACAACGGGTTTCAGTATGTAGGCCTTATAGTGAGCTCTTCAGTACTGCCTTTACTGTGGAGAGACACACTGCCCCAACTGCTGGTGGGGATCTGGGGAGCCATCACATACGTCAGTCGGTCTTCCCCTAGTAGTGATATGAGGGACACTAACAGCTCAGTGATATGTGCAGGACATCCTGGTTCCACCTGGCATTTTTCAGCAGGATAATGCTCGCCCACACACAGCAAGGGTTTCCCAACAATGTGTCCTCCAGATTGCATGTCCTTGGCCTGCCCGCCAATCATGCATTTATGAGACCAGCTGGAACTCCATCTTCGGAAACCTATGAGTGTACAGGATCTACAGGCCAAGCTGTATCTATGGGCAAATGTGCTGCAGGATACCATACAGAAGCTGTATGTCCCCATTCCCAACCATATCTCATCTTGTATCCAGGCTAGAGGCAGTATCTCATCTTGTGTCCAGGCTAGAGGCCATATCATCTTGTGTCCAGGCCAGAGGCCGTATCTCATCTTGTGTCCAGGTTAGAGGCCGTATCTCATCTTATATCCAGGCTAGAGGCCGTATCTCATCTTGTATCTAGGTTAGAGGCTGTATCTCATCTTGTGTCCAGGCTAGAGGCCGTATCTCATCTTGTGTCTAGGCTAGAGGCCATATCTCATCTTGTATCCAGGTTAGAGGCCATATCTTATTTTGTGTCCAGGCTAGAGGCCATATTTCATCTTGTATCCAGGCTAGAGGCCGTATCTCATCTTGTGTCAAGGTTAGAGGCCGTATCTCATCTTGTGTCCAGGTTAGAGGCCGTATCTCATCTTGTGTCCAGGCTAGAGGCCATATCTCATCTTGTGTCCAGGTTAGAGGCCGTATCTCATCTTGTATTCAGGCTAGAGGCCGTATCTCATCTTGTATCCAGGCTAGAGGCCGTATCTCATCTTGTATCCAGGCTAGAGGCCGTATCTCATCTTGTGTCTAGGCTAGAGGCCATATCTCATCTTGTATCCAGGTTAGAGGCCATATCTTATTTTGTGTCCAGGCTAGAGGCCATATTTCATCTTGTATCCAGGCTAGAGGCCGTATCTCATCTTGTGTCAAGGTTAGAGGCCGTATCTCATCTTGTGTCCAGGTTAGAGGCCGTATCTCATCTTGTGTCCAGGCTAGAGGCCATATCTCATCTTGTGTCCAGGTTAGAGGCCGTATCTCATCTTGTATTCAGGCTAGAGGCCGTATCTCATCTTGTATCCAGGCTAGAGGCCGTATCTCATCTTGTATCCAGGCTAGAGGCCGTATCTCATCTTGTGTCCAGGCTAGAGGCCGTATCTCATTTTGTGTCCAGGTTAGAGGCTGTATCTCATCTTGTATCCGAGTTAGAGGCCGCATCTCATCTTGTGTCCAGGCTAGAGGCCGCATCTCATCTTGTGTCCAGGCTAGAGGCCATATCTCATCTTGTGTCCAGGCTAGAGGCCATATCTCATCTTGTGTCCAGGCTAGAGGCCATATCTCATCTTGTGTCCAGGCTAGAAGTTTCATTCCATTCCAGCAACTCCTGCTTGGTACATTATTTATTTTTGTCAATAAGTGTATCTTTGTCAGAATATCTTATTGTTACTGGACACCATGAATGTTCTTATTTCTCATTGCTCAGTGTCATAAATGATTAAAGAGCACCTGTTAGCAGTATGAACACTATTAAACCAGGCATACTGTCTGCTAGGGTTGATCCTGTGATGTTCCGAAGAGAAAATAGATGTGTTATGCAAATGAGGGCTTCCGTGCACAGAGGGGTGGGGCCTAGCCTCTCAGTGCACCTCAGCTCTCCAGCGTTGGCCACTACCCCTCAGTGAACTGAAGCCATAATTTGCATAAAGAATAAAAGTCTCTTTCTCGGAAACCTCACAACCAATTTTTACAAGAATGGTAATATTTTTTTGATCCCTTTTTGGTGGCATTTCTCATCTTCTCTGTCTTCTGATCTGTTAAGTTTTGGCCGCTATTTTAAACGATATGCGTGGGATGAATCAAAAAAGTTTTGTAATTGGCAAATTTCAAATTTTTAGGGAGATTTGTAATGAATTCATGCAGAATTGATTCACTCGTCTCTGCTGATAACGTTTTACAGCACAGCTCGTACAAAATGTCTTATGCATGTGTCTTGCAGCCACGCGATGCAGGCGGCACTATTTATTTTTAGCATACACGTTATATGTGTAACACATTGATTAGTGAACAATGTGCCTGTAACTGCTAATTGCTCCAAGCTTGTCACAAGGTTTCCAGTATAATACGACTCAGGGAGGATCATCAAGTCCACTCTGCTGTGTAATGGGGCTAGCGTGTTATCTATGGCAGAGAGTTAAAGGGGTTATCCAGGAATTGATAATGATGAGCTATCGTCACATTGGCAGGGGTCCGAGTCCCAGCACTCCTGCCGATCCACTGTTTCAGGGAGCCGCCGCACTCACCGGAGCTCTGCAGACTCCCGGCAGCTTTCCAAGCACAGCGCCGTGCATCGTATAGTGGCAGTTCTTGGTACTGCAGCTCAGCTCCATTGACTTGAATGGGGTGAGCTGCCACTACGCCATGTGACCGATGTACAGTGATGTCACTGGCCTAGGAAGAGCCTCTTCTAACAGCTGGCCAGCGTTGGTCCTGGGTGTCAGACCACTGCCAATCTGAAATTGATGACCTATTCACGGATAACCCCTTAAGGGCTCATTCAGACAACCCCAGTGTTTTGCGGATCTGCAAAACATGGATACCGGCCATGTGCTTCCCACATTTTGCAGACCGCACATGGCCAGCACTGTGATACAAATGCCTATTCTTGATTGTGGACAAGAATAAGACATGCTCTATCTTTTTTTTACGGGGCCACGGAATGGAACAATGTATGCGGACAGCACATGGTGTGCTGTCCGCATCTTACGCGGCCCCATTGAAATGAGCCCTTACCTGCAGGACCAGTAAATTGGATGGCTGCCAAGTCAATAAAACATGATTGCCCTAAAGGGGTTGGCCACTGTATCTTTAACTAGGACATCAAGGCAGTTAGTGATCCACTGTTATTACACTGTCAGCACCCAGTGGTTTGCATTGCCTAATTCTTGTTTACAGCATTCAGCAGTCCTCTGGTCCCAAAATGGCAAGTAACAGAGGGTCCCATCCATCCGCTGCCTCCATTGACTAACACTGCACATGGAACTAGAAACTAGTGCATAGCCATAGGATAGGTCATCTCAGTATCAGGTTGGTGGTGGTCTGACACCCAGCACCCCCACTGATCAGCTGTTACCTGCAGCAAGTAAACTGTGCGGCTCGATCACAGTTTACTTCCTGGAACAGGTGCTGCAGGTAACGGCTGATTGTTAGGGTGGCTGACCCCTGCCGATCTGATATCGATGATCGATTCAATCAATAGGTAATCAATGCCCCAGAAAAGCCAGAACGGACGGACATACAGGTGCGGACAACACACAATGTGCTGTCTACATCTTTTGAGGCCCTGTTCACATGAAAAAATGCATATTAGAGGCGGACCAAAGACCGTATTTTTAAATGGTCACTGCGTCTTATAGGGCGAATACTAATGAACGCTTCCAATATGGAAATGCTCATTAGTACTGGGAAGCGGTGAATGCAGCGATCCCAGGCTCTGCACTCACCGCTTCCTGGTCCTCTGCCTTTGGCTGTGCTGTGGCTGCGCTCGTCGGCTCACAGCACAGTCGATACAGGAAGTAGAAGAGCACTGGAGGTGAGGAGCGGCGGCATTTGCTCTGAGTCCGGGGCTGATCTGCGCCATGGGGGTCTGATTGGGGGTCATTCACATTGGGGTCTAAGCTGAGGTCTGATTGTGGGTCTTATTGGGGTCTTATTAACATTGGGGGTCTGATCTGAGATATGATTGAGGGTCTTATTAACATTGGGGGTCTGATTGGGGCTGTGAGCTGAGGTCTGATTAACATGGGGGTCTGATCTGAGGTCTGATTGGGGGTCATTCACATTGGGTCTAAGCTGAGGTCTGATTGTGGGTCTGATGTGAGGTCTTATTGGGGTCTTATTAACATTAGGGGTCTGATCTGAGATCTTATTAAAATTGGAGGTCTGATCTGAGGTCTGATTGAGGGTCTTATTAACATTGGGGGTCTGATTGGGGCTGTGAGCTGAGGTCTGATTAACATGTGGGTCTGATTGCTGGTCTGATCTTAGGTCTAATGAAAAATATTTTTTTCTTATTGTCCTCCTCTAAAACCTAGGTGCGTCTTATAGGGTGAAAAATATGGTTATGCAGTCGTTTGAATTTCCCCTTCTTGTCTGAAAAATTGTAGATTTTTTTATTTTTTTTTGCAGGGCCGTAGGACTGACATACGGATGCAGACAGCACTCTGCTGTCCGCATGTTTTGCAGACAGATTGTAGGCGGACCGAACATACGGTCATATAAATGCCCCCTTATAGCTCTCTGCAAGCTGCCATAGCATCTGTTTCTCGGGATTATTATCATTTAGTTACGTGATTTTTTATGCATATACTATATCTTGATAAGACCATCACAGGATTAAGAGAAGGGCTGTACAGAAATCTGCTAATTTAATAAGTGTTTGCATTGGACGGGTGTCTCGTGCGGTGGGAGCACAGCGGCGTCGCGTTTCATGTATCAAACTTAATGGGAATAAAATCTGTGACACATAACGTGAGCTTTCTAACTAACTGCGTGGTTTCTGAACTTTCGCCCTGCCCTAATTACCTGCCCTGTTATTATTACATCTAATAAATTGCAGAATACCGCAACTGGTTTCTAACCTCTCCTTCTGATTTATTGGCGCTGGGAGGATCCTGACTTCATTTAACAAAGTATCATTATTATTATTATTTTGCAAACCGCTGTCAGGGAAAAACTAACGACATCAGAGGACGGTTATTAAGCCACAAATATGTCAATTTAATAGCGAGTTATCATTAGAGATATTACTAATTCAGTTCCTTACAGGTTTAAGATTTCATAAAAGCAACAATCTGACAGGACGGAATGTGCACAGAAATGTGGATTTTAAAGTAACTTTCTTCCGAAACAGACCCTGCCCGCTTAACATTAAAGGGGGTTATCCCATGATTAATGTAAAAAACGAAAATCATACATATTCTAGTACATGAAAACCTCTTTCTAACAAAGCTAGAACCAGCCCTGCACCTCACATGGATCCAGAGATCTCCCCATTCATTGCTCTAATTGTTCTGCTAGATTTATTTCAAGCTGGCAACTCAGTGGGCGTGTCCTTTCTCAGGGGTGTGGCAACTCAGTGGGCGTGTCCTTTCTCAGGGGTGTGTCCTTTCTCAGGGGTGTGTCCTTTCTCAGGGGTGTGTCCTTTCTCAGGGGTGTGCCCTTTCTGCTGCAGCTGGTGGCATTTGAAGGATGGCAGTGAGCATGTGCTTGCATCTCAGTGAGCAGGACAGAGAAATTAGGAAAAAAGCTAACAGATTTAATGAAATAACATATAGCTATACTAACTTTTTAATTACATTCAGGTCCAAGTGCTGGTTTGAAAATTTGTAGAATATTATTGATGGGGCAACCCCTTTAAGGCTTCCTGCATACGGGTGTCTTGCAAAAATTCCGCACCGAATATTCATGCAGATTTCTTTGCGTTTCCACACCAAAAACCGCATGGTTTACTTGTGGTTTTTGGGGCAGATTTGATGCAGTTTCGCCGCAGATCTCTCAAAAGAATTGACGTGCTGCAGATTTCAAAATCCGCACGGAACGGAAAAGCAAAGTGTACTTTGTTGCATGTACTGTAGTACGCTGCGTTTTTTCTGCGCGAGAATCCGCACGTAATTCGCAGCGTGTGCAGGTAGCCTGAAGGTATGTTCAGACAGGTCCCTTTTCGACCTCGTATAGCCATAGCAAGAGCCTGCTTGTGGTTTAGCTCCATTCTCATGAGATATTGTCAGTCGAAAGCTCATTTACTGACAGCTTTCTCACCCGATCCTCCCATACACATGCACGCTCGGCTTAGCATTGTGTTGTGAATGGGAAAGTGGAGAAAGTCACCTTTGGGATCATCTTAGCTCCCTGAAATGCAACATTCCCAACCCCTCTTTTTCCTGACATCTGCTGTAGAATGTCAGGAGGCCTCCTTAAACATTAGATAGTCGGCCCATCTGGCAGATATCCCTGGACTTGGCTGACATACATTTAAGGCTACTTTCACACTAGCGTTTTTTGCGGATGTCATGGATCTGCAAAAACGCTTCCGTTACAATAATACAACCGCATGCATCCGTCATGAACGGATCCGGTTGTATTATGTCTTCTATAACCAAGACGGATCCGTCATGAACGCCATTGAAAGTCAACGGGGACGGATCTGTTTTTGTAGTGTGTCATCAGAGAAAACTGATCCGTCCCCATTGACTTACATTGTGTGTCAGGATCTGTCTCGCTCCGCACCACGTGGCGGACAGAAAAACGCTGCAGGCAGGCGGCATGTGATAGGCTACGCAGAAGTAAACAGGGACTGGTGCAGTGGTGGATAAAGCAGGTGCATCTTGGTTAATTTATTATTTTAATGCTTTCTCCATCACAACAAAAAATTTATTTACTGGACAACCACTTTAAAAGGGGCTTTCCAGGACTGAAATATTGCAGGCCTAATTTGTAGGGTTCAGCTGATCAGCTAAGTCCAGGGGACACTGTGTCAAGTGCTGGGACTCAGCCGTAGCAGGTACAGCCACAACCACATGTACGGTGCTATGTCTGAATGAGAAGTGATAGGGTACAGCACTCACTGGAGCTGCAGAGCCCCTTACTTCAGCTGACTCACGGTAGTGCCCAAGGGTCTGGCGGCCACTGGTTACATATTGATGACTTATCCTAAGACCATCAATATTACTGTCCTGGAAAAGCCTTTAAAGGTTTGTCCAGTTATGATAAATTATCCCCTATCCATAGGGTAGTGAATAAGTGTCTGATTAACCATACTCCCTGTTTGAATGGAGCGGCAGTCATGCATGCACGTTGCTAGTCCATTAGGCGCTATGGGTTGATGGACATAGCTAAGCGCTTGTATTCGGCTATCTCCATCAGTCCTATAGCGTTGAATCTAGCGGTGGATAGGCATGCATGTCTGCTATGCTATTCGAATGGTTATTACTTGCCCCTGTTCTCGTGGTTGGTAAGGGGCCGACCGTTATCGCCTATCCTGTGGATGGAGGTTAAGATGGGACGCGTTTGGGAACATACAATGTCCCTGGAAAACACTAAAAGTGACCCCATGTCGTAAGTGGTCCAAGTTGACAAGAGGTAAGGCCAATTCAAGTAGATGGGGTCAACGAATCCAATAGTGCAGCACACAGTACCACCCCAGCAGAAGCAAGTACCACAGTGGGGGCTCAGATGGCACCCTGGACTTCGGCCCAAAAGATAGATTTCCTGAAGGGTCTATGGCCAGTCCGCCCCTGGACATCCCCTTTTAAAGGATACCCTTAGGCCTCATGCACACGACAGTTTATTTTCACGGTCCGCAAAAACGGGGTCCGTAGGTCCGTGATCCGTGACCGTTTTTTCGTCCATGGGTCTTCCTTGATTTTTGGAGGATCCACGGCGTTTTGGTGACCGCCTGGCCATGCGGAGCCAAACGGATCCGTCCTGAATTACAATGCAAGTCAATGGGGACGGATCCGTTTGACGTTGACACGATATGGTGCCATTTCAAACGGATCCGTCCCCATTGACTTTCAATGTAAAGTCTGGAGTTCTTTTATACCATCGGATTGGAGTTTTCTCCAATCCGATGGTATATTTTAACTTGAAGCGTCCCCATCACCATGGGAACGCCTCTATGTTAGAATATACTGTCGGATATGAGCTACATCGTGAAACTCCGATCCGACAGTATATTCTAACACAGAGGCGTTCCCATGGTGATGGGGACGCTTCAGGTTAGAATATACTGAAAAACTGTGTACATGACTACCCCCTGCTGCCTGGCAGCACCCGATCTCTTACAGGGGGCCGTGATCAGCACAATTAACTCCTCAGGTGCCGCACCTGAAGGGGTTAATTGTACTATCATATCCCCCTGTAAGAGATCAGGGCTGCCAGGCAGCAGGGGGCAGACCCCCCCCCCCAGTTTGAATATCATTGGTGGCCAGTGCGGCCCCCCCCCTCCCTCCCTCTATTGTAATAAATCGTTGGTGGCACAGTGTGCGCCCACCATCGCCCCCCCCTCCCTCCCTCTATTGTAATAAATCGTTGGTGGCACAGTGTGCGCCCACCATCGCGCCCCTCCCTCCCTCTATTGTAATAAATCGTTGGTGGCACAGTGTGCGCCCACCATCGGCCCCCCCTCCCTCTATAGCAGTAACAACATTGGTGGCAGTGTGCGGCCTCCCATCTCCCCCCCCCGATCATTGGTGGCAGCGTAGTTTCGATCAGAGTCCCAGTTTAATCGCTGGGGCTCCGATCGGTAACCATGGCAACCAGGAAGCTACTGCAGCCCTGGTTGCCATGGTTACTTAGCAATAGTACAATAGTAGAAGATTCATACTTACCTGCTTGCTGCTGCGATGTCTGTGACCGGCCAGGAGCTCCTCCTACTGGTAAGTGACAGTTCTTTAGCAATGCGCCGCACAGACCTGTCACTTACCAGTAGGTGGAGCTCCCGGCCGGACACGAACATCGCAGCAGCAAGCAGGTAACTATGAATCTTCTACTATTGTACTATTGCTAAGTAACCATGGCAACCAGGACTGCAGTAGCGTCCTGGTTGCCATGGTTACCGATCGGAGCCCCAGCGATTAAACTGGGACTCCGATCGGAACTCCGCTGCCACCAATGATCGGGGGGGGGGGGGGCGCACACTGGCCACCAATGTTGTTACTGCTATAGAGGGAGGGGGGGCCGATGGGGGGCGCACACTGTGCCACCAACGATTTATTACAATAGAGGGAGGGGGGGGCGATGGTGGGCACACACTGTGCCACCAACGATTTATTACAAGGGAGGGAGGGGGGGCGATGGTGGGCGCACACTGTGCCACCAACGATTTATTACAATAGAGGGAGGGAGGGGGGGGCGATGGTGGGCGCACACTGTGCCACCAACGATTTATTACAATAGAGGGAGGGAGGTGGGGGCCGCACTGGCCACCAATGTTATTAAAACTGGGGAGGGGGGGGTCTGCCCCCTGCTGCCTGGCAGCCCTGAGCTCTTACAGGGGGATATGATAGTACAATTAACCCCTTCAGGTGCCGCACCTGAAGGGGTTAATTGTGCTGATCACGGCCCCCTGTAAGAGATCGGGTGCTGCCAGGGGGCAGTCATGTACACAGTTTGTACTGTATTCTAACTAGAAGCGTCCCCATCACCATGGGAACGCTTCTGTGTTAGAATATACTGTCGGATATGAGTTTTCACGAAGTGAAAACTTAGATCTGAAAAAGCTTTTATGCAGACGGATCTTCGGATCCGTCTGTATGAAAGCAACCTACGGCCACGGATCACGGACATGGATGCCAATCTTGTGTGCATCCGTGTTCTTTCACGGACCCATTGACTTGAATGGGTCCGTGAACCGTTGTCCGTCCAAAAAATAGGACAGGTCATATTTTTGGGACCGACAGGATACACGGATCACGGCCTCGGCTGCAAAACGGTGCATTTTCCGATTTTTCCACGGACCCATTGAAAGTCAATGGGTCCGCAAAAAAAAACGGAAAACGGCACAACGGCCACGGATGCACACAACGGTCGTGTGCATGAGGCCTAACTCTGTAATGACCATTCAGGTGGCTGTGGTGCAGTATTCGACAAGTCTACTGTCTTATAAATTACATAAGGATTCCTGCCTTGGCATAGAGCAAGAAAGATGGCAGAAATTGTTTGTTTATTCCTGTGAAGAAATCAATGGTTAAGAAAATGTTAAAATATAACGTAATATACTTCTGAGGGAGGAATAAGCCTTTCTTACCCTTTGGAAATCTGATGCTTTGCATATCTTTTTATTTATTGAGCCGGGAAACAAGTCTGAATACAAGGTAGGAATCTATTTCACATGATTGTCTTTTCTGTTTCATAGTTTGGAGGACTTCTCCAAACTCAATAAAAAGCCAGCTAATAAATCACATTGTATGGACAGCAGTCTATTCCTGTAATGTGATTTATTTTCTGCATAACAACTCCTTTCTACACGTAGATGTCCTCTTTGAATGAATTACTGGCTTTCTAAATTGTTGCTGAAGGCTAGAAAATAGGCTCTTGTTACCCTCCGAAGCTACAAATTGTGATGAAATTGTGGCTTCTCTGTTCTGTAATTAGCTTTTAATGTTCCATGTAAAGATTTCTGATTTATGTATGTCCTCCGACAGGTTTGTCAACATTTTGAAGATGATTCTAAAATGCCAGTGTAAAAAAAAAAAACAACTGCTGTCCAGGTTTTAAAGAGTTGGTCTTGTGCACGTGGCGTTGGCATGAACACCTTGGAGGGGTCGGTTGTGTATGGTATACGCCGGCAGAAAGGCTGACTTGCTAATGTGCTGGTCATACACCTGCTGGGCTCTGATACACTACCAAGCTGTGCTCCAGAGTGAGCAGATCAGGCCGAGAATTGGTTTTCAACCTCTGAAAGTAGACAGCGGGGTACATTTACTAAGGTTACTTTCACACTAGCGTTTTTCTTTTCCGGCATTGAGTTCCGTTCTAGGAAAGAACTGATCAGTTTTATCTTAATGCATTCTGAATGGAGAGCGATCCGTTCAGGATGCATCAGAATGTCTTCAGTTCGGTCTTTTTGACTGTTCAGGATGGAGATAATACCGCAGCATGCTACGGTTTTATCTCTGGCCAAAAATCCAGAACACTTGCCGGAATGCGGGCAATTTAAAATACTGTAATGCCGGATACAACCTTCCAGTCTGATGACACCGAAGAGACCGATCCGGCAGGATCCTGATCAGTCTTACAAATGCCATCAGTTTGCATACGTTTGGATGGATCCAGCAGGCAGTTCTGGCGACGGAACTGCCTGCCGGATTCCTCTGCCGCAAGTGTGTGAAAGTACCCTAAGGGATTTGCAACTTTTTTAGTACAGAAAAAAATAGCAAGTCCCTTTTTTAACCACTTCAGCCCCGCTAGGTGAAACCCCCTTCATGACCAGAGCACTTTTTACACTTCGGCACTACACTCCTTTCACCGTTTATCGCTCGGTCATGCAACTTACCACCCAAATGAATTTTACCTCCTTTTCTTCTCACTAATAGAGCTTTCATTTGGTGGTATTTTATTGCTGCTGACATTTTTACTTTTTTTGTTATTAATCAAAATGTAACGATTTTTTTGCAAAAAAATGACATTTTTCACTTTCAGCTGTAAAATTTTGCAAAAAAAATGACATTCATATATAAATTTTTCGCCAAATTTATTGTTCTACATGTCTTTGATAAAAAAAAAATGTTTGGGCAAAAAAAAAATGGTTTGGGTAAAAGTTATAGCATTTACAAACTATGGTACAAAAATGTGAATTTCCGCTTTTTGAAACAGCTCTGACTTTCTGAGCACCTGTCATGATTCCTGAGGTTCTACAATGCCCAAACAGTAGAAAACCCCCACAAATGACCCCATTTCGGAAAGAAGACACCCTAAGGTATTCGCTGATGGGCATAGTGAGTTCATAGAACTTTTTATTTTTTGTCACAAGTTAGCGGAAAATGATGATGATTTTATTTATTTTATTTTTTCTTACAAAGTCTCATATTCCACTAACTTGCGACAAAAAAAAAAAAATTCTAGGAACTCACCATGCCCCTCACAGAATACCTTGGGGTGTCTTCTTTCCAAAATGGGGTCACTTGTGGGGTAGTTATACTGCCCTGGCAATTTAGGGGCCCAAATGTGTGAGAAGAACTTTGCAATCAGAATGTGTAAAAAATGACCGGTGAAATCCAAAAGGTGCACTTTGGAATATGTGCCCCTTTGCCCACCTTGGCAGCAAAAAAGTGTGACACATCTGGTATCGCCGTACTCAGGAGAAGTTGGGCAATGTGTTTTGGGGTGTCATTTTACATATACCCATGCTGGGTGAGAAAAATATCTTGGTCAAATGCCAACTTTGTATAAAAAAATGGGAAAAGTTGTCTTTTGCCAAGATATTTCTCTCACCCAGCATGGGTATATGTAAAATGACCCCCCAAAACACATTGCCCAACTTCTCCTGAGTACGGCGATACCACATGTGTGACACTTTTTTGCAGCCTAGATGCGCAAAGGGGCCCAAATTCCTTTTAGGAGGGCATTTTTAGACATTTGGATCCCAGACTTCTCACACTTCCGGGCCCCTAAAAAGCCAGGGCAGTATAAATACCCCACATGTGACCCCACTTTGGAAAGAAGACACCCCAAGGTATTCAATGAGGGGCATGGCGAGTTCCTAGAATTTTTTTTTTTTTGCATAAGTTAGCGGATATTGATTTATTTTTGTTTTTTTCTCACAAAGTCTCACTTTCCGCTAACTTAGGACAAAAATTTCAATCTTTCATGGACTCAATATGCCCCTCACGGAATACCTTGGGGTGTCTTCTTTCCGAAATGGGGTCACATGTGGGGTATTTATACTGCCCTGGCTTTTTAGGGGCCCGGAAGTGTGAGAAGTCTGGGATCCAAATGTCTAAAAATGCCCTCCTAAAAGGAATTTGGGCCCCTTTGCGCATCTAGGCTGCAAAAAAGTGTCACACATGTGGTATCGCCGTACTCAGGAGAAGTTGGGCAATGTGTTTTGGGGGGTCATTTTACATATACCCATGCTGGGTGAGAGAAATATCTTGGCAAAAGACAACTTTTCCCATTTTTTTATACAAAGTTGGCATTTGACCAAGATATTTATCTCACCCAGCATGGGTATATGTAAAATGACACCCCAAAACACATTGCCCAACTTCTCCTGAGTACGGCGATACCACATGTGTGACACTTTTTTGCAGCCTAGATGCGCAAAGGGGCCCAAATTCCTTTTAGGAGGGCATTTTTAGACATTTGGATCCCAGACTTCTCACACTTCCGGGCCCCTAAAAAGCCAGGGCAGTATAAATACCCCACATGTGACCCCACTTTGGAAAGAAGACACCCCAAGGTATTCAATGAGGGGCATGGCGAGTTCCTAGAATTTTTTTTTTTTTGCATAAGTTAGCGGATATTGATTTATTTTTGTTTTTTTCTCACAAAGTCTCACTTTCCGCTAACTTAGGACAAAAATTTCAATCTTTCATGGACTCAATATGCCCCTCACGGAATACCTTGGGGTGTCTTCTTTCCGAAATGGGGTCACATGTGGGGTATTTATACTGCCCTGGCTTTTTAGGGGCCCTAAAGCGTGAGAAGAAGTCTGGAATATAAATGTCTAAAAATGTTTACGCATTTGGATTCCGTGAGGGGTATGGTGAGTTCATGTGAGATTTTATTTTTTGACACAAGTTAGTGGAATGTGAGACTTTGTAAGAAAAAACAAAAACAAAAAATTTCCACTAACTTGTGCCAAAAAAAATGTCTGAATGGAGCCTTACAGGGGGGTGATCAATGACAGGGGGGTGATCAATGACAGGGGGGTGATCACCCATATAGACTCCCTGATCACCCCCCTGTCATTGATCACCCCCCTGTAAGGCTCCATTCAGACGTCCGTATAATTTTTACGGATCCATGGATCGGATCCGCAAAACACATGCGGACGTCTGAATGGAGCCTTACAGGGGGGTTATCAATGACAGGGGGTGATCAGGGTGATCACCCCCCTGTCACTGATCACCCCCCCTGTAAGGCTCCATTCAGACATCCGCATGATTTTTTACGGATCCATGGATACATGGATCGGATCCACAAAACACATGCGGACGTCTGAATGGAGCCTTACAGGGGGGTTATCAATGACAGGGGGTGATCAGGGTGATCACCCCCCTGTCACTGATCACCCCCCCTGTAAGGCTCCATTCAGACATCCGCATGATTTTTACGGATCCATGGATACATGGATCGGATCCACAAAACACATGCGGACGTCTGAATGGAGCCTTACAGGGGGGTTATCAATGACAGGGGGTGATCAGGGTGATCACCCCCCTGTCACTGATCACCCCCCCTGTAAGGCTCCATTCAGACATCCGCATGATTTTTTACAGATCCATGGATACATGGATCGGATCCACAAAACACATGCGGACGTCTGAATGGAGCCTTACAGGGGGGTTATCAATGACAGGGGGTGATCAGGGTGATCACCCCCCTGTCACTGATCACCCCCCCTGTAAGACTCCATTCAGACATCCGCATGATTTTTACGGATCCATGGATACATGGATCGGATCCACAAAACACATGCGGACGTCTGAATGGAGCCTTACAGGGGGGTTATCAATGACGGGGTGATCAGGGTGATCACCCCCCTGTCACTGATCACCCCCCCTGTAAGGCTCCATTCAGACATCCGCATGATTTTTTACGGATCCATGGATACATGGATCGGATCCACAAAACACATGCGGACGTCTGAATGGAGCCTTACAGGGGGGTTATCAATGACAGGGGGGTGATCAGGGAGTGTATATGGGTGATCACCCGCCTGTCATTGATCACCCCCTGTAAGGCTCCATTCAGACGTCCGCATGTGTTTTGCGGATCCGATCCATGTATCCATGGATCCGTAAAAATCATGCGGACTTCTGAATGGAGCCTTACAGGGGGGTGATCAATGACAGGGGGGTGATCAATGACAGGGGGTGATCAGGGAGTGTATATGGGTGATCACCCGCCTGTCATTGATCACCCCCCTGTAAGGCTCCATTCAGACGTCCGCATGATTTTTACGGATCCATGGATACATGGATCGGATCCACAAAACACATGCGGACGTCTGAATGGAGCCTTACAGGGGGGTGATCAATGACAGGGGGGTGATCAGGGAGTGTATATGGGTGATCACCCGCCTGTCATTGATCACCCCCTGTAAGGCTCCATTCAGATGTCCGCATGTGTTTTGCGGATCCGATCCATGTATCCATGGATCCGTAAAAATCATGCGGACGTCTGAATGGAGCCTTACAGGGGGGTGATCAATGACAGGGGGTGATCAGGGAGTGTATATGGGTGATCACCCTCGTGTCATTGATCACCCCCCTGGTAAGGCTCCATTCAGACGTCCGTATGCTTTTTGCGGATCCGATCCATGTATCCGTGGATCCGTAAAAATCATACGGACGTCTGAACGGAGCCTGACAGGGGGGTGATCAATGACAGGGCGGTGATCAATGACAGGGGGGTGATCAGGGAGTTTA
The DNA here is from genome assembly GCF_014858855.1 of Bufo gargarizans. NCBI lineage: Eukaryota > Metazoa > Chordata > Amphibia > Anura > Bufonidae > Bufo > Bufo gargarizans. The sequence continues at coordinate 91,351,672 of NC_058089.1, read as the reverse complement.
TATGGGGTGATCATGGGTGATCAGGGGTTTATAAGGGGTTAATAAGTGACGGGGGGGGGGGTGTAGTGTAGTGTGGTGTTTGGTGCGACTGTACTGAGCTACCTGAGTCCTCTGGTGGTCGATCCTAACAAAAGGGACCACCAGAGGACCAGGTAGGAGGTATATTAGACGCTGTTATGAAAACAGCGTCTAATATACCTGTTAGGGGTTAAAAAATTCGGATCTCCAGCCTGCCAGCGAGCGATCGCCGCTGGCAGGCTGGAGATCCACTCGCTTACCTTCCGTTCCTGTGAGCGCGCGCGCCTGTGTGCGCGCGTTCACAGGAAATCTCGGCTCTCGCGGGAGGATGCGTATATGCGTCCACCCAGAAGAGCAGGACCGCCGGCAGGACGCAATCCTGCGTACGGCGGTCCTGAGGTGGTTAATGGGCATGCAACAATATGTAATCATGAGGACAGTTTTTGACAGTTTGGCAAGATGGGGGTGGAGCAGGGGAGTGTTTGGGGCAAATTTACTAATTTTATGCCTCCAAAACAGGCCCTGAAAGTAAAGGAGAGCACACTGTGCAAGTGCGGCCTCCCTCTACTCATATTTATGGGAGTTCTGAAAATAGCCAAGACTTCTGCTATTTCCGGCAGTCCCATGCAGGTGAATGGAGATGTGGCCGTGCATGCGCTGTCTGCTCTCCATTCACTTTTATTGGACTTCCGAAAATAGCCGAAAACACTTACTCTGCTATTTTCAGAACTCACATAAAATGAAATGGCCAGCGCGCTCTTGTTCACTTTGGTGCGGGTCCTAGATGTGGGACCCACGCCTATCTGGTCTCTGAGAGGCAGAAAAATAGTAAGCAGAATATGTTTAAGCACAATCCTTTATTTGTACTTCTAACTTTTTGTTACCAACCCCCCCCCCCCCCCCCCATTTCTGCCATGGAACCATAGCAGACTTGCTCTTCTTGCAGTTACAAGGTGGGACTTATTTTTTCACCATGCACGTCATATCACAGCGCTTACCTCCACTATTACACTGCACAGAGCATGCAATAAAAGAGCCAAAATCGGCCATGCAACCACAGGCGTCGGAACCCCGCTTTCTGTTCAGTCACACAGTCGTGCTCGATCTGGAAAGCACAGTCTGTGTGTCGGCCACATCTACCAGACCAACTGCAGCTCCCCTGATCCGAATTGACTGCAACTGTGTTTTATAATACAGTCAGTTCCTATCTGATCACAGGTCTATTGTACTGTACTGACATGATGTCGACATATCACCAAGCATGAAAAAAGTACACAGCTTTCATGCATGCAGTACATGATTGGGGTTCCAAATCAAAGAATCCTTGGACTTTAGAAGATTAAAGTCCCATATTTTTTGCTTTATAAGGCACCAAAAGTGGGGGAAAATGGAAGTGTGTCTTATAAAGGGAATACTAGTTAGCTCTACCATTATAGAAGTGCTCACTAACATGCAAGAGGCGTGAGGAGTGTATCGCTGCCTGTACTCACCGCCATGGTCTTCCTCTTGGTGCAGCGCTGGGTCACAGTGCAGTGCGAGACAGAGAAGACCAGGGAGTGGTGACTGCAGGCGAGACCCCTCCGGTCCTGCAGAGTGGGGATGGAGCAGAAGAGGTAAGTTAATTTATCTATTTTATCTCTGATATGGGGGTCTGATCTGAGGTGTAATATGAAGTTTGGGGGTCTGTTCTGTGATCTGATGAAAAATATTTTTTTTCTTATTTTCCTCCTCTAAAACGATGATATGTTTTATCATCAGGTGTGCCTTATAAAGTGAAAAACACAGTATATTAGTACTCTAGAATTTAAAAAAATGAATACTTATTAAATTGTTGCCTTTGTAACCTCCGTAATATTTCCAATATTCATAAGATACTGTGGTCAGCCCATAAAGAAAATGTATATTGTGCAGACTTTTTACCTTTCTCTGTGATATTTCCTTCTGCATTTGTCACATAGAACGTAGCTGGGAAGCTCTCAGTGTGCTCATTAGCCAAATGAACATATGACACTATTATATGCCATTGCATTAAGGGCCATGCTGTTCATCTGTAATTGCAATAGGCCAACCAGCATGACTTCTGCATTGGCCTTTCCTATTGCCCACAAATCCCCTGCAGCGTCCAGGGATCGTGGTGGACCTTTCTGGTCATCACCAGTCAATACCTTTCATCCTTTCAGGACCTCATTATTGACATCTCTCATTTGGCTGAAGGGGGGTGTTTCGGATTTTGGGGTTGCCACAGTTCAGCAGTGCGGTAACTGCCTTAATTTTTATTATAGGTGAGGGATACATTTATTTTACATGTTTTACTGCTATTTTAACTCGTCAGTATGCCCTAAACTTATATTTGCAAATATTGGTAAATTTATACTAATACTTGTATGATTTTGCACAACTGCAGCATTTTGCAGCCAAAAAAAAAGGAGGTGCCCAGTTACTAGCTGCACATGTGCTAGGAACAGCATATCCATGCAGCTAGTAATGAACATTAATAAACTATCGTCCCCGTGGTCCAATAACTTAAGACAAATAATTCATATTTACATGCAGGTCTGCTTGCCAGTGCTGCGCTGCGAAAAGGGCCTCCGACTGGAGGTTCCATCTGTCAGCAGCCTCTCTCCATTTATACAGCGCATGCGCTAGTTCTCCCAGTCCGTCCCCGGTGTAACTTGAGGCCGCTGATAGACAGAACCGACCATCAGCGGCCATTTTTGGAGTGCAAGCAGGTGAGCGTACCTGCAAGTAAACTTGAATATAACATTGGTGCCGATTATAGTTTAACAATGCTTTTTACTCGCTGCATGTATGTGCCGTTCCCAGCAAGTGTGCAGCTAGTAATTGATACTGGCACAACCATACCAAAACCCATGTCAAATTTCAAATGTGTCCCTCCCAATGTGGTTTTAACGCTCTCAACTGCACTCGTATATCCTATTGATTGTAGGATCAAGATTATATGTCAATACAGTTGTCCCATACCACATACAGATAGGGGGTTCAGTACTGGAAAGTATTTAAAGGGAATCTGTCACCATGAAACTGTGAATTAATATGCAAGCAGCATGTTATAGAGCAGGAGAAGCTGAGCCGATTGATATATAGCTTTGTAGGAAAAGATTCAGTATTACCTGTATCTCATTCATTTACATTCCTGCTTATATTGAGCTTTGAAGTCCAGGAGGAGGTCCTATCAGTGATTGACAGCTATATCTGTATACACAGTCATAGAGGGAAGGCTGTCAATCACTGATAGGACCGTCTCCTGGACTTCAAAGTTCAATATAAGCAGGAATTTAAATGAATGAGATACAGGTTATACTGAATCATTTCCTTCAAAACTATGGGGGTCATTTATTAAACAGAAATACGGCTAATCCAGGCGTATTTCTGGTGCAGATTGTAGCGCAAAGGTCCTTCTGCAAATTCTCCCTGCTCACAGCAGGTCTAAAAAAGTGGGCATGGCGGAGGAGGGAATGGGCCAGCATAGAAAATTGTCTAGTGTTTTAGGTGTAGAAAATTATCTAAATGTAAGACCGCTACGAAGCTGTCTTACGTTTAGTATTGGCAGAGGATCCACTGAAGTTATGCCAGTGCCTCTTCATAACTCCAGCGGATCCACCGCCAGGTATAGGGGTTATAAAACGCTAGTCTTAATAAATGTGTCCCTAAGGCCCCATGCCCACGGCCGTGTTTCACAGCCGTGTGCGGGCCGTGGAACCGCGGCCTGGATCCCTCCTGAGAGCAGGAGCGCACGGCGTCACTGGTTGCTATGACGCCGTGCGCTCCCTGCTGCCGCCGCAATACAGTAATACACTGGTATGATCTATACCAGTGTATTACTGTACTGTGCCGGCAGCAGGGAGCGCACGGCGTCATAGCAACCAGTGACGCCGTGCGCTCCTGCTCTCAGGAGGGATCCAGGCCGCGGTTCCACGGCCCGCACACGGCTGTGAAACACGGCCGTGGGCATGGGGCCTAAATATCAGTTTGCTTCTTGTCTGTAATACCATGTTCAACATGACAGGTTCCCTTTAAATCAGGCATGCTCAACCTGCGGCCCTCCAGCTGTTGCAAAACTACAACTCCCAGCATGCCCGAACAGCCTACAGCACCTAACCTACAGCAGGGCATTGTGGGAGTTGTAGTTTTACAACAGCTGGAGGGCTGCAGGTTGAGCATGCCTGCTTTCAATGAACAATCCGATATGGCTAAGGCTACTTTCACACTTGCGTTCAGAGCGGATCCGTCTGGTGTCTGCACAGACGGATCCGCTCCTATAATGCAGACGATGGGATCCGTTCAGAACGGATCCGTCTGCATTATATTTTAGAAAAAATTCTAAGTGTGAAAGTTGCTCAGACGGATCCGTCCAGACTTTACGTTGAAAGTCAATGGGGGGCGGATCAGTTTGAAATTGAGCCATATTGTGTCAACTTCAAACGGATCCGTCCCCATTGACTTACATTGTAAGTCTGGACGGATCTGTTTGCCTCCGCACGGCCAGGCAGACACCCGAACGCTGCAGCGTTCGGGTGCTGAGCGGAGCGGAGGACAGACGGTGCCAGACTGATGCATTCTGAGCGGATCCGCATCCACTCAGAATGCATTGGGGCCGTACGGATCCGTTCAGGGCCACTTGTGAGAGCCTTCAAACGGAACTCACAAGCGGAGCCCCAAAACGCTAATGTGAAAGTAGCCTTATATAGCAGGGGCATGATGGGCGCAGTGTTTCCATGAATTTCGCTGTATTTATCATGTATTATGTAACACAAGTGCTGAACTATAATCTGTTTCCAAAAAGTCTCCGAACCTGAAAACCGAGCAATTAAGGTTTCATCATGAAATGGAGCTTATGTTTCACCCGGATGCCCTGTTTTAGTCCTGGTCCTGTGACAGCCTGTTTTATTCCCGTCCTTTTACCCCCCGCTGTAAACTATTTGTTTGTTTGCTTATCGAGTCTGAATCATTTTGCTCTGGTCCACGTCTCGCTTTTCTTTCTTAGTTTCTCTCCCGGCTATTCTGCAGCATATTCTCCAAATCTCCAGACCCCTTCGGCAACACAAGGATTCTAAAAACTCTCACTAGATCATTTAATCTCACCTCTCTCCTTTACTTGTCCCATGATCCCATCTTAACACAAAACCTCTTCTTTTTCTTTTTTTTCCCAGTTTGTCTACAGACCAGATTGCTCGCTTTTGGCAGGGCCTGCAGGTCAGCTGGGATGTAATTAAGACTCTAAGAACAGGCTGTCTTCACCACGGGAAACCCATGTTAAATGTAGCTGGGATTTAGGCCTGTCAGTTTGGCCAGAGCTCAGGACTGGAAGCCGGGGGGCAGCACCACTTCCTTTTCATATATAATCCCATTACACACAGCGCATTGCACTTGGCAACATTTGCACATTACCTAGTGACTCAAGCTTACAAGACACTGCTGCTCAATTAGCATATGTTACATGTATATTTTAGAGATATTTTAAGACGGTCTCAAATTTCCAAAGTAAATTATGCATGTCCGACAGCAGCAGCAGCAGCAGCAGCAGCGTGGTCCTGCCCCGCCGTCAACTCCCACAACTTTTTGTCCAGGCTTCGGGTTTTACATTAAAAAGGCAGAGAAACTAAACGAAATAAAAACAGTTTTAATTTTTAACAGTTTGGCCCAACCCAGCGAGGCGTCTGCTGACAGCTGTCAGTGGCATTTGAATAATTGGATTAATTTAGCAGAGGGCGAGCAGAGCAGAGATGATCCTACCAGCACCGACGTATACATATCATTTACAGCCATCTCTCGATTTCACGTAAGGGTTGGAATTCAACTGATCGGATATAAATATATATATATATATTTTTCATATCCTCCTTAAGGGAAGTTGCATTAAGATGTATATCTCGTTTTTTTCAAGCGTGTCCTACTTTATATTGGCGAAAAAGCAAACATTGTTACAAACAGAAGCAACGCTTGGAATTGCAGACTTGTCGAAAAATATAATAGCTGTTGTGATGTCCACAAACAAACTGTGTCTGCTCGAATACAAAAAGATCAGATAGTTTACATTCTAGTTTCACCTGCTGAAGTCATCATTTTATCCACCATGTAAGAACTCATCACTTTCCCCCGACCCCACAGGGCAGCTCTGTAAGACATGTATTGTGAAACCGGTACTCGGCTTGTCACTTAACTTGATACATGACCCTATCTGCCATGTTCCAAGCTTTTTTGGGCCAGTGCCTGTGATACATACTAACAGTATTGCCACCTACACACCTGTCCTTTAGTTATTTGGTTTACTGAGTTAATCCTGAACCTTCTGTGGACAAATCGATGATCAGACACAGGGCAGGGGATGTGTCTGATCGGTGGGCATCCAACCAATATGGCAACCACCGATCACAAGAGTGGGGGGCGTTGTCTCGTGTTTGAATGGAGTGGTGGTCACTCGTGCTCTATGTGGCTGCTGGAGATAGCCAAGCGCTCATGGTCCGCTGTCCCCCGCAGTCCATTATAGTTGAATGGAGCTCTGGACATGCATGCGGAAACACAGGCTTCTGTTCTTGTAATTGGCGGGCCCCCTTTCAGTGGTACTCTCACCAATCAGACACAAACGTAAAGTAATGCCATCTAGGCCACAGTTATCATGTTGCTGCATATAGACTGAATGGAATAAGAGTAGGGACAACAGAGCAAGAGAAGAGCTTGGGCATTCTGGTTACAAGTTAACAGCAATACTCAGTGTCAAGCAGCGGCTACACAAGCAAATATGATTTTAAGATGTATATAAAAAGAGATAAAACCCTATAATCCCAATGTAATATTACCCCTCTATAAGTCTCTTGTGAGGCTACATAGGATTCAGTTTTGACCTTCACATGCTTTAAAGGATATTGGAGAGCTAGAAAGGGTTCAGAGAAGGTCGACCAGATTGTGAATGGGATGGGAGCTCTCTCTTATAAAGAGAGACTAGAAAAAACAGGCTTGTTCTGGTTGAAAAAAATATGCGTGGCCAATAAAAAGAACTGAAAAATTTGTTATGATTTCTCTGGATCTTACAAAGGACCAGGGGACATTCATTTTGTGTGGGGGAAGGAAGACCTGGACATTATTGTGCAACCCCGATTCCCAAAAAGTTGGGATGCTGTGTAAAATGTAAATAGACTCATATTTTATTCACAATAGATCATAGAACACATCATATATTGAAACATTTTACCATTTCTTAAAAAAAAAAAATAACTAACTTAGAACTCGATGGCTGCAGCGCATCTCAAAAAAGTTGGAACGGGTCAACAAAAGGCTCGAAAAGTAAGTGGTATTAATAAAAAGTCATATGATGGTATAAAAAGAGCATGTTAGAGAGGCAGAGTCTCTGAAAAGCAAAGATGGGCAAAGGTTTACCAATCTGCAAAAAACTGTGTCTAAAAATTCTGGAACAACTTCAGAGAAATGTTCCACAGCATAAAATTGTGAACCCTTTGAATATTCTGCCATCTACATTACATAATATTATAAGATTTAGAGAATCTGGAGAAATTCACATGCACAAGGGACAAGGCTGACGGTCATGATTCTGTACTGGAAATCACTGCATGGGCTCAGGAACACTTCCATAAATCATTGTCTGTGAACAAAGTTTGTCGTGGAATCCACGAATGCAAGTTGAAGCTTTATCACACAAAGAAAAAGCCATATGTCAACAGGCTGCCGTCTTCTCTGGGTCAAAGCTCATTTAAAATGGACTGAGGCAAAATAGAAAACTGTTCTGTGGTCAGATTAATCAAAATTAGAAATTCTTTTAGGAAGCCATGGACACAGTGTCCTGCGGACCTCGGCAGAGAGAGACTATCCAGCTTGTTATTGGTGCACAATGCAAAAACCTACATCTCTGATGCTATGAGGCCGTATTAGTGCCTATGGTGTGGGCAATTTTCACATCTGGAAAGGCACTATGAATGCTGAACAGTATATAGAGATTTTAGAGCAACATACGCTCTCATCCAGACAATGCTAAACCACATACTGCATCTATCGCAATAGCATGGCTTCGGAAACAAAGAATCTGTGTGCTGAATTGGCCTGCCTGCAGTCCAGACCTTTTACCATAATAAAAGCAAAATACTGTATTTATTATCCATGTTTCAAGGCCTGTCATGTTCCAAGGCCTGTTTAAAAGGTCGACCATTGACTTATAGGATAGCTACCTTACAAATGGTGGCATTAGAGACAGAGCTTGTAAGATCTCATTTGCATACCACCTTCCTAGATTTCCAGACAAGCGTTGCCTTGCCTTTGAGACTCCTTGTGCCGATTAGGTGCACTTCTGTCACGCTTCAGTGTGGGAGGGAAACACCACACTGAGCATAGGAGGGAAAGGGGGTGAACAGGGAATCAGGCCTGAGAACTAGGGAGGGAAAATGGACACCTCCTAGTGAAAACCCTAACCAGAATCCTGACTTACTACCAGTATGAACAGACCCCAAAGGTAGGTGAGTTCATACTCAGGAATACCTAGAGACCTATCAAGCCCTATAGGACCCTGGTACTAATGGCAGGGACGAAGCTACCTGTTCCTCCAAAAGGAAGGACGAACAGGAGTCTCCTTCAGGCCTAATGCAAACAATAGGGAAATGCAACACACAGAACCCAAACAAAATACAAAAGGGAAAGGAAAGACTTAACTTCAAAGGAGCAATGGAAGCACCAGGAACTCAGCCAAGATCCAACCACAATTTATCCAAAGGTCCAAACATAAGCTATAAACTGCATAGCATTGTGGGAGAAGCAACTATAAATAGAGAAGGTTAAATGACCCGAATAGCCACACCTGGGGAAAGAAGGAGTGGCAACCACCAGAAACAACACAGACGGCATTTGATCCAAACGGAAAACATGTCAGATCAAACCACGTGTTGCCAGTCTCACCGATCTCCTGCCACCTGTCGCGGGAACGCCCGTGACAACTCCATAAGGAGATGTAGTATCCCCCAAATCCTGCCGTAAAGTTCTAAATGAATTAGCAGCAAAAGTACTGAAAACGTTGTTTTATCCCCTGCCCGGCGCGCTTCTCCACACATGCTTGAAGTCACGGGGGCAGCGGCCTCCTTGCTTCAGGTCACGGTAACCATGCCCCCTTTCCTGCCCTTTCGCTGTGACTGACAGCGCTTATGCACAAGAGTTCGGCAAAGGCAGCCGAACTGCCGGCTATCAGTCACAGCGAAGAGGCATGGAAGGGGGCATGGTTACCGTGACTTGAAGCAAGGAGGCCGCTGTCCCCGTGACTTCAAGCATGTGTGGAGAAGCGCGCCGGGCAGGGGATAAAACAACGTTTTCAGTACTTTTGCTGCATCTGCCTTCAGGAAGAAAGCCGTCATCAGAAACACATTGCTGGCTTGTGTACACGCAGGTACTGCTGGCAGCTTGGGATGGTTTTGGGAGGTGACAGGTTCCCTTTAACATCTGATATATGTTCTATGATCTATTGTAAATAAAATATGAGATTTGCAAATCACTGCATTCTGTTTTTATTTACATTTTACACAGCACCCCAACTTTTTTGAATTGGGGTTGTAGGAAAGGATTAGAGTAGTCAGTCTGTGAAATGCCCTACCCTTAAGAGGTAGTAATGGCAGATGCTATGTCAGCATTTAAAAAAAGGGTCAGATGCTTATCTAATGGCAAACGTCATTGAGTGTTATAATTATCCTAATGATAAATTATAAATATTGCTCAAGAAAGGTTGACCTTAATGAGCCTATGTATTTTTGCAACCTATGTAACTAGTGTGGGAAATCAATTATGTTGCTAATTCATATTGTTGCAGCTAGAGAAAGGCATATGTAGTTTATGAATGAGAAACACATACTTAGCCAATTCTTTGCATTGAACCTTGCAGAAGTGTATCAGTGCTATTAAAGGGGTCCCATGAATAATGTAAAAAATTAAAATCATACATAATCTAGTACATGACAACCTCTTTCTAACAAAGCTATAACCAGCCCTGTACCTCTAACCTCACATGGATCCAGAGATCTCTCCATTCATTACTCCAGTAGTTCGGCTAGATTTAGTTCAGGCTGGCAGCTTAGGGGGGTGTCCTTTCTCAGAGAGTGTGTTCTGTCTGCTGAAGCTGGTGGCAGTTGAAGAATGGAACTGTGCATGTGCTTTAGGACTGCAACGATTAATCGATTATATTCGATAACTGGATTCGTTGTCGACGAATCCAGTTATCGAATAATCGCCGATTCGTTGCTATGCGGGCGGGCGGGCGGTCGCTGCATCTTTATTTTACCTTTTTACAATGACGCTCCTGTAACAGCCAGGCAGAGCGGACGGCGGCGTAACGTCACTCACTCACGTGACACGCCTGCTCCGCCTCCTTCATTCATGAGGTGGGCGGAGCAGGTGCGTCACGTGAGTGAGTGACGTTACGCCGCCGTCCGCTCTGCCTGGCTGTTACAGGAGCGTCATTGTAAAAAGGTAAAATAAAGATGCAGACGTGATTAGTCCGACTTATAAGCATCGGGGCCGGGGCTGTTATGGGGAGGGGGGAGGATCTGTCTATAGCACTGCTATGGGAAGGGGGATCTGTGCACTGTTATGAGGAAAGGGATCTGTGCACTGTTATGCCCATAACAGTGCACATATCCCCCTCTCCATAACAGCGCCACCCACAGATCCCCCTCTCCATAACAGCGCCACCCACAGATCTTCCTCTCCATAACTGCGCCACCCACAGATCCCTCTCCATAACAGCGCCATCCACAGATCCCCCTCTCCATAACTGCGCCATCCACAGATCCCCCTCTCCATAACTGCGCCATCAACAGATCCCCCTCTCCATAACTGCGCCGCCCACAGATCCCCCTCTCCATAACTGCGCCACCCACAGATCCCCCTCTCCATAACTGCGCCGCCCACAGATCCCCCTCTCCATAACTGCGCCGCCCACAGATCCCCCTCTCCATAACTGCGCCGCCCACAGATCCCCCTCTCCATAACTGCGCCACCCACAGATCCCTCTCCATAACAGCGCCATCCACAGATCCCCCTCTCCATAACTGCGCCATCCACAGATCCCCCTCTCCATAACTGCGCCATCCACAGATCCCCCTCTCCATAACTGCGCCGCCCACAGATCCCCCTCTCCATAACTGTGCCGCCCACAGATCCCCCTCTCCATAACTGCGCCGCCCACAGATCCCCCTCTCCATAACTATGCCACCCACAGATCCCCCTCTCCATAACTACGCCATCCACAGATCCCTCTCCATAACTGCGCTGTCCACAGATCCCCCATAATAGTGTCGTCCACAGATCCCCCATAATAGTGTCGTCCACAGATCCCCCATAATAGTGTCGTCCACAATTTGTTTTAATATGGCCTTTGAACATATTTTTTCAAGTAAGATCATATAAACCTCTCTGTTTTGTAATTTTGTCGTTTTTGCCGATTAATCGATTAATCGTAGAAATTAATCGGCAACTAATCGATTATTCAAATAATCGTTAGCTGCAGCCCTAATGTGCTTTCATCTCAGTCGGACAGAAAAATTAGAAAAAAAGCAAACAGCAGGTGGCGCTATACAGATAGATTTTCTCAAATAATTCAGTAGCTATAATACATTTTTAATTACATGTAATTACAAAAGTATTCAGGTGCTGGTTTGGAAACACCTTTTAATGTTTTTATTTATTTATTTTAGAAAAAGTGCCATTTATCTCCTTATTTGAGATCTTTCAGCATCTTTTGCTGATGTTGAAACATTGGTTCTCCTCTCCCATAATTCCAGTAGTACTGCAAGCCCTTATTGTTTCTGAAGTTGTTCAAATTAAAACAAATATTTCGGCTAGCCTAGATTTTTCGCTTTATAAGATGTATTTTTTCCGCCCAAACTGGGGAGGAAATGGCTGTGCGTCTTATAAAGCGAATACTAGTCAGCGCTTCCAGTAGGTGCAGGGAGTGAAGCGCTACCTGTACTCATCCTTGGAGCCGCGCAGAACTGTCCTGACTGCATACAGCGTCAGGATGTAGTACACACTATGACCTGATGCATCACACAGTCAGGTGAAAGTGCGGCGTGGGCCAGAGAAGACAAGGGAACGCTTCCTGCTGCAGAGACCACCGGACCTCGAGAGTAGCAGTGGAGCAGGAGAGGTAAGTGAATTTTTTTTTTTTTTAAGCTCTGATCTAAGGTCTGATACAGGGGCCTGGCATAGAAGTTTGATGGAGGTCTGATATGGTGGTCTGATCTGAGTTCCTGATATGGAGGTCTGATGTGTTCCTGATATGGGGTCTGATATGAGGATCTGATATGGGGGTCTGATATGAGGATCCGATATGGGCGCCTGATCTGAGTTTCTGATATGCGGGTCTGATCTGAGTTCCTGATATGGGGGTCTGATATGAGGATCTGATTTGGGGGTCTGATCTGAGTTCCTGATATGGGGGTCTGATTTGAGTTCCTGATATGGGGGTCTGATCTGAGTTCCTGATATGGGGGTCTGATTTGAGTTCCTGATATGGGGGTTTGATCCAAGTTCCTGATATGGGGGTTTGATCCAAGTTCCTGATATGGGGGTTTGATCCGAGTTCCTGATATGGGGGTCTGATATGGGGGTCTGATCTGAGTTTCTGATATGCGGGTTCTGATCTGAGTTCCTGATATGGGGGTCTGATATGAGGATCTGATATGGGGGTCTGATCTGAGTTCCTGATATGGGGGTCTGATCTGAGTTCCTGTAATGGGGGTCTGATCTGAGCATCTGATGAAAAATATATTTTTTCTTATTTTTCTCCTCTAAAACCTGGGGTACGTCTTATCATCAGGTGCATCTTATAAGGCGAACAATACGATAATTGAAAACCTAGTAAGCTTATTTTTTTGACAATCATTTTCAAACGTTTCTAGTTGTGTTTAGCTTGCCAAAAAAAGCGAGTGCAAAATGTGTTTGGAAAAAATTGGGTCGGTAAACTGCAGTTTATACTAACTAATATATGTATACATATGTTAAGCAGCCATTTTTAACCTTCTGTTTCCAATAGTTCAGAGTTTCTCATGCATCTAAGTAAAAGTAGAATGTTCTTAAGCAGTTACAATCTGTATGAAATGTAGATATCCAACTGTAAAATTGTTTGAATATGTTTAAAAATATTGTGTTTGTGGTTTTCTTTCCCAGCAAGGAGGGCTGCTTTGCATTATATAGGTAATGAAGCTCATCTAAAATTAGAATAGAAAACTGTTCTTGGCTACACTTCAATACCGTTCTCTGAAACCTTCGTAAATCTGCAACATCGTTTTTTTAATTTTTTTTCAGTGGGTCACTCATAAAACCCCATGGGTCCTTATACCATCTGTCCCCATATTAGTAGACTCTTCTTTCTTCAAAACCTGATGTTCTTGTCCCCAAGATAAATGTTCTTAATTAAAGAACTTCATTTGTCCTCAAGTTCTGTGGTTAGAAAAAAAATGTCAACATCATTTTGGCGTATATTTGCATTCCCTGTAAAATGTTTTACAATCAGTATTTAGTGTAATCCAGTTGTCAAAATCATAAGTACATATGGTCATATCTATTTAAAATGCAATTTCATGCAAAAAAAATCCACAACACGATTCATTTTTCCAGTTCCACTAGATCTTAGGTATAGTCTATTAATGTGGATCTAGAGAACTCTTAAGATATCCACATTGCAAGACCACAAGTATGATCATGCTTCCAATGAAGTAGACCTTGAGGTCTACTTTTCTTGAAGCATTTTGGGGTCATTTACTACGTGATATACGCCAGTTTCTGCAGCTTTCCCCTGCTTATGGCAGGGCTAAAAAAGAGGGGGACAGGCCGGTTTTAGGCATAGAAAATGGTCTAAAATTAAGCCAGCAAGGATGATGTCTTACATTTAGAAGTTAAGACCGTTATGTAGAGGCAACCGGATCCACTGCCAACGCAAGGGGTTAAGACCGGCGTCTAAAATGCTGGTCTTAATAAATGACCCCTTTTATGTTTGGATTAAAGCCTTTTTATGACCCTCGTAGTCATATTTTTTTTAAAGGCTGTGGACTCCTTTTGGGAATTTTTTTTTTTTATAGCATTTTACTCAAATGGGGCTAAAAAAAATAATTTTTTGAGTTGGTCTTTTTTTTTAAAGATTTTCAACAGTTTTTCTTCTACAGTTTCCCAGGAATTAATATTGATGATCTATCCTCAGGATAAGTCATGATTATCAGATCAGGGTCGATCAGCTGTTAGAAAAGGCTGGGCGCTCCTTGAGTTTTTGGGATAAGCTAAACCGACAAATAGGCGGTACAAACTAGACGCTCTAAACAGATGCACCAGATTTATTAACCGCTAATGATAAATGTACTTTATGTGTATAAGTCGTATAAATGATAGCAAAAAACAAGATACACAAAAAATGCTAAGAAAATTGCATTTGCAGATTATTATAATTTTTATTACAGCATCAGGATTTGCAGGAAGGCAGAAATACACTGCATCCTCTAGGCCCAAATCATCTGTGTCCCTAAAGGATAATCTGTTGACCTGATTGGGACAGTCAGCTTTGTAAAGAAAGACTCTGTTTAAAACATGACCAGCACCATCCTTTGAGGTGTCCCAAGATTTCAGGGTCTAGAGAAGTAAGATTGCCGAGAGTGAGAATTTTGTGTAACCCCTGGGAAGCATTGCCTTATTTTTTTTTATTTTTTTTTGTTCTATTTCAACTAGATCAATTATCTTCCCTTGTTGTGTCATCTGCTGGAGAACAAGTGCTAAGCTTTTCAATGGCTTCCATGTTTATAGTACCCCGACTAGAGGTCACTTCAAAACATATGGCGAGGCCCTGAGATTTATTCAGATGTAGGTTACGGACCCCTTTTCTTGTGGTCTACTGCAAATCAATATCTTTTGAATAGATTTGCTGTCCCTAACTTGTGAAAGGAATCCCGATTGTCTCCGAGAACAAAAGACCTAGCCGGCCATTGTTTTGTGCAGCGGGCCCCATGCAAAATGGTTACATATTAGTCAGGATTTTTCTTCAACAATATTCCCCTTCAGTCCCGCGGATGGCGGTGACATTAGAGAATCTTATCCTACAGTCACCGCTCAGATATTTCCCCACTCCGAGGACTGCTTGTCCAGCTGCTTTCTTTCTTTTGATGGGTTATTAAGTTAACTTGTTTGTATGTTATGCTAGCTTTTTTACTTAAGTAGTTACTTAGCAATTTAAATGAAAATGTAATGAGGTTACATCTGTTTTACATGCCCATAATGCCATGCAGATGGGGAGGACGATTAAAGACAGATTTTGTTTCTGGCAAAACATTTTTGTTTAGTCACACACTCAGATGTATACCTGTATGTGCTAGTGACGGCACAACTGTGAGCCGCCATCCCGACGCGCGTCTGGTAGTCGCATGCGTACCTGTGCCTATGATATAAGAGTGAAATCAGTGCAACAAAAAGTTAGCATTTCTACTTGATTATTGCTCACCTCAACGTATATTGGGGTTTCTGACTCCATGATTTAGGGGGACTCTAACTTTACTATTCCTATAGGAATAGCTCGTGTACAATCCTGCCCATAGATACAGATGAGGAGGGTCACTGCAAAATCAAATCATAACCATGACTCCTTGTGCACGCGGCTATATTATGGCTGTAATAGGGCTCCCTTTCAGATTTATGGCTCCTGATTTCATACATAGGCTTTTTCTATGGAGCTTTTCTTCCTTCATGCACTGCTGTACAGGCTCCATATACATAGGGCCCCGAATGTTACTGATCTTGGCCCCTACTATAATCAGAGATGTCCCACCTTATTGATTGTTTATTTGGGACAACGCCGTTTGTAAATTCGAGACAAATAGGCCCCCGCCTGGGAACATCCCCAAATTGTCCAATTTATGGGTGGGGCTAAAGTATTCCCCAACCATTTTTGGCCCGGGACAGCCCAAATTTGCAGGAACTGTTTTTAAAAATTGGGGACCGTCCCTGCAAATTCAGGGCTGTTCTTTATAGGGCATCTGTCATCATTATCAACCCTATTAAACTAGGCATACCAATGCAGAGAAATTTTTATTGGTAGTTATATGTAAATGAAGTGCTCAGAGCACTGAGGGGCTAGCCAAGCCTCTCGGAGCACCGCCTCACCCTTTTTCTACTCTCTTTCCCAGTGAGACTGACAGGGCCAGACATTCTCACTACTCCAGTGCCTAGACCTGAAATATTGCGCGTGCGCCGGCGCTGTGAAGATCTCTTGCCATCTGCACATGTGCAAGATTTAATGGCCATGCAATGGAGCAGTGAGGATGTCCGGCCCTGACAATCTCTCCGGTAACATGCATCTTTAGCGCAGCCATGTGAATCTTCAGTAAACCATTTTGTGTTAGGCTTTGATCACGTCACATTACAGCCTTCTGAAGGTTTTTCTGACATAGGCCTTGTGGTATGAACAGAGCCATACTTTCCCTTTAGGTGTCAACCAAGTAATAGCTGACCATACAGTGCTGAGAAATGGCGCTGAAAGTGTAATAATTTGTTATAATTATTACTATTCTTCTTTATTAGAATCGCCATAACTGCTGACCGATCAGATAATATTGGCAATTTAAGAAAAAAGTTGATACATAAAAAATAAAAAAGTTATCTCATATATATATAATCTGTATAGGTGCCTATATACAATGCTTTGTCATCCTGCATCTTGTTAATACATTAGGTTTAACAAGGGCCAGGCCACTCTTAATCCTGTTTCACCGCATGCTTTCCAATAGCTTTCTTTTCTAAATATGCAAGTACAAACAGCTTTTACACATTTCTCTACCTAGAAAGCAGCCCGGGGCCCTCGCCAGATACTTTTAACATATGAAAATTGAGCTGCTTTGAACTTGTATGTTTTTGATAAGTGCTCAGAAAGCTTCCTGCAGGATCACCTGTGGGCCTTTCTCTCGAAATCCTCCTGCCTTTGATTGAGTGCCAGCTCAGAACTAATCCGGCCCCAGAATCCTGCCTCTGCTGAGGGCAAATCGTGTCATTCACTTAACCCTTTCATTGCTAATCGTTCCAACATTAGTTTAGTTTATTTTGACTTTTTTCTTTTTTTTTTTTAAGTGCATTTATTGTATTTATTATTTACCTATACAGGATAAATAGGTAAATTAAAGATTTTATGTTTACAAACAATAATTTGTGTGAGTGGATGGATAGATAAATAGGTATTAGATAGATAGATAAATAGGTATTAGATACATATTTAGGCAATGTTTATAACATAGATAGACAAATAGTTATTAGATAGATATTTAGATAATGTTTATAACATGGAGAGAGACATACTGATAGGGAACTTAGATTGTGAGCCCCAATAGGGACAGTGTGATGCGAATGTCTGTAAAGTGCTGCGGAATATAGTAGCGCTATATATAAGTGCATTAAATAATAGATTGAGATTTTGATTGATTTCCAGGTCTTTTATATTGATGGCTCGTCCTCAGGATAGAACAGCAATAACTGATTTGTGGGGGACTGACTCCTGGCACCCCCGTTGATCAGCTGTTTGAAGAGACTGCAGCACTCCTGTGAGCTGTGCGGTCTCTTTCAGTGACCTCAAATTCAATTGGTCACAAAGCTTAATTCAGTCCTATTCAAGTGATGGGCCCGGGCAGCATTACCAAGAACAGCCAGTATACAATGTACGATGCGTGGTAAGGAGTGCTTCTACCTCGGGGTGCTAGGTGTGGCCTATCCTGATATCAAACACCTGGAAAACTCATTTTAAAGAATATAAGTTACCCACATACTCCTGATTGCAGAGAAAATGAATACATGGTGCAACTCCAGTAGTTTCTCTCCTCCAGGGCATCGTGCACCAAAAAACAGAAGGTTACACAGAAAAAAACAGAAGATGTCCATACCCCAAGGTGACGAGTCACAAACCAGTTTTATGTTTAATGCTGCATGAAATGAGAGCTGTATTTATTAATATGAGAAGGATAGTGTAACTTTGTTGCATTCAAAATTACTCCTTATTGTGTCTTATAGCAAATACATTTAACCCCTTCCTGATATCTACCGTACATGTAGATGGCCCAGGAGCTAAACAGTCACCATAGACACAGAGTGCCTGCTGTTTTACACAGCAGATACTTTGTCGCAGAGTTCGTGATCACGACAATGATCACAGCACCTGAGCGGTCAATTACTGTGATCTCTGAATTCCCGGTGACTGAACAGTGATGAGATTGCGGGAGCCATCCGAGGCCTGCCATAACGAAGTTCCTATCAAGCCCTGCCTGTGGCAGGGCTTGATAGGACTGTAGTAATTCTCCCATAGATTGCAGTGTTAAACCTTTGCAGTCTGTGGTACAAATAATAAGAAAATGGCATGTCCTTAGGGGGACTAAAAATAAATGTAAGTTAGTGAAAAAAGTAAAAAAAAAAAAATAGAAAAATTCAAATCACACGCCTTTTCCAATTTAATGAATGAAAATAAATATACAAAACAAATAAAGTGGAAATATAATTAAACAGTGGATATAAAAAGTCTACACACCCCTGTTAAAATGTCAGGTTTCTGTGCTGTAAAAAAATGAGACAAAAATAAATCATTTCAGAACTTTTTCCACCTTTAATGTGACCTATAAACTGTACAACTCAATTGAAAAAGAAACTAAAGTCTTTTAGGTAGAGGGAAGAAAAAATATAAAAATGAAATAATATGGTTGCATAAGTGTGCACACCCTTAAACTAATACTTCGTTGAAGCACCTTTTGATTTTATTACAGCACTCAGTCTTTTTTTTGGGTATGAGTCTATCAGCATGGCACATTTTGACTTGGCAAGATTTGCCCACTCTTCTTTGCAAAAACACTCCAAATCTGTCAGATTGCGAGGGCACCCCACAGATTTTCAATCGGATTCAGGTCTGGGCTCTGGCTGGGCCACTCCAAAACTTTTATCTTCTTCTGGTGAAGCCATTCCTTTGTTGATTTGGATGTATGCTTTGGGTCGTTGTCCTGCTGAAAGATGAAGTTCCTCTTCATGTTCAGCTTTCTAGCAGAAGCCTGAAGGTTTTGTGCCAATATTGACTGGTATTTGGAACTGTTCATAATTCTCTCTAGCTTAACTAAGGCTCCAGTTTCAGCTGTAGAAAAACGGCCCCAAAGCATAATGCTGCCACCACCATGCTTCACTCTGGGTATGGTGTTCTTTTGGTGATGTACAGTGTTGTTTTGCGCCAAATATATCTTTTGGAATTATGGCCAAAAAGTTCAACCTTGGTTTCATCAGACCATAACACCTTTTGCCACATGCTTTTGGGAGACTTCAGATGTGTTTTTGCAAAATGTAGCCTGGCTTGGATGTTTTTCTTCGTAAGAAAAGGCTTTCGTCTTGCCACTCTACCCCATAGCCCAGACATATGAAGAATACGGGAGATTGTTGTCACATGTACCAAACAGCCAGTACTTGCCAGATAATCCTGCAGCTCCTTTAATGTTGCTGTAGACCTCTTGGTCGCCTCCCAGACCAGTTTTCTTCTCGTCTTTTCATCAATTTTGGAGGGACGTCCAGTTCTTGGTAATGTCACTGTTGTGCCATATTTTCTCCACTTGATGATGACTGTCTTCACTGTGTTCCATGGTATATCCAATGCTTTGGATATTCTTTCATACCCTTCTCCTGACTGATACCTTTTAACAATGAGATCCCTCTGATGCTTTGGAAGCTCTCTGTGGACCGTGGCTTTTGCTGTGGGATGCGACTAAGAAAATTTCAGGAAAGACCAACTAGAGCAGCTGAACTTTATTTGGGTTAATCAGAGGCACTTATTTGGGTTAATCAGAGGCATTTAACATGATTGTGAATGTGATTGCTTAATTCTGAACACAGCTACATCCCCAGTAGCCCCCATATTATTATTATTTTTTTTTTCTTTCTTCCCTCCACCTAAAAGATTTCAGTTTGTTTTTCAATTGAGTGGCACAGTTTATAGGTCACATTAAAGGTGGAAAAAGTTCTGAAATGATTTATCTTTGTCTCATTTTTTACATCACAGAAACCTGACATTTTAACAGGGGTGTGTAGACTTTTTATATCCACTGCATATGTTAACGTATATTTTTTTTTACAATTGAGTTCTGTGGTGAACGGATGCCACTGTATGGCATCAGCCTGAGGCATCCATTCATTTTTGTATATGTTAAACGAATTGCAAAAACATTATGTGAACCCACCCTAAATAGCACATAACCACTGAGGCCAGTGATTGGCTGTAGCAGTCATACGAACGACAAATGTGTCTTCATCACTGTAAGGCCAGCAAAGACCAGAGCAGCAACGCTGGAGTGGTGGGATATTTAAATGGTGTGAGTAATGTTTTGTTTTGTTTTTTCTTTATTTTAAGTTTTTTTAAAATCCAGAAAAAAAAACAAAGCTTGCAATAAAATATAGCAGATACTTAAAGAGGACCTTTCACCACTCCTGACATGTCTGTTTTAATAGCTTTATACATTCCCCATGTAATACCAATTCTGGAGCCTCTATTCTTATGTCTGTATGTTGTGCTGTTCCTTTATTATTTCTACTAGAAGTTATGAATGAATTGAATTGCTATTAGCCTTCAGTACGGGTACAGAGGGGAGGTTACCATTTGGGGGTGTGTCCCTGCACAGTCTGACTCTATCCAATCAGTGTTGTCATTGTCAGACTGTGCAGGTACACCCCCCCCCCCCCAAACTGGTTACCTCCCCTCTGTACCTTTATTGAAGGTGAATAGCAATTCATTCATAACTTCTAATAGAAATAATAAAGGAATGGCACAACATAGAGCCATAAGAACAGATGCTCCAGAATTGTTATTACATGGGGAACGCATGGAGCTATTAAAACAGACATGTCAGGAGCGGTGAAGGGTCCTCTTTAATCTCAAATTTTTAAAAAACGGCCAAGTCCTAGCAGCCAGTCTATAACAAGTTGTATTTATGATCACAGTATTAAGCATTTCTCAACTGAGTAATCGATGTTACCACGAGCCGAAAACCTCTGAGCCGAGAAAAAAAAATACCCCCTCCAGATGAGCAGACAAGGTTGTGGAAAATTGTTTTATTGTAAGTACAAAAGTGCTAATAATTGCCTCACAGCACTATTCACGCAGGTAAATTCAGAGAGATCTTTTCTAAGTCAATTAATTTCCGGCGCTGGGGACGTCTCCCCGAGGAGCCCACAGAAAGTGCTGCGGTTAAGCTTAAGACAGTTCAGCATTTTCAGATGAAATAGAGTTGAGATTTCCTGCAGCTCGCAGCGAGCGGCTAGAGGTCAGAGCTTAGCTGTCCTATTTAGATGTTATATATTCTTTTAGCTTGGAGTCAGTCCAGGAGTTTATCATTTCATTTGGCTCCTTTTTTTTTTTTTTCTCTTCTTTTAGATAAATTTTATTAGACCGGTAAATCTCCGAGAGCATTAACATAGAGATGTAGGAGGATCCCTTTTAATTTTTTATCCTGCGAACACTCGTGTTTTTACTTGTCTAATTTTTACTCGCTGCACTTTATCCGTTAAGAGTCAACGTTGAAAATGTTGCCTATTCTTTCTGGACCAATGAACATATTGCATAGATTATTGCTATAATTTAATGTGAAGTCTCGTATTATTTATTGCCCTGGTTCAGAATTATTAAATACCGCACAAAAAGCTACTTTCCATTTGAACTCTTCCAGTGTATGAGTTTAGTATTTCAGGGTTTATTAAATTACATGGAGTTTTAAGAACTTTTTAGGTCAGGCCTACGACAGCCATGGATTGTAGGAGTCTGGCCATGAAACATAATGGCTGCCCCATCCTAGAACTCAATGCTGTCATGTGGCTGGGACACGCTCCCGATTCTTTCAGTATGTTGCTATGGTTATTAAGTTGGATGGAACCGGAGACCAATCCCCATCCCGTCGCACGTTGAATGCAACTTAGGGGGAGATTTCAGTGTTTTCTGCACTGGTCTTGATATCTTCTGCGCTGCCGGAGGATGCACGTAATTTATGATGAGGCGCTGCCATAAATTTCTGGCTTTATTTGCTCCAGAAAACTGGCATACATCAAGCTAAATTTTTCACACCCTTTTCCTACCCTTGCCACGCTTCCTTTTGGAAAATGGCGAGTGTGGCATAAAAGAGGCACTTATGACTTTTTTATTTATTTATTTTAAGTTGCATTTAAAAAGTCCCAAACACGTAGCTTTCAACTTTTTAAAGTCACTTTTCTGGCACAGGGAAAATGAAAAATTTCCCCCTCGAAGTGTCTTGATTTGACTTGTAGTGCCGAGTGGTTACTGATGGCAACTCATGACTCTTTCCTTTCATTGGGTCTCAGGGAAAAGTGTCATGGTATAAATATACATACATGGGGGACATTTACGGAGATCTGCATTTCATCCTCCTGTGAACAAAGTCAGCTTGCATAAGTGGCGCACATCTCGGGAAGTCCATGCACCAGAAACGGAAATCTAAAGCAGCTCTGAGTTGGCTTAGATATAGTATAACTTATTCCACTTTTCTATTGTAAGTAATCTGATATCTGTCAGGCTGCATAGGTCCTCCGCTGCCCACCCTTTACCCACTTTTTAGACAAGTAGCAAGCATAGTGTAACGTTTTTATTCCCCCTAGTTCAGGTTACCATGATCTACACTGGGCCAAAGTAATGGTGCCTTAGGATGCAGTTTATTAGGAGACCATGCAGTTGGCTTAAAGAAACAGGCAATAAAGACATGTCATGGTGGGCAAGTAGAGCCAATCGGCAAGCTTTTCACTGGTGAAGAGAGTGCACCGATTAGCTGACTTTTTTTTATTGAAGGGGATTTGCTGGAGTTCAGCAGGATAGGTCATCAGTATCTGATAAGTGGGGGTCTAACTCCTGGCACTCCGCTAATCAGCTGTTTGTGGAGGACATGACTTCCTCACAACATACCAAGCAAAGTGCTGCACATTGTATTGTGGCTGTGCATGGTATTGCAGCCCAGGCCCATTCACTTGAATTGGACTGAGTAGGAAGGAAGGAATCCTCAGATACAAGTGGACATCTTCTATTTCCCATATACTAGTTGTATGCATTTATTGTGTTTGCCACAGAACATTTATAGGAATATATATTAGTTTCAAGTGCAAAGCCTAACTGATACAAAAATAATTAGAATAATTCAGTAGCTCTTTATCACGTGTCTTAAGCTGCCCAGACCATTTATAGCAGTGTTCCTCAACTCCAGGCCTCAGGGCTCACCTACCGGTCATGATTTGAGAATATCCCACAGAATAAATAACTGTGGTAAGTCCAGATGCTTGGACACAAATTATTTCGCCTGCTTAACACTAAGGAAATCCTGAAAACATGACCGGCAGGTGGGCCCTGAGGACTGGAGTTAAAGGGTTGTCCCATGAAAAATATTCTACAGTTTTCAAACTATCACCTGAATCTGAATACTTTTGTAATTGCATGTAATTAAAAATTCTGCATAGCCACAGAGTTATTCAATAAACTGTATCTGTATAGCGCCACCTGCTCTTAGTTTTTTCCTTATTTCTTTGACCTACTCACTGAGAAGGCCGCACATGCTCAGTTTCATTCTTCAACTGCCTCCTGAGCCGTGATGGGGAGAGCATGGACACGCCTCCTGAGTTGTGATAGGGAGAGCATGGACACGCCCCCTTAGCTGCAGCAGATTAGACGCTCCTCTTGAGCTGTCAGCTTGTTATAAATCTAGCAGAGCAATGAATGGGGAGATCTCTGGATCCATGTGAGGTACAGGGCTGGTTCTAGCTTTGTTAGAAATAGGTTTTCATGTACTATATGATGTCTGATTTAAATGTTTTACATTAGTCATGGGATAATCCCTTTAAGGAACCCTGCTCTATAGGACACCTCTGTGGCATGTACTCCATTTCAGGGCAGGAGATGAACTTATATAGTTGTCTAGGCATGACAGACCATACTACTGAATGTTTGTGGCTTGACAAATGACAAATTAGTCCAGCTGTTTTATATATATATTTAAAGTAGTAGCACACCATAGGACAGTATATTAAGACTGTTAAACTAGTGTGACCAGAGCGCAATAGCTTTTGCGTTCACCTTTGTTAGTTGTACCAAAGACACAACCACTTAGCAAGCAATCCAGTAGTCGTTGTGATCTCTCTTTTAAAGGTCAGGAATACAGCATTGAGTATGCAAGTAAAAAGACTTTTTCCAGGGCCGCACGCTCAGTAAAACATATCAAGTAGGACGTGTTCTTGTGTCTCTTTCTTTACATGTCTCTGTACAGTCAGTAACACATTTCAGGGCCTGTGTTACCAGCTGTGGATGTGTATCCACTGGCACAGTGCTGAGAGCATTATCCTGGCAGTACCCTTTAAACCCCAGGGATCTGGCCTTTAGTGCAGTGGAGCCACCAGGCTGCTACCTCTTGGAATAGACCAGGTGTGGTTAGCAGCTGACCCTCGGGGATCAGAGACACCGGTGCTGGACAACAAAGGAACAGGCAAGCATGTAGTCAATAACATGCCAAGGGCAGGCAGAGTTCGCGCAAATCCGTGGACCAATCCAAAGGTCAGGGCAGGCACAGGATCAGTGCAGTAAACAGGTCACGTATTCAGCAAAGGGATTAAAGCACATTTTACAGGCTCTAGCTAGCTAGACAGACCTAGCAAAGATCTGCAAAGACCTAGTTGACCAGGCAAGGAAGTGTGGTCAGTAGCACATATATATAGGAGAGTTGATTAGCTCACTAGTCAAGCAGTTAAGAAGAGAATCAGAAAGGACATTAACTTCTGCAGTGCCACATAAAAAGTCTCTCTAATACAGACACAGGAACCCTTGCATCCAGGCTGCGGCCTACAGAGTGGGACACAGGAGTTCGGTGGGGGGGGGGGGCAGAAGCTAGGTAAGTGATGCAATGGCCGTCCTGGATGTCATTGCGCCTGTGTGACAACTTGTATTCATGCAAAGCAGTGACAGTCCATGATTACTAAAAACTGTGCCAAAGAGGGTGATACCATCTGTGGATACAGGTAACCCCTCATGAACATAAAGCTGCATTCTATACAAGTCATTTGGATATGTTAAAACAATCACAGATACTTGACATGTACAGTAATAATAGAGGATAACAGCATACCCCTTATAACAAGCCAGTTCCACACGAGCCCAATGTGGGCGCATTTCTATATCTCTGTTATGGCTCCAAATCCCAACTTGGCTCTGATTACCCAAACTACCATCTTTATAATGACCTTTAATTTAGTTAGTGTGGATGATCAGCACCACCAGTGGTCTAGGAGTTGACATTGTTGTACTGGCACAGAAAGATACTCACATTACCGTGGTGTGAAATTGGCCTAAGGCCTCATGCACACGGCCATAATGTCTATCCTTTTGCTATCTGCAATTTTTGTGGATTGAACACTGACCCATTTATTTTAATAGGGTCATGCACATCCCCGTATTTTTTGCGGATCTGTGTGTCCGTTCCAAAAATTTTAGAAATTGTCCTATTCTAGTCCGCATTGCGGACAAGACTAAACCTTTCCAGTAATGGGAGTGAGGAAAATGCAGAGTGCATATGGAAAGTGTCCGTATTTTGTGGGCCACATCACAGACACAGCCATGTGCATGAGACATAAGTCAGAGGAATTAAGACATCGATCACTGCAGGTGCAACTGGATCAACATATTTTATGTTTTTATCTCTTTTTTAATTACAAGGGTCTCGGGTTATATTTACACATTACGTTCAAATCAATGTATCTGAAAGTTAGTCTGGATCCAACATACTGGGTTCTACACTTCCTTTTCTAATTTGAGCTACTTAAAATGTGTTCCCTAAAAGGAGGTTTTGTGGACTATTACTTGGATTTTTCAGTCCACTTGTTGGTTGCAGTCAGTTTTTTATGCATGTGAAATACAACTGAAGAATAACACTCAGCATCTCCTAGAAACCCACCCTCACATTGCATCCGGATACCTTCTGTTTTTCACGCAAGCCCCATTCACTTCTATGGAGCTATATCTGCTTAAAAAACACACAATATAGAACATGCTGCGATTTCCACTGAACACAGAGATGATGGGTGATAAACCATGCTCATGTACACAGACCCACTGAAATGAGCCCTAATTCAGCGCCTTAAATGGCTTCTGTCACCCCACTAAACTATATATTTTTTTTTTGAGGTACTTATAATCCCTATCCTGCGATATAGCTATACATTATGTTATTAAGCATTTTCTTCCTGTAGATATGTCAAAAAACGTACTTTTATAATATGCTAATTACCTGTCTACCAGCAAGTAGGGCGTCTACTTGCCGGTAGCAGCCGCAAAAAAAACGCCCCCTCCTCCAGTTGATTGACAGGGCCAGCAGCGATCTCCTCCTCCGGCCGGCCCTGTCAGCATTTCAAAAAACGTGCGCCTGTGTTGATTCGGCGCAGGCGCTCTGAGATAAGGAGGCTCGCCTCCTCAGCACTCCCTTAGTGCGCCTGCGCCGATGACGTCACCGAAAGAGAAGACGTCATCGGCGCAGGCGCACTGAGGGAGTGCTGAGGAGGTGAGCATCCTTATCTCAGAGCGCCTGCGCCGAATCAACACAGGCGCGCGATTTTTGAAATGCTGACAGGGCCAGCCGGAGGAGGAGATCGCTGCTGGCCCTGTCAATCAACTGGAGGAGGGGGCGGTTTTTTGCGGCTGCTACCGGCAAGTAGACGCCCTACTTGCTGGTAGACAGGTAATTAGCATATTATAAAACGAAAATGATTAATAACATAATGTATGGCTATATCGCAGGATAGGGATTATAAGTACCCCAAAAAAAATAAAAATTTGTTTAGTGGGGTGACCAAAGCCCTTTAATTCTCAGAATTGGTGGGAGTCCTAAAAGTCGAACCTTGACCAATGACGCATCCTAGCAATAGGACATCAATTTATCAGATGGGAATACCCCTTCAATAAACTCATGTCTAAAATAAAATGTAAAAATAATGTAAGTAATTTCTTGCACCATCCAATGCAAAGGACCACATAGACTGCAAAACTTCTCAAAGACCTTAGGACTTGAAGGGTTCTGTCTAAAACACATCTCTATCTCCTAATTCCAGGACATGTTCTTTAGAGTTTGTTTGAAGGGACATTTCACGTTCTCCTGACATCTTGAATTCAGACAGTCGGCCAGGGTCATTTGCATCGTCAGACAATTATTATAAGTAGCAAAGAGGTAAACGCTGACCTGTGCTTACTTGGAGACTGTCTTTTGGCATCGAAAGTAAAAGGAATCTGTCAACATGATTCTGGACTATTATATGCAGTAATACATGAGAAGTACGACACATAAAGAGTCCAGATTGCCATTTTTATTTCCCTACTGTTCCCTGTTCCTCTGCTGTCAGCATTTAAAGGTCTCCAGAACTACACTGTCTGGACTGCTGTGCTGACATAATGGAGAGGACTCCTGTGCGCATGCGCAGCAGTCCTGACAGCGTAGTTCTGGACACTGACAGCGGGGGGAATGGAGGGTTGTAGGAAAAGAAAAAAATGCAATCTGTGCTCCATTTCTAGTAACATAGTATATAAGGCCGAAAAAAGGTGAGGTAGAAGCCAATTTTCCCCACTTAAGGGGAAAACAATTCCTTCCTGACTCAAATCAGGCAATCAGAATAACTCCCTGGATCAACGACCCCTCTCTAGTAGCTATAGCCTGTAATATTATTACACTCCAGAAATACATCCAGGCCCCCGTTGAACTCTTTTATTGTACTCACCATCCCCACCTCCTCAGGCAGAGAGTTCCAGAGTCTCACTGCTCTTACCGTAAAGAATCCTCTTCTATGTTTGTGTACAAACTTTCTTTTCCTCAGACGCAGAGGATGTCCCCTCGTCACAGTCACGGTCCTGGGGATAAATAGATGATGGGAGAGATCTCTGTACTGACCACTGATATATTTATACATAGTTATTAGATCTCCCCTCAGTCATCTTTTTTCTAAAGTGAATAACCCTAATTTTGATTATCTTTCAGGGTACTGTAGTCCCCCCAGTCCAGTTATTACTTTAGTTGCCCTCCTATGTACCCTTTCCAGCTCTGCTATGTCTGCCTTGTTTACAGGAGCCCAGAACTGTACACAGTACTCCATGTGTGGTCTGACCAGTGATTTGTAAAGTGGTAGGACTATGTTCTCATCACGGGCATCTATGTCCCTTTTGATGCAACCCATTATCTTATTGGCCTTGGCAGCAGCTGCCTGACACTGGTTTTTACAGCTTAGTTTGCCGTTCACTAAAATTCCTAGGTCCTTTTCCATGTCAGTATTATCCAGTGTTTTACCATTTAGTATGTACGGGTGACTTGCGTTATTCCTTCCCATGTGCATAACCTTACATTGGTCAGTGTTAAACCTCATCTGCCACTTATCTGCCCAAGCCTCCTATCTCTCCAGATCCCTCTGTAGCAGTATACTGTCCTCTTCCGTGTTAAAGGGGTATTCCCATCTTAATGATCACTGTTAAATCTGTTAATGATTTGACAGTGATCATTTTTCAAAATACATTTTATTACCCAATTCCCACCCTTTTTGAGAAAATAAGTCCCCTCTTACCTGATGTTGTCTTTCGTCTCCCCTGGTTACTGCCACCTCTCCTGTCGAATCCCACCGCGCTTGTGCAGAAGACTGAAGATTCTCTCCCGGCCGGGCCGCGCAATGTCCTGAACGCGCACGCGCCATGATGACTTCTTCCTGGCCAGTATAGTACAGAGCCGCGAATGTGCACGCCGGCTCTGTACTATACAGGACAGGAATAAGTCACCATGGTGTGTGCGCGTTCAGGACATTGCCCAGCCAGGAGAAAAACTTCAGTCTTCTGCGAAAGCGCGGCCCGGGAGAAGACATCACTGGGAGAAGACGTCACTCAAGCCCAGCCAAATCCAGGAAGTGGACGTCGCGCTGGAGGAAGGCAAGTATTAAATCAGAAGATGAGAATACCCCTTTAATTACTTTACACAGTTTAGTGTCATCTTCAAGAATTAATATTTTACTGTGCCAGCCTTCTACAAGATCATTAATAAATATATTGAAGAGAATGGGGCCTAATACTGACCCCTGAGGTACTCCCCTAGTGACAGTGACCCAATCTGAGTGTGTACCACTAATAACCACCCTCTGTTTTCTATCACTGAGCCTCATCGCTCTCTGCAACTTCCCCCTCATTACTCTGTAAAGGGCCGACACCTTCAGATTTATACTTTTTTCCATTTACATAATTGTAGAATATTTTATTGTTAGTTTTGCTCTCTTTGGGAATTAATCTCTCGGTCTCTAGTTTGGCTGCTTTTTTTTTCTTGTTCCTTAACCTTTTATTCCCATAAGGTATGTACCTCTCACAAGAAGATTTTTAAAGGTTATTGCCAAGGACCTGTTTCCTTTGAGATATACAGGTTTCAGTTTCCCAGTCTATATCTGGGTAATCATTCTTATTTGCCGCCTCGTCTATCTCGTTTAGTAGCAGATTTTCTGCCTCCATGTTTTTCTACCCACAGTGACGCCACATGTTCATGTCCCTCTCTTATATCTTCTCAGAATGTGGGCTTTAGACAGGACATTACATAAAGGCAGAACCCCTCCCCCTCTCCGGTTTTGGCGATCCTACTACTCATGTATTACTGTTGTGCTGCCGCCGGAATTCCACCTCCGCCCCTATTATAGTGAATGGGGAAGAAGTGGCAGTCCGGGGGCATACGTGAACTAGCGGCAGGACGGATCCGACGGGCTGTTCACCCGCCGGAACAGCCTGCCGGAGTCCCCTGCTGCTAGTGTGAAACTAGCCTTAAGCGAAAAAAAATAAAAAAAAGGAGACATATTAGGTATCGCCGCATCCGTAACGACCTGCTCTATAAAAATATCACATGACCTACCCCCACAGGTGAAAAATAAAATAAATCAAAACAAATAAAAACTGTGCCAAAACAACTAAGTTTATGGTCCCCTTGCCCCGTAAAGTGTAATAATGAATGATCAAAAAATCATATGTACCGAAAAATGGTACCAATAAAAATGTCAACTCTTCCTGCAGAAAACGAGTCCTTGCACATGATGATCGACAGAAAAATTTAAAAAATATGGCGTTCAGAAAATGGAGACACAAAACATAATTATTTTTTTCAAAAATGCATTATTATGTAAAACTGAAACAAAGAAAGTAAACATATTTGATATCATCGCATCCGTAACAACCTGATCTATAAAATTAGAACATGGTCTACCCTGTCAGATGAACATTGTAAAAAACAAAAAATGAAAACTGCCAGAACAGCCATTTTCAGTTACCTTGCCTCACAAAAAACATAATATAGAGCAATCAAAAATCATATGTACCCCAAAATAATACAAATAAAACTGTCACCTTATCCTGTAGTTTCCAAAATGGGGTCACTTTTTGGGAGTTTCTACTGTAGGGGTGCATCTGTGGGGCTTCAAATAGTACAGGGTGTCTAAAAACCAGTCCACCAAAATCTGCCTTCCAAAAACCATATGGCGCTTCTTCTTTTCTTCTGCGCCCTGTCGTATGCCCTTACAGCAGTTTACGACCACATATGGAGTGTTTCTGTGAACTGCTGAATCGGGGTAATAGATATTGAGTTTTGTTTGGCTGTTAACCCTTGATGTGTTACAGGAAAAAAAAATTTGCAAAAAGGTGAAATTTAGAAAGTTCATCTTAATTTTCCTTTAATTCTTGTGGAACACCCTAAAGGGTTAACAAAGTTTCTAAAATCAGTTTTGAATAACTTGAGGGGTTTAGTTTCTAAAATGGGGTCATTTATGGGTGGTTTATACTATGTAAGCCTCACAAAGTGACTTCAGACCTGAACTGGTCCTTTAAAAAAGTGGGTTTTGGAAATTTTCTTAACAATTTTAAGAATTGCTACTAAAATTCTAAGCCTTCGAACATCCTAAAAAAATTAAATGAATAAGTGATGCCAATATTAAGTAGACATATAGGGAATGTTAAAGGGATTCTGTCACCTCCCCTAAGGCAAAAAACGATTTAAAAGCAGCCATGCAGCACAGCTTACCTGGATTAGGCTGTGCTGTTCTATCTTGAAATCCGTCCAGCAGTTACTTCAAAAAACGAGTTTGATCCATAAGGAAATGCGTCCTGAAGGTGCCCAGAGGGGCGTTTTTTTCTTCTGAGAGAGCCCAGTACCGCCCCTCTTTCAGTGCCCAGCCCGCCTTCCTAGTACTTTCTAACCGCCGCCCCCAGCCTGCCACAGCCTCCCCTCCCTCTCCTCCCCCTCCCTTTTTTTTTCTGCCTGCCACAGTGATGACGGCCAGCGATTTCTTTCCCCACCCTCCCTTCAGGAAAGAAATAATTATTTGTTGGGGCGAATTAGGTATTATTATATTAAGTAAAGGCAGGCAGACTGGAGAAAGCGCAGGGTGCAGCAGCCGATCGGCAATCCTCTGCGCTTCCTACAAGACTGACTGAGGGAAGAGCGAGCATCGGACGTCACTGGGCTCGGCGCATGCCCAGTGACGAAGTTGAAGCTGCCGCCCTCAGTCTCCTGATGATCGCACAGGCGCAGCCCTCAGTGGGTATTGCGCCTGTGCGAGACTTCGTTCGCCGTGAGGGAGGGGGAGGAGAGGGAGGGGAGGCTGTGGCAGGCTGGGGGCGGCGGTTAGAAAGTACTAGGAAGGCGGGCTGGGCACTGAAAGAGGGGCGGTCCTGGGCTCACTCAGAAGAAAAAAACGCCCCTCTGGGCACCTTCAGGACGCATTTCCTTATGGATCAAACTCGTTTTTTGAAGTAACTGCTGGACGGATTTCAAGATAGAACAGCACAGCCTAATCCAGGTAAGCTGTGCTGCATGGCTGCTTTTAAATCGTTTTTTGCCTTAGGGGAGGTGACAGAATCCCTTTAAGTAAATATTTTATGAGGTATCATTTTCCTTTTTTAAAAGCAGAGAAATGAAAATTTTGAAAAATGCGTGTTTTTCCAAATTTTTGGTAAATTTGGGATTTTTTCATAAATAAAGGTGAAATATATTGACTCAAATTTATGGCTGTCATGAAGTACAATGTGTCATAAGAAAACATTCTCAGAATGGTTTGGATAAGTAAAAGTGTTCCAAAGTTATTACCACATAAAGTAACGCATATCAAATTAGCAAAAAATGACCTTAGCAGAAGGGGCGAAAACTGACCCAGGGTAGAAAGGGTTAAAGGCTGGAAATTAAATACAGTAAACGTGTCCACTGAGATATATTTTTTTTTTTTTTAAGAATTTAAAGTGTTCCAAATACAAATCGGCTTCTCATACAACAGTGGACTAATACTTACTGATGTTCCAGGAGCAAATCCTATTAGTAAACTCTCTGGATTACAATGTTAAGTAGTGGTTTGATGCTGACGAGTTCACTGGTAAGCAGTGGAGAATACTGCATGCTTTGAAGTGCTACATCAAGCAGTCAAGGGAGAAAAGAAACCCAAATTCCAGGCGTTAAAAAAACATTTTTAGCACGCGATTTTTTAATATATCTGTTTAAGGCTCTGTTCACATTTCTGTCAGAGGCTCCTTTGATGGGGAAAAATAGAGCCGCATGCCGAGTCATTCTTTTCCTGAGTCATAAAGGGAAACCCAAAGAAGCCATTATAAGTCAGTGGAGTCCTTCAGGTGCTGTTACTGTAAAGCAGAAAAACTGAAAATGAATCAGAAGTGTGAACAAAGCCTAAAACATGCATATGTCTTTAAAGGGAGTCTGTCACCTAATCTGAGCGTTTTAGACCGCTCAGATCAGGTTATACACTGTTTGGCCCCCATTACAATGGTACCTCTCTTGTCTGTGTCCCTCGCCGAGATCGCGAAAAATACACTTTATAAACGTATGCA
This sequence comes from Bufo gargarizans, assembly GCF_014858855.1. Lineage (NCBI taxonomy): Eukaryota > Metazoa > Chordata > Amphibia > Anura > Bufonidae > Bufo > Bufo gargarizans. The sequence continues at coordinate 91,318,749 of NC_058089.1, read as the reverse complement.
AATGAGCTTCAGCAAGTACCCAGAGGCTGCGTTACTACCACATCGCCCCTCAGCGATGTGCCCAGAAAACCACACCTCCACGGTTGGCCCACATAAAGGGCAGAGGAACCGCTAGTCAGAGGACCATAAGCTCAAGGGGGTTAGAATAAATATTGGGCACTAAGCTGGTAAGCAGCATTTCACAGTAGGGTCAGCACATTGTGGCCGTGCACTCAGTGGCATGGTGTGTCCCTTACATCACTGCCAACAGGCACAATGCTTATGGACCGAAACAGGTTGTGTCGGGATGGTTTTGAAGATCAGAACAATATAGCACTTTCTAGTATAAGATCAAGGTTCTGAGTGGGGTTCTTTATGAATAAATTTTAGGGAGTGATGCACCCATGTTGCCTCTTTTATCCACGCGGCACCTACAACAGTCATCTACCATTCAACCGCTTCAGGCTTAGTGGGGATCAGAGCAGAAGGGCATTTAAATAGTAGTTTTTCTTTTTTAACCCAGCCTCCCATAATGCCTTAAAAAAAATTTGGAAAACCCCTTTAGACTCCGGTTTAAAAAAATCTTATGCACAAACCTGATCGCACCTCAGGAGACAGAGATGCTCTTCATATCTACTCCCTGCTCTGGCTAATTAATGGTGGTGCCGAGTGAGTGACTCCCCACTCTTTAGTCAGATTGGCAGAGGTCCTGGGCATGCGCAGTGGAGCTCCGGAAGCAGAAGAGGGCCTGCTCCTCTTTTTACTGAGCATGCAAGGGTGCATTTCTAAGATTTGAAGCTACCATGGGTTATCTAAACTCAACTTTAGGGCCATCTATCAAGCAGATGCATGTGTTTAGGAACCAATCTAGCTGACACTCCACGGGAGCAGCACCACCCCTTGACTCTTCAGCTAAATTTTGTATACAGGGATTTGCATACAGAGTGTTCCAAGAAGAAACCTCTTTGATGATGCAACGCAGCCGCAAAGTATAAGCAAAGGGACATGCTAGAAACTTAATCCCTTAAAGTACAAGGCACTGGTTCAGGGACGTAAAATATCCTAACAGGGTTCCTTTAAGCCCCTATTGATTCCAGTGCAGATACTGCATTGTCACTCAATCAAAACCTGCTTAACCAGTGTAAATGGCTTTAACATAAGTCTAAATTAATGTTGCTATCCATTACAGTATCCTTTCATGACCACCTTGTAAATGAAGGAAGAGTAGATGTTTACCTGTGCAGCAACAAAGAATTAGGATTTTTCACAGTTCCCTTTTTTCCGATTGTTTAAAGGGTTAACAGCGCTTTCATATTTTTGTGAAGGTAACCATAGATATAGATCTACTTTTTATTTACCTTTGTTAAGCCTGTCTCAGCTTAGAAATTGCCCCGGAGTGATAGACTAATCTGATACTGGAGTTTGACCTGCCAACAGAACAGTCTCCTGGGCGGATTGCTATGACAATTTTTACTAGGAGGATCGTGATGTGACCAAAAAGTGGGAAAATAGGCCACTTCTGTTGGAGTTTCTGTTTCGTTTTTTTTAATGAACTACAGACCATCGGTCTGATGATTGCAGCTTGTGGCCAGAATTTGAGTATTGTTTACCTACTTAGTTCTTTAGGCATGATAGAATAGTCATCATATCTTGTATTCCTCAGAGGTGTGAGGTGAAGATAAGCTGGCCATACACTGGGTAGCCATCAACCAAACTCTTGTTCGACTGACAGCTGTCCCTCCCTTACATATGCTTGCTCGGCTGAGGGTGTATATGTAATGAATGGGAGAGGGGAGAACAACTTATCTCCCTGCTGACAAAAAGGATCAAACTGTTGAATCCTACATGCCTGATCCTCATCTTCCCTAACATCGGCTATCGGGAGAGAGTTGGGAGGCTGCCATACAAATTAGATATTTTTCATGGATTTCATCTGCTGTACCAGACAATTTTGTTTCTTGAAGTCAGCAGCCTTGTGTGTTTGATTCTCTAGAACCCCTTTAAAGGGCATCTGTCGGCAGATTTGTACCTATGACACTGGCTGACCTGTTACATGTGCGCTTGGCAGCTGAAGGCATCTGTGTTGGTCCCATGTTCATATGTGCCCTAGCCTGGGAGTGGTGGGACATCAGGCCTGAATAATTTAATAAATTTTATGCTTGAAAACTGGCATAAAAAAAAGGAGTGAAAACTACAAATTTATGACAAGGCCTCCATCTTGTTGTCCTAAATTAGGCTAGTTTCACACTAGCGTTAAAACTATCCGGCAGCCTGTCCTGGGGTTCATTGTATCCAGCAAAGCCATACCCCTTTGACCATCATTGGACCCGGTGGACATCCGGCCTGTTTCCGGCACTAATGCTAGAAACCAGTTGGATCACCACCAGGTCCCATCAGGGTCAGTGGCCTCCGGCGGTAAAAGGCAGTATGCAGCTATACCGGATACAATGAACTCGGGCAGAGTTCTGCCGGGACAGCCTAGCGAATAGTTTTAACACTAGTTTAAAACTACCATTAGGCAATTTTTCAGCCTGCACAGGGGGAATCAAAGACTGGCATAAAGCTGGTCTTTGATAAATGCTTTAAGCGTGTCTGAGCGTCTATGGTGGTATCACTGGAAGTTCTTCTTTTATACTTTTGTTATTCTTTTTATAATCCAATCCTGATTTTTCCAAACAAATTGTCTGAAGGCATCTTCAAGTTTAGACATTTTTAACATGATCTGACAACTTACACTTTGTGGTCTATCGATGATGTCTACCCACATTGACTAATGCGTTTACTTTTCTACTTACATATGTACGTGTCCCATCTGTTCTTCAGCATTTAATTAAAACACTTCACATGATGTCTACTTACCTTACACTTATGCGTCCAGTGTAAATACCTCTGACTGTTGTGTCTTCAGCAGCTTAACGATATCTTCACTTTGATATTTAGTTAAGCTTGTCACAAGCCTACTGTAATGTTGACTGTTACTTTCCTAGTGGACCATACCAAGTCCGTTCTGTCCATTTATGCTAACTACATAGGTTCATTAAAGGGATTGGCCCATCTGCGACATTAATGGCATATCGCTAGGTAGGTTTGGGTCTCACGTCGAGGACCCACTGCTATCTACAGAACAGGGCCTCCAAAGAGAGCAGAAGTGCATGTGTGGCCCCTCTCCGTTCACCGTTATGTGAGTTCCAAAAATAGCCGCTTGTCGGCTCAGCTGTGTCTGGCAGTCCCATATCGGTGAATGAAGGGGTCGCCCTACTTGAGTGGCGCACTCTTCCTTCACCACTATGGCACTTCTGAAAACACCTAAGTGTGCTTGCTTGGCTATTTTCCGAACTCCCACAGCGAGGATTGGGAAGCATGCTGCACAGTGTGCTGTCCGCTTCAGGGCCCTGTTCTGGAGATCGGAGCGGATCCTATAGATGGGACCAGCACCTATCTGACATTGATAGTTTATCCTAGCGATTCATTGATGTCTACCCACACTGACTAAAGTGTTTGCCTTTTTACTTACATATGTACGTGTCCCATCGGTCCTTCAGCATTTAATTAAAACACTTCACATGATGTCTACTTACCTTACACTTATGCGTCCAGTGTAAATACCTCTGACTGTTGTGTCTTCAGCAGCTTAACGATATCTTCCCTTTGATATTTGGTTAAGCTTGTCACAAGCCTACTATAATGTTACATGTGGCCTAACAAGCATTGCTGTGTATGTTGGCTGTTAGAAACCTGGCTTACTTTCTAGTGGGCTATACCAACTCTGTTATAACTATTGTTTTCATAAATAGATTCATTTACCCCTTAGTGACCTGTTTTGGGCCTTACTGATAAAGCTTTTTTTCATAATTTTTTTATTTAAGTTTTTTTCATTGTCACCTTCGAAGAGCTATAACTTTTTTTTTTTTTGTCTATGTAGCCCTATGAGGGTTTTTTTTTTTCCCAGGACAGTTTGTAGTTTTCAGTGGTGCCATTTTGGAATTAATTAACCTTTATGAGCTCTTTCTGGGAGACTTTATTGTCTGGGTAAGTACAATCGCATCAATACCAAATACAGATTTGTTTTTAGATTTTACAACTTTTGCGCAATAAACACTTTTTTTTTTGAGAAAAAATTGTTTTTGTATCGCAGTGTCCTAAGACCTATAACTTTTTTATTTTTCTTTCTACGGAGCTACGTGAAGCCTTGATTTTTTGCGGGACAACTTGTAGTTTCCATCGGTATCATTTTGGGGTACATAACACTTTTTGCAGCAATTCTGGCGATTATTATTATTTTTTTCTATAGCATTTACCAAATTACAGTACATCATAATTACCTAGTGCGGGTTTTTATGGACATGGTGATATCAAATATGTGGCGATTTTTTTTTTGTTGCAATTTTTTCAATGTAATAAATTTTTTTTTTACTTGGAACTATATAAGGGATTATATTAGGCAATCTTTTGATACATTGCACTACTCCCGTAATGCATTGTACTGTAATTTAATGTCAGTGCTATACTGACATTCACCAGCAGGCTGCGTCAGAGAGGTATAGCCTGCTTGGACACCCTATAAGCATGTCTGGGGCCTTCACTAGGCCACGGCCTGCATGCACACACATTCGCACTCCGCAATCTTATTTGTGGCATACCAAAGGTGTATAGGACGCACTCCAAGAAATATATTTTTGCCAAATAATATTAATGCACAAGCAGTATTCTAGCCATGTAATTTTTTCAACCTAGCTCAGCTGCTTCCAAACATTTTTAATCCTTTCATTATGAGCAGCTGTGTCACGTGGTCCCATTTAGACTGCTATTCCAGAGCTTGCTCTCCTGTGTAGTCATTAGGTCAGTCCTCGCTGCTGAAGATATAGGGGCACATTTATTAAGTCCAACGTGTGAGGGTACTTTCACACTAGCGTTTTTCTTTTCCGGTATTGAGTTCCGTCCTAGGGGCTCAATACCAGAAAAAAACTGATCAGTTTTATCCTAATGCATATTTTTCTCTCCGGCCAAAAATCCTGGACACTTGCCGGAATGCCGGCATTAATTTCCATTGAAATGTATTAGTGCGCAGACCTTTAAATCTGTGAAAAAAATTAATACCGGATCCGTTTTTCCGTATGACGCCGGAGATATGGATCCGGTATTTCAATGCATTTGTCAGACGGATTCGGATCCATCTGACAAATGCCACCCGTTTGCGTCTAAATTTCCGGATGTGTAAAAGTACCCTTAGACGCCAGTCTTAGTAACCCCTATACCCAGGGCCGGTCTTAGACGAAATGTGGCCCTGGGCAAAATCAAAAGAGGAGCCCCACATCTTGTAATAATGTGCTAAAAGCACAGTCCGACATCCGACACCTCCGTCGATCAGCAGTTTGAAGAGACGGCGCATGCTGTTCACTGCTGCTGTCCCATAGACATACAGCAGCAGAGCAGGAAGAGAGAAGGGAGACTGCACATTCGCACGGCGTCTCCTCAAACAGCTGATCGTCGGCAGTGCCGGACGTCAGACCCCCGCCGATCTAATATTGATGACCTATCCTAAGGATAGGTCATCAATATGAAAAAACCCGAACAACCTCTTGAAGCTACCCCCAATACTGTGCCTGCCCATGTTCACAAACACTATCCAGGCATGCTCAACCTGCGGCCCTCCAGCTGTTGCAAAACTACAACTCCCGTCATTCCCGGACAGCTACAGCTATCAGCCTACAGAAGGGCATGGTGGGAGTTGTAGTTTTCCAACAGCTGGAGGGCCACAGGTTGAGCATCCCTACAGTACTCTAGTAGTAATAATATAACCATAATATAACCAGTGGCTCTAATGTCCCCTTGTAGTGCCCCCACTAGTTCCAATATATAATGCTTCCCCCCATAGTGACAATATATAATGTTCCACCGTAGTGCCAGTATGTATATAATGCTCCTCCATTCCTCCCCAGTAGTACCAAATATATATAATGATCTCCTTAGTTAGTATAATAAAAAATAAAAGCTGCCTCCCTCCCGTACCCCCGCCGCTGTCTGCGATGCAGACCACAGTTTTATCTGTGGCTTGTGTTGCTGCGTCCTGATGCATGCGGTTCCAATGACAGGTCTCACGTGATGCTGAACAGGTCTCGGACATTCAGCTGAACAGCAGCACTGAAGCAGGGGGCCCCTTAGATAATGGGGGCCCTGAGCAATTGCCCAGTTTGCCACCCCCTAACGCCGACCCTGCCTATACATGGCGGTGGATCCGCCGGAGTTATGTAGAGGTGAAGGCCTCTTCATAACTTCGGCGGCGGATCCACCGCCACTTTTAAATGTAAGACCGCTTCCTTGCTGTCTCACATTTAGGCCACTCACCTAAAACAGGTCCCCTTCCCTACCCACTTTTTTTTTTTAGACCTGGTGTGAGCAGGGAAAAGTCACAGAACCTTTGCGCTGCAATCTGCGCTAGAAATACGCCTAATTTAGGTGTATTTCTGTTTAATAAATGATCCCCATAATATCTGACTTACTGAAGGGACCAGGAGTTCAGTATTATTATAGGTGAGTCCCAACAATAATTATCTGCAGAGTTATAAAACTCCAATGAATCACACTGGGCCTCATTTATTAAAACTATCTATCACGAAACCTGTTTTAGTTGCCCATAGCAACCAATCGGAGCTCACCTTTCAAGTGTTCTGAAAAAATGAAATGTGAGCTCTGGCTGCTATGGGCGACTAAGACCATTTTCCTGTTTGACAGTTTTAATAAATGAGGCCCACTGTCTACACCAGGCATCCTCAAACTGCGGCCCTCCAGTTGTTGTAAAACTACAACTCCCACAATGCCCTGCTGTAGGCTAAAACCTGTAGGCTGTTCAGGCATGCTGGGAGTTGCAGTTTTGCAACAGCTGGAGGGCCGCAGTTTGAGGATGCCTGGTCTACACTATGTGTGTGTGCTGTGGGCAGAATCCCCAGTGTATACGGTATCTATGATCTCCCCTGCACTCTGCTTGTAAAAGTTGACGGGAAACAACTTCTCGATCACAAGAAGAGAGCAGTGTGATGCAGCGTTGCACCCAAACATTTTTAACCTTTCATTATGAGCAGTTGTGTTATGTGATTTGACTACTGTTGCAGAGCTTGCTCTCATGTGTAGACAGGAGGTCAAGCTTTCCTGTATGACCTTCTGTGAACTACCGGATTATATAAGTATCTATCAAATCCCTACTAGCAGCTTTCAGACACTTATCTGTCCCCACCAAGCTCCAATATCCTTGCTTTTCTAGATGTGCCTCGATGTATAGACCGCTGCTGGGTATATATTGTCTGCCTTATCTAAGAGACCAGGAATACAGTGATATAATAAGTGAGTCCCAAAAATCTACAGAATTATAAAATTACACTGTCTGTACTATCTGTGTGAGCTGTGTGCAGAATCTCCAGTGTATTTCTATGATATGCAGCATCACCGTGTTCTTCCCTACCTCCTACTAGTCAGAGCTGGAGAGAAACCTGTCAATCACAAGCAGGGAGCAAGACAGAGCAGTGTGATGTTGCATCACATAGGATACACTGAGACACTGCAGTGTGAGGCTACTTTCACACTCGCGTTTGGTGCAGATCCGTCATGGATCTGCACAAACGCATCCGTTCAAATAATACAACTGCATGCATCCATTCAGAATGGATCCGTTTGTGTTATCTTTAACAGAGCCAAAACGGATCCGTCTTGAACACCATTGAAAGCCAATGGGGGACGGATCCGTTTTCTATTGTGCCAAATTGTGTCAGTAAAAACGGATGCGTCCCCATTGACTTACATTGTGTGCCGGAACGGATCCGTTTGGCTCAGTTTCGTCAGACGGACACCAAAACGCTTCAAGCAGCGTTTTGGTGTCCTCCTCCAAAGTGGAATGGAGGCGGAACGGAGCCAAACTGATGCATTCTGAGCGGATCCTTATCCATTCAGAATGCATTAAGGGCAAAACTCATCCGTTTTGAGAGCCCTGAACGGGTCTCACAAGCGGAAACCAAAATGCCAGTGTGAAAGTAGCCTTAGTTGGGGACAAAAGTTCTTTGTCACTGATCTGTCACTTGCTGCCCTTACATAGGACTCAGAGCAGGGCAAGTGCAGTGTGATGTGACTCTGGGAAATGGTGAATGCATTAGGGGGAAGAAGGAGCCCAGATGGTGGACGCAGCCAGGTAGAAGAGTGGTGAGTATTACATATTATGTCATTTTAGCACATTAAGGCCTCATGCACACGACAGTGTTTTTTCACTGTCAGTGATTTGGCTTCAGTGGTCCGTGTCCGATTTTGCTTCAGTTGTGTTTCCTTGAGTCTTCCTTTTTTTTTTTGGCTGACGGGAAAAAAAAGGAAGGTTAATGAAAAGTGTAATTTAATTGCACCAAGGTCTTGTAGAAAAAAAACGGACGCGGACACGGATGACATACCAGTTGTGCATCCGTTTTTTGGGACGGACCCATTGACTTGAATGGGTCCGTCCTCCATTTTCCACTGACAAGAATAGGACAGGTTATATTTTTTTTACGGACTGGAATCACGGACGCGGAGAAAAAACTGAGGACTATCAGTTTTTTTTCACAGCTCCATAGAAATGAATGGGACCTCCGCTAAACTGTGAAAAATGACGGAACGGACGCGGATGCACACAACGGTCGTGTGCATGAGGCCTAAGGGTCCATTCACACGTCCGCAAAATGGGTCCCCATCCGTTCCGCAATTTTACGGAACAGGTGCATTTGCGGATCCGCACTTCCGTCCCGCAGAAAATAGAACATGTCCTATTCTTGTCCGCAATTGCGGACAAGAAAGGCATTTTCTATGAGAGTGCCGGCGATGTGCGGTCCGCAAAATGCGGAATGCACATTGCCGGTGTCCGTGTTTTGCGGATTCGCAAAACACATACGGACGTGTGAATGGACCCTACTGTTTCTGGGAGAGATTTAATTGCCCTTCATCAACCTCTCTAGAAATATGTCCATGGCAGAAATGTGGAGCTCTGACCGTAATAAACATATATTAAGAAATTCATCAACACAGAACGAGTAACTTGAAAATTACATTAAGAGGTGGAAATCTACTGTAAAGGATCATAAAAAGGTGATTTACTTTAACCTATTTACTCCTAAAAGGGGTGTTTGCATATTATAAAGTGGTGTCATACTTCAGGGACCACATGAAGGAGACGCAACGATAAATAACTAAGTTTTTCCTGCACAGTTGTTCCCAGCTACCCGCCTGTGCAGGGAACTGCAGCTGGTCCCTTTCACTTGCATGGGACTGCTCTGCTGTGAAACAGTGAAGAGGCTGTCAGGAGATGTCAGACCCTCACGGATCATAAAGTGATGGCATATACTAGCGATATACCACAGCGTTATAATCTGGGGATATTTCTTTTTCTGTATACTTTTTATACAATTAATACGCTTCTGATATAACAGCTCAAACAATGAATTCTTTATTTAGTTCCTGATATTTATGTAGTGCTAATATAGTTTGGGGCTTTACATAGAATTTGACGTTCTCCCCATGTAGATCAAAATCCAATTTCCCATTTTTGACTCGCCAGGGTCTGGATTTTAGAATTTTGGATACTAGTTTTAATATATATTTTTTTGAATAGGGTGGAAACAAAACTGATGATCTAGACTAGAGGATTCTGAATCAAACAAACAGACTTATATGGACTGCTTCTCTGGACTGCTTTTAGATTAGTCCCACACAAGCCAGAGGTGGAACCTGCAGCTTCCATATCAAGTGGAGTCAGTCAGCAAGACCATATTTGCTTAAAAGGGGGTTTCTGCTACTTAGATATTGATGACCCATCCTCAGAATAGGTCATCAATATCAGATTGTTGGAGGTCCAACACCTGACACAACCACCAACCAGCTTCGGGAAGCCACAGGAAACTATACAGTGGAATGAAGGCTCCATTCACTGTGTAGTTTCTGCCACCAGCGTACTGCAGGTCAGCTTCCAATCACTTGAATGGGAGCTGAGCTTCCCTTCCCCGGGCATGGCCACTACACAGTGAAAGGGAACCTTGTGTTTCTGGCTCTGTCCACTGTATAGTTTCTGACACAGACTGCTGCCCCAAACAGCTGATTGTTGAAAGTGTAGGGTGTCAGACCCCCATCAATGGGATATTGATGACCTATCTTGAGGATAGGTCATCAGCAGGGGCGTAGCTATAGAGGGTGCAGAGGTAGCAGTCGCTACCGGGCCCAGGAGCCTGAGGGGCCCAAAGACCCTTGCGGTGCATAAAAAGACACTGGTATTATAGAAAGTGCATGCTGGTCAAGTTACACCTCTGGCTGGAGGGAAGAGGTAAGGTCAAAAATTTGTTTTGGGGAGGGGGGTTAGTGTGCTGTTTCAATTTTTGCCTCAGGCAGCAGAAACGCTATGTGCTTCCCTACCTCTGGCCACAAAGCACTGAGGGAAGGGGGGCCCAAGCTGAACTCTTTAGCTACGCCCCTGGTCATCAGTATTGAAGTATGGGAAATCCCAGTGGTTTTACAAGTGTCTTTTGCTGATGACCTATCCAGTATCTGATTGGTGGGAGTCTGACATCCGAGACCCCTGCCGCTCAGCTGTTTGAGAAGGTATCTGCACTCTCAGCACCACAGCCTTCTCTCAGCTCACCAAGCACAGCGCCGTACATTATATAGTGGCTGTATTTGGTATCACAGCTCAGTCCCTTCCACTTCTATGGGGCTGAGCTGCGCCTAGGCCATGTGACTGATGAACGTCACGTCACACGGCTTAGGAAAAGCTGAAGAAGGCTGTGTTGCTACTGCAAGCCCTATTGCATTATCAAACAGCAGATCGGTGGGGCTCCTGGGTGTCAGACCCCCACTGATCAGATACTGATGACCTATCCAGAGAATAGGTCATCAGGAAGAAAATAAACTGTTGAAAAAAAAAAAAGATTCTCTTGCTCATTCTTAGTATTTGCGTAGACTAACTTTTTCATAGAACTATCTACCCTTAAAAACCAAGTCCAATTGATTACTGGTGGAGATATCTTCTCATTTTCTACAGCGGCTGAGTAATGACTGCTGCCTTCACACACAGATATTTTCAAGTCCTAGTTCTTTCCATCCTATTAGAGCTCATTAGTAGCAGATATGGATTCCTTCTTCTGTTAGGTTAGATTTAGAGTTCTTAGGCACAGCTTCTCGGGGGAATCTCAGGTTCTTAGAGCTAGATTACATAATAATTACATACATCTAAGGAAAGTATGTATAAAGTCTCCGTTTGGCAGGGCCGATTAAATTAAACCATATCCACAAAGTGCCTCTTCTATTGATTTGGGATTGGAAGTTGAATTAGGATGGCCGTTTAAACATCTTTGCGGATTCCCCATAGTAATAACAAGTCCACTTCCTGCTTTATTAGTGAGGCCCTAACCAAGGTCAAAGTGTGATGTGATGAGGCCTCACTCCAAACTCAATTACGGCAAGGTGACTTGTTATCACCATACTCCAATCTTAAAGTAACTGAAGCAGCATTTTGTCCATAAATACCTTGTCCAGATCTCTCTCTTTTTTTTTCTCTAGACCATTTTATTTTTGCTGGCTGCATAGCAAACCAATCCATATAGATCTTTTCAGTAATCGTATATTGATTTTTTTTGGGAGTATAACTCCATTTGGAGCATTTAATCCTGAGAGCCAGAGAAGGCCATCAGAGAGCTAGAAATACCACTGACCCATTGGGGAGGTTTATGATTTATTACTCAAGGTAAAGCTAGGGTTGTCACAGAAGAATTAACATCTTCAGTGCTAAGGGAATGAACAACTTGTTCAAAGACTTTACTAATTCCTGTCTGAACATCCTTTCTGTTCTTGTTAATGGAGAACACAATTCTGCAGCAGTTATAGGGCTTGTCCATCAGGATAAATGTCATATAAGGGGCAGAATGGGTTTGATAAAAAATTTACATTACTCACCGAATCCACCACCACTCCAACTCTTGGTGTGTCCCCGTTTCCAGGTCCCGGCTCGACCTGCAGTAAATACCTGGAGATGAAGCACTGGTTGAATGCGATCACCGCTGTGACCACCATTCTGCCACTTCCTGAGTAGCATGCTGCGATTAGCAGGTGGAGACCAGCAGGGACCTGGTGGTGAATCAGTGAGGTCATCGTATATTTTTTACCTCTTGTATAAAAAATGTCATTCTGTAGGACAACCCCTTTGAAGAGGACCTTTCACCAGAATTAAACTTCTAAAGTAACTATACAGGCATGTAGAGCGGCGCCCAGGGACCCCCCCTGCACTTCCTGTTATACCTGGGCGCCGCTCCGTTCTCCCGTAATTGCCTCCGGTATCTTTACAGTTAGGCTCCACCCAGGGGAACCTGCCGTCGGCTCATTCTCCCATGCTGTAGCGCTGTGATTGGCCAGCGCTGCAGCATGGGAGAAGGAGGCGCCGGCAGGTTCCCCTGGGTGGAGCCTAACTGTAAAGGTACCGGAGGCAATTACGGGAGAACGGAGCGGCGCCCAGGTATAACAGTAAGTGCAGGGGGGTCCCTGGGCGCCGCTCTACATGCCTGTATAGTTACTTTAGAAGTTTAATTCTGGTGAAAGGTCCTCTTTAAGTAGTAATGGGGGATTTGAATGGAACCATGAAAGAAATCCAAATCAACTCTCATTGAGAGCAGTAGTCATTGTAAGGGGTTGCTATCAGTAAAGATTGCATACTCCATACAATAGTCTAGGTTCCTTATTATGTTATATGTTACATTAGGCGTCTCATGGCCAATAATATATAATACTGCGTACATTTACCTTTTCTGAAGCTTTTTAAGTATCTTTTCATGCTGCAGTCACTTTTCTCTGTAAGAGTCAGCTTACTTGTCTGCCTGTGTCTAACCCTTTACAGCTTGTAATCTGAAGGCCCTTTTTACATGGGCCAGTTATCACATATGACTCTTAACCCTGGGTTCACACCTGAGCGTTTCTCAAACGCGCGTTTTACGCGCGTTTTTGTCGCGCGTTCTTATGCGCGTTTTTTGTAATAGTAAACGCGCGTTTGACGCGCGTTTGTGTCATTGACTGCAGTGTCCTATGGCCACAAACGCGCGTCAAAACGCCCCAAAGAAGCTCAAGTACTTGTTTGAGCGTCGGGCGTTTTACAGCGCGTTCGTACGCGCTGTAAAACGCCCAGGTGTGAACCATTCCCATAGGGAAGCATTGGATTTCATGTCTTGAGCGTTTTACAGCGCGTTTGAACGCGCTGTAAAACGCTCAGGTGTGAACCCAGGGTAATTCAGCAGCATCCCATCAATCAGTCAACAGGATAATCTAGTCCTATGCAGCTGCAAAAATAGCCGTTTAAAAGCAGCACATCTCCACATTTATAGGCCAACTGTATGGGGCACGAACAATTGCACATCATTCACATACCCCCGGTTGCATTGGCTCGTTAGATCGTCAGTCGGCACGTGTGAAGGTACGGTCGCACGGTAATATTTTGGAAGCCAAAATCAGGGGTGACTCAAAAACAGAGCGAAAGCATAAAAGACAGATATGACTTCTCCTCTTTTTTTTTTATTCAATCCTGGTTTGGGCTTTCAAAACTGCATAAAAAAACGTGAACGTGTGGCCTCACCCTTTTGGCCCTGCATCAGACCATGTAAAAAGAACCTAACATTCAATCTCATAATATCAGGTGGTGCAGAAAAACCAACCTTATTCCAGCATTTTAATATTGGTGACTTATTCTCAGGATAGGCCATCAATTTATGATCGGTGAAGGTCCAACATCCCACATCATCACCAATCAGCTGTTTGAGAGTAGCTCAGGTGCCAGAACTACACAGCTCCATCCATTTTGCAGAGGGCAGAGCTGGTTACTACCCCATTACTCCCATTCACTTCAGTGTTGTGTTACCAGCTCAGTCCACTATACAATGGACAGAGCTATGTAGTTGAGGTGCCGACGTCAGAGCTACTTTGAAACTGATAGGAGGGGTTGTCAGTCTAATATTGATGGCCTGTCCTCAAGACAAGCCCTCAATATTAAAGTCCTGGAATGTCCCTTTAACACTTTACATGTCCTTAAGATGCTAGTATATTGATGACCTAGGAAAAAAAAAATGTCCAGCTCACCAATAGCTTTCCTCTGATAAGTGCACGGAACGACCCAAGTCCTTGTATATCCACAGGAAAAAACTGAAATCCAGCACTGATGTAGATCTGTAGGTCTGGTCTTTATTTTCACCAATATGAAACATCCAGTGGCACCTTCTCCCACTCACACTCATTAATGTTTCACATTGGGGAAAATAAAGACCAGACCTAAAGATCTACATCAGTGCTGTATTTTAGTTTTTTCGTGTGTGTATATTGATGACCCATCCTCAGAATAATAATTAATATCAGATCAGCAGTGGTCCGACTCTTGGCACCCCCACGATCAGCTCGTGCAAGCGCTACGTCCTCTTCAGTAATTACCTGTGGACCGTCTAGTTTGTAGCTGTGGTGCAATGTATCTGTGCCATTAAACAGTGGAGAGGATGGCTCTTCAAACAGCTGATCGGCGTGGGTGCTGGGAGTCGGACCCCCACCGATCTGATACTGATGACCTATCTTGAGGATAGGCCATCAATATCTTCACACTGCACAAACCCTTTAACATTTACTAACCATAATGCAATGTTCCTGACATTTGAACAGTATGATAATGCATGTTCCAGCTGAATTTATTAGTTGTCAGAGTAAAAAAATAAAAATTTCTGAGAGGAAGAAAGGACAAAACCTGGCGGGACGAAAATATATGTGGTGGACATGTTTCTGCCCCATGAGTTTGGGGTTACTACCTGTTTAATTTTTACATTGCTCAGTGCAGTATTAAAGTAGGTTATGTCCTTATTTTCTAGGCATCCCAATTAGTTATATTAACATCTGCGTAATTTATGTAGATGGATTGAGGTGCTTATGACATAAATTTGTAACGTTCATAACTTACACATGTGACTTTTCAGAATGGCACTTCTAAGTAAATATACCTGTAAACATGTTATTGTACTCGGTGTTCCTTTGCATACTTATCTGTCAGCAACACCTTTGTAATCTTGTCATCTTTCCATAGTCTCACTAATCAAGATCTGACTTTGATGTTTTTCATAGAGTAGACAGATACTATAATTCCTCGCTACTGTTGGCTGACAGTGGCTGCGGGCACTTTTCTGACTCGTCTTTGAGAAGCCCGCCTCAAGGCTTACACTGTTCTAATGAGCCCGTCCCCTTATTTGTCTTCTTCCCCCCCAACAAGCATAGCTGTATAATAAGTGATGTCAGTTGAAAGACTACACCCTGTTAGGTAAACTCAATCCCTAGCTCACCTTTCATAGGTTTTGATACTAGAGTACTAGTTTGGTCATCACCGCTGTTACAGGCTAGGAGGACCGTCAGCTATTTTTTGGCTAAGAGTCATTTGGCCTGTATTATAGTTTTATTAGTATTGCTCTATTACATTTTTGACCTACTCGGGAGAGCTTTAGAAGACTTTATTCTAGAAAAGCGTGACCACTATATCTCTATTAGAATAAAATAAGAGCAATTCGACATCGTAATAACATTTACATTTAGACTGGTCTGGTTAAAGGGTCAATTTTCTGCAGAAGAAAAGGTGATAACTATTTTTTTTGTATTAAATTGAATCTCGAGGCAAGAGAAAAAGGAATCCGATTTTGCCAGTAGATGAACCGTCAGAACATACTTGGCTGGGGTCATGTAATACAAAGGTCTCAGGGTTGATTCTTGTATGCATCCTCGGGTTCAGCACCTGCGTAGAGTGGTGTTAAGAACCACCATTCCCCTGTATAATGAACCAGTCCATGCAATTGTTGCGTCTCATGAAGAGTAATCAAGGATAACTGAGCCCTGAGGTCGTCTTAGAATTGAATTGTAGGTCTGTAATGTTTTGTTGGTTTGGAGATTATCTTATCTCCTGACATAACCAGAATGTTCGGTGTTTTTCTTTGTCCAGATATTCATTTTATAGGCACAGGGTGTAACCCATTTTATTATGTCTAGTAATAGAAAATCAGTTTATCTGCTAAAATGTAGTGCAAAAAAATTAAAAAGCAAAATAAAAACTTGCCATTGGGTGGAGTTAGTAGTGATTTATGAGGTTATAAATTATATCCTAGCTCTATGAACTTTCTATTTGAGGCTTCTAGGGACTATTTATCTAGAAAAGGGTGCCTATACACATTAAAGAAAAGTCAGCAATACCTACTGATTTTAGCAGGATCGGCTAATGATCTGAGGTTCAACTCAGGACTTTTAGGGATTTCAGTGTGTCCTATACTTTGATCCCACAGCAGATAAGCCATTACCAAAGGCATCTGGCAGGGGCTTGCTGTCATCTCCCAATGAAAAAAAACACAGAGCCCACCTATATTTGTCTTCATTGACCCATTGACTTCTATCATGGTTGTGTATGTGATTTTTGGTGGTTGTCCTCTAACTTGTCTGGACATTTATCTACAGGATATGCTATACATTTATGGTAGATGTGAGCCTTACCTCTGGAACCCTTATTTGTGTACATAAAGGGGATCTACCCATGTCCCACTTGGGAGATGGTCACAGGCTGACCATGTATATGTGGATTGGGGGGTGGTGGGGATGAGTTCAACCAAACTGAGAGCCACGGCTTGTTTGCAGCTCTCTGCTCTGGTTCAAAGAAGGTTGTCCCAAGCTGGGAAACCCCCTGATGACGTACATATTTCCTTAAAGAGCACATGGGAAGGAGTTGTCTTCACGAGAAAATCCATTTAACAACAATGTCGCCTGTATTCTATTTTTGTGCTACAAAGTGCATGACGACCACTGAAAAGTTGAGATTCCCTTGGGATGTTCTGCCCTGTTATTCTACTGCTACGTGTTTTCATTAATAGGAGTATTAAGGAATTGTAGTTTATGGAGTTACACAATGTTTTTTTCCAAAGTATCTATAAAAGGAAAAGCTGAAGCTCCGTTGAAGGAGAAAACTGAAAGTTGGCTACTCAGTTGTTAATTAGTTTGGGACTTAGCCAAAGAGCTTATAAAGTGTGTTTATGTTGTCTTCAGTCACTTTGATTACATGAAAGTGCTCCGAAATGGAGACCCGAGCCAAGTCTACAAAATACGGCAGCCATTTTCTCTGTCATGAATAAGCCAACTGTCTCTTGAGGATGAAAAATCCCAAATCATACCGAGAGTAAACAAACACCTCGTTCTACGGTTACACGTTGAATACACCATTATCTTGATCTTATTTCTCAACCTATCAACTTCCAGACGTACAAATTCACTTGGTCATTTCAGTCAAACATCAAAGCCATTAGGAACTTGCTGACAAATCAAGAATCTAATCAAGGAGAACAAACGCTAGTATAGCTCGGAGCTGAAAGGGAGATGAGAACAGAGACGAGATAAAGCAAATACGCAGCTAAGTGTTACAAATTACTGCTCCCTCCTCCTCGCGCGGTACATAGATCTGACTCCATACTGTGCATTCTTTTGGGGGGTAATTTAAAGTGTACCTTGCAGCTGTGTTTCTGTTTTGCAAGCAGAAATGAGAAGTTTTCATTATGTATTGACATATTTTTCTTGTTAAGTAGTGTTTAAAGATATGCTTACAAGATGTACCGATAGTGGCCTTTTCAGACATAGTGATTCTAAACCGTGTGTTAAAAATCTCTGTCTGTCTTCATGGCAGAGTGATGGATGATGCGTGTCCTACTAAGATATGCTCTACAGGACTTTCTGAACTTTATATCATCACATAGTAACTCAGTTTGGCCAAGAAAATCTGAGAAAAATACAAATTCAAGTGAAGCTCGAAATTATGTAACTTGTTTTCAGAATTAGTAAAATGGAGCTAATGGGGTCAATGTAACCTACAAAGGCTTTTAGACCTTGCTCTTTGGTCCTTCAGAAAAGCTTCCAAACTGTTCTGTACAATTGATTCTTGCCACCAAAGGAAATATCAAAATGGCTGCATATGGTACTGAGCTGTTCTGATATCACTTCCTGCTCTGATGCTATTGGCAGAAATTGTACCTCACAGATTTCCTGTTCTGCCCCCCTCCCCCGGCATGCATTCTGCACAAAATTCTAGTCATTCTGAGAGCTCTCTGCTCCATTTTAGAGGCTTTTGTGTATTTGGACCAGAAAATGGGGAGAATTATCTGGAAAATGTACCTATGAGGGAAAGCTCTCAGTAGTGACAGTATTATGTGCTGTACATGCAAGAGCTAAAAGGAGAAGAAGCAACCAGAGTGAAAGAGTGAATGGACCTAATATGTAAATGATTCCTGTAGCTCCATTTCACTAATCACAAAAATTTGTCTCACTTTAAAGGGGTTTTTCCGGTTTAAATTAATCATTTATGAAGCTAGCTGTCATTTTCTTTTCCCTTTTATTGCTCCTATCTCCCATTCTGGTCTATGGTCACATGACCGTGTCCACACAGCTCTTTCTTATTTCCTGTGATATTATGTCCATGGGCGGGGCAGTGATAGGGGAGTGTCTGTGTAACTAGCTGGGTGGGAGGAGCTATAAACTCGCTGTTCGTTGTTAAGGGCAGTGCTGGAGCTGAGACAGAGGAAGGAGAAGTGCATCATGGGTTTGGTTGGATACAGCAACAGGAAGTGCTACCTACAGGATGGAAACAAACCAGAGGAATTGGTTTACATGGTGTGGAGAGGAGAGATGGTCAGGAAAGTCTATATTGAAAAATAGTATGGAGAAAATGTCCATGAGAGAAGAAACTATTTGAGCATATGTGTTAAAAACATAGTAATCCCATAAAACCCCTTTAAAGAGGATAAGTGTCTGATTGGCAGGGGTCCGGCTGTTGGGGTCCCCACCTATCATGATAGTTGGGGCTTTGTGTTCCATGTTTAATGAAGCAGCAGTCACACTCTTTTGGGACGGCCAGAGATGGCAGAGTACAATCACTCTGCAATAGGGGAACACAGGCCACCGTTCTCGTGGTCAGTGGGATAGTCGATAAGTGTATTAATGGATCGGGCCATTTAAGTGCACTACAAGTGGAGCTTCATTGTGAAGTGCTCTCTGCATTTAGCTGATTCAATCCATTCCCCTCTTCTCTGAATAGAGCTGTAGTGATCTCCTGGTTGGTGGCTACAGCGGTCACCCAGAGTGGAGGAGACAGGCTGTGAAGCCACTCAATACAGCGAGCATTTCACAGTGAAGCTCCGCCTCCAGTGCACTTGAAGGATGAATTCATATTCACACAAACCCTGATGAGAAAAGCTCCACAAAAGTTATATTTGTACTGCTCTCCCCCAACCACTAGCTAGTGCTATCAGCAGTTGAGCATGGTCTAAACTGCTGACAGATTCCCTTTAATAAAAATGACCCTCCATTTCACAGTAACAATTTTAGTGTATATGCAGGACATACCTGGGGCCCTTATTTTTAAAATAAGGTTTTCTGAGATTTTAATACTGAGGACCTACCCTCAGGATAGGTCATCAGTATCTGATCGGTGGGAGACCCGGGGCCCTCGCTGATCAGCTGTTTGAGAAGGCACCGGCACTCCTGTGAGTACCGCGGCCTTCTCGTACATTGTATCGCGGCTGTGCTTGGTATCGCGCTCAGCTCCATTCACTTGAATGTGGCTGTGCTGCTGCTAGGCCACGGGACCGATGAACGTGTCATAACTGGCCTAGGAAAAGCTTAAAGGAGGCCAGTGCCTTCTCAAACAGCTGATCGGTGGGGGCCCCAGGGGATAGATCATCAGTATTAAAATCTCAGAAAACCCCTTTAATGTTTCTTCTGCATTTTGTCTAATTTCCCGATCCCTTTTCAAGCATGTTAAATGGCAGCCAGATACTTAGGGGTGCCCTGTGCACCGTGGGGCAGGTACCTATAGGAGAAGGTAGAGGATAGACACAGCATTGATGTCATCAGTGCTAATCCATGCGAGTGCAGAGGATAGTCCCAAAGTAAAACTGCATCGGATAGTCTAAGATGCTGCTGGCCATTTTTTGGCTTGAAGAAGAGTCTGGGAATGAAACGAACCGCTGCAAAATCACTGAAAAGAGTGCACCAGGTATTATTAACCATACATTCTGCATGTATAGTGACTATAGTGCATGTCTAATTTTACTGTGAACCGGAGGATCCATGAAATAAAAAGTATTCTTTATGATTTTTTTTTAGCAGTTCCTTAGGGTTTTCAAGATCTCTGCTTGCACTCATTCATTGTGAATAAAAGTGTGCGGGTAATGGGCGCACAAGGGCAAAGCTCGTTACAGTATAGTCATCTGCTCTGTGTCCTCAGGACCAGGACGGATTTCAATTTATTTGGAGAAGGTTCCCATTGAAGTGCAGCAATCAGAGATCTTGAAAACAATGTGGAATTAATACAGAAAATGTTATTGAAAAATAATGTTTTATTCTGCCATAAATACCTGTAGATGTGTTATATTAGTGCGATGTATTACCCATTAACATGTAGATGAGTAATTCCTCATGTGATCTCTAGCAGGGACGACAACGTATTTACTATAGGGTGCTGTGCAGCCAGATGTTTGTGATGTGAGGCAGTGCACATTATAAGATCTTTTTTAATATTATATGGTATAACATAAAATGGCAACTCCTTTTCTTATGCAAAAATGTGTGAGAACGAGGGGTTCCTGGCCTGGTTGCAATGTCTACCATAGGCTGGTGCCTACTCAGCCTACCCGTTTAAACCACCCAATAAACACAGTCATCATATCCAGTATGTCACTGATTTCTGTTAGATCCCACTCCTGTGGATGGTTCCTGTGTCATATTATTGGTAGCTTTGCACTCGCACATCGGTTGCTTTTTTCTATGTTGGACGCCAAAGGCTTTGTTCACACGAGTGTGAAATGTTTCCTTTCTTTGTGCACCTGCACTGTCTGCGGCTTCATTAACTGAACTGCACATGCATGGCAAAATGAAACAATGTCTATAAACAAGTTCAATGAATAAAAAAAAAGAGCAAATAAGAAGACAAGTTTTTATTAAATAAGTAAAAAAGCATAAAAACAAAACAAAAAAATCTATGTATGTTAAACCCTATGGGCCTAATTGCCAAACTGCGTGTTTAAGACTTTTTAAACTCCACTTGTGCCACTTTCTTTGCCGCCTTTGCCACTTTCTTGAATAGGAGGCATGACACGGGAGTGGGCTGGGCTGCCAGGCCTTGCACATTTATCATCTTTTACAAGCGGGTATAGATGCACTGACTGCCAGATGCTCCACCTAATGTGTGAGGAGGTATACACCTCTTCATAAATTAGGCGTAACCTGCGGCAGAGCACAGGCATATCACAGACAAGCATACAATGCCGCTCTATGACAAATCTATGTTAGGTACCTTTAAATAATTACATTAAAGTATATATCTTTAAACATAAAGGCTTCACATCAATGTCAACATCAAAAGGTTATAACTTATAGATGGCAATGAGGTTAAAACCTAAAAATATACTGCATCCCGAAGGTCAAAATTGGCTGTGTCCTTAAAAGGTTAAAAAGGTTGTCTGGTTTATAGATACTGATGACCTATCCTTAAGGTAGGTCATCAATGTCATAGGGTGCGTAACACCTAGCATACCCACTGGTCAGCTGTTTACAACAGCTTCCATCTCCTTGCTCTCTCCTTCCTCTCTTCCATCTCCCGGAACCCGCTCCAAACACCAGATTGGCGGGAGTGTCAGACGCCCAACAATCTGTCACTGATGACCTATTCTAAGGATAGGTCATCAACATCTGTAACCTGGAAAAACCCTTTAAAGGGGTTGCCTAGTTTTTCCATATTGATGATCTATCCTCCTCTTCTCAGAGATCTTTTCTCTTGCTTGCATAGCGTATGAAGGCATTGGGTGCATACATATACACTTTTTGTTGGTATAAAGGGCTATTATCGACACCTTTGGTGTCTTTTCTTTTATCAATTTAGATGCATTTTGACCCTAAAAACTTTATTCTAATAGGTTTTTTCGAAAAAGTTTTGCTTCACTCGGCTTCTGCAGCTTCTGTATTTCACAGTACATAGCAGCTGCAGAATGCCATCCTGTGGTAAGGCCATCAGACTGGTTGTCTGATGGTGGCTCATTCTCCAGCTCCTGAACAATCCTGAACCAATCTGACGGATTTCACTATGAACAGCATTTGGCAGAAAATGCAGAAGACAAATGAACCAAATGTTTGTAATAATTTTCTATTCCACAATATATTTTAAGCCCAATATACATCTAAATAAGGGCTGTCCGTTCTTTTTTTTTTTTTAGATATTTTTTTTGTGTCCTGTATGCAGAACCATTCACTTCAATGGGGCCGCAAAAAAACAGAAATTAGTCTGTGTCCGCATGTTCGTTCTGCAAAAAAATAAATAAAACATGTCCTATTTTTGTCTGCATTACAGACAAGGATAGGACTGTTCTATTATGGGCCGGCCATTCCGTTCTGCAAGATGCGGAACGCACACAGCCAGTATCCGTGTTTTGCGGATCCGCAATCAGCAGACCGCAAAACAACAACATTCATGTGCCTGAAGTATAGCATTTTTTCTAAAGGTGTCCATAGCCTTTAAGGGTACCTTCACACTTGCGGCAGAAGCTTCTGTCAAGCAGTTCCGTCGCCGGAACTGCCTGCCGGATCCGGCAATCTGGATGCAATCTGATGGCATTTGTCAGACGGATCCGGATGCAGATCCGTCTGACAAATGTATTGAAATACCGGATCCGTCTCTCCGATGTCATCTGTAAAAACGGATCCGGTATAACTTTTTTTTGCATTTTTAAAGGTCTGCGCATGCGCAGACCGGAAAGCTGGATCCATTTTGCGGGAACACTTAATGCCAGTTCCGGCACTAATGCCCTTCAGTGTAAATTAGTGCCTTATCCGGCATTCCGGCAAGTGTTCAGTATTTTTGGCCGGAGAGAAAACCGCAGCATGCTGCGGTATTTTCTCCGTCCAAAAAACGTAAGAGGGACTGAACTGATGCATCCTGAACGGATTGCTCTCCATTCAGAATGCATTAGGATAAAACTGATCAGTTCTTTCCGGTATAGGGCCCCTGTGACGGAACTCAATACCGGAAAAGAAAAACGCTAGTGTGAAAGTAACCTAAAATTGACACCATGTAACGACAGACTGGCCTTCCATCTCTGCCAGTTCTTACCCGCTGTGGTGACTCCCATTTGTTTTGCATGCTAAGCAAACAAAATAGACGGATTCAGATGTTTCATTGGACACGGTGCAGGGAAACAGGTGGCACCAAAATGACTGTACAATCAGTGCATTTCTAACGCCAAGCGGCACAGATTCAAGACAAGTGAAATACATCCAGAAAGTGGCTGGAGTAACAGCGCAGGAGGTTCGGGTCTCTCTGCAGCTATGTACGTTTTCTGAAAACTGCCCGCTCATCATAAATACATATATATATATATATATACCGGGGAAAGGGGGGGAACCTGCACCGCCTGTGGAAAGACGGATAGTTTGGCATCTTTCGTCCCCCTCTTTTAATTACTCCTGACACCGTGGAGAAACATCTCATATAAATCTGTAATGTGCTCTGATGAGAAACTACACGGTTGGAAGACCATGTAATCTCTCCCCAATTAATTAAAGTTCACAGAGTGTTTTCAGCAGCCAGATGCCACTGTCTGGCTGCAATAACACTGCTGTCAAGAGTAAAAAATTAAGATCCAAGGCACAAGAAAGGCAGTTAAAAAAAGAAACCAGATGCCAGGTTATTTCTGATGGTGTTCCATGCATCGCTGTGCACAGGCAGGAGTGGTTAACGCGTTTCCTTCCCCGCATCACGAGGAACATTCAGGGCCATACCCCACCATAGATTATACCGGCATCACTTTGCCCAAGACAACCTTATTGATGATATTGGCACTTGACTTCATAGTACCTTCTACACTGTCTGTCCGTCTGTCTCATATCTATATTCATCTATTATCTGTCTGTCTGTCTCTCTCTTAAATCTATCAATTGTTCTAATATATATATATAATCTCAAATCTGTCCTATATTGATCTCATATCTACATTACATATATATATTTCTCTCTCAAATTATCTATCTATCTATCTATCTATCTACTTGCCTATCTATCTATCCACTCATCTGTCTATGGATCATCTATCTCTCTCCATCATCTATTTTCTCAAATCTGTGTGTCTCATAACAATCTCATATCTATCTCATATCTACAGTATCTATCTATCTATCTACAGTTGCAAGAAAAAGTATGTGAACCCTTTGGAATGATATGGGTTTCTGCACAAATTGGTCATAAAAGGTGATCTGATCTTCATCTAAGTCACAACAATAGACAATCACAGTCTGCTTAAACTAATAACACACAAAGAATTAAATGTTACCATGTTTTTATTGAACACACCATGTAAACATTCACAGTGCAGGTGGAAAAAGTATGTGAACCCCTAGACTAATGACATCTCCAAGAGCTAATTGGAGTGAGGTGTCAGCCAACTGGAGTCCAATCAATGAGATGAGATTGGAGGTGTTGGTTACAGCTGTCCTGCCCTATAAAAAACACACACCAGTTCTGGGTTTGCTTTTCACAAGAAGCATTGCCTGATGTGAATGATGCCTTGCACAAAAGAGCTCTCAGAAGACTTACGATTAAGAATTGTTGACTTGCATAAAGTTGGAAAGGGTTATAAAAGTATCTCCAAAAGCCTTGCTGTTCATCAGTCCACAGTAAGACAAATTGTCTATAAATGGAGAAAGTTCAGCACTGCTGCTACTCTCCCTAGAAGTGGCCGTTCTGTAAAGATGACTGCAAGAGCACAGCACAGACTGCTCAATGAGGTGAAGAAGAATCCTAGAGTGTCAGCTAAAGACTTACATAAGTCTCTGGCATATGTTTTTACATCCCTGTTAGCGAATCTATGATACGTAAAACACTAAATAAGAATGGATTTCATGAGAGGATACCACAGAGGAAGCCACTGCTGTCCAAAAAAAACATTGCTGCACGTTTACAGTTTGCACAAGAGCACCTGGATGTTCCACAGCAGTACTGGCAAAATATTCTGTGGACAGATGAAACCAAACTTGTTTGGAAGAAACACACAACACGATGTGTGGAGAAAAAGAGGCAGAGCACGCCAATATCAAAACCTCATCCCAACTGTGAAGTATGGTGGTGGGGGCATCATGGTTTGGGGCTGCTTTGCTGCGTCAGGGCCAGGACGGATTGCTATCATCGAAGGAAAAATGAATTCCCAAGTTTATCAAGACATTTTGCAGGAGAACTTAAGGCCATCTGTTCACCAGCTAAAGCTCAACAGAAGATGGGTGTTGCAACAGGACAACAACCCAAAGCATAGAAGTAAATCAACAACAGAATGGCTTAAACAGAAGAAAATACGCCTTCTGGAGTGGCCCAGTCAGAGTCCTGACCTCAACCTGATTGAGATGCTGTGGCATGACCTCAAGAAAGCGATTCACACCAGACATCCCAAGAATATTGCTGAACTGAAACAGTTCTGTAAAGAGGAATGGTCAAGAATTACTCCTGACCGTTGTGCACGTCTGATCTGCAACTACAGGAAACGTTTGGTTGAAGTTATTGCTGCCAAAGGAGGTTCAACCAGTTATTAAATCCAAGGGTTCACATACTTTTTCCACCTGCACTGTGAATGTTTACATGGTGTGTTCAATAAAAACATGGTAACATTTAATTCTTTGTGTGTTATTGGTTTAAGCAGACTGTGATTGTCTATTGTTGTGACTTAGATGAAGATCAGATCACATTTTATGAGCAATTTGTGCAGAAATCCATATCATTCCAAAGTGTTCACATACTTTTTCTTGCAACTGTCACCTATTTCCTACATAAAAACCATCCAGTAGGCTGTTATGGCAGAGGAACATCCTGCCGGAGTTCATGTTTCTATCACTTATCTGTTTTCATTCTATTTATCTGTTCTCGTATTTATTTCTCCTGCTAGCCAATGGAATACAGTAATGATGTGCGACGGTTTTGGTGTTATGGTGCAAGATTTACTAGGAGAGCCAGTATAATAATGAACCAGAATGGTTACCTCTCTTTTTTTTTTTTCTTTAGCATCGTGCCACCCCTTAATATACTGTACATGGACCTGGAATTCCTTTATTTTATGGACTGTCCGGCCTTGTTTCCAGATCTCCACCTGCTGTGCACGAGTAATGACTATGAGAGCAGTAATTATGCTTTATAAACCAGAAACCTTCTCACCCTAAAATTATCCCTGAATAATATTTTGCAGTGGAGGCTTCTTTGATGAATATGAACTTTCACGATGGCTAGGATATTTGCCATTTAGGGCTTGTTTCACCCCAGCAAATGGCATTGATCATGTAGAGAAATTTAATACAAGGCATCAACTAATGTATTGTGAGTGTCCATATTGCCTCCTTTGCTGGCTTCATTCATTTTTCCATCACATTACACAATGCTCGTTTCCAGGGGTTACGACCACCCTGCAATCCAGCAGAGGTGGTTGTGCTTGCACACCATAGAAAATAGGCTTATGCACACTCCTGCGGTCCCATACACCAGAGAGGTCGGTGCCTTTTCTTGTAGTGTGCAAGCACGACCACTGCAGATGGATTGCAGGGTGGTCGTAACCCCTGGATACAATCAGTGTATAAATGAATTGCCTGTATCTTAAAACACTTTGACACAGTCAGTTCTGGTCAGGGGAGCACAATTGACCCGGGAGATCTGGCCGACACATGGTCCGTTTTACCCTACTGCATGCAAAAATGGTTTTACTCAATCACCAGCCTGTGTGGAGGCGGCATAAACTGCAGCATTTTCTTAAAATCACTATTGAGCGGCTCGGGTGGGTCCTGAGCACTGGAGTCCACGTAATGCAATTCACAAGCTTAGGAGCCCTCATATTCATGAGCTCCTGGTCCTTCCCGGACACCCAGTTCTCCCATACGGATTGGCAGCTTCTTCCTGTATACTCTGTAGGAAGAGAGCGGTCAGTCAGTCCAATAAAAGTGGCTGAGCCTTTCTTTTCAGTCAGGGCCTCTGTCACCAGTTAGGCTACTCTTAAAGGGGTTGTCCAGGATTGGGGACATTGTTGCAATAGTACTATAGTGACATACATATTACATACATGCATGTCCTACCCTTGACACATATTTCTGAAGCCTAGTTTTCATATATGAAATTATTAGCCGGAAGTGATTGTTTTCTTAGATTCAGTGACGTACCGGGTTCCTTGCAGGTGATCGCAGCCTCTTCTTCCGGCTGCTCGGGGAGCCCGGTGACATCACACGCAGGCTAAGTAATTATGTAGAGTGGAAGGAGGGGCGGTAACTATACATAGCGACATAGCGCTAGGCCAGGCCCCCCTTCCCCCACTACGGTGACGTCACCGGTCATGCACCTTTCTATGAGGGGGGCAGATAGATGGAGGAGTGAACAATGTGCAGGAGACTGAATATGTATGAGGGGAGTGGGTGCAGGGACGAAATGTTGGACTGAAACCGGGAGATGCCGCGCTGTGCTGGGACCCACAGTGCAGTGCGGCAGGAAGTCATCACACAGATAAACAACTATGTCAACAATCTGTTGGGGACCATAGGAGCCATGCAGCAGTGTAAAAACTACCTAAATACATCTGGGAAACCTTGACTCGGCTAGTAATAGTGAGTAAGCTGTTTAAAAAAAATCATTTTGATCCCGGACAACTCCTTTAAGACAGCAACAGACTGTCTTATTTTACATCAAAAGTAAAATGGCCCCCTGTCGTCCAGACTCGGTTGTACAATGGAGAGCATGAATATAGTAAGTAAGGAACAGAGCAGGTCATGTAGATGTTCTCCATCACTATTTATGATGTAAACTCCCCCTTAAAGCCAGGGTAAAAGCTATTTCTTCCAAATCCTTCATAAGCATGCACACTTGGAAATAAGTCTGAAAGAAGCTTAACTCCAGTGGGAGGAAAAGGTCGGGCATATTAAAATCTAACATGTCTGATCCCTTTTTTCCCCAGAGAGTTTAGGAGAACCCCATACACACAGAAAATGGATGCCCATTCCCATAAAAAAAAAAAATTGTTGAAGATTTAGAATTAAAGGGATTATCCGATATCTAAAATATACCCCCCCAATGCCCTGGCCCCTTGTATGGATTATACTTACCTGCTCCCCAGCACCCACCCTGCTGCGGATCCCTGCACGGCCACCGCTGCATCTCCCCATCGCTCGGATCAAAACATCCGGCGACGGGGGGAGCAGCCAAAAGCAGGCCGCAAGGCTGGTTGCTCCCCTTGTCACTGGATATTTTGATCCGAGCGACGGGAAGATCCAAGGGTCCCAGGCATTGGGGGGGATATTTTAGATATCGGATAACCTCTTTAAGGGTTCGCAGCTCTAGTTATTGGGCATCTGTCAGTACATTTACACCTATGACCCTGGTTGACCTGTTACATGTGTGCTTGGCAGCTGAAGGCATCTGTGTTGGTCCCATGTTCGTATGTGCCCGCATTACTGAGAAACATGATGTTTTAATATGTGCAAACGAGCCTCTAGGAGCGATGGGGGGCTTTACTGTTACACCTAGAGGCTCGGCTCCCTCTGCAACTGCTGTGCCCTCTGTACTTTGATTGACAGGACCAGACAGTGAAAAAGTCATCTCACATGGCCCTGTCAATCAAAACAGAGAGGGCGTGCAGTGTCATAGAATGCAGAGCCTCAAGGTGTAACTGCAACGCCCCCATTGCACCTAGAGCCTCATTTGCATATATTAAAACTTCATTTTTCTCAGCAATGCGGGCACATATGAACATGGGACCAACACAGATGCCTTCAGCTGCCAAGCGACTCTGCAGCATTTACACTAGAGGTGGGACGAATCCAACTTTTTTCGAATCCGAATCCGAAAAGGTTCTCGAATATATTGAATCTTTCGAATCTCGAATCCTGTACATAAGAATTATTGGGATCTGTGGATGACACTGTAATGGAGGCATCTGTGGATGACACTGTAATGGAGGCATCTGTGGATGACACTGTGATGGAGGCATCTGTGGATGACACTGTAATGGAGGCATCTGTGGATGACACTGTGATGGAGGCATCTGTGGATGACACTGTAATGGAGGCATCTGTGGATGACACTGTTATGGAGGGGGGATCTGTGAATGACACTGTTATGAAGGGGGATCTGTGGATGACACTGTCATGGAGGGGGATCTGTGGATGACACTGTTATTGTTATGGGGGCGATCTGTGGATGACACTGTTATTGTTATGGGGGCGATCTGTGGATGACACATATTGTATATAGCATCTTATGCTATATGTGTCATCCACAGATCCACCCCATGACGGTGTCATCCACAGATCCCCCACCACCATAACAGTGTCATTCACAGAACCCACCCCATAACAGTGTCATCCACAGATCCCCCACCCTATAACAGTGTCATGAACAGATAGCCCCCCCCCACCACCACCATAACAGTGTCATCCACAGATCCCACCCCATAAGTGTCATCCACAGATCACCCTCTCTATAACAGTGTCATGCACAGATCCCCCCCACCATAACAGTGTCATGCACAGATCCCCCCCCACCATAACAGTGTCATGCACAGATCCCCCCCACCATAACAGTGTCATGCACAGATCCCCCCCACCATAACAGTGTCATGCACAGATCCCCCCCACCATAACAGTGTCATGCACAGATCCCCACCACCATAACAGTGTCATGCACAGATCCCCCCCCCCCACCATAACAGTGTCATCCACAGATCCACCTCCCTATAACAGTGTCATCCACAGATCCACCTCCCTATAACAGTGTCATCCACAGATCCCTCTCCCCGCCGCTCACAGGAGTGTACATTTGACAGTCACATTTCTAAACTGTAATCTATATCCTGCAGTAACTTTAACTTTAAATAAGCGGCTGCTCATCTCTTGTAGTACCTTACACCACTCCTCAGCTAGCTTCGGTAACAGGGCCAGGCTACAGCCTACAGGCAGTGCGTGGGCGGCGCTCACAGTGCCTGCGCCACCTAGTGGGAGTTAAAGTTACTGCAGAACCAGGTCAGAGGATATCGATTACAGTTTAGAAGAAATGTACACTCCTGTGAGCGGTCAAAATGAATGGGGACACATTTCAGTTGGGCGGGGGTACATGGGGGGGCACAGCGTGAAGTGGGGGAGGGGCTGGCCCCCCCTTGGCGACGCCACTGGGAAAATAGCAGGCGTCTCGGGAGGCGCGGGGACATGACGTCGTGTAGGGATTTGTCGGATTTGAATTTCGTAAATTACGTCGGGATTAGAGTCCACAAATCCCACGAATCCAGCAAAATTCGAGGGATTCGACGGATTCGTCGTCCCACCTCTAATTTACACTATGATTTCCACAATACAGTCAGCACCATTTGATGCAGATTTTGCTGCTGCAGAATTCTGCCAGATCTGGAAAACCGCCACATGTGGATATACCGCTACAGTGTTCTCTGTACAGCAGTGCTGCTGACCTGCTGGAATCACTGCCACATGCAGATGAATGGAGCTTTTTTAGCAGTTCACTGTATAGCGGGTAACCAGGGGCGGCGCTATGCAGGGGAAAAGACACAGGAACCTCACCCTCTTCATTCTCAGGAACGCCTGCTGCAGAATCCTGCCAGATCTAGAAAAATCGCCACATGTGGATATACCGCTGCCGTGTTCTCCATGCAGCAATGCAACATACCTAGCAACACATGCAGCATATCCTAGCAATAGGCTGTAAGATCAGAAGGAAATATCCTTTTCTGCATTGTATTTGGGCCTAATTCATGGCATAAAATAGTCTTCTAGCAGCAGAAGAAATGCAGTTATGAGTCTGACTGGTGTTTTATGCCTCGAAGATGTAGTTCTCACTTCTCTGTGTCACTGGCACGGGATGCGGTTATGTGTCTACCTTGTCCAATGTAGTGTATTAGCTCTATAAATAATCCTGCACGATCCCCGTCTCCTTTGTTCTATAGACAATCTTTGGCATTCTGTTATTTGTTGTAATTATCCTGTTTCCCCACTGATAGACGTGATTAAGTCTATTTAGGGCCGTGTAATGGGTTTTCTGGCTGGCTGAGTACAGGCTAATAAGAACTCCCTGCGTGTCTTTGCTGACAGCTGCCACGAATCCTCTGTATATGTTTCTGTAGCATCTTCTTACCACTTTTTTGTATGGTACATCGTACGCTGGCTCCTTATGGCATGCTACACCGCCATAATTGTGGGTCAATCTAGTCCTATAGATACTAGAAGTGGATGCGACTTGCTAGAGGCCATTTTGTAGCAGCCAATGCAAGTGAACTGTTCAGTTAAGGCATATTTTAAAAGGGTTGCGCACCTTCGGAGCGGTAGGGGGTGTTTGACAAACTCCTCACCCCCCCTGCGCTCTCCCTTGGTCAGACCTGCGAAGGGAAGCTTACTTACCTGCTTCCCAGTCCTGGCTCACCACTTCTTTTCCCTGCCTAGGATGCTCCACTGCACTCCAAGGATGTAAACTTCCGCTTTGACACCGCTGCAGGCAATAGCTGGCTGCAGTGGCGACCTGCTCCCCTTGCATCATGTGACCATTTGTCATGACGCATTGGGGCACAGGTCACCACTGCAGCAAGAGGTTGGTAGCAGCGGTGCCAAAACGGAAGTTTAGACCACTGGTAGCACAGTCGAGGTCGGGGGGGGGTGGGGAGAAAGAGTGGGAAGCAAGTAAGTATGCTTCCCTTCACAGGTCTGACCAAGAGGGGGGTTTGCCAGAACCCTCCCAAAGGTGCACATGCTCTTTAAGTATTTGGCCCCTTGAATGCAAAACCCAATTAATGCAGTTAATAACCTCAGACACATGGCTTATTTTCAGACACATGGCTAGTACAGAATCCAGGTACATCATCCTAACTATTCAATTATTGCAGTTGCTAAACTTCCAAGGTTATTCACGTAAACTGGCAATACAATGCAGATTTTGGCTGGCTGAAAAAGTCGAGTTAGACCATTTTCTGTCACCCCTTAGTCTCCATTTTGGAACAGGATTGAGCTTGACAGCTGCCATCCAATGACCGATATTGGTTGAAATGTTGATCCGTGTGTTGGATTTTATAGTCCTTGGAAAGTTATCCATGCCAAATGGCAGATCTGCATCCCATCAATAAAAGTACGAAACAGATCACAGCGGAATTCGATTGCGGTTTTCTTTAACTTGTGATGTCATCCAAAATTATAACTTTCACAGACCAACCAGGGACAAAAATTTGTTCACAAAATGGCCATCTGAAATCTGTAATATGTGGCTAGCTTTAGCCTCACAGCAATATGTTACAATTCTGGCTATGATCAAAGAGATTATCCATAAATACAAATTTTAAAGGGGTTTTCTGAGACTTTTCTACTGGTTGTGGGGGTTAGACGCCCAGGACCCCTACCTATCAGTTGTTTGAGAAGGCATCGGCACTTATCGCGCAGCATTCTCACAGCTTAGATTAGGCATGTATGTGACATTGCGTGCATCGGTCACGTGGCCTAGGAGTGGCTCAGCCCTATTCATGTGAATGGACCTGAGCTGCAATACCAAGCACAGCCACTATACAATGTACGGCGCTGTGCTTGGTCAGCTGAGAGAAGGCCACGGTGCTACTATGAGGGCCAGTGCCTTCTCCAACACCTGATCGGCGGGGGTCCCAGGTGTCAGACAATCAGATACTGATGACCTATCCATAAGTCATCGGTATGAAAGTCTCTGGAAAACCCTATAACTATCGTTAAAACTAACCATATGCATAATTAAGCCATAACATATGTGCAGGATATCCCTCCCGCATCCACCAATGTCAAATCAAGTCTGCTTTCTTTTGTCCCCTGCAAGATTTGGGTAGATTGGTGCACCAAGATCCAGCCACTGGACTACTTTTACAACATGTCCCTTCACTACAGTAACCCGAAGAGAACCACCACTTCTGAATAGGTTATTGGTAGGCATATCACTTTATTAAAACACGTCCCCCTGTGACTTGATGCTTGGTGTCTGGATAGGATCCACAGAGTCCCCCAGAATAAGAGCTGCTCTTTGTAGTAAATAGGATCCAGACAGGGGGCACCCTATTTTTTAACTCCATTTGATTAAGGCCTCATGCACATGGCCGTTGTTTTGGTCCGCATCCGAGCCGCAGTTTTGGCGGCTCGGATGCGGACCCATTCACTTCAATGGGGTCACGGACAGCACTCCGTGTGCTGTCCGCATCCGTTGCTTCGTTCCGTTGTCCGCCAAAAAAAATATAACCTGTCCTATGATTGTCCGCGTTTTGCAGACAAGAATAGCCAGTTATATTAATGGCTGTCCGTGCCGTTCCGCAAATTGCGGAACGCACACGAATGCCATCCGCGGTTTGCGGACCGCAAAACACACAACGGTTGTGTGGTTTGCGGACCGCAAAACACACAGCGGTTGTGTGCATGAGGCCTAATGAGTATATAAAGAGAGGCTTTTAACAGAGAATTTATTTGAGTTTCCAAAATCAGTTTTTGTAGATCACTAAATAGTACCCCTGGGATCGGTGACAAATGCTAGATCGGATGGGGTCTAAAGGCATTGGTATTGGAGGAAATGGTTAACTTCTCCTTGATGTGGTGAGGAGGGGAATGGTGGACCAGGGTTGCCCATTCTAGGGAAATGCTAATGAGCTCACGTAAGCTGGGTTTTTTGCCATGTATATTGGGATCAGTATAGAAGGTGCTGGATGGTTTGGTGGACTCTAAACTAGGGCGAATCTTCTGTGGGTCAAGATAATTCCGCACCAAGAGTATTATGTACATGTTAAAATCATAAATGGAAGGCACAACGTTCAAATAACATCTATTCCTGCCTTCTAATATTCTCTAATGAAAAATGGGAGCTTTTACGACTCCTTTGTGCCTGGATAACCTTGAACACCGGACGGTTTAGAGATTGGTGGAGGTCCCAGCAATAGGACCTCCTCCGTTCCAAGTGTAGGCTGCAATACCCTTTTACACCCAAAGTCCTGACCTCCTTGGTAGCATAACTATTGGTGAGATGGGCATAAAGAAATAATAGATCTTAAAACTATGTACTGTATGTATGGCCATTTCTAATCTTTACGAATTGTCACCTTTTGGAAGTAAGATGTCTCTTTAAAAAGCCTCGCCTGAACAATAAGCAATTATAGGTTATGCTGACTTTTGCTGCAAAAAGAGCTAATATGACAAATGTTCATAGACTGCAAACATGGGGATACGGACAGGCAGAATGAGGCTAATGACCCAGAACTGCCTGCATGTGCAGGTTCCTGCAGCCAAGTCTGTCTGATTCCGTTCCATGAGGTCCATCCCTGAGCTGCGTGTTCTGTGCCGGCCGTCTCTTGGCTCTTTGCGAGATAATTTGTTTTGATGTCAGAAATATCCTCGTCACCTGCAACGTATTTGTCCTCCACTGTGTTAGTAGCACCAGCTCTTTTCTCACTGTCAGCCAGCCTGGCGGCAGTGTTGACAGTTGTAAAGTTAATTACAAGTGCTAACGAGCATCAGGGATTGGAAGGACACGGCATTTTGAGCTTTTAAGAGCATAATTAGGCTATTTTCTTTGTTTGTTTGTTTGTCTTCGCGTGCTGCCTCGGTGCACACACAAGCGCACTGTTTGTATACACGACGAGAACATTCTGCGGAGCTTAGAAGCAATTAGTTGTTTTTCTTATTATTTTTATTAGGGAAGTTAATTGTAACGATTTATATTTTTTTTATTGCATTTGTTGGACCCTGTTAAGATTACTGTCATGGCTTCTGTTTAGAAGCATTGTGATTTAACCATTTTTTCAGCTGCTTGAAATGGATACCATTTAGAGTTGGGCTACATATGCGTTTTGGCATTACGGTTTTGAGATCCGGTAGAGGATCTCAAAATCGGGCCAAAATGGTTCCGTTTTGTCCCAATGCATTCTGAATGGAAAGAGATCCGTTCAGGATGCCTTCCATTCCGTCAGCATTCCGTTTTGTGACCGGACGCAAAACCGTCATCGAAAAGGAAGAAACCGGATCCGTCACAAAAACTATGTAAGTCAATGGTGACCAGTTTTTTTAGGATCCTAAAAATACAGATCCGTCACCCATTGACTTTCAGTATATTTAGTGACGGATCTGGTTTGTTCGGTTTCACACAACTGCATCCTAACGGAACGGATGCATACCGATGTGTAGACAAAACGGAACCGATTTGGTCAGGTTTTGAGATCCTCTGCTGGATCTCAAAACCTGAAACCAAAGCGCAGGTGTGAAGGTAGCCCTAGTTTGGGTTCAGGTATTTTTTGATGGAAAAAAATATCTGTAGAGGGCACTATTCATGGAGGGGAGTATGAATGAAATCCGTCTAATGTTCTTACTAAGGCCTCATGCACATGACCGTATGTATTTTGCAATTCACAAATTGTGGATCTGCAAAATACAGATGCCGTCCGTGTTGCATCCACATTTTTTGTGGGTTCATTGACTCCAATGCGTCCATGGTAAGTATTTTACATCCAAGTATAGGACATGTTCTATCTGTTTGCGTTACGGACATACGGATGCGGAAAGCACACATATCACCCGTGTGCTTTTTGCATCCAGATGTCTGTTTTGCATAAAGATAGAATATGTCCACAAAATACGGTCTGAAAAAAAGAAATACTGATGGCATACAGACCAGAACCGTGGTTTGCGGACCACAAAACGATCGTGCGCATGATGCCTAACAAAAATCTCTCTATTATTTTGTATTGTGGCACTCATTATACAATGGGTGTTGTAGCCGATCTCTGTTTATCGAGGACTATTGCATCAAGAACTCTCTACATTACACATGTTCAGGATCTTATGCGAATTTCGGCTCAGGTTCTGCAGCAACATTCACACGTATCCCATTTTCTACGAATGTGAATGGGGTTTCCGCAATCCCATTCACATGCGGTGGAAAGATCCCATGTGGACTTTGTTTGGAAAAGTCCTTAGAGTATAAGTTGAAAGCTACTTACTCTTGTGGGTTCTTCATGGAAAAGTTGGCGAATTAGCTCTATGGATGGGGCTAATCCTCATGCGGATCCACGCTACATCAAAATTCAGATGAATTGGTTTCTGTAGTAAATACTTGTGGAAATTGGACATAAATTTGCACTTAGGAGACACGAGCGATACATTCTTAATATACTGTGCTCATATTACATTTTGATGACATTTAGTTTTATGACATGTAACAAGTAGGAACGTGGGTTGAAAGGACAGCAATAAAATGCCCTTGTTCTCTATCTAAAAGGGGTTTTCCCATCTCACACAATGGGAGCATATCACTAGGCTATGCCCTCATTCTTACCGTTGCAGGTCTATACCGCGAACAGAGCCCTGAAAGTGTTGGAGGACACACTGTGCATGCACACCCATTTCTATGAGGTCGCTGAAAATATAGCGGAGCGCTGACTTGGCTATTTCCATCGGACCCATAGAAATAAATGGGAGCAGTGGCCGCGCATGCACGGTGCTCTCCTATTCACTTCAATGGGTAGAGCGCTTCGTGGTGGCCGGATCCAGGGAAACCTGGGGTCCTCCAGCCACCACTTTCCCCACTCTGTTCTGGATATAGGTGCAGGTCCCAGCAGTGGGACCCGCAAATATCTGACAATGGGGGCATATCCTAGCAATATGCCCTCATTGTCTCAGATGGGAATACCCCTTTAAGGTTTCTTTACATGGGGCTATTATTGGAAACAAACTTTCGTATGAACGTTTGTTCCCGATGATTGCCCTGTGTAAAGGTGTCTCCGATCACCCATAGAATGAGAAAACGCTTTTTCATCAGGTGAAATCATTCTTTATGCTGAAGCAAACATACACTACATGCAGCAACACGCTGCTCCGAGCACAAAGACACACGCAGACACTGGAAACATGGATAAATCTGCATTGGATTACTGCTATGCTTACTATATGAAAATTAGAAGCTCTTTGCGCACATTTTTTATAAAAATTGTGTTGCGACCATCTACCGACGACAAGGTGGCTTCAAAGATGGGACCTACACTATCAGACTTGCCTCTCCTGGGCCTAAGCCTATAAAATACAGGGCAATGTAGAATCCAGCTAGATTATACTCTGATGAGTAGCCTTTGGCAGATGGGCATTTAGTGCAGGGTCCAGATGGAGGCAGCCACTTCCCCAATTGTTTTTTGCATTTATCATTGTTTATGCGGACACATAAATCATCATTCTGTGCCGCCAAGAAAGAATGAATACTTTGGGGACGAGTTTTTGCAGTAGCGACCACTCATCCCCATCCAGTGGAGGCAATTGCTGCATGTGAAATGTATCTCTCACCTCCTCTGGTGAGCAGGCAATTATGGGGAAAAAATGGTTCCTTCCCAATAATTGCCTGCTCAGTCAGCGCAGTGTAAATGCACCATTAGCTACTAAAAGTCCCAATTACAAGTGCATACTCAGAAAGATGTGGGGCTCCCTTTTTATGGTGCTCAGCTTTTGAATCTGCATTTTGTCAGTCTTGGTGATAATCATACTTGATTATAGCCGCATAATTACAGAATGTTCTTCTGTATGCTTGACTCTCTGCCATGCACCACAATAAGCCAAGATGAAATGTTTTTCTGGAAATGCTCCTCTTTGGTCTAGATCTGTTATAAATATGATGCCACTTGCTCTTAGTGTCCAGAAGTAAATTTATGGACCTTGACTTCATCCAGATTCAGTACAAATCTAAACAGAATCTTGAAGCCAAGTAAATATCATATTCATCATAATTAGGGAACGGATCCAATATGGAGACTATGCAGTGCTCTAGTGTATTGAAGACAAAAACGTTCATATTTCGATGGATTAGAAAAGTTTTTGTTAACTAGCATTAAAGCTGAAAGTTTTTTATTTTTATTTAACTGTATAGAAATTGTTAATGCCCTAAATGTTTGGACCTTGGGTCATGCTTATTCCCAGTATTGTACAAATTGCTCACTTAAGTGGACATACAGGCCTTTAAAAGCATAGTCATCAGGTACAGTGCCTAGAAAAAGATCTTATTAACAGGTATATATATATATATATATTGTGAGACAGTGACAGGTCTCACTCAGGTTAGAGGCAAGGAAGGGGTGGATAGTTCGGTCCACACCCCTGTTCCACCACAGGTGAGAGAAGCTGGAGGTAATCAGCCTAGCACAAAGCACCTCCCAGAGTGTCAGAAAGGGGGGAGTGTGGTACCTGTGGAGAGAGGCCTGGAGGCTCTGTCTGTGTGGTCTCAGCTGGGCAAGGCTGAGGGACCACAAGGCTGTGAGATAGCCTGGAGTTGGGGGACACAGCGACGCCTGGGAGGGTCGCAGGGCCATAGTCAGGCAGACTACTGAGCCCCAATCCCCCACAAGAAATACTGAACTGGAGACAGTGGGCGTACTGTGCTCTGTACAGCCAGGAGGCTGTGGGACATTGGCTGGCAAAAGCTGCATGAGTTCACAGGGTGTGAACTGGGCCCTAGGTGAGTCAGGAAACTTTATGTTTAGTTAGAGCCTGGACGGGCGAGTGTTTATTATTTTGTCATTTTATTGTTGCTGGTGTTGAACAATAAATACACTGTTTGGACATGAAACTTCGTGTCCTAAAGGCGTATCTGTGAGAATGACCCCCGGAGAAGGGCTAACCCCCCACAATATATATATATATATATATATATATATATATATACACACTTTGATAGGACCTAATAGACATTGAAGGGGTTGTCCAGAATTTATATGTTTTATGATTCCAGCTCCATGGGCCCCAGGCCGTCTTCACTGCACTTCGATCCCTGCATGTAAACTTCCAGCACAGATGGGATCCTGTGCACCACTGCAGCCAGGAAGTGGCCTCAGCAGTGTGGTGCCCCCAAGCAATACGTTACAACATGCAGCATGAGGACACGTCACTGCTGAGGCCAGTCATTGGCTGCAGCAGTGCACATGACCCTGTTCATGTGGAAGTTTACGTGTGGGGACCAAGGTGCAATAAAAACAGAACCAAGCGGTGGGGAGCAGGTAAGCATGCTTCCTATCACCGGACAAGGGAAGGGAGTTGTGTTAAAAAAAAAAAAAATCTCAATCCTGGACAACACTAGACTTGCAGTAAGGGTCCATTCACATGTCCGCAACTGTTTTGCAGTACGCAAATTGCCGATCCGTAAAACATGGACACATTTTGCGGACCGCACATGGCCGGCACTATAATAGTGTCATTGGCTGCTTGAATAGGACATGTTCTATTTTTTTGTGGGGCCGTGGAACGGAAGTGCGGATGTGGACAGCACACTGTGTGCTGTCTGCATCATTTGCGGCTACATTGAAAATTGCGGTATGGATGCGGACCCATTTTGCGGACCTGTGAATGGACTCTAAGTGACATAATACAACAGAATTGTGTTGTATTATACACTGCCTGTCCCAAAAAAAGGTTGTTAGCTTTGATTACGGCATGCATTCACTGTGCCATTGTTTCGATAAGCTTCTGCAATGTCACAAGATTTATTTCCATCCAGTGTTGCATTCATTTTTTACCAAGATCTTGCATTGATGATGGCAGGGTCTGACCGCTGCACAAAGCCTTCTCCAGCACATCCCCAAAATTCTCAATGGGGTTAAGGTCTGGACTCTGTGGTGGCCAATCCATGTGTGACAATGATGTCTCATGCTCCCTGAACCACTGTTTCACAATTTGAGCCCGATAAATCCTGGCATTGTTATCTTGGAATATGAACAATTTGAGAAAAAAAGGAAATGGATCGCACATCCACTGCAAATGCTATGATCTCATCCCTGCAGAAGACAGCACTAAATAGCGCATGTGTACCACCTCCATGCTACACGCTAAATGAGGCATTAGTGTACATTTTGATCAAAAGGCATAAGCCCACTCACCGCGTCAAGGTCGCCTCAATGAGTGGGTCCTAACCTAAAATTGGCGCGGCGCTGCACGGCGACCACCAGCGCTGTGGCGCCATCCTGGCCGGCGGCGGGACCCAGTGGCCAAACAGCACCCCTGCTGTCTGACCATGCCAGACCCAGCTCTGGGCCCCACCGACCAGCCAGAAAAACAGCACAGTGGC
Source organism: Bufo gargarizans (assembly GCF_014858855.1). Lineage (NCBI taxonomy): Eukaryota > Metazoa > Chordata > Amphibia > Anura > Bufonidae > Bufo > Bufo gargarizans. Next base: position 91,278,608 of record NC_058089.1, on the reverse strand, counting down.
CCCCGCGCAGCACCGCACCATGTGAACAGTTGTCTAAGCTCACCTGCTCTGAAGCTCACAGGAACTCCAACTGAGAGCATGATAGGCTAATTTAACCCTTACTACAGAATACTGGGCTAATTAAAATCACCTGGCTATTGGAAGGAGTGCTGATCCAGGGACAGAAACTCTATGTAATGAACAATTTGAGAAAAAAAGGAAATGGATCGCACATCCACTGCAAATGCTATGATCTCATCCCTGCATTTCTGCAGGAGACAGCACTAAATAGCGCATGTGTACCACCTCCATGCTACACGCTAAATGAGGCATTAGTGTACATTTTGATCAAAAGGCATAAGCCCACTCACCGCGTCAAGGTCGCCTCAATGAGTGGGCCCTAACCTAAAATTGGCGCGGCGACCACCAGCGCTGTGGCGCCATCCCGGCCGGCGGTGGGACCCAGTGGCCAAACAGCACCCCTGCTGTCTGAACATGCCAGACCCAGCTCTGGGCCCCACCGACCAGCCAGAAAAACAGCACAGTGGCCCCCGCGCAGCACCGCACCATGTGAACAGTTGTCTAAGCTCACCTGCTCTGAAGCTCACAGGAACTCCAACTGAGAGCATGATAGGCTAATTTTAATTAGCCCAGTACCCTGTAGTAAGGGTTAAATTAGCCTATCATGCTCTCAGTTGGAGTTCCTGTGAGCTTCAGAGCAGGTGAGCTTAGACAACTGTTCACATGGTGCGGTGCTGCACGGGGGCCACTGTGCTGCTTTTCTGGCTGGTTGGTAGGGCCCAGAGCTGGGTCTGGCATGGTCAGACAGCAGGGGTGCTGTTTGGCCACTGGGTCCCGCCGCCGGTATGGCGCCACAGCGCTGGTGGTCGCCGTGCAGCGCCGCGCCAATTTTAGGTTAGGACCCACTCATTGAGGCGACCTTGACGCGGTGAGTGGGCTTATGCCTTTTGATCAAAATGTACACTAATGCCTCATTTAGCGTGTAGCATGGAGGTGGTACACATGCGCTATTTAGTGCTGTCTCCTGCAGAAATGCAGGGATGAGATCATAGCATTTGCAGTGGATGTGCGATCCATTTCCTTTTTTTCTCAAATTGGTCATCTTGGAATATGCCATGCCATCAGGGAAGAACAAATCCATTGAAGGAATAACCTGGTCATTCAGTATGTTCAGGTAGTCAGCTGATCTCATTCTTGGAGCACATACTGTTGCTGAACCTAGACCTGACCAACTGCAGCGACCCCAGATCATAGCACTGCCCCCACAGGCTTGTACAGTAGCCACTAGGCATGATGGGTGCATCACTTCATCTGCCTCTCTTCTTACCCTGATGCGCCCATCACTCTGGAACAGGGTAAATCTTGACTCATCAGACCACATGACCTTCTTCCCTTGCTCCGGAGCCCAATCTTTATGCTCCTTAGCAAATTGAAGCCTTTTTTCTGATTTGCCTCACTGATTAGTGGTTTTCTTACGGCTACACAGCTGTTCAGTCCCAATCCCTTGAGTTCCCTTCGCATTGTGCGTGTGGAAATGCTCTTACTTTCACTATTAAACATAGCCCTGAGTTCTACTGTTGTTTTTCTTCAATTTGATTTCACCAAACGTTTAAGTGATTGCCGATCACGATCATTCACGATTTTTTTCCCGCCACATTTCTTATGTGAATATGATGGGTCCCCACTATCCTTCCAGTTTTTAATAATGCTTTGGACAGTTATAAACCCAATATTTGTCGTTTCTGCAATCTCCTCAGATGTTTTCTCTGCTTCATGCATGCCAATGATTTGACCCTTCTCAAACATAACATCTTTTCCACGACCACGAGATGTGTCTTTCGACATAGTTTTTTAAGAAATGAGAAGCAACTCATTGCACCAGTTGGGGCTAAATAACTTGTTGCCAGCTGAAAGATAATCGCCCATGCAGTAATTATCCAAAAGGAGGCCCATAACTATTTGCTTAGTTAAATCCAGTTTGCGACTTTTCTTTGGACAGGCAGTGTATAAAAGAAAAAAGTTTGGAAAAAGAGAAAAAAATTATTAAAGGGCTTCTGTCACCCCATTAAACCGTTTTTTTTTTTCTTTCTTTACTAATAATCCCTACACTGCGATCTCATCATGCATAAGCTAATTAATGATTTTCGTTCAGTAGAATTTGTTAAAAATCGATTTTTGAAATATGTAAATTACCTTGCTACCAGCAAGTAGGGCGGCTACTTGCTGGTAGCAGCCGCGTCCTCCGATGGTAATGACGCCCCCTCTGCTTGTTGATTGACAGATCCCGTCCGCTGGCCCTTTCTCTGCTGGCCCTGCCTGTTTTGATTCAATATCTGGCGCCTGCGCCGCGGCCGTACCTCTCTTCAATCTGCGCAGGCGCACTGAGAGGCGGCCACCTGCTCGGCCGCTCCATCCTCAATGCGCCTGCGCCGATGACGTCACATCTACACCCGACGCAGGCGCATTGAGGATGGAGCGGCCGAGCGAGTTGCCGCCTCTCAGTGCGCCTGCGCAGATTGAAGAGAGGTACGGCGCAGGCGCCAGATATTGAATCAAAACAGGCAGGGCCAGCAGAGAAAGGGCCAGCGGACGGGATCTGTCAATCAACAAGCAGAGGGGGCGTCATTACCATCGGAGGACGCGGCTGCTACCAGCAAGTAGCCGCCCTACTTGCTGGTAGCAAGGTAATTTACATATTTCAAAAATCGATTTTTAACAAATTCTACTGAACGAAAATCATTAATTAGCTTATGCATGATGAGATCGCAGTGTAGGGATTATTAGTAAAGAAAAAAAAAAACGGTTTAATGGGGTGACAGAAGCCCTTTAAAGCCATAAATCACCATTTTCACTTACAAACACCTTTATTTACATAAAAACAAAAAACTATACATAATTGGTGTCACCACTTTCATACCAAAAATATTTTATAGAAAAGTTATATAATACATTAGATGTACCCCAAAATAGTGACAATTAAAAATACAACTCATCTCATGTTGATAGAAAAGTAAAAAAAGTTATGTTTTTTTAATGCAGAAAAGAAAAAGTAATAATTGTCTTGTCCTTAAGACGTGTTAAAGTATGTTGTTGTTTTTTTCATTTGCTTGAAATAAGCGATACCCACCTCCACTGATCCCCCACCGCTCCCCATCTACTTTGGTGTTTCTTATGCCAAAAACAAAAAACCTGGACAACCGCTCTAACAAGCTCATTATTATATTTTAACAAGATAGAAAATGTATACTTTCTGTCCGTTTTCAGCTAAAGTGATGGACAGTGGCGTGTTTATATTGTATCGGTAGCTCCATCATAATGACAGTAATACTGCTTATACATCAATGTGACACACACTTCCCATCGCATCTAGGCAGATAAGTAACTCTGATTGATGCCAGACAACCTCCAAGCAGAAATTCACATTAAGGGCAATTGCATCATGTTCCAAACACAATATGCTATGCATTATAAATTGTATTTTTTTTTACTTCTTAATAATTTTTTTGTTTTTTGTTCTTCCGCAAAGGAAGCAGGACTTACGAGTTTAATCACTTTTCATGACAAATTTGCCAGTTTTGAAAGTACTTGGCCACAGTCAACATCCATTGCACATGTAGTTTTACCGATCAGATGATAATTGGCATTTCGATCATTTCTTCTCTCAAATGGGAATTGCAGGTATTCTCGTAGCCCCATACTTGTTCGTTCTCTTGGGCAAGCACCTTGGCTCGATCTCTATACCTATAGGCATCATCCATATTATCCAGTGCCATATATTAATTTGATTCATACAAATTCACTGATGTTTATCAGACTATTGAAAATGATGAAATACCCCATATATTGAGACCTGCTGGACCTTGATCATGGCAGTAATTTATGGTGGAGTGAAAAGAATTTGTAAGACAAAGGTGGCTGTACAGTCTGGAGAGCGGCGAATGAAAAATAAAAAAAGGTTATTGTTTTTTAAATGTAGAAATGGGGATATTAATAGACAGTAAACTCAACTAATGCAACTAGTGCTAGGCAGCTGCTGCCAAGGAAAATAAAATCCTGGACTGCGCTGCAATAAATAGAAGTTAAAGAGGTTGGCGCATAAAGATAACCACTGTCCATATGCCTCATTAGGGCATATGAACTTCGCAGAGTGGGATCCCCAGCTCAGGACGCCCTTTATGGTTCAGCTGAATGGCTGCCATGAGATGTTACACCATGAGAAGTCAATACCGGCGGCCTGTTGTGTGTACTCCAGTGGAATATGTAACCTGGACTATTTGAGCATTTTTCCATGTGGATAGTCACAAAACCCAATATTTTTTAAATACATTCCTTTTAGATATTTGCTTGCATCTGACAAATCCATATTGAGCAGAATCCAGAAATAGCGCCACTCTTATCCACGGGCTTTGGTTTTGCAGTTCAGCCCCATTAACTTGAATCAGGAATGGTTGCAGGACCAGTCACAACCCATGGACTGGTGTAGGGCTGTTTGTTGAAAAAGTAGACTAGACATGAGCGAATTTCTTGAAATTCGTTTTAGGTCGGATTAGCTTAATTTTTTTTTTTTAAGTTTGGTTCTGGTACAAATCAATTTTACCCAAATCAAATATGCTCCAATTGCCCTGAAATTAGTATATAACACTCTCTGGTCTCCTAGGACTTTTAGAAAGACTCTAGGACCAGAGGGAAAGAAAGAGGATCACTGGCCAGGCCTACAATACTCCACACACGAAACTCAGAATAGCATTCTCCTCTCTCTCTAATTCGCCTGAAACAAATCACATTAAATTTGTGTTCATTACAATATGAACTTTTTGGGAAATTCGGGACAAATTCCAAAGCAGTAGAATCGATTTGCTGATCCTTAAATTAGACCTTTTTTTTTCTACAAGCCCTTTAAATCTTAGGCTACTTTTACAGTAGTGTTTTTGGTGAATCCGTCATGGATCAGCAAAAACGATTCCGTTCTGATAATACAACCGCCTGCATCCGTTATGAACGGATCCGGTTGTATTATCTTTAACATAGCCAAGACGGATCCGTCATGAACTCCATTGAAAGTCAATGGGGGGCGGATCCGTTTTCTATTGTGTCAAAGAAAACTGATCTGTCTCCATTGACTTGCATTGTGTGTCCGCGATGGGGACACAGCCAGACAGAACAGAATGCATTCTGGTGGATTCCGTTCAGTTCTGCCCCCATATACAATGAATAGGGACAAAACGGAAGTGTTTTCCCCCGCTATTGAGATCCTATGACGGATCTCAATAGAGGCAAGGGAAAGCGCAAGTGTGAAATCAGCCTTACCTGAGTAAAAATAAATAAAAAATAAGTTTACATAATGGCTGTGCTTCTTTGTACAATCAAAACTGAGAAAGAATCGGTCTTTTTTTAAACTTCCCGAATTGTTTTTAAACCATATTCCCTGTTTCAGCTGCACAGCTAGATGCATTTCTCTTACAAGCAAGGGGCTTCTCCCTTCTGTGGAATCTGTCAGCACTGTACTGCTGTGACATCCTTTCCCTTACTTCCTGCTATGTTTGTTTTTAAGTCTGGAGCTCACAGAACAGATAAAAAAAAACATACTTACAGGCACCCAGGACGCTCCTTTGATCTTCATAAGCAGTGTAAAAGCAGTTATTTTATCAGACATAGAATCTCAGCTAGCCCTGACACACCCCCCCCCCCCCCCCCCCCCCACTTGCTCTCTCCGGTCTTCTGTGTCTCTCTACCAGGGACGGATCTTGTCGGGCAACAGGCAGTAGACTGGAACTTAGGTGGAAGCGAGCCCCCTAGTGGCCATGACTTTACAGCTGTTTTTCAGGGTGGATGCAGGCATATATTTTAAATGAAGTGACTTAGAAATTTGCTAGTTACACCATTCTTTATTAAATGAAATGAAATTGTGTGAAAGTACAGCGACTCTTTAAAGTAGACCCTTTTTATTCTACAAGCCCTTTAAATCAGCAGTTGCGTTTTAAGATTATTTATTTCTTTTGGAAGATACGTGATATTTTTATAACTTTACAGTCGCAAACGCTTTCATTCCACACGAGTTACGTCCAAGTCTGTCCTCCGGGCATCTGCACATTTTAGATACTTATGAAATGGAGCAAGAACAGACTCAAGCCATTCTTAAATCGTCAACAATTAAAGCTTTTCACTCTCATTTGTATCAAGAGATGGCAGACAGACGCACATAAAAAGACAGCACGTGTAGCAGGGAAGGCGAGTTAACCACTCATTTGACATATTGGATGTTGCTGCATCAGTGCAGCATGTGTGGAAAGACCTCTGGACGTTTATTGGGTTAAATAGCCAGCTGCACAATAGTGTGCTATTGCTAGAGCCGCCAGCGCTACCATAAATTTTATGTGTTTGAAATTAACAGCCAGTCCCTATCACTTTGCACAGATGCCCACAGACATAAGTAAGGTTCTCCAGCAGAGTTAAATATCCCTAGTAGCTATTTGAGTGCAGTGTCCTATGTATTAATATGTACATGGACCTGTGGAATGTTGTTGTTTTTTTGTTTTGTTTTTTTACATTTAACTCTTTCAGGACCTTGCGATTTTTCGTCTTTGTGTTTTTTTTATTTATTTTTTTTTACTCCCTGCCTTCCCGGAGACATGACTTTTTTATTTTTCTCATAGCCGTATGACAGCTTTTTTTTATTTTTTTTATTTTTGCAGGACAAGTTGTACTTTTTAATGACACCATTTATTATACTATAAAATGTAGTGGGAAGCTGGAAAGAAATTCCAAATAGGCGTGTAATTAGAAAAAAAAAAAAACACAACACCATTCCGCCACAGTTTTATTTTTACAGCATTCCCTATGAGGTAAAGCTGACCTGTGCTCTTCATTCTCAGTACAGTTACAACGATACGACATTTTTTATAGCTTTTCATGTGTTTTTTCTTTTCATTGCCATATTTTGACCCCCATAACAATTTTTATAGTTATGTCTACAGATTTGTGTGATGATCTGTAGTTGTTATATGATACCATATAAGTGTGTGTGTTTCTGATCATTTTTTGTTTAATTTTTTGGGGAGGTGAAGTAACTATTTTGATATTTTTTTCTTTATTTTTTCTTTCTGTTAAGCCATTCCTCATGTGGGAATAATATTTTTATACTTTAAAAGTATGGGCAATGCCCTTGATGTTAAATTTTTTTAAATATTTATTTTTTTATTCTAGGGAAAGGGGCGATTTTTATTAATTCCCCAAAGGATCTTCATGAGATATGATCAACAGGTCTATTGAGTTTCTATTATATCTGGTTATTGTATGACCTGTATTTTGCCTGTATTCACCCATTTTCCCCTCTGCAGGCTCTATTTAATTGTCAGGTTTCCCTGAGCTCAGCTCCAGGAGAGTAGGAACTAGCGGCTATGATGTCTTCCATACACAGCACACTGAGAAGAGGAAATTCCGCTCTCACCCTGAGAAGCAGCAGCAGCATGAAGGACTTTTTACTGCAGTAATGAGCAGTGCAGTTGTGAATTCTGCAATGGGGTGAGGTTGGAAACTTACTAGAGCAGCACCAACATCTCTGTTGGGCCAATCTGCTTGCGGAAAGCTGGTATTTTCAATTCCAAATCCAAGAGTCACCTTCAGATTTCTGCCACTGGTTCTGTTGGATTTCCACACGGCACATTTGTCTCTTTTGTATCGTGCACATAACTGTATTACAGCACTTTACGACTCCCGACTTAGGACGGGTTCACCTCTGTTCCAGTCACTGTAGCCGGCATAGACAAAACTACGTGCAGCATTTTATTTTTTTTGTCGGATCCCTGCCAGATCCCATTATAGTCATCCGCCCGTGCACGGGGAGTTTACAATGCAGATGTGAATATTTGAACACAGCCTTAAATGGATCAATTTTACAACTCTTATACAAATATAAGGGTCCTCTGTATGTCTCTGATTTGATTTTAAAAGGCATTAAATGAGTTGTCTGGCTGGTAGTATGTTTAAAAAGGATCAAAATGGATAAAAAAAATAAAATAAAGGATACCTCACCGATTCCACTTTCCAGGTCCCCACTGGTCCCTTTTGACACAAAGGAAATAACCGTTCAGCCAATCACTGATTGAGGTAGCTCATCATTGCATCCGGTGATTGGCTGACTGCTCACTTCCTGTGTTTCGAGAGAGACCAGCGGAGACCCAGAACGAGCTGGAGTGGCTGGGATCAGTTGACTTTTTTAATGTCATTCCAACATGCAGAGAAAAACCCTTTAATGTCAGCTTTTTCTATTAAGTAGCAATTTCTATACGTCAAAGCTTCTGCCGTTTCCTTTTTTGGGTCCAATTTGGTAGCATCTTGGTGCCGAGAGCCAGTGCCATAGTCCTACCAACATCATACTGCCAGGTAGCAAATGTATGTATATATTATCTGTATGTTATATGTTTGTGTGCGTTTGCTCTTCGTGCCTCATTTTTGCCCTGATACTGTACATTGCCTCTACCATGTCTTGCTCCTGGCAGATCATGCTAGATTTGGGTTGTTTCTAATTGTGAATTTTAAGACTAGCAGTAGATATAAAGAAAGAGCAAAGGCTGCAGAAAATACAAGTATAGAAATAGTGCATTTCCGTGAAAGGGTTAGCAGATACAGGAATTTGCGATTTGTCGTGTTAGGGTTGCATTATTTTAATATACTTCTGCTGCTTTAAGCTCGTTATAAATTACCTTAGTGTTCATATTAAATAGTGATTGATTGTTTTGGACCAGTTTACTAGTTGAGCAGCATGCTTCTATTGACCTGCTCCTCTCCTCCATGGGCACAGATGCCGCCGTAACTCATGCTATTGATCCGAGCAGCATTGATCACATGCTTTTGGTGACCCAGGGAGCAGCAGCACATGTAAGCACTGATTTCTCCTACCCTCTCCCCGGGCAATAAACCATTGAGATGTGTGTGTGTCAGGCGGTGTACCCTTATTAACCCCTTGACTTTATTGCCGGAAGGATGTGGCAGCAGGAGGACTGTGAAGGAGACTTGTACGCAAGAAGTTAAAGTAGTTAATGGCATTCTGTCAGTATGTGCATCAGAATCCATGAAGATTCCCTCATTTAGTTTAGGCCTGTGAAAGGGATGTGTAACCGTAAAGGCCTGTCACCATGTGTATTGTTTTCCTATGTCTCCCTAGCAGAAGGTATCACGTTGCATAACCTAATTCCAAGCAGTCTATAAAAATGATACCATTTTCATCTGTGTGAATTGCGTCTATGAGATGTAATCATTCGTAAACTGAAATCATTTTTAAAGTGTAATTAAAGTTTTGTCCCATGAAAAATATTCTACAGTTTTCAAACCAGCACCAGAATCTGAATACTTTTGTAATTGCATGTTATTAAAAATTAAGCATAGCCACTGAGTTATTCATTACGATTTATCTGTACAGCGCCACCTGCTCTTTGCTTTTTTCTTATTTCTTTGTCCTGCTCACTGAGAAGGCCGCACATGCTCAGTTTCATCCTTCAACTGCCTCCTGAGCTGTGATAGGAAGAGCATGGACACGCCTCCTGAGCTGTGATAGGAAGAGCATGGACACGCCCCCATAGCTACAGCAGAAAAGACACTCCCCTTGAGCTGTCAACTTGATATAAATCTAGCAGAGCAATGAATGGGGAGATCTCTGGACCCATGTGAGGTACAGGGCTGGTTCTAGCTTTGTTAGAAAGAGATTGTCATGTGCTGTATGCTGCCTGATTTTTCATGTTTTACATTAGTCATGGGATAACCCCTTTTAAAGTAAAAGTTAACCATATATGAGGTACTATATGGAAAAGAGATGAATATACTGCAATACACTGATAAGCTTAATGGTCGTAACTGCTTTCTAGGCATGAGCAAATAAATTTTGATGAATGACAAAAGTTCTTCACCTATGAAAGGCTGTCCCCACAAGTGAAGAAGCAGCCACCTACCTATTGATTAACAGGACTAGACAATCTGACATCCGTGCCGCTGCTCCGTGTAGGTGCAGAGGCTCTGCTTCGGGAGCAGCAATTGTTCATGTGCTGCTACCCAGAAGTTCAGCAGCGCATGTGCGGTTGCGGAAGGGATGGCCCGCTCTTTCAATCTACAAGTACCACTAGTCCTACGCTCTATTATCCGAATGTTCCCTCTCATAAAGAGTGATTCCAATAATCAGTTTCCTATTACTTCATATAAAATATGTTCAACAAAGCAGATCTATGCTTTCAAGATCAGATTGTGGTTGAGATCTTTATCAATGTTGGGGACACCGTGCAACAATGATTTTGCTACTGAGAGAAAAACATGTGATTTATAGTAAAATGAGTGCGCGGATTCCAAATATGAACTCGGAATTTGCCTGACACGTGTAGATTTTAAGTTATACATGCAAAGCCTATTCAGTTAGAATATTAATGCATTATATTGGAAATATTCCAATGAACCTGTCCGGACACACTCAGGCTGATGTCAGCAGTAAGTATATAAGGCAAGCTAAGGGTACTTTCCTACTTGCGGCAGAGAGATCCGGCAAGCAGTTCCGTCGCCGGAACTGCCTGCCGGATCAGGCAAAACGTATGCCAACTGATGGCATTAGTAAGACTGATCAGGATCCTTATCGAAAAATGCATTGAAATGCCGGATCCATCTTTCCGGCATTCATTCAAATCTTCAGTTTTTTTCGCCGGAGATAAAACCGTAGCAGGCTACGGTTTTATCTTTTGCCTGATCAGTCTAAAACGACTGAACTGAAGACATCCTGATGCAAACTGAACGGATTACTCTCCATTCAGAATGCATGGGGATGTGCCTGATCAGTTCTTTTCCGGTATTGAGGCCCTGTGACGGAACTCTATGCCGGAAAAGAAAAACGCAAGTGTGAAAGTACCCTTAAGGCTAGTTTCACACTTGCGGCAGGACGGATCCGACAGGCTGTTCACCATGTTGGATCCGTCCTGCGGCTATTTCGCCATGCCCGCGGACCGCCGCTCCGTCCCCATTGACTATAATGGGGACGGGGGCGGAGCTCCGGCGGTGCACGGAGAAAGCCGCCGGACTAAAAAGCCTGACATGCAATAATTTTAGTCCGGCGGCCTTTCTCCATGCACCGCCGTGCTGCGCCGGAGCTCCGCCCCCGTCCCCATTATAGTCAATGGAGACGGAGCGGCGGCACGGCGAAATAGCCGCAGGACGGATCCGACATGGTGAACAGCCTGTCGGATCCGTCCTGCCGCAAGTGTGAAAGTACCCTCACAGATCTTGATAAAGTGATCTGTTATAGTGCTATCAGTTTTGAAACTTAAGATGGATAAACGCAAATGTGGTAACGATCCAGACAATTTCTGCTACATATGTGGCAAATACACTACTTATGATCAGCGCAAGAATTTGACAAAGCGAGTGCATCTTGCTTTCAAGTATTACTTTGACTGTAAAATTGGAGATCAAGATGAAAGCTGGGCACCTCATGTTTGTTACACTGTGTGTTACTCTGGGCTAACGCAGTGGTTGAATGGTAAAAGGAAAGGAATGGCTTTTGCAGTGACTATGGTTTGGCGTGAGCAGAAAAATCACCAGACTGTTACTTTTGCATGCCTAAAATCACCGGATATTCAAAGAGAAACAAGTCTCAAATTGTGTATCCTGACTGTGAGTCTGCTCTTAAACCAGCACCACATGATGTAGAGAATCCAGTGCCTGCCCCTCCCACAGCAGGAACTGCAATTGAAACAGACGGTTCTGATCCTGATGAAGAAGAAGATGTTGATTGTCGCAATGTATTTCCTGGTCCAGAACAACTGGAGGGTCAGCCGCACTTGCTGAGCCAATCGGATTTAGATGATCTGGTAAGAGATCTGTCATTATCTAAAGAAAAGTCAGAACTGCTAGCTTCCAGGCTTCGGGAATGGAATTTGCTACAACGAGGCACCACAACTTCACACTTTCGTCCTCGACACACCAAGTTAGCTGCATACTATGCAATGGAAAGCGATGTCTGTTTCTGTACTGATGTAAATGGCCTTATGATGGACTTAGATGGTATACATGTTCCAGATGAATGGAGGCTTTTCATAGACTCTAGCAAAACAAGTTTGAAAGCTGTCTTGTTGCACAATGGTAACAAAAAACCATGTGTTCAATTGGCTCATGCGGTTGGAATGAAAGAGACCCATGCTTCTATGGAGTTAATTTTGAAAATGATCAAATACTCATGTATGAACATAAATGGAAAATTTGTGCTGACCTGAAAGTGGTAGCACTTCTGCTTGGACTACAGTTAGGGTACACAAAGCATATGTGTTTCTTGTGCCTATGGAACAGTCGTGATGACAAAAATCATTACAAAATGAGACAGTGGCCTCTCAGAGTCGAGCACACAGTTGGTCAGTACAATGTACAACACAAAGCACTGGTCGATCCACATCAAGTTTATCTTCCACCACTTCACATTAAACTTGGCTTAATAAATTTTTTTGTAATTGCACTTGATTGTGATGGAAATGGTTTCCAGTATTTGAAGGAGAAGTTTAGCACACTCAAAACTGATGCTAAAATAAAGGCCAGAATTTTTATTGGCCCCAAAATCAAACTAATGCATGATGACATATTCAGAACAAAACTCAACCCTCTGGAACTTGCACCTGTTGATGCATTTGTGCTAGTTGTGCAGAACTTCCTTGGGAACAGACGGGCTGCAAACTATGCTGAATTAGTAGACAACTTGCTTACAGCATATGAACAACCTGGCTGCCGAATGTCATTGAAATTGCATTTCTTACATTCCCATCTTGACTTTTTCCCACCCAATTTGGGACACGTAAGTGACAAACTTGGAGAGCGGTTCCATAAAGATATTTCTACAATGGAGAACAGGTATCAAGGCCGCTGGAATCCTAACATGAAGGGGGACTACTGCTGGTTTTTGCAACGGGAAAATATTACCGTTCACAAACGCAAAAGCAGATGCCTGAAGCACTTTTAACAGTACTAGGCCTTGTTCACGTAAGACTTTTAAACTGAAAAACAAGACTTTTTGAAATTTTGTATTTTCATACACTGTTTACTACGCAAACTTTGATGTAGATCAGGTAATTGTTGGAGTAAAACTCGTTCTGTTCGAAATTATTCAATGCTTTCCAAGTGTTTAATTCATTTAGCATAGCAAAAGTTTGTGACATGTTACAACATTTCTTACTTCGGATTTGTAATCCGCACACTCGATTTAGTATAGGAGAAATGGTTTTTGCCCAGTAGCAGATGAAAAGTTTTTAGTTTTTTTTTGCATGGTGTTATGAGCCAAAACTCTTAACAAAGTGTCTCCCACTCTGGTGGACCTGGATTTTCCATGTATTACGTGGATGGCTATTCATTTGAACGACCGCCATAAAATACTTCCTTTTACCAGCAGTGCTCAGGGAAGGTCTGCCTGGTCCATCAGAAGCCAAAGGTTGCTTAAACTGAATTCATAGACCTGAGTTGATTATTAAGCTGTGCTAATTTGTCCAGGGGGTTTAATTACAGTTTGTCCAGCCTATGCAAGGCCACGTGACAGCAGTCATTGAAATTGCATTTCTTACATTCCCATCTTGACTTTTTCCCACCCAATTTGGGACACGTAAGTGACAAACTTGGAGAGCGGTTCCATAAAAATATTTCTACAATGGAGAACAGGTATCAAGGCCGCTGGAATCCCAACATGATGGGGGACTACTGCTGGTTTTTGCAACGGGAAAATATTACCGTTCACAAACGCAAAAGCAGATGCCTGAAGCACTTCTAACAGTACTGGGCCTTGTTCAAGTAAGACTTTTAAACTGAAAAACAAGACTTTTTGAAATTTTGTTATTCTATTATATTTTCATACACTGTTTACTACGCAAACTTTGATGTAGATCAGGTAATTGTTGGAGTAAAACTCGTTCTGTTCGAAATTATTCAATGCTTTCCAAGTGCTTAATTCATTTAGCATAGCAAAAGTTTGTGACATGTTACAACATTTCTTACTTCGGATTTGTAAACCGCACACTCGATTTAGTATAGGACAAATGGTTTTTGCCCAGTAGCAGATGAAAAGGTTTTTTTTTTTTTTTTTGCATGGTGTTATGAGCCAAAACTCTTAACAAAGTGTCTCCCACTCTGGTGGACCTGGATTTTCCATGTATTACGTGGATGGCTATTCATTTGAACGACCGCCATAAAATACTTCCTTTTACCAGCAGTGCTCAGGGAAGGTCTGCCTGGTCCATCAGAAGCCAAAGGTTGCTTAAACTGAATTCATGGACCTGAGTTGATTATTAAGCTGTGCTAATTTGTCCAAGGGGTTTAATTACAGTTTGTCCAGCCTATGCAAGGCCACGTGACAGCAGACATTCTTTTCCCACTAGTCTTTCCACCCATCAGTCAAGGGCCGCTTGGGGATACATCACCACTGAGGCCCCTGAATTGCTGCAGCAGTGTACATGACCATGAGCGGGACGTCACACTTCCAGTACACCAGGGATCAAAAGAGAGGCATTTATTTTCTTTTGTTGGACTAGCCCTCATTAAAGGAGTTGACCCATTAAGAAAACGTATACACTATCCACATAATAAGGGATAAGTGTCTGATCGGTTGAGGTTGACCACTGAGGACAGCTGATTGTGAGAACGGGGGCATGTGTTCCCCTTTTGAATGGAGTAGCAGACACGCATTTCTATCTGCCGCTCCATTGAACTCTGTAGGGCTGTCAGAGGTAGTGGATCCTGTTTATAGGGGATAAGTTGTCAACCCCTTTAATAGTTTCAGACAACCCCTGTATGGACATTGCCAAATTTTTTTCTATTTTATTTTATTTTACTTTTTAACTTGTCCATTCACATTCCATACACTTTTTCATTTCAGGGCTTGGTTTTTGCAAGACAGGTGGCTACTTCTAAAAATAATAGAAAACTTGTTTTGTGGGGCATACCTTTCTTATATTTTCATCTGTGGAGCTGTGTGAAGCTTTTTTGTGGGGCAAGCTATAGATGTTTTTGCTATAATTTTTGGGGTACACGTGACTTACTGGTAAGTTTTTATTCAATTTTGTTTCAGGGGTGAGGTGAACAAAAAACCTCGATTCGGGCATCTTGATTTTTTTTCTTTATTGCAGCAGTCACTGTGCTATAGTGACAAATGAAAAGTTAAATACTTTTATATGTTACTAGTTAGATATTTTGAGACCCAGCAATACGAATTATCTTTGTTTCTTATTTTTATTGTATTTTATTTTTTATTTTTATATCTAAAATTGGGAAAGAAAGTGCTAAGAGTTGTGAATACTTTTTAATTTTTTTTTAGATTGAGATTGAGACATGAGATTGTTCAATGGCTAATACCATAGAGTGCAATACTTTGATGCTTGTGTTGTCTTCCTTGTAATCCCTGCTACAGGCCAGACTTTAAAGAGAGATTATTATAGCAGGCTCGGGACCCGTTATAAGGCCCCAAGCTGTCATGTTAAGCGTTTGTTACTTCACAATTCTGCCATGGGCGGGCCAGTCCAAGGTCACAGCGAGCCCCTCTACTGATACTGACTCCTCAAGTGCCATGTTCACTATTTACCACAGTATCTGACTGGTTAAATGACCAGGATGGGAGATATCGTTGATCACTGTCACTCCAGACAGGTGTCAGTTGTATTACACAGGCAACACCTGCTATCTATGGAGAGGGCTCAGCTCCATGCTACCTTTATGCTGTAAATATACAGCAGATGTCGCCAAGGAGGTTAAAGGAAGTCGGCAATGTGGAGGTGCCCTAATGGCACCATAGGAGTATATTCACATACAGCAGATTCATTGCAGAAATTTCAGAGACTGACAAAAACCTCTTCATATTGTTGTAGAAATATTAATAGTTGTAATCAGCTCGCATCAAAGCTTGTGTAAGGAAAAAGGTAAATCCCTATTCCCTTAGCCGCAGTCAGAGACAGAACCAGTTGTTACCATCTTGCTTGAAATTCTGAGCAACTCCTCCTCTCCCTCCTCAACCTGTTCCATTTAATTACTCACAAAAGGTGTAAAAGGGGCTAGCCCAAGACAAGGATACAGGAAGTGATAACATACAGGAAGTTATGACATATCAAAGGACAGGGAGGGGCAATCAATGTGGCTCGCCAGACAATGCACACACCCCATCCCTGTATAAGGAAGGATGAGTCATGTCCATTGTCTGGCCAGCCAGGTGGCCGCTCACCCCCCATCACTGTCAGCATGGACCTCATTCAATACTGCTCAAAAGTGATCAGTATCTAATAAAGATCATTCTACTGGTTCTTATAGGTTTGAGATTATCTGCGAGACATTGCTACGGCTATTGTCAGTATACGGTACGAGTATACCGACAAGGCAGATATGCATGTCTTAAAAGCAGATGTGTATCCAGAAAGGGATAGCGAAGCCGCAGCAGAGGTATAATGTGTATCTCTTGTTATGCAGACTTCACTTCTCTAATGTGTATAGACATTTGAAGTGAAGAAGCCCAGTTCTTGCACTTAGTGCTCACAAACCGGCAAACGCCCCCCTACACACTGAGAACACGTCTCCAAGCCCATGAGAAGGTTTTCATACTGACTGTTTTACCACTGGTCCCGATTCAGCCAAAGTACCCTCTGCTAGAGCGTTCTTTGGCTAAATCCGTCACAGGGAGACAGATGACAATCTATAAAAACACACACACATCCTAAAATAAAATGTCTGCATAATAAAATTTCCACAACAATATGAATAAGGTTGTTTCTATGACATGTGCATGGATTTCTGTAAACTCCATTGAGATGACTGGGAAAGTCCCAGAAGTGGCTGCAACAAATCTACCGCGTGTGAATATACCCTCAGGTACCCAAAAATATTTTTTTTAAGTCTAAATTCTAAAACTTTCAAACAGAGAAAACTTTTATAAACTAGAATGATTTGTCATAATTTAAAAATAGAAGACGACGACCAAAATATCAAATGGCGGCTCTGATAACTGTACTGCGACTATAGCAAACTGTGCAACCTTGTGTCCATCACATGACCAGGACCAATTTTAGTGCTCTGGTAAGCAATAACAATAACTATTCAATGGCAGCAAGCAGAGATTGATAGAAAATACATGTACTATATGACAGGTACTGATTCGTTTTGTCATCTAATGAGCTTTCATTTCTTTTATACCTCTTCTTCCCTCAATTTTCATTAGACATTTGGTAATTTTTTATGTCTTTTAACCCCTTGTCCTGTGCCTCGCCACATAAAGTACCTATCGGTTTCCGATTAGTGAGGGCTGTTATGTTTGCTCTGACATTAGACGGATGCCTCTTTAAAGTGCTGCCTTGTGCAGAAGCTTTGAGAGAATCTTTAATATTGACTTAACATATTTGTGCAGAGAAGTCACGGAGGGATTGCTCACAATTAATTGCATCCATCAGCCGGAGTGTTCATTAATTATTCCAACTTTCCCTCTCGCTGTTTGATATGGGCATTGCCAGACCAGCTCCTTCTGTTTCTGCTTTTTCAGTGACTGGTTAAGAATAGAATTACAATCATATCCCTTTTCCCTATTGGCATATGCCTGCGCGGCACACTGAAAGCTGCAAGTGCTGGAGGATAGTTTATAGAATATCATGAGTGGCTGACAGTGCCGGATCCAGAGATACGTTCATCTCGTGTCATGTTTCATTTATCACACAAAGAACCCTTCGAGATGATGATCTAGATCAGTTGTTCCTAAGCCAAGTACCACTGCATAAATAAATTACACTGAAGTACCCTCAAGGCTATAATCATATACTTTGCTGTATAGGAAAAGCACAGCATGAGCACAAGGGGTTAGGTAGACCACCTAGACACATTGCATATAACCCCTAGAGTCCTAGATTCTAGACATTCTAGATGATACATGGCCATAAGAGGCAAAGCTGCGCCCCCTGCTGTTTATCCTTCTGGTCCACCTTCTGCATTCAGTGGTGGACTAGCATGCTCAGTAGCTTCAATGCTCCCCTACTCTCAGTGCTGGTGTAGTGATTTAATAGTGAAGAGGCTCAGACTCCTTTTAATCATTCAATCGCAACTTCTAAATTCTTAGAAATATATAGCTATATCTCTTTCTAGACAGCAGAGAAGAACATTTTAAAGGCCTTACATACCATATGTATCTCTGGAGCTATTAGTGAGGGACTATTTTCTGTGTAGGACTCTACAATGCATCCTGGGAGATGATAGTGCTTGATGAGCTGCTGCTCACGCACTAAAAGGAAAGAAAGTCCTCCAAACATGTGAGTAAAAAATTGTAAAATGGTTTTAAATTTGTTTAGCTTCATTGAATTGATCTAAACCACGAGCAGGCTCCCGCTGCAGCTTTGTGAGGAATCCACTTGGTAACCCTGCCATTCTTGTCTGAAACCCATTCCCAAAATCCTCCGTCCAAACATACCCTAACATTATCTGTCTTTGCTGGCTTCGTGTTGGACTCTCTTAATATAGAACACTGCGTATCACCATGTAGAATAAACTGCGAAGAAACCTTAGAAAGTAAGCAACTGAAAACGTTTGTGGAGTTTTGTTTCTGTAATGAGAATTGTTAGTATGGTGGACTTGTCAGGGGAGTTTGG
The DNA here is from genome assembly GCF_014858855.1 of Bufo gargarizans. NCBI lineage: Eukaryota > Metazoa > Chordata > Amphibia > Anura > Bufonidae > Bufo > Bufo gargarizans. The sequence continues at coordinate 91,260,000 of NC_058089.1, read as the reverse complement.
GATGAGGCCATAGTTATGTTCTAGGTACCTCTAGGGAACATATGAGTCAGGCCTTCAGTATAAACACATTTTCCTAGTGCTAAATGATTCATCTCCGCCAATTGGTTTGTGGCTGAAATTCCATAATTATGATTTACTTTCCACACATCCTGTATTTGAAATATTATATCCTATGGGTTAATGGAATCTCATTGTCTCACGTATAGCGGTACGGAGATCTCTAATCAACCGTGTAAATGTGAGAGAACTTCCCAATATAGGTTTCAGCTCCTTCACCACCACCCCCCCCTACACACAACTGTCGATACATTGAAGTCGTAGTTTGTATTTGTGAGTGTTTTCTTAATTAAGACCTCCTAAGAAAGCCTTTTGTATTGATTCATTCCATTATCCCATTGATTAAGTGCCCTGGCTGCGAGGCCTTTTCTCTTTATCGGGAAGCAGAAGCGTGCAGTCGTTAACCACAGATGTGAGCAGTAAGTAACATATCAGCTCCTGCCAAGCTGGCTGGCGTTTTAATGAGGTTCTGGCATCAGTTCCATGCATGGCGCTCCCCCCCCGCTGCTGCTTTAGCCATGCATCTAAACAGATATCTATTTTTCAGGAATCAGGAATGTTCTGACCTACTTAATACAAGGGGTGGAATCTCTTACCTCCACCTGGCAATGGCAATTTCTCTGTTTATACCCAACCTGCTCATAAATACTTATGGCAACAGTCTGACTTCATGCATTGCACGAAGATGAGAAATTCTTGCGTCTCGTTGGAAGAGTGTAACACGAAGAAAGCTTGTTGTTTGGATTTCTCACATGACGCGGCTATTAGACAGGCTTACCGGTTCTGGTTTGTGGAGCACTTCAATATATTGACACAAGGAATTACAGCATCAAATCAAGTCCCTTATCATCAGCCTAACAAACCATCCGCTTTAGATCAGATGCCCTTGCACGATACCAAACAGGTTACTTGGAAGTGAGATGCATACACAAAGGAGCTTTCCGTTCTCCCCAGCCCTGGTGCATAATGATGGATGACTCAGTGAGGGGCTCCGGAACTTCACAGGAGTTAAAGCTCTATTTCTACAAGCCTGATACAGTATGTCTTTGTCGGGATATGTAAATGTCGGAAAATGCCACATCGTGAGTTTACTGTACATATCTAAATCAACTCAAAATCTAAGAAATAAAGTAAATAAGCACTCAAGTGTCTAAGATCTTTCAGAAAATACCTATGTGTTAACAGATAATTAAAGGAGTTGTCCAGTGGTATTAAAGGGTAACTGTCACATTTTTATTTTATTTGCTAGTTTATTAGAGCTAGGCATGTATACCTGAGTTAGGCTACTTTCACACTCGCATTTTGTGCGGATCCGTCATGGACTGATCTGTTCAGATAATACAACCGTCGGCATCCGTTCTGAACTGATCCGTTTGTATTATCTTTAACATAGCCAAGACAGATCCGTCTTGAACACCATTGAAAGTCAATAGAGGGCGGATCCGTTTTTTCTATTGTGCCAGATTGTGTCAGTGAAAACCGTCCCCATTGACTTACATTGTGTGCCAGGACGGATCTGTTTGGGTCAGTTTCATCAGACGGACACCAAAACGCTGCAAGCAGCGTTTTGGTGTCCATCTCCAAAGCGGTATGGTGACTGAACTGATGCAAACTAATGCATTCTGAGCGGATCCTTTTCCATTCAGAATGCATTAGTATGCAAACTGATTTGTTTTGGACCGCTTGTGAGAGCCCTGAACGGATCTCACAAACGGAAAGCCAAAACGCGAGTGTGAAAGTAGACTTAATCTGTCAATGATTGTCAAAAGATCTGTAATTACCTTATAAAAACAGCTTTCATTAATGTCCTCTGTCCCTTTCCACTGCTCCCTTGAAAGACCGTTGCTAGGGCTTTTCTGTCTTCCTTTTAGTATAAACAGAAGACAGAGGGGCGGTCCTCCACACTGCATGCTGCATTAGGCTTCAGAGTGAGGAGGCGTGTCTCTCAGTAATCCAATCTGATTGGCTGGCAGGATGCTGCTGGCTACAGCAAGTGTGTATGTGAAGTGAGAGAAGGCAGTTTTGGCCTCAGAGAACTGGCAGAGGAGCCATCTTGAGAAGGTCCTCATATTGTAAATGTTTATACAGCCGTAACTAAGGGAAAAACTCAAGGAAAACAGTGGTATGTAAATAATTTAAAGATTGTTTTATGCATAATGCTGCTGCAGCAGTAATATATGCTAAAATTGTTTTTTTTTTATGAAAACATGACAGTTACCCTTTAATTTTTGCATGTGGTAAAAATAAAAAAGAAGCCATATTCATTGATCCCCCTTTGCAGTTCCAACTCTTCTTCGTTCCCCAGTGCTTTCCATTTCCTGATTCTGATTCGACAGGAAGGAAGTGACAGGAAAGGCCTACTCAGCCAATCACTGGCAAAAGTAGTAAGCAGGCCTGGCGTTGCCGGCGTGTCTGGGACCGGAACAGCGGGTGGATCTGTTAGGTGAATATGGCTTCTTTTATATTTTACCACCTGTGTGCCATCTGTTAAAAAATAATAATACTGGTAGACAGCCATTTAATTAGATTTATAAAATCAAAATGAGGCAATACTTCTGGTGTTGTCTTCTAACACTACCATTTATCCCCTTATCCCATTGACAAAGGTTTGCTTACTTGTTCCCTGATATTTTAGAGCATGGAGGAAGGCTGCTTTCTGAGGGTCACACTACCTATGGAAAACAGGATGTCTTACCAGCCTAGAAGGTCTTCTCATAAGTCAGGAGGCTCTGACTATGGTTGTTAGTAGAATGATTTGGCTGTTCGGAGAATCCACAGAAGCACTTGACACAGGGGTGGATTGGCCATAGACCTTACAGGGAAAGTTCCCCGTGGGCCGATGCCCAGGGGGCCTCCTGAGCCCTCCTCACAGCCAGCCAGTGAAAGTTTTTGGAGATGTGTTTTGTGCTGCTGGCAGTATTTTGTGATGGACTGTGGTATTTGGCTCTGTTGGGGTGGTATAATGTGCCACAATATGGTATCGCTGGCCTTGCCTTCCATCTTTTTGGACACAACTACAAAAGGGGGCCATTTTTAGCACTTTTTCCAGGGCCATTTTACGTTCCCTGTCCGTCCCCGACTTGATAAGAAGCTTCCCTTTCCTCACAGCATTTTCAGAGCCCATGTCCACCACCCAAAAAACCATAACCTCTAGAAAATCCAGACAAGGTATCACCCAGAAACCCTTAAAATTATGCAACTGCCCAACCCAAAACACAGTATTTTCCTAATCGCTACTTTTTACTAACCTCTGTCTGAGCGTTGCATGATCTTAGGTGATCATACCTCCATATACTATACTCTAGTCGTTACTTCATCACTATATTAGTGAATTTTTTTGCTAAATATTATGACTGATTGTTCCATCTTTGGCTGATTTATTGTTTTATAGCATAGGCATGTTATATGGTAGCCCATCGTAGTTGTATTCTGGCCAGGATGAGTATGTGTGGATTAGAACATGCAAAGTGCACATTCTTAAACTGTCCAATCAGAGCTGCTAGTGTCAGATTGTACAGAGACACAGCCCTTTGACAAGGGTCAGCTGTCATTTTATTCAGAAATAACAGAAGATAGCCGCAAAGCAGAGTTTTAAGAAAATATGCTCCAGAATCCCAACAGGTGTGCGGTCCTCTTAAAAAAAAAAAAGTTGAGTCTTATAAAGGAATTAGCAATGTCTGAAACCAAGGCAACAGTAAAAAAGACTCCGTCTAGTGTCGGCAACAGGAGCAGTTGATAAATATCAGCATATAATGTAAAGTAACAGGTTTCATTTATTCAAAATGGCTGCACTTACATTGCCTCATCCTCAAATAGTAATCCAATGCTACTAATGCCAGCTATGGAAATGACGGCATACGTTACATGCTAAGATTTTTTTTGTGCTTCTTTAAGACTCCTGTTGGCTTCATAGTGAGGAGCTTCACAGATTTGAGACTTCACTGTAAATATCAATGGGCCCTTTGAGGATGGGGACTATCTTCAATCAACCATCTCTAGTCTAAAGCTACCTCTAGACCATTCCGCTATATACATGCATACTGTGTTCAGCTCATCACAGATGTGTTGTCAGTGGGAAGAGGGGAGTAAGTTACTGCTCAACAATCCTGGAGCCAGGCTATCTCCCCAGGGAACAAAAGGATCAGGCATTTATTGACATTTGTTGAAACAAGGATCCCAACCCCGCCTCTTTATTTGCTCCCAGTACCTCCCCTTGCATCTTCCAGTCCACTCCCTTCTCTGTGACGTCACTATTGTCATTTAGCTCCCTCCACCAGGTCAGCTTCTGCCGCCGGTCGCTGAGGCAGACCCTGATGTGATGGGCGGAGTTGAAAGATGAGAGAAGTGACGGGAGCGGACTGGGAACAAATGAAGAGGCAGGCTTGCGCTCCTTGAACCATTGGTGACGCCCTGCTGGTTACTTTTTTGGTGTTCAGAAAGATGGATAACACGGACAAAGGTATAGTTTTGGCATTGGTTGAAGGTGTTTTCCGAGGTTTTTTTTATACTGATGTCATCAGTATGTGATCAGTGAGGGGCTGACACCTGGGAACCCTGCCGTTCAGTCCTGGGTGTCAGACTCCACCGATCAGATACTGTAAGTGAATGGGGTCGATCAGGTGCCAGTGTTATCTGGTAAAGGCTCCAGCGGTGCCATTCAGCGGTGCCAGCGGTGCGGTTCCATTCGGAACAGAAACTATGATGCCAGTATGAACATGACCGTATCTGTATTTGCAAAATGCAAATTTTTTTTCTCCTTCTCCTATAAATAGAAATGGCTGTTCTTGTCCACAGTATGGACAGGAGTAGGACATCTTCTATAATTTCAGGAATGGCCGGGCAGATGCACAAAAAATATGGATGTGAGCATGGCCTCATAGAAATGAATGGGTCCATGTGCACATATGCCTATAGCACACGGATGACAAATATGGTCATGTGCATGAAGCCGGATCGGGCCCAGATGGCATTTTTTTCCAGAAAGTGTAACTTCAACATCAATATGATGAAGACAGTTAGAGTAGTTTAAGCCATCAAACTACCCGAGTCTTCCTTTGGAAAACTTCACGCGCTATATCGTCTGCCTTATTATTAATGGCTCCCTGTTAGAGTTCGGCATCGTGCTGTACATGGGTTAATACACCGCCAAGGATTGCCAAGAGAGGCAGACAGAAATAGAGCAAAGGAATGTGAACAATAATTACTTTGTCTATCTAATTACCAGCAACAAACAAGACACGCAGGGAAAACAACAAACTTCTTGACAGCATCAATCCCACGACACCAACTGCTTATTACATTTTGTCTAAGGAATGGAGCGTGCCATGCTTTTGATTATTGCAACTGTGCCACCGATCAACTGAGCAATTAACGGAGCTGACAATTGGAGAGAGCTTATTTAAAGAGTACGAACCCACAGAGAGAGGATTGTTTTATTTCTGAGCATTTGCGTCCCTCTGCACTTCACACCGTGTAAACTTCGTCTCTCAACTGTCTCTCCGCTCCGGATCCAGTGCAGCGCTTCATCAAAAGGATCATTCATTCCGCCACTTATTTCTCACTTTCTTTTTTTAAATTTTCTGTAAGATCTTACAATCCTTCCTGGTTTTGAAGAAGATAGTATTTTGACATTTTGTTTTTGCTTTTTTCTTCTGGCCAGATGTGCAGTGTTTGTGAATGAAAATGTATCTTTGGCTCTGTTCACACTTCATTGGAGCCTTCTGTCGAAGATATATTCCAGAAGAATTTCCTAAGATAAAATTGTATGAAACATGCCACTGAACAGATATAAAGAGATATAAGTTATCCATAAGGACGTATAGTTTAAAAAACTAAAAATCATTTATTTATTTTTTTATTAATTTTTACTGTATACTAGAGAGGCTTTTCAGATTTGGTTTGCTTCAGGTTCGCTGAATTTTTCAAACATTTTGTTGCAGAGAGAGAGCTTTTTCTGGGCAACAACCCTTTAACAGAACTAAGCAAAGAAACTTTGGTTGGCTGCCTGAGAGGCCTTGGTTGGGGTACGGTTTCTTTTTTTGAAGGGTGCTGAGTATGTATGAGTAGTATTGTAAACCAGTCAACACTCCTCTGGGTTTCTTGGAAAAATATATATGAAAATTAGCACATCTTACATCTGCTGGCATCAGATTGGCTTAGCAAACCTCATTCAAATATCTTTCCCCGAAACCCAGAGAGGCATTGATTGGCCTACAATACTCTGCACATGTACTACGCATACTAGGCGCTCTCTGTAATGAGGATGAGTATCTCCCCGACAACACATAACTAATTCAGGTTAGTTAGAATCCAAATTTTTTGAGAAATTTTGTACAAATCAGGTTCATTCAGAATCAGTGCGCTCACCCTAATGTATTGCTCTGCATGCAAATATGTAGTGTATACAGTAAAAAAGTTATTTGGGCCCAGCCTATGTCATGAGGACACTTTTGGTATATGATCTGTAAAGTCCTTTGAGCTTTCCTACTTGTGTGTAGTTCACAAAGTGTTTAGCAGTACTGCATAGACATGTATTGTTTGTGTGTATATTTTTTTGGGGCCCAAGTGTCTTGAAAGACCCTTCCACAGTGCCGTCACACCTTGCTGGTCTGTTGCTGTGACATCTGAAAATTCTTGCTGTGTGCTCAGTTGTAAGACCCAAACCAGGGCACCCAGAGACATCTGCGGTTCTCTGCTATACCACTATATGCCCCTGATTTCACTGTGGCATTCCCGAGTGGTTCCCATAGGAGAGAATTACGCTATATGGAGCATGGTAAAATGGCGCATGGAGACTATTTGTGCACACAAGGCCTTAGGGAGCAATGTTGATATAAATGGCAATTAGACTTGGAGATGGGCTGGAATAGATCCCACATTAGACCTCCATGATGTACTATCAGAACATATTTGAGTGCTCTAAGAGTGATATTTATTGCTCCTCTACATGCTTTAATCTAAAATGAAATCTGTCACCAAGAAATTAGCTATTAAACTCGACAGAGAAAAAGTACTTTCAATCCATATGCGAATGAGGAGCTAAGGGCACTAAGGACTCTGCACGCTTGCTCCTCCTCTGTCCTCCGCTTGGTCCTTGTTTGACAGGGCCAGGTTTCTTCGTAATAATCTAGCATGTCTATCATGAAAAAGTGGGAGGGGCTGGCAGAGGAAGGAGGAGGAACAAGGGTGCACAGAGTGGCGTGGGCCCGCCTTTGGTGCACTTAAATACTCATTTGGATTACATATGGGTTTAAAAGCACTTTTTTTTCTCCAAAATGAGGCAGTGGATCACTAAGGGACAGGTACATTCATCTGAGCTAGCCCCACAAGACAGTGTGCCTGGTTTATCAGTGAATTTTCTGCAGACAGAATGCCTTTAATTAAAGTATAAATGTGTGACAAGGGGGTCAAAATCCAAGACTGAGGATTTTAATTCAGAAATTTAGTTTTATTGCATGTACTATTAGATTGCCTGTGCAGTCCCTTCTTTGGGAAGGCTGGTAAGATTTCGGCACTCTATTCTCCTGTCTATTGGAATTATCTTGACAAGAATGGAGAACAATCAAGTTGCTTTTTGGAGCGTTAAATGCAGCAGGATGAAATTTGTCGTAGAATCTCTTTTGGGGGTCTCCAGGTGTGTGTCAGGCAGAGGGGAAAGGATCCCTGCAGGTAACTCTCAAATCTCCATGTCGCTGCTAGCTACATGAAGACTCCATTTGTATCCCACTGAGTCTTGTTCTGCTCAACATTTGTCTGAGATTTATACCAGGCCAGTAACATGCAGGAAAGTCAAGATGGCAAAGAGAAATGACCTGATTCTCTCTAGTAAGCACCTAAGGGACTCTAGCCAAAGCTCTCTACTTCCTGGGGTCACTTTTTCCAGAGCAGACCTCCATTGTGGCAGAAGCAAGTTAGGTGGAAGGAGCATCTCTGGGCCTCTTGGGTCTCTAGTAGTATCACGGTCAAAGGTAATGTATAGTGAAGTGGCTTTTTTTTTTTTTTTACCCAGTCTTCTCAGGGGCAATGGCAATGCTTTTAGACAGAGCTGTTGTCAATGGTATTGATTAGCTGATCTGATAAGCTGACGGGGTCCCTGATGTGTTAAATGTCCTCCTGCCAATGACTTGTAAGTGTTCAAGGAGCGTGCATGGCTGCTCCCCATGGACAGCAGTAATGCAGTCCTGACTATGATCAAATTGCACCATGCATGCCAATTCCCATTAAGCATTACGGCTTCATTATTAACCCCTTGTTGTATAATGCTTGCATCTGCATTTTATGGTCATTGTTCCTTAGGTCTCATATTTACTTTTTATATTCTGAATGTTGCTTTGTATTTTTTTTTTTTTTTTTATCTACGTGGTTAATATTATGCTATTGAGGCTGAACTTCACAGACTGTTCCTTATCTTACAGAGTCATCTCAATCGATTAATAACTCAAGAAATCACTTACAGTATTACATAATTTTTAACTGAAACCTAAGGTTAATCTGACAAATAGTTTTCTTTAGCTGTATGAATACTTGCTTTTTCATGATACTTAAAGAGGTTCTCCAGTTTAATAATGATATTTTTTTATTTGCCCAGAGTACCCCAAACAGTGCATATCTTTGCCCCATATACCAGTTTTTCATGCCTGTGTTTTCTCCGTCCTGTTTTCGGCAGCTTCCTATTGGGTTTTCTAACCAAACCTTTCAAGCTTTGCTCTATAATGTTTCTCGGGGCTCACTCCACCTTCCACGCTGCCCCCTACACCTCCTCTCTCGATGTCAGATTAGCAGAGCAAGGCACATAAGACCTTACAGAGCAAAGCATGCTGGGATTGGAATAGGAACTCCGCAGGAAACTGATGAAAATAGGAACTTCTGCATGTAAACATCCAGGGTGAAAGGATGCAGAAAACAGGGGACGGAAAGTGCTAACATGAAATACAGGTCTGTGGGGCAAAGCTATGCACTGTCTGAGGTACTCTGGGCAGATAAAGTACATTTTCGTTATAAGGAGAACCCCATTAATAATGCTATTTACCATATTTTTTGCTTCATAACTTGCACCAGACTATGAGACTCACCTAGGATATAGAAGAGGAAAATAAGACCTCAGATCAGACCCCCAAGCTCCATCAGACCTCAGAACAGACCCCCATCCCTCTTAGACCTCAGATCAGAGTCCCAAAATAAATAAATTGACTTACCTCTCCTGCTTTTGGACTGAGCAGATTTTCACTGCTCCCTGATCTGCTGCCGACCTAGCGCTGCACTATGTCCTGATGCTATATCCAGTCAGGACACGTGCAGCGGAGCACCCGGAAGCAGACCAGGGAGCAGTGAGTACAGCCATTGCAGTGCTATGCTCGCCTCTCTCCGCATCTCCTGCCTTCCATAAGCAGTTATTCACATTCACACCATAAGACGCCCTTCCATGTCCCCCATCAGCACCCCCTCCCCCGATTTTGGTGGGGAAAAGTGCGTCTTATAGTCAGAAAAATATGGTAATTTGCATTATTCATTGAGGAAGAGTAGATGTTACAGCACTTGTGTAACACATCTAAATACATTGAAGTCGTTAGCATGGTTCTTGGCAATGGAACCAACACTGCCAGCCTGTTGTTCCTATATCCTGTGCTCACTATAGTAGACGTAATGTAATGAATTGGTGGTCACAGGAAATAGAAGTCTACTGGTTGCTTGGTAACCAGATTAAATATATGATGAAACAAGATTCAGAAAAGGGGAAGGGGCTTAATATAGATCAAGAATAAAAACAACCATCACTCCTGGAAAAATATTGTGAAAAGTTTGTTGTCATGGCAGTAGCTTAGTGTTAAAGCCCTTTCGACCAGGGTCAGGACAGGTTTTCCTGGTATCCAAGGGAGGGGTTTTAGAACGCACCCCACCCTCAGTCTCAGATTACAGTAGGTGCTTGTTGCATCCAATTGGTTGTATGTCCAGTGTGTGTGCATTTTCAGTAGGGAGGGAGGAAAAAGCCACTGACACCTGGCAAGTGAAATCAACATGCCCTATCCATCTGTCCCCTGACATCAGCTGTAGTGGGAAAGCGCCCAATAAACATTAGATTGTATGTGTATCCTACCGAAAACGGTGGTTCAGCCTACAAGTATAATGTGTACAGGGCTTTGAGAAAGTCTGTTTTCTTTGTAATTTTTAATCCATATATTGAGCCCTGCCATTTAAGGGATTGTCCCATGAAAAATATTCTATATTTTTCAAACCAGCATCTGGATCTGAATACTTTTGTAATTGCATGTAATAAAAATTTTTGGGGGTCATTTATTAAACAGAAATACGCCTATATTAGCCATATTGCTGGTAAAGGTCCTTTGCGCTGCAATCTGTGACTTTTTCTCGCTCATGACAGGTCTAAAAAAGTGGACATGGCGGGGAAGGGCTGACAGGCCCGTCTCATTTACCATTTTCTACACCTGTTTTAGACATTGAAAATGGTGTAAATGTAAGGTTGTCTTACATTTAGGACAGGAGGTGGATACACAGAAGTTATGTACATAACTGTGGCGGATCCACCGCTAGTGCAGGGCTTTATGAAGACCGGCGTCTAAAACTCCGGTCTTAATAAATGTGCCCCTTAGTATAGCCACCTGTTTGTTCTTTTTCTTATTCCTCCGTCCACCTCACTGAGTTGGTCGCATGCGCTCAGTTTAAATCGTCAACTGTCAACAGTCACATCTTCTGTTAGAAATGGTGGCAGCTACAGGGAAAAAGTTCTAACAGAAAGGACACAGCCCCTGAGCTGCCAGCCTGGTATAAATCTATAGCTATGAGCTATATTTTGAATATGTAGACATTATGGGGGTTATTTATAAATATGTCTATATTAGACGTATTTTGGGGCGCAGATTGCGGCGCAACGATTCTTTCCTCTGCAGTCTGCAACTTTTCCCCACTCACTCCAGGTCTAAAAAAAAGTAGCCGTAGGAAAGAAGGGGACGGGCGCGTCAGGTCTGTCTCATTCATTATTTTCTACACTGACACCGAATGACCCCCTTTATATTTGATATCCATTACCCCAGTGGATTTTTTTTTTTTATACCTTATTGGATAGGATGTTAATAAAAGTTATGGATCTTTTTGGAAGAAGTTTCTTGTGTTCTTGTGTCTCGAAATGTAGTTGTTATTTGCTTCCAGGAGTATCTTGTGTTGCATTCCTTGGAAACAATACCTAAAATAGCAAGATTCTTAGTTCCAGAGTTGTAGCCACAGTCAGTAGGTCAATAGACCGCCTCATATATAGAGGTATATGTTCATTATCGGATTTTACTAAAGGTCTCCGCTTTGAGACCACATGAAAGTGCAGGGCAACTCAGCAGAACAAATGAGACAGCATGCTCCGAAGAAACGTTTGTTTGTATTGTTCAGCCGTGAAAATAAAGGACGCTTTGTATCTAGCCTACTGGCAAAGGTACTTTAGCCTGCTTTGAAACCGTATATCCTATTGTAAGGCACAGCCTTGTGCGGAGGACAGCAGAGGAACCTTATATGCTGCTTTTGAACCTAAATCACTATGGGAGGACCATTTTATAGGATTGACACATAGAACTAACACATTTCTTCACCGTGCTCAGGTGTCCAGGTTTCAGGTGACTACCATCTGACCAAGGTCAATGGTCAGCCACATGGAGCTAATCAGCTGTTAGACTCTGTGCTCTTATGAAAAGAGGGGCATAAAAAAAGTTCACTTTGTATAGCTTGCAGCAAGAGAATATATTGGTGGGGAGTTGTATACAAGGCTACTTACAAAATGTCAATTCATTCATTTTTACCTTAAATAGGTGAGGAGGTTATAATGCTTTTCATAAATCCTGTATGACATTCTAAGGGCATGTTTTCATCTGCGTTGGAGATTTCTTTAAAAATAGCAGAGAGAAAAATCTTGCATCCAAAACTTTTTTTCCTGTCAGTTATGTGGCGAATCCAGCACTTATGCTCCTGTAATGGAGCAGGAAATAACTATCTCTGATGTGAAAGATCCATAAGATCCAGAAATGTCACTGCCATGCTAGTCATGAACAAGGAATCTTAGGATGAGAAGAACGGTGACATCTGCCAGAGGTTGTGGCTTTGCGCCACAATCTGCAACTTTTCCCCATTCATGCCAGGTTGAAGTGTGTGTGGGGGGGGGAACAGGCCGTAAGGCCCGTCTCATTTACTATTTTCTACCCTGTTTTAGGTGTAGAAAATGGTCTAAATGGAAGTCAGCTAGGAAGCGGTCTTACATTTAGAAGCGGCGGTGGATACACAACTTCGGATCCACCGCCAGCACAGACTGGTGTCTAAAACGCTGATCTTAATAAATGTCCCCCATAGTCCTGCCACTTTACAAATCACTAGTCAACTACACATAGAGTATTGTGGACAACTCTGGTCTCTGAGGCCGATGGAGATCTGATCTGAGGCTGATGGGGGTTTGATCTGAGGCTGATGGGGGTTTGATCTGAGGCTGATGGGGGTTGGGGGGGGGCGATCTTAGGCTGATGAAGGTTGGGGGGTCTGATCTGTGGTCTGATGTAGAATGGGTGTCTAATGTGGGGGTCTGAGGGGGATTGGGGGTTTGATCTGAGGTCTGATGGAAAAAAAAATATCTTATTTTCCTACTCAAAATCCTGGGCGCGTCTTATAGTCAGAAAAATACAGTACTTCTCTCCAGGGTCAGCCTTTGGAGAGGGATCCTTTTTAGTGCATTTTCTGTGTTTACCATTCCATATGAAGTGTATAGATTTTTTATTTATTTACAAGGGTTTTGTGGGATTATTATTATACCGGGGACCCCCGCCGATGAGCCGTTTGAGAAGGCTCCAGCGATTGTAGTAGCACCTTTGCCTTCTCTCAGCTCACCAAGCAAGGCGCCGATTGATTAGACTCCATTTTATTCACTGACGGGTGAGGGCATCACTGGGTATCATAGTTATTTAGGCAACAATTGTCAACTATTAGGTCTGTATAGGTTCAGCTCATGGATGTTTCATTACCATTGACAAACTCTGTTTGCTGTCAGCGAATAAGTAAAATTACTTTAATGCAAAAATTAAACTGAAACCTGGATACCCAATGTTGTATCTGTGATTGCAATCTATGGGAAGAGCTCTTCTAAAGCCGCCCCTTTCTCATTGAATAGTTGTTTCCCAGAATTTTTGTTTACAGATTCATCTGCATTATGATCAGCAGAACATTAAAATGTAACCTTTTCTGTCACGGGTATCACTTCGCAAAAAATAAAAAGATTGGAATGAGTTATATAGTCCCTTCTATGGCACCCAGAAAGACGTCATCAGAATACTTGGCATTTTGCAGATCAATGCTCAGAGCATTACAGTAAAATCTATTGATTAAAGCAGGAGGTATAATGTTGGTCATTTAGAATGGGGAGTGAGGCAATGCTGGGGAATAATTTATCCTCTGACTTCACATTAACCTTTTATTGACTCTCTTGCAGGCTTATAATTAACACTCACTTTAGCTAAAGTAGTTTTTTTCCCCCCTAATAATATGACCAGGGGCTGGGGATGTGGATGACGTCCCGTAGAGTCTGTGGAGCAGCACACTGTTTGGACAGTTATTAAGCTGTGTTCTTTGGATTTGCTGAAAATTTCGGCATGGTGATATTTATTTCTAGAAAATGCAATGGCATATTATACAGCAAGACGATGCTGGGTATTTCAGCAGTATTAGGCCTCTTTCACACGGGCGTTGCGGGAAAATGTGCGGGTGCGTTGCGGGAACACCCGCGATTTTTCCGCGCGAGTGCAAAACATTGTAATGCGTTTTACACTCGCGTGAGAAAAATCGCGCATGTTTGGTACCCAAACCCGAACTTCTTCACAGAAGTTCGGGCTTGGGATCAGTGTTCTGTAGATTGTATTATTTTCCCTTATAACATGGTTATAAGGGAAAATAATAGCATTCTGAATACATGCATAGTAAAATAGCGCTGGAGGGGTTAAAAATAATTTTTAATTTTTTTTAACTCACCTTAGTCCACTTACTCGCGTAGCCCGGCATCTCCTTCTGTCTTCATCTTAGCTTTGTGTAGCAACAGGACCTGTGGTGACGTCACTCCGGTCATCACATGATCCATCACCATGGTAAAAGATCATGTGATGACTGTGACGTCACCAAAGGTCCTTGTTGCTATACAGAGCTAAGATCAAGACAGAAGGAGATGCCGGGCTACGCGAGCAAGTGGACTAAGGTGAGTTCAATTATTATTTATTTATTTATTAACCCCTCCAGCGCTATTGTACTATGCATTCTGTATTCAGAATGCTATTAGTTTCCCTTATAACCATGCTATAAGGGAAAATAATAATGATCGGGTCTCCATCCCGATCGTCTCCTAGCAACCGTGCGTGAAAATCGCACCGCATCCGCACTTGCTTGCGGATGCTTGCGATTTTCACGCAACCCTATTCACTTCTATGGGGCCTGCGTTACGTGAAAAACGCAGAATATAGAGCATGCTGCGATTTTCACGCAACGCACAAGTGATGCGTTCAACTCACGCATCGCATCCGCGCGGAATACTCGCCCGTGTGAAAGGGGCCTTAATCTCATGAATGGTATACAGGATTACAAAAACATGTCTGCTTTCTTCCAGAAGCACTACTACATGTTTCCACAGGTTGGGTTAGGTATTGCAGCTAGCTCCACTGTAAGGCCCAATTCAGACGGCCATATTTTCCATCCGTACACGCAACGGACAAAACACGGACCTATTAAAGTCAATGGTGCAACCATAGGTCTGTGCAGAGACACTAAGGCTACTTTGACATATGCACTAAAGGTATCCGGCAGAGGAACAGCCTGTTGGAATTCACCATATCCAGCATAGCCAGATAGGGCCATGCACTGCACGACCCCATTGACTATAATGGAATTTGACCAGTTTCCGGCATGAGCGCCAGATTTTGGCCTGACCAAAACCAGTACATGCATTGTTTTGTTTTTTTTATGGGCAGACCTCGGCACTCATCCTGGAAATAGGACTGATCACCGCTAGATCCCATTAGAGGCTCCGATAGTGAGCAGCTAGATCCACTGAATTACGGTAGGCTGTACCTCTGCCTAATGTGAAACTAGCCTAACCATGCTCAATTTTTTTCTGTCTGAAACTCATCCATTCAAGGGTGCAAAAAAATGGGTGCAGGCTGACAACATGGACCCTCTACATGAATTGATATGTAGCCGTTTTTTGTGGAGAGAAATCAGGGCTAAATATGGCTGCCTTTTAAAAAGGATTTATCTCATGAGACAACTGCTTTATTTTTTTTTCCTAATATCCTCTTGTTTTTGTTTTTTGTCATTGTCATATTCTTTGGTAGTTTCCGAGGTCTTGAAAAAAAAAGTTAAAACATAAAATACATTTGAAAGTTGTGGAACTTTTCATTATACAATAAAAAGGCCTTATCTACATACAAATTAATATTTTGTAAAATGTAAATTATGCCATTGGTTTTTGAGAATCGTTGACAACTCGTATGATACTTCCTGTTTTTTAAAAATGGCCGCCGTAGCCAAGTCAAAAGAGAGACCAATATCTCGTAAAAATAAACCGGAATGACCACATTTTGGTGATCCTATAACTTTTATTTTGCTAATATGTGGCCAATATTACATTTTTGGGTGGAAATCCACTTCAAATTGAACTCTATTGGTGATTGGATGAGCCCATTTCAAGTCCAACTAGGAGCATGTTACCATCTTGGATGTGGATTTGGATTGTTGGCACATTACATTTGTCATCTGACCATTACCGGTAATACAATGACTAGCTCGGTGTTATATAAACTCATGTCAGTGTGATCTTCGAGGCTGCTGACTAGTCGTTGTGTTGATGGTCCAGATCCACTCCAAAGGATGCTTCATTTTCTCTCTCGACCAAGAGCCGTATGGCAAAATCTACTTTGTGACTTTAATGGGCTTCACTTATGATAGCTGCTGGACCCTGGCAAATCATAACAAAAAATGCATGTGGTTTTGGCCCTGTGGACAAGCAGACTGTGAATGCACCCTCACAGAGCGGCAGTTCCAAATGATCCCCGTTTCTCTTAGTGCATGACCAGGAGGCAAACTGATTTTAATAGTGTGTGAGTCTACCATTGTGATACAATGGAACAGTCCTGGTAATGATGCTCATGTCGAGCCCTGGTATCTGTGTAATGTGGTTCAGAACCTGTTTTAATGAGAATAAACAGAATTGATGATGATGATGTTGCAATATCGAATGCTTCATTAATAATTAAATGACTGGTTTTTGTTGTGTGTTCTGCTAAAAAAGGGCCCAGGAGATTGCAATGTTGTGGCTGAAATAACATCTGGTCAGCATTGTACATTGTCAATCATTTATTACGTGCCACAGTTAGCTTCTTATTAGTGATTATGGAAACATTAGGTCAACATGTATTAACGGTTGTTTAAAAGAAGTGAATGCAAATGAAGACAGCGTTGTTGCTCTTAGCAATCCAAGTACGGTACATGTGTCATTTTTGCAAATTATATAGGCAAATAAAATAGACCTTGCCCACAGTTGGCCAAAAGTTTTCTTTGACCATCTCATTTCACGTAAAACTGGAAAAATTATTGGTTTGAGGGAGTATGCAGGTTATTTAGGGAGGGGTGAGCAGCCACCTGACATGTGCAACATGGTTGTATTGTGGAAAAACCACAAGATCGGCCAAAAAAATAGCCAATACTGTTTTCCACCTTGATGTTCTTGCAAATGCCATACCTCCTGCATTGTATGCACAGGCACAGTGGCTCGTCCATATGAGCAGCTGTGCCTGTAACTTCTTTTGCCACATGCAGTTGAATGGGAAAAGTTGCCGGTACAGTCATGCCTGTGCTTATATATACGAGGACACTGTGCTCCTGCAAGTCCCCTTACTTTGCTGAGTGATATATGGCAGAAGACAAAAGTCGCTGATAGGGTTAGTATGTCACAGACTTGTTCCTCACTGCTGTTTGAGTTGTGCTAAGCTGAGCACAATTCCAGTGAAGGCAAAAAGCAAGGAAATCAGTAGGTTGGTGCAGCTTAGACTATCAGGAACCCTGGTGGCAGGAGCCAGTGTGGTGCGTCAAGACTGTGGATATTGGCAAGACTGGTGTAGTCGAGCCGCTGGTTGACAGTGAATGGCGCAGTACACAAGCAGACGTGAATATATGATGATTGTGGTTTTATTTTAGGTTCAAGACAACGCGTTTCAGAGTACGGAGCACCCCATTATCAAGTTTGTAAGAGATGTTGCTGTGTATATGGCGCGAATGCCAGTGAGTGCAGCAGCTACGAAGCGCGACCCGGCCCTTCTGCAAAGACATGTGCAGCGTTCAGGCTCTTAGGCAGTTGAAACGTTTAAACTGCCTATGAGCCTGAACGCTGCATGTGTCTTTGCAGCAGAGCCAGGTCGCACTTCCTAGCGGCTTCACTCACTGGCGTTCACGCCATATACACAGCTACGTCTGTTACACAGACTTGATAAAGGTATCCTCCGTAATCTGAAACGCGTTGTCTTGAACCTAAAATAAAACTGCAAGCATCATATATTCACATCTGGTTGTGTACTGCGCCATTCACTGTCAACCATCAGCTCGACTACACCAGTCTTACTTTGCTGAGTGTCAGGGATCCCCGATGTAATGTTTCTATTGTTCAAGTTAATCTGAAATGAAAAATGTTGCTTTAGTCATAAAGGGGTTTTGCCACTAACAACATATCCCGTATCCAACACTTATGTGCCCCCCTCACTCCTTTCTCATTTGGGACTCCCGGTTCCCCATTTTCATGAATTGCTGGTAGTCGCAGTGGTAGGAACCCAAGCAATAAGACACTTCTCCCATAACCCGTGAATAAGGGATGTGTTGTTAGTGTAAAACCCCCTTTAATTATAAAATGCTTACTGTTCTGTATATACAGCTTTCGTGGAGAACTATAAGTCTCCATGGTGATAGACCACAAACAAACTGCATTGGGATGCTTCCTTCAATGTGTCCGTTCCTGGTTGCTACCCCCTCAAACACTATGTTAAATAAAGGACTAGACTAGAATTGAGCTTGACTGCAGGATCAGACTATACAGCTTATTTGTAGTCTGTTACCATGGATACCTATAGTTTTCCGTAAGAGCCATAGGCACAAAACTGCAGAAGACTTACATTCAATAAAATAAGAAGCAAAATCTTATATATAAAGCTAAGTGTGTATGTATGTCCGCTAAAGGAATCTGCACCGTCGCATTTACAATCACGAAATTTGGCACACAGGTACATCAGGTGTTCGGGAATGTTTTAGACCAGGTCTCAGCTCTCTAGGACGTACCGTTCCTGAGATATTCCCCCAAAAAATGCATTAGCCAATAGAAGCTTGGTCACATGACCCTTATCAGCCAATAGAAGCTTGCAGGCCGTTAGCCTCCACATACACAGTTTTACTCCAGGTTTCCATAACAACCCCGCCCCAAGGTCCCGCCAATCCTTATCCGGTTAGGCCATGCCCCCTCGCACTCCGCAGCTGACGGGGATTGAAAAAAATCAAGGTAAAAATCTACTTCTGTCAGCTGCAGGGGTGAGAGGGACGGTGACTTTCTTCCTACAGCTCACACTCAGACAGCACAGTGCAGAGTGAGCTGTTCAAAAGGACAACTTGTGTCTGTCCAGGCCCTGCGCCGGACGGAGGACAGGGAGTCTGAAAGCCGGACTGGCCACCCTAGGGGCAGGCTGCTATGGAGGTCACGATTAAGGGGATGGTCCGGTATGGAGGTCAGTGTTAAGGGGCTGATTGATGTAAAGGCCACTGTTAAGGGGCCGGGGGGTTGTGCAAGTCACGGTCAAGGGGGTGGTGTGGTGTGAAACTCACTGTTAAAGAGGAAGGCTGCTGTAAAGGTCAAAGTTAAGGGGGTGGGCTGCTGTGGAGGTCCAATTTTAAGGGACGGGGCACTGTGGGAGGGGGGGTCAGTGTTAAGGAGTGAGGGGCTCTGGAGGTCACTGTTAAGGGGGTGGG
Source organism: Bufo gargarizans (assembly GCF_014858855.1). Lineage (NCBI taxonomy): Eukaryota > Metazoa > Chordata > Amphibia > Anura > Bufonidae > Bufo > Bufo gargarizans. The sequence continues at coordinate 91,240,920 of NC_058089.1, read as the reverse complement.
GTGCTGTAGATGTCACTGTTATAGTGGGATAGTGTTGATATCTTTTAACGACACAGACAAACATTAAAAAAAATAGATTAAATATACCCGAGCGAAGCCGGGCCCTTCAGCTGGTAAATAATAATGGTTGCATAAGTAGACCCTTTCTTTGAATAGCATTGTAAAAAGTGCGCTGGATAGTGCTAGCCTTGAGCTGTACAAATCTTACATTGTAAGCTTTATTTTATGCCGGGACCTATGTAAATAAATGCACTGTTTATACCATATAACGCAATATACTATGTCAGCACAGTATAAATGATCATAAAAAAAAAAATACTCAATTAAAGATGAGTAAATTCTGTATGCAGAATAAGGCCTCATGCACACTAACGTATTTTCTTTCTGGGTTTTTTTGCGCATCGTATGCGGAACCATTCATTTCAATGGGTCCGCCAAAAAAACTGAAGTTATTCCGTGTGCATTCCGTTTCCATATGTCCGTATTCCTGTGCCCCCAAAAAATAGAACACGTCCTATTATTGTCTGTATTACGGATAAGGATAGTACTGTTCTATTAGGGGCCCGCTGTTCCGTTCCGCAAAATGCGCAATGCACACGCACGTCATCCGTATTTTTTACAGATCCGTTTTTTGCAGACCGCAAAATACATACGGTCGTGTGCATGAGGCCTAAGTAGAATAAAGGTCACAGTCTCAATTGTGAAAATATGGTGTTTTTATATCTGAAATACTTTTTGTGCCCATAGTTTGGCATTCAATTCATAAAAAGTGAACAGTCCATCAAATGCCTGACTGGCAGTGAAGATGTTAAGAATGGCTCATTCTCCACAAATCTCTTTACCCATCAGAGTCTCTTAATACAAGTATCAGAGTATTCATGCCAGAAGGCCCATTGCTGGTTACCCACTGCCTGTCCCTTTAATCCGCTTGTTTTAAATAACTAATGAGAAACATTTAAACTCATTACTCTTTCTGCGGGGGCCTTCAGGTCGGCTAATCTTATTATTTATGAAGTGATGTGCTCTGTGATAGTACTTAGTGCATGTTAACAGATGCTATTATCTCAAGCTGAATCGTGAACGCAGCAGATATATGAGAATGTTATACGGTGATTCCACTGCAGGCGTGTTATGTACGACGGTGAGAGTGTAGAAGACCACAAGGAGACCATAAAGAACACCATGACACTGGCTCAGGAGGTGCCAGAAGTCATGTTATGAGTCCATTTATAAATCTCAGGGGGAAGACACCATTAGGACCAATTCATTTTTTACATTAAATTAAGGAACCAAAAGGTTCTAATGTATGCTTGTAATGTAGAACATATTTTACATCACATGACTAATGAGGCCTGACGAGATAATGATCAAGACATCTCTGATTGGAAGAAGAGAACAAAGTTCACAAACTGTTCCCATATTGGAAAAAATCCTGAATCCCATTGTGTCCAGAGAAGATATTAAACTGGATCACACAGTTCATCTATAGGGTGTTCTTCGCCCATAAACAGATGTGTCCACCCTTACACTCCCGAGAATTTAGTTAAGGGCTACAATTTCTCAGTAAAGGAATTTAATACATTATTATGGCATACTCACAAAACACTTAACAGGCTGCAATTCACATCATAACCACTGGGCGTCCACATATAGACACATATAGCTATAGCATAAACAACTCCAAACTGAGTATCTCACTCATTTTGAGATATGTCAAGCCAAGAGAAAAGGTAAGGAGGGACACATCTGTATTTGGTTAGAGTCTGGGTACTCTACTGGACAAATGATTTAAGAGTGTGTTGGTTCTGATGAACTTAGTTGAAAGCCAAGGCAAAAAGTTTAGCCAGCAGCTGCCAGTACCAACAGGAATACAGTAATTGTATAGGTGGGTAAAAATTGAGCGTTCGGGTGGGATGCTAGAGGAAGAACCTAGAGAGGATCAGAACAAGGAGATATGGTAGCCAAGAACACAGTGTAATAGGGCACAATCTGGGATTGGTAGGTGGCATTGCACTTAGCAGTGGCAGTGTCGGAAGCTGCAGATGATGCCAGTCCATCATGTTTTGACTAGTAGGTTTACTGCTGTTGTGTCATCTTCCCTGTCTATTAGTTTGTTCAGGGCAACTGCTATGCAACAGCCGATGCATTAGTGTGGGTCAACTGATCACTGGTTAAAGCTAGTTTCGTTTGGGAAGCAGTTCCTGATTGGATAGCCTTTCTTAAAGTATTTGTGGTCTCTGATGTGAAAATGCCAGCAAATTCTTGCATATATTATCTATTTCCTTGTTTAGTTACTCTTTGCTTTTAGTTTGGTTCTTGTGATTATCCTTGTCCAGGTGTTGATTCTTTATCTTGGTCGGTGCCCTTGCTGTTTGAATTTGCATTGATTCCAGTTCAGCTTTGCTCAGTTTGGGTTTTTAGGTCTCTGGATCCTAGCACCCTCCATCTGTTGTGTTAGGGTCAGTATTTTAAAGTGGGGTCTTAATAGGGGGATATTTAGGGCCATTGAGAGTCAGTGGTATAGTGACAAGAATGGATACATGGAAAGATTCAGGGAGAGTTAGTTAGGATTAGCTGTTTTCTGTTTGTTCACCTTTAGTTATCTTCATCTGTCTTCTTCATTACCTGGCTGTCATGATCATCTGTCTGCTTCATTAACTGACTGACCTCTCCTTTATCCGTTTGTACCATTGTCTGTTTACCATCATCATTCGGTTCCTGTCATCTAATGACTTTATTCTTCTGCATATCTGTTACCTGCCAGTTTTGATATGTGTTTCATAATATAATTCTTGCTACCATCCAGTTATTATACAGTTTGGCTCTACTGTAATCCTTGTGGGTATTGGAGTACTTGGAGACACTAGTTCCTGGGAAAGGCAAACACTATAGGCAAAGTTGCAATTGTGTTAACAACTGGCGTCTATACACGTGCCAAGGTAACTTTATTACAGATGCAGTTAAAGGGGTTGTCCAGGTTCAGAGCTGAACCCGGACATAACCTGTTCTTTGTTCCTTTAGCATGTATGAGTGGAGCATCAGAGCATTTCTTGCTCCGATGCTCCCCTTTCCCCTGCATCGGGCAGGGCGCGGTCTGTCTTGTTTACTTCCTGACTATTCTAGACAGAGACTTCCCTCTAGCAGTGTTCCCGGTGACATCATCGGCACTAATGGGCAGTCTTATAGCGCTGCCCAAGGCTGTTTTAGAGCCTAGGGTAGGGCTATAGACCACCCATTAGTACCGGTGACATCCCCGGGATCACTGCTAGGCGGAGGTCTCTGTTTAGAATAGTCAGGAAGTAAACAAGACAGACCGTGCCCTGCGTGATGCACTCATACATGCTAAATGAGTGAAGAAGAGGTCCCCTTTAAAATCAAGTTTTTGTTTGACGTACTGATTTACAGATTAGGTAGTAATAGTAGCGTTAGGCCTATTTCATATGGCAGTGTTTAGTCAGTGATTTCCATCAGTGATTGTGAGCAAAAACCAGGAGTGGGTTTTACACAGAATTAAGGTATACTGGAAACATATCAACTTGTTTTTGACCCAATCCTGGTTTTGGCTTACAATCAGTGATGGAAATGACTGGCCAAGCAGTGATGTGGGAATTAGGTCTTAATATTAGATATCAGTAATTTCACTCTCTTTTAAAAGAGTTGTGCCACAAAAAAAAATTCTACATTATTTAAACCAGCACCTGAATCTGAATTCTGTAATTGCATGCACTTAAAAAGTTTACCCTAGTCAGTGAGCTAGTCAATAAAATGTATCTGCTGTTTGTTATTTTCCTTATTTCTTGTCCACCTCACTGAGGTGGTCGCACATGCTCATTTAAAATCTTCAGTTGTCACCAGCCATATCTTCTGTTAGCAGCTGTGGCAGTTACAGGGAAAGAGAAAGGATATGTCCACTGAGCTACCAGCCTGAAATAAATGTAGAAGAACTATTGGAACAATGAATGTGGAGATCTCCTGTTCCATGTGAGGTACAGGGCTGGTTCTAGCTTGTTAGACATAGATTGTCCTGTTCTATATGATGTACGATTTTCATGTTTTACATCAATCACGGCATAACCCCTTTAATGGGGAAATGAATACTGGTAACTAGGGGCTACTGATCACCATGGCAGCTCTTTTTTTAAAGGGACTGTCTGTAAAGAACATATCTGGAGAATGTCTAAAATTTGAATGTTGGCATCAGCAGTATTTGTCGAAAAAGCAGCTCGGCTTTTCAAACAGCTATAGGTTGTTTAATCCCTTGAAGATATAATCTCATGGTGACAACATGTCGTGAAATTTATGGCACAAAGAGGTCATGACGAAGATGCCGGGATATATAATGGTCCAAGATATACTGAGAATGTACTACAACATAGTAGTTTAGGAGTATGACATTGTAGAAGCAACCGGAGTACTTCCCAGTAGTAATACGGTAGATAATGGTATAATCATCTGTTTTACTGACGGGTCCCTCTAGCACTGTTATAACGTAAGACTTTTTCTTTCGGAGGCTTATATACCTATTTACATAGAGATTAATTCTGCTTTTAGATGTTTATTTTATTCTAATGTGGAGAAGCTTGTCCAGAGGAAATTGTCATGTTCTCTTTGAAGTTCATTTAAGGATTTTTTTAAGGCTGAATGACTAAATTTGATGGCCTATAATATTGAAATATTTTGAAGCTTTTAAATGTTGATTCTACTCACATTGCTGTAGTACCTTGTGAATATCTGAAAGGGGTTGTATAGTTAAAAAATATATAAAACTCATTTCCTTTAGGGAATTCTGAGTTATGTTGCGGACATTCATCCATTACCTATATCACAGAGTAGCTACAAAGTGCACCTCCATTGTCGGACTGAGATGCCTAGGGCCCACCAATAAAATGACTTCTGGTGGCCCACTCGTACAGCTACATGCAAATATTATCTGACCCCAATTCAGAAATCCCTAAGATTGGAACACACATTTATCTTCAGTAGTAGCCCACTACCTAGACTGTGCCTCGGACTTTCCTGTTCTAGAAGTCATCTCAGTTACCCAGTGCATCTATAATAATAAACTGGGTAGCATGTTAAATGATATGCCCTATATTCTATATGATCGCCTAGGCTGGATGCTGTACTCTGAATATCTGCATGTAGTGCAGTCATTGTACTGTGCCATGTGCCACTTGTGCAGGGTGTGTGGGAGGACTGGGGGCTGAGGAAGACATTTGCAGTGTGTGAACCTAGCCTTAGAGTATTGTACGTTAACACACAGAAGATTTGTTGCAGACATTTCAGTGACTGTTCCATTCATCTGAATGAAACTTGCAGAAATCAATGGGGGGAATTTCTCATAGACTGGTGTTGTATGCCAGTCTATGATATCACCTGTGCTGCGCCCAATTTTTGACGAGGCACATGCCTGGTCATAAATTAGGCGCATCCCCCGCCGTTCCGTGCACCTAAACTGAAATACCTGGCATATATTTCAAAATGGTCTTTCTCTTGCCACGCCCCTTCTCGAAAAAGTGACGGGGGCGGCGCAGAGGCATTTAAAAAAAATTGCATATGTGAGGTTTACAACTTGTTTTAAATGAAAATGGAGTGGGGGGAATGTTAAAGCGGTTGGCCTATCTCACACATTGGTGGCATATCATTAGGATATGCCATATCATTATGTATTAGGATATGCCACCAGTGTCCTGTAGGTGAGGGTCCCACCACACGAACGGAGCATACAAAGTGAAGGAGAGCAGACTGCGCATGCGCAACCTCCCTTCTTTTCTATGGGAGTGCCGAAAATAGCCGAGAGCTGGCTCGGTTATTTCTGTCAGCCCCATAGAAGTGAACGGAGCGGTGCCTGTGCTTGCACGTTGCGCTTCCCATTCATTACTATGGGAGCATGTGCCACTCGGCTATTTTCATCAGTCCCATAGAAATGAATGAAAGGCAGCAGCGCATGCGCAGTCCATTCTCTTTCACTTTGCCGGCTCCGTTTTGGAGAGAGATGCAGGTTCCACCTCTGGGACCCCCACCTATCAGATGTTGGTGGCATATCCTAGCGATATGCCATCAATATGCGAGATAGGTCAGCCCCTTCAAATTCCCTCAATGTGTTGGCCTCCAAAGCAAACCCTTTTTGAAAGGTGTGGGACTGTTTTTCGCTCAAATCTGCAGCATGTGGATATGCCCTAAGCAAACCATTTGCCACAATATTACCTATGTTATTAGAGTAAAAATTTTCATCAGGGAGTTACTTATTCGGGCTCCCTAAGAACTAGTACGGCCTTGCCAACACTGAGCCGGTATAAGCTCCTACAAAGACATCAGATGTTACAGCAACTGGGCCGCAAGCCAGTGAAGAAGGATGGGAATGGGAAGAAAATGAGAACCCGTTCTATTACACTAATTGCTTGTCACTATTTCTATTAAAGCAATAATATTAATACCACTACTTCTCGGATGCCATTGCTTATCCATGTGCTCTCTATGGGTGGCCCTTTTATGGATAAAATCAAACAATGTAAAAAAAGATATTGCTTGGGGTCAAGTATCTGCGCTAGCTTTACCAGTGCTTTTATTACATTCTAATTGTCATATTGAAAACAAACATTGAATTTAATGCAATTCCTTAAAATGATTCAATAGACACCCAAGTGCGCACTGACTCTTCAGCATGGAAATCAAGTTGACGGAGAAGAATACTTGTGAACTTAGATATACTTGGTTCATGACTTCATCAGGAAGTCACGGGCATAGCTATGGGATGACTGGTGAGGCTTGTGCCTTGGGTTTTGGGCGCCAGTGAGGGGCCGCTCAGGGTGAGTTCACATCACCTTTATTGATTTCCATTGTTCTGTTTCGTTTGAGGAGCAGAACAAAGAAAGTAACAAAAGTGTCGGAAACGGCACATAACTGTCAGGAACGGAGCCAAACAGATCCCTTTTGCTAAAATTGGGTCTATTCAGGATCCCGCTTTTTTATAAAAGAAAAAAGTCTTTAATGCAGGACCTATCTCTCCACTGTTTTTAATGGGATCCGCGACTGAGGCTTTGAGCGGAGCCTCCAATCCAGATGTGAACAAGCCCCATTTAGATACAAGGCTAGAGCCACATACCAAATCTACGTTCTGGATGATGGGGTATCCTAGCTGAAACACTATCTAACAAAATACTATATTTCCTAATCACCCGTATGTAGCAGGACTAGAACTGCCTTGTTATCTATAGGAATAAAATCTAGAAATTGAAAGATCTGTAATATCTACCATCAGGGGAATTATTTTGTACAAATGACAAGGTCATAACATCCGTGTGTTTTATGTATTGGAAACTGCTGATGGCCCGGCCACAATGCTTTAATGGCTTCACTGTCAGTTTTGACCAAAGTCAAGAGGTCAGAGTTAAAGGCTTCCAAGCAGAAAATCTGCTACCATTAACCCCCTATGGGAACCACATGACTTGCTGCACTCTCGTGTAATAGGAAGAGTCACAGTGTGCCACAGCTGCTTTCAAGTGTGTGACAGTGCCTTGTAGTCAGTGTCATAATGGGTATTTTCGAACTAATAGAAAGATTAAAAGCAGATCTTGCTCTTCATTTTTCTGTTAGGAACTATATGTTCAAGCAATTTCCTAATCATTCTCCGGGTTCCTCGATCATATGGAGTGGATTTGTGTAATGGGAGAGCAGCTGCATGAAAATAAAATTCTCTGCAGCCGCTCTTCTTGATGATGTTATTAGAATATAGTCCATGGACTTCTCCACACAGCATCATGAGAGCACCCCTCCCCTTTCTGATAGGCCAACCAGGAATAGTTTTTTAGGGAAAAAGAGTTCTCCATAACTACTCTCCGTATTACTCAACACTCTTATGAAACTTGATGCAGATGGAAGAGTTCAGTGTGATATCCTGTGACAAAAGCCATTGAAAAAGTCAATTAAAAGTTTCTTGCCATGCTTTGCTTTACTTAGCCACCTTAAGATGTTAATTACGACATCTGGATTTGATTCTAAAATAGATCCTTTGCAGCTCTACAACTTAAAGGGGTTGTCTCGTGGTGGCATATCGCTAGAATATGCCACCAATGTCAGATAGTTTATAGGTCCCTCCATTCATTTCTTTGGGACTGCCGAAAATAGCTGAGCGCTGGCTCGGTTATTTCTGGTAGTCTCATAGAAGTGAATAAAGCGGTGGTAGTGCTTGCGCTCTTTTATGGGACTTCCGAAAATGATAAAGGGCGCTTGCTCTGCCATTTTCGAAACTCCCATAGAAATAAATGGAGAGCACTCTGCGCATGCGCAATGCGCTGTCTTTCACTTTTAGGGGTCCATTCTGGAGCTAGGTGCAGGTCCTAGAGGTGACATTGGTGGCATATCCTAGCCAGATATCCCAACAGGATTTTGCTTTCTTTCTGCATCCAATAGTCATGCCTTAAAGAGGACCTTTCACTTGTATAAACTATGTGAAGTGAGTCTGCTGCCATATAGAGCGGCGCCCGGGGATCTCACTGCACTTACTATTATCCCCGGGCGCCGCTCCGTTCTCCCGTTATAGGCTCCGGTACCTTTGCTCCTTAAGTTATAGTAGGCGGGTCTTCCCTTGTCCTGTGGGCGTCTCCTTCTCCTAGGCTGCAGCGCTGGCCAATCGCAGCGCACAGCTCACAGCCTGGGAGGTTTTTTTCTCCCAGGCTGTGAGCTGTGCGCTGCGATTGGCCAGCGCTGCAGCCTAGGAGAAGGAGACGCCCACAGGACAAGGGAAGACCCGCCTACTATAACTTAAGGAGCAAAGGTACCGGAGCCTATAACGGGAGAACGGAGCGGCGCCCGGGGATAATAGTAAGTGCAGTGAGATCCCTGGGCGCCGCTCTATATGGCAGCATACTCAGTTCACATAGTTTATACAAGTGAAAGGTCCTCTAAAGTTATTTTTTGCAATCATTAGAATATGTTATGTGTTTATATTTTGTGAAGGACCTGAATTTTCAGAACATTGATAAAGTTTGGATGGTCTTTGTAGATATGATGTTAAGCTTGACCTTGTGTGTTTTCTTCAAGGTGCAGATGCAGTTTGGCAAAGTCTTTACCGATGGACCAGAGGCCTCGCTGCCACCCTTATTGGGAAGAGGATGACTTCTCCATGCCTCTGCCTTTTGATCTCAGTAGAATTTTGACAAAATTGGAAAATTTTATGGAGAAAGACTAAGAAGCTGCTTCAGTGACAACCCATGGAAGTGAACTTCTGCATTTGCTTCTCAGACAGACACACAGCCAGCCTGTCTACTACTAAGCTGTCTACTACTAAGAATAATGTGTAGTGCATTGTAAGAAAAAGAAATGTGTGGAACATTCAAACATTTTTTAGAAGGTCCTTGTATGTATTACCACCATCTGGGGTGTCGTTCATGTACGCTGTGAGAAAAAGACTCAGAAAAATCATCTATAGAAGACTAACTTGTACAGAAAATCATGTGTTCTACCAAAAAGGGCATTAGGAGACCATACTGAAGTCTAAGTTTTATACATTTTAGATCATTTGTGACTCCTAGCACATAAATACTTGGAGAATATACAATATAAATATGCAGTATATGTAGTATAATACCTTGTTCAACACTAAGTTAGATTTTATGATGATATTATTCTCAAATATGAAGATGTCATAATTATTTTTAAATGGGTAGTCCACCACTAAATTGATGGCCCTTTTCTTAAGATATTTGATCTGCGGGAGGCCCCTCCGATCATCAGAATGAAAGTTCAACAGCCCCAGGGTCATCTATACATACAACTATGCCAGATACCACAGCTCAGCCTCATTCAGATTGTACCTCCACCAATCAATTGTCAACTTTATGGATAGTCCAATAATATTTGGTGCCGGAATACCCCTTTAGGCTCCATTCAGACGTCCATAAAATGGGTCCGCATCTGTTTTGCAATTAAGCGGAACGGGTGCCGACCCATTCATTCTCTATGGGGCCGGAGGAGATGCGGACAGCACACAGTGTGCTGTCCGCATCCGCATTTCCGGAGCGTGGCTCGATCTTCCGGTCCGTAGCTCCGCAAGAAAATAGAGCATGTCCTATTCTTGTCCGCAATTGCGGACAAGAATAGACATTTCTATGGGGGTGCCGGCTAAGTGTATTGCGGATCCGCAGTGCACTACGGACGTCTGAATGGAGCCTTCATTTCTTTGAAGAGCATTTCAATAACAAAACACCACACCCTGAACAGAAAAGCTGACAAAGAGCTATTACACATGAGTGTATTACCCAAAGTACAGCACCCATAGACGTCTATGGTGCCTTCTTGTACCTTCTTTTACTGCTGATTTTAAACAAATGGAAAAAAAATGTGTGCCATTCTCCATTTAAAGGGACACTTCCATCGGAATGTTTTTTAACTCAATATTCATAAAATAATTTTTTTTGATTCTCTGTCTTTTTATTTTTGTCACCAGTATGATGCCATTAAAATTTAACATGAAATGTTGTCCTTGTATAGCAGTCACCACAAATAGTAAGACCTTTATATAGCTAGGTAATCCATTGCTGTAAGGGGAAGATGTTCATCTTCAATGTAATCCTCATGATAATAGTAGGTGCAGAATTGGGATTACGGTATGACAGCTCTATAGTTCTCCGCCATAGGTAAAGAGGCCGACAGTAGGGCATTGCGTTGATGAGTGTCCTGCGCTCTGGTCAGAGTGAATGGTCTGACAAACTCAAGCAAGTCTGTTTCTGGTGACAAAGAGGAAGTTGAAGATCCAAGACCGATAGTGTACATGAAGTGACTTAAAAAAATGATATCCTGAAAACAATATACCCATTTTTTTATTAACGCCTTCAGGACCCTGCCATTATTCATATTAAGGACCAGGCCATTTTTTGCAAATCGGACATGTCACTTTATGTGGTGATAACTTTAAAACGCTTTTACTTATCCAGGCCATTCTGAGATTGTTTTCTCGTCACATATTGTACTCCATGACCGTGGTAAATTTGAGTCAAAATATTTCATTTTTATTTATAAAAAAAATACAGAATGTACCAAAAATTTGGAATAATTAGCAATTTAAAAAATTTATATTTCTCTGCTTTTAAAACAGATAGTCTACTTCATGTTTGGATTATTTTGTAAATGACATTTTCTTTTTTTGGGACGTTAGAAGGTTTAGAAGCCAATCCTAATTTTTTTATTTCCAAAACCCAATTTTTAAGGACCAGTTCAGGTCTGAAGTCACTTTGTGGGGCTTACAAATAAGAAACCACCCATAAAGAAACTACACCCCTCAAGGTATCCAAAACTGATTTTACAAACTTTGTTCCACAAGAATTAAAGGAAAATGTAGATGACATTTCAGAATTTCTCTTTTTTTTTTTTTTGCAGATTTTCCATTTTAATAATTTTTTTCCAGTAACAAAGCAAGGCAACAGCCAAACAAAACTCAATATTTATTACCCTGATTCTGTAGTTTACAGAAACACCCCATATGTGGTCGTAAACTCATGTACAGGCACACTACAGAGCTCAGAAGGAAAGGAGAGCCATGTGGTTTTTAGAGGGCAGATTTCACTGGGATAATTTTAAGTTGCCATGTCACATTTGAAGACCCCCTGATGCACCCCCAGAGTAGAATCTCCCAAAAAGTGATCCCATTTTGGAAACTACGGGATAAGGTGGCAGTTTTGTTGGTAGTATTTTAGAGTACATTTGATTTTTGGTTGCTCTATATTACACTTTTTGTTAGGTAAGGTAACAAAAAATAGCTGTTTTAGCACAGTTTTATTTTTTTGTTTTTTACAGTGTTCATCTGACAGGTTAGATCTTGTGCCATTTTTATAGAGCAGGTAGTTACGGACGTGACAATACCAAATATGCCTTTTTTTGTGAGTTGTTCAGTTTCACATAATAAAGCATTTTTTTTTTTTTTTTTTTGTGTCTCCATATTCTGAAAGCCATCGTTTTTGTTTTTTTGGGGCGACTGTCTTATGTAGGGGCTTAATTTTCCCTATGAGATGACTGTTTGACTGGTACTATTTTAGGGTGCATATGACTTTTTGATCGCTTGGTATTACACTTTTTGTGTTGTAAGGTGACAAAAAAATAGCTTTTTTGATTTTTTTTTTTTTTACCTGAAGGGTTAGGTCATGTGATATTTTTATACAGCAGGTCATTACGGACGTGGCAATACCTAATATGTCTACTTGTTTTTATTTATTTAAGTTTTACACGATAAAAGCATTTTTGAAACAAAAATAAATCATGTTTTAGTGTCTCCATATTCTGAGAGCCGTAGTTTTATTTTTTGCCCGATTGTTTTATGTAGGGGCTCATTTTTTGAGCAATGAGGTGACGGTTTGATTGGTACTATTTTGGGGCATACGCCTTTTTGATCGCTTGGTGTTGCACTTTTAGTGATGTAAGGTGACAAAAAAATGATTGTTTTAGCACAGTTTTTATTTTATTTTTTTTCTACTGCGTTCAGGTGAGGGGGTGAATCGTGATATTTTCATAGAGCCGGTCGTTACGAACGCAGCAATACCCAATATGTCTGGTTTTATTTTGGGAAATGTAATTTTTTTTTTTTTTACTTGAAACTTAATTTTTTAATTATGAAAAACACTTTTGTTTACTTTTTTTTAACTTTTTTTTTTGTCCCACTCTCAGACTTCAACTTCTGGAGTATGATCCCCTCTTCAATGTATTACAATACATCCTGTATTGTAATATATTGCATGTCAGCTTGAATGCTGACGGCCTGCCTGTGAGACCCGCCCGATCAGCCAGCCATACGTGTACGGCGCTGTTCCTTAACTGACGCCCACCAGCGCCGTATATGTACGACCCCCCGTACTTAAGGGGTTATAAAATACATACACTGTTTACATAAAGGCTAATAATATGTGATAAAAAAAAATAATTGGGATGGTGCAGCGTTATTTTTTTCCGGCCAATTCCTGGTATATTTGCCAGATCTCTGCCTGATTCCATTTTAGTCAATGAGGCTGGCGGGCATTGCGGTAATATCTGGCTTTGCAGGATCCAGAGAGCTTCAGGAGGCTCTTACGGCAGGGAGAGATCTATAACGCAGATGTGAAAGAAGCCTAACTGTTCCACACCCAGAAACAGCTCCACACCTGTCCATGGGCTGTATCTGGTATTGCAGCTTTTCCCTATTCAAGCGAATGGAACTGCCATGAGCTCATGAACAGACGTGCCTCTGTTTCTGGAAAAACAGCAGAGTCTTTGTTCTACCCTTGGACATCCCCCTTAAATTTATTTCTGGACAGAAGACTCGCTTTCATATCAAAGTGAACAACATATGACATAATTGTTAAACCGAAAATAGATTTTTAGTCATAGGTTCTAAACAGTGCCAAGCCTCAGGGCTCCCTACAGCCCATTCAAATGAATGTGCCTTCAGGCTTAGCAGTGTTCTGACATCTCGTAAAAAAAAGTGAGGATACAGCAAAGCCATTAGGTAATGCATGCCTTTAGCTCATAGTGTGATCCCTGGAGCATCTCTGTCACTGAAGGGTTGAAGGTGATGTGCACTGCCACACAGACACTCGATAAATCTATCAAAAATATGTTGTTTGTGGGGGAATAAACTATATATTCCTGTTGTTCTTGGAATATAGCAGTTTTAATGATTCAGAATTTAGAGGTTTATCTCTGGAGAAGACACAAGAACTATCAGGTCCCGAAGTACTGTCACTAAGTGGCTTGAAAATGCTAAGAAATGCCAGTTTTTTATTTAATATTCTACAGTTTTCAAACCAGCTCCTGGATCTGAATACTTTTGTAATTGCATGTCATTAAAAATGTATTATAGCTACTGAGTTATTCAATTAACTCTCTGTATCGCCACCTGCTGTTTGCTCTTTTTCTAATTTCTTTGTCCTGCTTACTGAGATGGCCGCACATGCTCAGTACCATCCTTCAAATGCCACCACCTGCAGCAGAAAGGACATGCCACTTGAGCTGCCAGCTTGAAATAAATCTAGCAATGAATGGGGAGATCTCTCGCTTTATGTGAGGTACAGGGCTGGTTCTAGCTTTGTTAGAAAGAGGTTGTCATGTACTCTACTATGCAGTGGCGGACTGGCTGTAGACCCTGCAGGGACATTTCCCGGTGGGCCAATACCTAGGGGGCCAGCCGAGCCTTCGTCATGGCTGTCAGCTGGATACATAATGATCTGATGCTCTCAGCATTAACTAATGCTGGGAACATCAAGTACTTATGCACCTGCGGGCAGGTGCCCTACTAAACTCAACTACATCACATCCTCAGGACGATGATAGTTAAATACTGTGGTGAGGGTGGCAGTGTTTTGTGCTGCACTGTGGTATTTGGTTCTGCTGGGGCGGTATTTTATTTTCAACTATGGTATTGTAGGCCCCGCCTACTTCTGTTGTTCCGGCCTACTAGTGCTGACAGTCAATTTGGACTTGCCTACAACATGGGGCCACTTTTAGTTTTTTCCAGGGTCACTTTAAGTTCCCAGTCCACCCCTGAGACTATATATGATTTTTATTTTTTACATTAATTATAGGTTAAGCCATTTAACCACCTCCCGACCGCCGTACGCGTATATGCGTCCGGGAGGTGGTTGCTTTATTCCTCCTGGACGCATATACGCGTCTTCTCGCGAGACGCGAGATTTCCTGTGAACGCGCGCGCACAGGCGCGCGCGCTCACAGGAACAGAAGGTAAGCGAGTGGATCTCCAGCCTGCCAGCGGCGATCGTTCGCTGGCAGGCTGGAGATCCGAATTTTTTAACCCCTAACAGGTATATTAGACGCTGTTTTCATAACAGCGTCTAATATACCTCCTACCTGGTCCTCTGGTGGTCCCTTTTGTTAGGATCGACCACCAGAGGACTCAGGTAGGTCAGTACAGTCCCACCAAACACTACACTACACTACACCCCCCCCCCCCCCCCGTCACTTATTAACCCCTTATAAACCCCTGATCACCCCATATAAACTCCCTGATCACCCCCCTGTCATTGATCACCGCCCTGTCAGGCTCCATTCAGACGTCCGCATGATTTTTACGGATCCGATCCATGTATCCATGGATCCGTAAAAATCATGCGGACGTCTGAATGGAGCCTTACAGGGGGGTGATCAATGACAGGCGGGTGATCACCCATATACACTCCCTGATCACCCCCTGTCATTGATCACCGCCCTGTCAGGCTCCATTCAGACGTCCGCATGATTTTTACGGATCCGATCCATGTATCCATGGATCCGTAAAAATCATGCGGACGTCTGAATGGAGCCTTACAGGGGGGTGATCAATGACAGGCGGGTGATCACCCATATACACTCCCTGATCACCCCCCTGTCATTGATCACCCCCTGTCATTGATCACCCCCCTGTCATTGATCACCCCCCTGTCATTGATCACCCCCCTGTCATTGATCACCCCCCTGTCAGGCTCCATTCAGACGTCCGCATGATTTTTACGGATCCGATCCATGGATCCGTAAAAATCATGCGGACGTCTGAATGGAGCCTTACAGGGGGGGTGATCAGTGACAGGGGGGTGATCACCCTGATTACCCTGATCACCCCCTGTCATTGATAACCCCCCTGTAAGGCTCCATTCAGACGTCCGCATGCGTTCTGTGGATCCGATCCATGTATCCATGGATCCGTAAAAAATCATGCGGACGTCTGAATGGAGCCTTACAGGGGGGGTGATCAGTGACAGGGGGGTGATCACCCTGATTACCCTGATCACCCCCTGTCATTGATAACCCCCCTGTAAGGCTCCATTCAGACGTCCGCATGCGTTCTGTGGATCCGATCCATGTATCCATGGATCCGTAAAAAATCATGCGGATGTCTGAATGGAGCCTTACAGGGGGGGTGATCAGTGACAGGGGGGTGATCACCCTGATTACCCTGATCACCCCCTGTCATTGATAACCCCCCTGTAAGGCTCCATTCAGACGTCCGCATGCGTTCTGTGGATCCGATCCATGTATCCATGGATCCGTAAAAAATCATGCGGATGTCTGAATGGAGCCTTACAGGGGGGGTGATCAGTGACAGGGGGGTGATCACCCTGATTACCCTGATCACCCCCTGTCATTGATAACCCCCCTGTAAGGCTCCATTCAGACGTCCGCATGCGTTCTGTGGATCCGATCCATGTATCCATGGATCCGTAAAAAATCATGCGGATGTCTGAATGGAGCCTTACAGGGGGGGTGATCAGTGACAGGGGGGTGATCACCCTGATTACCCTGATCACCCCCTGTCATTGATAACCCCCCTGTAAGGCTCCATTCAGACGTCCGCATGCGTTCTGTGGATCCGATCCATGTATCCATGGATCCGTAAAAAATCATGCGGATGTCTGAATGGAGCCTTACAGGGGGGGTGATCAGTGACAGGGGGGTGATCACCCTGATTACCCTGATCACCCCCTGTCATTGATAACCCCCCTGTAAGGCTCCATTCAGACGTCCGCATGCGTTCTGTGGATCCGATCCATGGATCCGTAAAAAATCATGCGGATGTCTGAATGGAGCCTTACAGGGGGGGTGATCAGTGACAGGGGGGTGATCACCCTGATTACCCTGATCACCCCCTGTCATTGATAACCCCCCTGTAAGGCTCCATTCAGACGTCCGCATGCGTTCTGTGGATCCGATCCATGTATCCATGGATCCGTAAAAAATCATGCGGATGTCTAAATGGAGCCTTACAGGGGGGGTGATCAGTGACAGGGGGGTGATCACCCTGATTACCCTGATCACCCCCTGTCATTGATAACCCCCCTGTAAGGCTCCATTCAGACGTCCGCATGCGTTCTGTGGATCCGATCCATGTATCCATGGATCCGTAAAAAATCATGCGGACGTCTGAATGGAGCCTTACAGGGGGGGTGATCAATGACAGGGGGGTGATCAGGGAGTCTATATGGGTGATCACCCCCCTGTCATTGATCACCCCCCTGTCATTGATCACTCCCCCCCTGGTAAGGCTCCATTCAGCCATTTTTTTTGGCACAAGTTAGCGGACATTTTTTGTTTGTTTTTGTTTTTTCTTACAAAGTCTCATATTCCACTAACTTGTGTCAAAAAATAAAATCTCCCATGAACTCACCATACCCCTCACGGAATCCAAATGCGTAAACATTTTTAGACATTTATATTCCAGACTTCTCACGCTTTAGGGCCCCTAAAAAGCCAGGGCAGTATAAATACCCCACATGTGACCCCATTTCGGAAAGAAGACACCCCAAGGTATTCCGTGAGGGGCATATTGAGTCCATGAAAGATTGAAATTTTTGTCCTAAGTTAGCGGAAAGTGAGACTTTGTGAGAAAAAAAACAAAAAAAATCAATATCCGCTAACTTATGCAAAAAAAAAAAAAATTCTAGGAACTCGCCATGCCCCTCATTGAATACCTTGGGGTGTCTTCTTTCCAAAGTGGGGTCACATGTGGGGTATTTATACTGCCCTGGCTTTTTAGGGGCCCGAAAGTGTGAGAAGTAGTCTGGGATCCAAATGTCTAAAAATGCCCTCCTAAAAGGAATTTGGGACCCCTTTGCGCATCTAGGCTGCAAAAAAGTGTCACACATGTGGTATCGCCGTACTCAGGAGAAGTTGGGGAATGTGTTTTGGGGTGTCATTTTACATATACCCATGCTGGGTGAGAAAAATATCTTGGTCAAATGCCTAACTTTGTATAAAAAAATGGGAAAAGTTGTCTTTTGCCAAGATATTTCTCTCACCCAGCATGGGTATATGTAAAATGACCCCCCAAAACACATTGCCCAACTTCTCCTGAGTACGGCGATACCAGATGTGTCACACTTTTTTGCAGCCAAGGTGGGCAAAGGGGCACCTTTTCGGATTTCGCAGGCCATTTTTTACACATTTTGATTTCAAGGTACTTCTTACACATTTGGGCCCCTAAATTGCCAGGGCAGTATAACTACGCCACAAGTGACCCCATTTTGGAAAGAAGACACCCCAAGGTATTCCGTGGGGGGCACGGCGAGTTCCTAGAATTTTTTATTTTTTGTCACAATTTAGCGGAAAATGATGATTTTTCTTTTTTTTTCTTTTTTCCTTACAAAGTCTCATATTCCACTAACTTGCGACAAAAAATAAAAAATTCTAGGAACTCGCCATGCCCCTCACGGAATACCTTGGGGTGTCTTCTTTCCAAAATGGGGTCACTTGTCAGGTAGTTATACTGCCCTGGCAATTTAGGGGCCCAAATGTGTGAGAAGAACTTTGCAATCAAAATGTGTAAAAAATGCCCTGCAAAATCCGAAAGGTGCACTTTGGAATATGTGCCCCTTTGCCCACCTTGGCAGCAAAAAAGTGTGACACATCTGGTATCGCCGTACTCAGGAGAAGTTGGGCAATGTGTTTTGGGGTGTCATTTTACATATACCCATGCTGGGTGAGAAAAATATCTTGGTCAAATGCCAACTTTGTATAAAAAAATTGGAAAAGTTGTCTTTTGCCAAGATATTTCTCTCACCCAGCATGGGTATATGTAAAATGACAGCCCAAAACACATTCCCCAACTTCTCCTGAGTACGGCGATACCAGATGTGTGACACTTTTTTGATGCCAAGGTGGGCAAAGGGGCACATATTCCAAAGTGCACCTTTCGGATTTCACCGGTCATTTTTTACAGATTTTGATTGACAAAGTACTTCTCACACATTTGGGCCCCTAAATTGCCAGGGCAGTATAACTACGCCACAAGTGACCCCATTTTGGAAAGAAGACACCCCAAGGTATTCCGTGAGGGGCATGGCGAGTTCCTAGAATTTTTTATTTTTTGTCGCAAGTTAGTGGAATATGAGACTTTGTAAGGAAAAAAGAGAAAAAAAAAAAAATCATCATTTTCCGCTAACTTGTGACAAAAAATAAAAAATTCTAGGAACTCGCAGTGCCCCTCACGGAATACCTTAGGGTGTCTTCTTTCCAAAATGGGGTCACTTGTGGCGTAGTTATACTGCCCTGGCAATTTAGGGGCCCAAATGTGTGAGAAGAACTTTGCAATCAAAATGTGTAAAAAATGCCCTGCAAAATCCGAAAGGTGCACTTTGGAATATGTGTCCCCTTTGCCCACCTTGGCAGCAAAAAAGTGTGACACATCTGGTATCGCCGTACTCAGGAGAAGTTGGGGAATGTGTTTTGGGGTGTCATTTTACATATACCCATGCTGGGTGAGAAAAATATCTTGGTCAAATGCCAACTTTGTATAAAAAAATGGGAAAAGTTGTCTTTTGCCAAGATATTTCTCTCACCCAGCATGGGTATATGTAAAATGACACCCCAAAACACATTCCCCAACTTCTCCTGAGTACGGCGATACCACATGTGTGACACTTTTTTGCTGCCAAGGTGGGCAAAGGGGCGCATATTCCAAAGTGCACCTTTCGGATTTCACCGGTCATTTCTTACACATTTTGATTGCAAAGTTCTTCTCACACATTTGGGCCCCTAAATTGCCAGGGCAGTATAACTACCCCACAAGTGACCCCATTTTGGAAAGAAGACACCCCAAGGTATTCTGTGAGGGGCATGGTGAGTTCCTAGAATTTTTTATTTTTTGTCGCAAGTTAGTGGAATATGAGACTTTGTAAGAAAAATAAATAAATAAAAAAATCATCATCATTTTCCGCTAACTTGTGACAAAAAATAAAAAGTTCTATGAACTCACTATGCCCATCAGCGAATACCTTAGGGTGTCTACTTTCCGAAATGGGGTCATTTGTGGGGTTTTTCTACTGTTTGGGCATTGTAGAACCTCAGGAAACATGACATGTGCTCAGAAAATCAGAGCCGTTTCAAAAAGCGGAAATTCACATTTTTGTACCATAGTTTGTAAATGCTATAACTTTTACCCAAACCATTTTTTTTTTGCCCAAACATTTTTTTTTAATCAAAGACATGTAGAACTATAAATTTTGTGAAAAATTTATATATGGATGTCGTTTTTTTTGCAAAATTTCACAGCTGAAAGTGAAAAATGTCATTTTTTTGCAAAAAAATCGTTACATTTTGATTAATAACAAAAAAAGTAAAAATGTCAGCAGCAATAAAATACCACCAAATGAAAGCTCTATTAGTGAGAAGAAAAGGAGGTAAAATTCATTTGGGTGGTAAGTTGCATGACCGAGCGATAAACGGTGAAAGTAGTGTAGTGCAGAAGTGTAAAAAGTGGCCTGGTCATGAAGGGGGTTTCACCTAGCGGGGCTCAAGTGGTTAAAGGAGATAATTTGAAAGAAAAATACTTGGAATTGAAATCTAATTTTTCAGTGAGGAAACCCCCACTCTGCATGTTATTCAGAATCAGATATACAGGTATAATTGTTAATAAAAGCCTGAACTTGAACTTTGAAATTTGAGTTCAGTTTTAAAGGTAACCTGTCATCTGGATTTTGTGTATAGAGTTGAGGA
Organism: Bufo gargarizans; assembly: GCF_014858855.1. Lineage (NCBI taxonomy): Eukaryota > Metazoa > Chordata > Amphibia > Anura > Bufonidae > Bufo > Bufo gargarizans. The sequence goes on along the minus strand of NC_058089.1, from coordinate 91,220,475 downwards.
CATGGGCTGCTAGATGGCCGCTAGCACATCCGCAATACCCAGTCCCCATAGCTCTGTGTGCTTTTGTTGTGTAAAAAAAACGATTTGATACATATGCAAATTAACCTGAGATGAGTCCTGTCCCTGACTCATCTCACATACAGGACTCATCTCAGGGTAATTTGCATATGTTTCAAATCAGTTTTTTTACACAATAAAAGCACACAGAGCTATGGGGACTGGATATTGCGGATGTGCTAGCGGCCATCTAGCAACCCATGTCCTCAGCTCTTTACCCAAAATCCAGGTGACAGGTTCCCTTTAAGGCTTTTGGGTAGTATCTAGGATGGCAGGAGCTATATGGCGGCGGTCAGATTGTGACAGACTTGAAATTTGCAAAAAATGTTTGCCCTATTTTTGTACATAATTGTGTTTGATATCCCATACTCAGCATAGTGCTATAGATATTCATTACTTGCATTTTGAGACAGTTGTCATTGTTAACAAAACAAAAGGATAATTTTTTTTTTTTACTACTCTATGACCACGTCTGAGAAGACCTTAAAGGGGTTGTCTGCAGGGTCATCAGTATCAGATTGGCTGACTGCAGGTACCGCCGACGATAAGGTGTTTGAAGAGGAGGCGAAGGTTGCCTTCTCGGCTCTGTTTACCTGCTTGCCGCAGCAATGGCAGTGGTGAGCAGGTGTAACTACAAGTATGACGTCCCCATTTACTTCTATGGGACGGCTCTGTAGTGTTCAGACATACAAGCACATTTTTTCACATTTGTTTTCTTTAAATCCGTATTTATAAAAAATTGCCAAAATTGCAGTTTACATAATACAGTTGAAACCAGAAGTTTACATACACTATATAAAAATACACACATGCATGTTTTTCTCAATATCTGACATAAAATCAGAATAAACCTTTCCTGTTTTTAGTCAATTAGGATTACCATATTTATTATTATTTGCCAAATTCCAGAATAATGAGAGAGAGAATGTTTTAAGGCATTTTTATTACTTTCTGCAATGTCAAAAGTTTACATACACTAAGAATACTATGCCTTTAAAGAGTTTCTACCACCAGAAAAAATGTTATGTAGCTGACTGACATTAGCAATCCGCTAATGTCAGCACTACATAACAGTATGTTTCTAACATTTGTCCCTGCAGCCGTTTTTGTAAAATAAGCACTTTTATCATATGCAAATGAGCCTTTAGGTGCTATGTGGGCGTAAAATCAGCACCTAGAGGCTCTGTCTACTCACGCCTTATCCCGCCCAGGTCCCCTGTTCTGCCCGCCCCGCTCCTCTTGATTGATGCCACGGTCCACCGCATCGTTGACGAAATCCCGCACCTGCGCCGTTCACTTCTGTATTTGGCACAGGCGCAGTGAGTGAATGATGCGCTCCTGGTTCCGGATTCCTCACTGTGCCTGCGCCGACTACGTCACAGTGAGGAAGCCGGCACCAGGAGAGCGGCCTTCACTCACTGCGCCGAAGTGAACGGCACAGGCGCGGGATTTCGTCAACGATGCGGAGGACCGGGGTGGGCTGAACAGGGGACCTGGGCGGGATAAAGCGTGAGTAGACGGAGCCTCTAGGTGCTGATTTTACGCCCACATAGCACCTAAAGGCTCATTAGCATATTATAAAAGTGCTTATTTTACAAATACGGCTGCAGGGACAAATGTTAGAAACATACTGTTATGTAGTGCTGACATTAGCGCATCGCTAATGTCAGTCAGCTACATAACAGTAATTCTGATGGTAGAAACCCTTTAACCAATTCTGGACTGCCTGTATAATGATGTCATCTGTTTGTAAGCTTCTGTTAGGTTTGTTGGCAAGACATCAGCCAGGAAGTTAAAGCTTGGGCTGATATGGGTCTTCCAAATGGACAATGACCCGAAGCAAAAAAAATGACCCGAAACAAAAAAAAACTAAAATAATGTGTTGCATAAGTGTTCACACCCTCTTATAACTGGTTACAAAGTGGCTTAAGGATAACAAAGTTTTGGAGTGGCCATCACAAAGCCCTGATCTCAATCCTATTGAAAATTTATGGGCAAAGCTGAAAAGGCAGGTGCGAGCAAGGCGACCAACAAACATGGCTCAGTTACACCAGTTTTGTCAGGAGGAATGGGCCCAAATTCCAACAACTATTGTGAGAAGCTTGTGGACGGATTTCCAAAACGTTTAACCCAAGTCATACAGTTTAAGGGAAATGGTACCAAATATTAACCACCTCCCGACCGCCTAACGCACCGATGCGTCCGGGAGGTGGTTGATTTATTCCTCCTGGACGCATCGGCGCGTCATCTCGCGAGACGCGAGATTTCCTGTGAACGCGCGCACACAGGCGCGCGCGCTCACAGGAACGGAAGGTAAGCGAGTGGATCTCCAGCCTGCCAGCGGCGATCGTTCGCTGGCAGGCTGGAGATGTGATTTTTTTTTAACCCCTAACAGGTATATTAGACGCTGTTTTGATAACAGCGTCTAATATACCTGCTACCTGGTCCTCTGGTGGTCCCTTTTGTTAGGATCGACCACCAGAGGACACAGGTAGCTGTGTAAAGTCGCACCAAACACCACACTACACTACACCCCCCCCCCCCCGTCACTTATTAACCCCTTATGAACCCCTGATCACCCCATATAAACTCCCTGATCACCCCCCTGTCATTGATCACCCCCCTGTCATTGATCACCCCCCTGTCAGGCTCCGTTCAGACGTCCGTATGATTTTTACGGATACATGGATCGGAATCATGCGGACGTCTGAATGGAGCCTTACAGGGGGGTGATCAATGACAGAGGGGTGATCACCCATATACACTCCCTGATCACCCCCTGTCATTGATCACCCCCCTGTAAGGCTCCATTCAGACATCCGCATGTGTTTTGCGGATCCGATCCATGGATCCGTAAAAATCATGCGGACGTCTGAATGGAGCCTTACAGGGGGTGATCAATGACAGAGGGGTGATCACCCATATACACTCCCTGATCACCCCCTGTCATTGATCACCCCCCTGTAAGGCTCCATTCAGACATCCGCATGTGTTTTGCGGATCCGATCCATGTATCCATGGATCCGTAAAAATCATGCGGACGTCTGAATGGAGCCTTACAGGGGGTGATCAATGACAGAGGGGTGATCACCCATATACACTCCCTGATCACCCCCTGTCATTGATCACCCCCTGTAAGGCTCCATTCAGACATCTGCATGTGTTTTGCGGATCCGATCCATGTATCCATGGATCCGTAAAAATCATGCGGACGTCTGAATGGAGCCTTACAGGGGGTGATCAATGACAGGGGGTGATCAGCGAGTGTATATGGGTGATCACCCCCCTGTCATTGATCACCCCCCTGTCATTGATCACCCCCCTGTAAGGCTCCATTCAGACATCCGCATGTGTTTTGCGGATCCGATCCATGGATCCGTAAAAATCATGCGGACGTCTGAATGGAGCCTTACAGGGGGGGTGATCAGTGAAAGGGGGGTGATCACCCCCTGTCATTGATCACCCCCCTGTAAGGCTCCATTCAGACGTCTGCATGTGTTTTGCGGATCCGATCCATGGATCCGTAAAAATCATGCGGACGTCTGAATGGAACCTTACAGGGGGTGATCAATGACAGAGGGGTGATCACCCATATACACTCCCTGATCACCCCCTGTCATTGATCACCCCCCTGTAAGGCTCCATTCAGACGTCCGCATGTGTTTTGCGGATCCGATCCATGGATCCGTAAAAATAATACGGACGTCTGAATGGAGCCTTACCAGGGGGGTGATCAATGACAGGGGGGTGATCAGGGAGTCTATATGGGTGATCACCCCCCTGTCATTGATCACCCCCCCCCCCCCCCCCTGTAAGGCTCCATTCAGACATTTTTTTGGCCCAAGTTAGCGGAAATTTTTTGTGTTTTTGTTTTTTCTTACTAAGTCTCATATTCCACTAACTTGTGTCAAAAAATAAAATCTCACATGAACTCGCCATACCCCTCACGGAATCCAAATGCGTAAACATTTTTAGACATTTATATTCCAGACTTCTTCTCACGCTTTAGGGCCCCTAAAAAGCCAGGGCAGTATAAATACCCCACATGTGACCCCATTTCGGAAAGAAGACACCCCAAGGTATTCCATGAGGGGCATATTGAGTCCATGAAAGATTGAAATTTTTGTCCTAAGTTAGCGGAAAGTGAGACTTTGTGAGAAAAAAACAAAAAAAATCAATTTCCGCTAACTTATGCAAAAAAAAATAAAAATTCTATGAACTCGCCAGGCCCCTCATTGAATACCTTGGGGTGTCTTCTTTCCAAAGTGGGGTCACATGTGGGGTATTTATACTGCCCTGGCTTTTTAGGGGCCCGAAAGTGTGAGAAGAAGTCTGGGATCCAAATGTCTAAAAATGCCCTCCTAAAAGGAATTTGGGCACCTTTGCGCATCTAGGCTGCAAAAAAGTGTGACACATCTGGTATCGCCGTACTCAGGAGAAGTTGGGCAATGTGTTTTGGGGTGTCATTTTACATATACCCATGCTGGGCGAGAAAAATATCTTGGTCAAATGCCAACTTTGTATAAATAAATTGGAAAAGTTGTCTTTTGCCAAGATATTTTTCTCACCCAGCATGGGTATATGTAAAATGACACCCCAAAACACATTCCCCAACTTCTCCTGAGTACGGCGATACCAGATGTGTGACACTTTTTTGCAGCCAAGGTGGGCAAAGGGGCACATATTCCAAAGAGCACCTTTCGGATTTCGCAGGCCATTTTTTACAGATTTTGATTGCAAGGTACTTCTTACACATTTGGGCCCCTAAATTGCCAGGGCAGTATAACTACGCCACAAGTGACCCCATTTTGGAAAGAAGACACCCCAAGGTATTCTGTGAGGGGCACGGCGAGTTCCTAGAATTTTTTATTTTTTGTCACAAGTTAGCGGAAAATGATGATTTTTCTTTTTTTTTCTTTTTTCCTTACAAAGTCTCATATTCCACTAACTTGCGACAAAAAAAACAAAATTCTAGGAACTCGCCATGCCCCTCACGGAATACCTTGGGGTGTCTTCTTTCCAAAATGGGGTCACTTGTGGCGTAGTTATACTGCCCTGGCAATTTAGGGGCCCAAATGTGTGAGAAGAACTTTGCAATCAAAATGTGTAAAAAATGGCCTGCGAAATCCGAAAGGTGCACTTTGGAATATGTGCCCCTTTGCCCACCTTGGCTGCAAAAAAGTGTCACACATCTGGTATCGCCGTACTCAGGAGAAGTTGGGGAATGTATTTTGGGGTGTCATTTTACATATACCCATGCTGGGTGAGAAAAATATCTTGGTCAAATGCCAACTTTGTATAAAAAAATGGGAAAAGTTGTCTTTTGCCAAGATATTTCTCTCACCCAGCATGGTTATATGTAAAATGACACCCCAAAACACATTCCCCAACTTCTCCTGAGTACGGCGATACCAGATGTGTCACACTTTTTTGCAGCCTAGGTGGGCAAAGGGGCACATATTCCAAAGTGCACCTTTCGGATTTCACCGGTCATTTTTTACACATTTTGATTGCAAAGTTCTTCTCACACATTTGGGCCCCTAAGTTGCCAGGGCAGTATAACTACCCCACAAGTGACCCCATTTTGGAAAGAAGACACCCCAAGGTATTCCGTGAGGGGCACGGCGAGTTCCTAGAATTTTTTATTTTTTGTCACAAGTTAGCGGAAAATGATGATTTTTCTTTTTTTTTCTTTTTTCCTTACAAAGTCTCATATTCCACTAACTTGCGACAAAAAAAAACAAAATTCTAGGAACTCGCCATGCCCCTCACGGAATACCTTGGGGTGTCTTCTTTCCAAAATGGGGTCACTTGTGGCGTAGTTATACTGCCCTGGCAATTTAGGGGCCCAAATGTGTGAGAAGAACTTTGCAATCAAAATGTGTAAAAAATGGCCTGCGAAATCCGAAAGGTGCACTTTGGAATATGTGCCCCTTTGCCCACCTTGGCTGCAAAAAAGTGTCACACATCTGGTATCGCCGTACTCAGGAGAAGTTGGGGAATGTATTTTGGGGTGTCATTTTACATATACCCATGCTGGGTGAGAAAAATATCTTGGTCAAATGCCAACTTTGTATAAAAAAATGGGAAAAGTTGTCTTTTGCCAAGATATTTCTCTCACCCAGCATGGTTATATGTAAAATGACACCCCAAAACACATTCCCCAACTTCTCCTGAGTACGGCGATACCAGATGTGTCACACTTTTTTGCAGCCTAGGTGGGCAAAGGGGCACATATTCCAAAGTGCACCTTTCGGATTTCACCGGTCATTTTTTACACATTTTGATTGCAAAGTTCTTCTCACACATTTGGGCCCCTAAGTTGCCAGGGCAGTATAACTACCCCACAAGTGACCCCATTTTGGAAAGAAGACACCCCAAGGTATTCCGTGAGGGGCATGGCGAGTTCCTAGAATTTTTTATTTTTTGTCGCAAGTTAGTGGAATATGAGACTTTGTAAGAAAAAAAAAAAAAATCATCATCATTTTCCGCTAACTTGTGACAAAAAATAAAAAGTTCTATGAACTCACTATGCCCATCAGCGAATACCTTAGGGTGTCTACTTTCCGAAATGGGGTCATTTGTGGGGTTTTTCTACTGTTTGGGCATTGTAGAACCTCAGGAAACATGACAGGTGCTCAGAAAGTCAGAGCTGCTTCAAAAAGCGGAAATTCACATTTTTGTACCATAGTTTGTAAACGCTATAACTTTTACCCAAACCATTTTTTTTTTTTGCCCAAACATTTTTTTTTTATCAAAGACATGTAGAACTATAAAGTTAGCGAAAAATTTATATATGGATGTCGTTTTGTTTGCAAAATTTTACAGCTGAAAGTGAAAAATGTCATTTTTTTGCAAAAAAAAAAATCGTTACATTTCGATTAATAACAAAAAAAGTAAAAATGTCAGCAGCAATGAAATACCACCAAATGAAAGCTCTATTAGTGAGAAGAAAAGGAGGTAAAATTCATTTGGGTGGTAAGTTGCATGACCGAGCGATAAACGGTGAAAGTAGTGTAGTGCAGAAGTGTAAAAAGTGCTCTGGTCATGAAGGGGGTTTCAGCTAGCGGGGCTGAAGTGGTTAATGAAATGTACAGTGGATATAAAAAGTCTACACACCCCTGTTAAAATGTCAGGTTTCTGTGATGTAAAAAATGAGACAAAGATAAATCATTTCAGAACTTTTTCCACCTTTAAAGGGATTCTGTCATGACATTTTAGGTCTATAACCTAAACATATGGCCAGGTCCGTACTAATAACCTGAATCCGAAACTGTCCTTATTAAATCTGCCTGTGGCTCTATTAGCACATAAAACTGTTTTTATTAACCTGTTATTCACCTACCTAAAGTGCCCAAGGGGACGTCGCTTCATACAGGGTGCCCAGCTGCACCCATCTCCGTCTGGTGCCCAGCGCCGCCTTCCCAGTTGAAATTGCCGCCTTCCTCACCTCAGCCCCGCCTCCGCAATCGTCCGGTCCCTCAGGTTATGCCTAGTGCGCACGCGCGGAATCTGGCAGAGGGACCGGACGATGGCGGGGCTGAGGTGAGGAATTCAACTGGGAAGGCGGCACTGGGGACCAGATGGAGATGGGTGCAGCTGGGCACACTGTATGAAGCGACGTCCCCTTGGGCACCTTAGGTAGGTGAATAACGGGTTATAAAAAACAGTTTTATGTGCTAATAGAGCCACAGGCAGTTTCGGATTCAGGTTATTAGTACGGACCTGGCCATATGTTTAGGTTATAGGCCTAAATTGTCATGACAGAATCCCTTTATTGCGACCTATAAACTGTACCACTCAATTGAAAAACAAACTGAAATCTTTTAGGTGGAGGGAAGAAAACAAAACAAAAAATAAAATAATGTGGTTGCATAAGTGTTTACACCCTCTTATAACTGGGGATGTAGCTGTGTTCAGAATTAAGCAATCACATTCAAAATCATGTTAAATAGGAGTCAGCATACACCTGCCATCATTTAAAGTTCCTCTGATTAACCCCAAATAAAGTTCAGCTGCTCTAGTTGGTCTTTCCTGAAATTTTCTTAGTCGCATCCTACAGCAAAAGCCATGGTCCACAGAGAGCTTCCAAAGCATCAGAGGGATCTCATTGTTAAAAGGTATCAGTCAGGAGAAGGGTACAAAAGAATCTCCAAGGCATTAGATATACCATGGAACACAGTGAAGACAGTCACCAACAAGTGGAGAAAATATGGCACAACAGTGACATCACCAAGAACTGGACGTCCCTCCAAAATTGATGAAAAGACGAGAAGAAAACTGGTCTGGAAGGCTACCAAGAGGCCTACAGCAACATTAAAGGAGCTGCAGGAATATCTGGCAAGTACTGGCTGTGTGGTACATGTGACAACAATCTCCTGTATTCTTCATATGTCTGGGCTATGGGGTAGAGTGGCAAGACCAAAGCCTTTTCTTATAAAGAAAAACATCCAAGCCAGGCTACATTTTGCAAAAACACATTTGAAGTCTCCCAAAAGCATGTGGCAAAAGGTGTTATGGTCTGATGAAACCAAGGTTGAACTTTTTGTCCATAATTCCAAAAGATATGTTTGGCCCAAAAACAACGCTGTACATCACCAAAAGAACACCATACCCAGAGTGAAGCATGGTGGTGGCAGCATCATGCCAAGGGGCTGTTGTTTAGCTGGAAATGGGGCCTTAGTTAAGCTAGAGGGAATTATGAACAGTTCCAAATACCAGTCAATATTAGCACAAAGCCTTCAGGCTTCTGCTAGAAAGCTGAACATGAAGAGGAACTTCATCTTTCAGCATGACAACGACCCAAAGCATACATCCAAATCAACAAAGGAATGGCTTCACCAGAAGAAGATTAAAGTTTTGGAATGGCTCAGCCAGAGCCCAGACCTGAATCCGATTGAAAATCTGTGGGGTGATCTAAAGAGGGCTGTGCACAGGAGATGCCCTCGCAATCTGACAGATTTGGAGTGTTTTTGCAAAGAAGAGTGGGCAAATCTTGCCAAGTCAAAATGTGCCATGCTGATCGACTCATACCCCAAAAAGACTGAGCGCTGTAATAAAATCAAAAGGTGCTTCAAAAAGTATAAGTTTAAGGGTGTGCACACTTATGCAACCATATTATTTTATTTTTTTTCTTTCCTCTACCTAAAAGATTTCAGTTTGTTTTTCAATTGAGTGGTACAGTTTATTGGTCACATTAAAGGTGGAAAAAGTTCTGAAATTATTTATCTTTGTCTCATTTTTTTACATCACAGAAACCTGACATTTTAACAGGGGTGTGTAGACTTTGTATATCCACTGTATGTAAACTTTTGACTTTGCAGAAAGTAATAAAAATGCCTCATAACATTCCCTCTCTCTCATTATTCTGGCATTATGGTAATCCTAATTGACCAAAAACAGGAAAGGTTTATTCTGATTTCATGTCAGATATTGAGAAAAACATACATATGTGTCTTTTTAAACAGTGTATGTAAACTTCTGGTTTCACCTGTATATACAATTGAGAAATATTATATTTATATGAAAAATACAAAATTACCCCACGCTGTCCCAAACAACTGCCGAGAGTAAAGCTATTTCTTTGCTCCAATTGCTCAGCTACATTATCTTCAGCCTTGCAGCTCAAGGATGTGTCCTTTCTGCTGCATCTCTCTTCCTGTAACTGCCACAGCTTCAAACAAAACATATGGCTGGTAGTAGTTGAAGATTTAAACTGAGCATGTGCGACCAGCACAGTGAGATGGACAAAAAATAAAGAACAGAACAAACAGGTGGCTCACTGGCTATACAAAATTTTTAATTACATGCAATTGCAAAAGTATTCAGATCCATGTGCTGGTTTGAAAAATACAGACTATGAGAGACATTTATGAACACCGACGATTTACGCGCTGGTCTTCGTCCCTTCTGCGCTGGCAGTTCATCCGCCTAAGTTATGTAGATTTAGTCAATTTTGTACACCTAAAACAGGCGAAGAAAATGATATGACGGGCCTGCCAGCCCATCCTTTTCCCCGCCCATGCCACGTCCCCTTTTTTAGATCTGGCGTGTGTGGCGGAAAAGGGGAAAAAGTCACTTGCGGTGCAAATAACCTTTGCGCCGCAATCTGTGACAGATATACGCCTAAAAGTGGAGTATATCTGTTCGTATATGACCGCCTATGTTTTGTGACAGAACCCCTATAACTTTTTTAAAATTGCATCACCCTGCCAACTAAACGTTTCCAGTCATTAAAACCAGGAATTTTTTTTGACATCCATTTTTGTAGAAGACGATCCCAAAAAAAGTAGTTGAATAAAATTATCATTTGCTCTATTTCTCACTCTACCAGCATTTAGATCACCCAGAAGGAAAAACAAGGCGATTGAAATGTACACATATTAGTCTAGATCAGTGATGGTGAACCTTTTAGAGACCGAGTGCCCAAACTGCAACCAAATACCCACTTATTTATCGCAAAGTGCCAACACGGCAATTTAACCTGAATACCAATATAGTATATCCTCCATGTACTTTATCATTTAGCTATAATAGCTTAATAGCCTACATACAGTGCGCTGCCTGTGCTGTTGATAGTGCGTCCTGTGCTGATGAATGGCAGGAAAAGTCTAAAGCATATTGGTACGCCATAGACTTTTTCCAAGGCGCGGGTGCCCACAGAGAGGGCTCTGAGTGCCGCCTCTGGCACCGGTGGCATAGGTTCGCCATCACTGGTCTAGATCATCTAATCAGTATAGATATGCTCAATGTCGACCTCAAGAGGAGGCTTAGAAATGCTCCCCCACGCATGCCCTTGATTACCTGCACCATTGCTTGAACCCCTACATTTTCTTGGCCAGAAGAATCCTTTTTTTTTTTACACTGTAATAATTGGTTGCAAAATGTAAAGGAAACCATAGGTCACAAAGAAAATTATTAAGAGCAGGTCGTTTTTCCCTAAATCCAATAGGCTGTGAGCGTGGATGCTAGTGGACACTGTAATGAAGCAATGAATTATGCATACTTTATACATGGCTGGATCTATAAGACTGACCTAGGAATAATAATCATTTATCCACATATCCATGTAAGCAGTTTCTGCCACTCCAATTAACAAAGAGCCGCTCATATTCCATGCTCCTTTACTCCAGAGCAACATTTGTTACTGAGTTTTCCTTTAAAGCGAACCTTTCACCAGGATTTCACTTAATAAACCATTGCCAGTACCTTATAGATTATCCTCATTGTGTTTCAATGCATTCTTGTGCCGCTTTCCTGGGATGGATATTCATGAAAAAAACGACTTATAAAGTCCTCGTCTCCAGCTCCTGAAGTCACGCTAGAAGTCAAGGGGGTAGCCCTTCCCTCACTCCGGGCTGTCACTCCCCTGCACTAACCCCGCCTCTAAGTAGTATAACTGACACCCGGCTCAGTCGCCGGGACCGCGCTTGTACAGGCGGTGCATGCGCCGTCGGACTGGAGCGCGATCCTGTAACTGAATCGCGCATGCGCCGTCCCCGATGCCTGCCTGTCTTCTCTTCCTCACGCGCGATTCAGTTACAGGATCGCGCTCGAGTCCGACGGTGCATGCACCGCCTGTACAAGCGCGGTCCCAGCGACTGAGCCGGGTGTCAGTTACACTACTTAGAGGCGGGGTTAGGGCAGGGGAGGTACAGCCCGGAGTGAGGGAAGGGCTTCCCCCTTGACTTCTAGCGTGACTTCAGGAGCTGGAGACGAGGACTTTATAAGTCATTTTTTTCATGAATATCCATCCCAGGAAAGCGGCACAAGAATGCATTGAAACACAATGAGGATAATCTATAAGGTACTGGCAATAGTTTATTAAGTGAAATCCTGGTGAAAGGTTCGCTTTAAGGAAAATGAATTGAACTTTGTCTCCCAGCATTCTCCACCACCTTAATTAACAAATGCCAACTCTCATCTTTGTTACTCGGAAGAGTACAATGCTTCTTGTATTGTACCAAGGCCTAGCAGTGCTGACACCATGAGTCATCCTAGTTTGCTCTGTTTGGCACCTATTTTTTGTTAGCAAGATTCCAAAGTATGAGACAAATGTAAATGGGCAGATCTGAGATTCTCACACAATAGAAAAGTGATTTACATGAGGACCAATTACAGTCTGTCAACCCATATTTTAGGTTGCTCCTAAATCCAGCTCTAATTTAACTCTCATCATGACATAAGTAATAGGATTCCCAGAAATTTGGAATTTCATCCAGTGAATGAGTTACAAGTGTCCTACATCTCTCATGTTAGGGTAGGTTCACATATGCATTGTGAGCAGACTACCAGAGTTTACCTTATCCAGCATAGCCGGATATTGCCATATCCCCATTGACTACAATAGGATCTGCCAGCTTTACAGTAGAAATGCTGACTTTCGGATGGACTAATGCCACTGCATGCAGCAGAATTTACCCGGCCAAAAGCCAGCATTTATGCTGGGAACCGGCCAGATCCACGAGGGCTTAGATTCATCAAGGGAAGGGGAAAGGAGACAATATGTGAGGGTCGAAACTGATCAGATGGTAGTGCAGTGGCTGAAGGATTATTGTAGGCTTTCCTGAAGACATCAGTTTTTTTTTTTTTTGTTGCTTCTTGAAAACGAGAGTCTGATCTACCAGGTTAGATAGTTTCAGAGTATTAAGGGATGCATGTGAAGAATCTTGCAGAGCGGAGCAAAAGCAGAGAAAAGAAGGTGGTCCCTTTGAATTCAGAAGAAAAAAAGCAGTCTGATTTGAAGTTGTTTGGGAGTAGCACCTATACAATCAGTCAATAAACACCAGTTTTTGAGCGTTTGTGTGTTTGATTTCTAGTGTGTGTTTGTATTATGTGTGTGACTTAAGATTGAGACATTTTAGATTCAGGGACTTTAGGAGGGGACTGCAGTAAGTCAGTTTCTTTTCATTGCACTGTATTATTGTATTTTTTAAATAAATTTTTTCTTGTGTAATCCCCTTTAGTATGTGTTCCATTATTGAGAATGCAGTCCAGTGCACATCTTGTGAAATAAATCTAGTCCTAGAACCGCAGCTTCAGGGTGCATATCTTTGTTCAAAATGTAAGCAAATCGCCCGTTTGGAACCGCACATCCTGTATCTAAACGAACGAATGTCGCCACTGAGAAGAGTTGACAATTTGGCAAAGAGTTTTGTGCCGAGCAGGCAGTCTATGGGGTAGATGCGGGGAAGGGTGGTAGTATGGCGGATTAGGTACTGAGGTATCTAGCTGGGTAACAGTAAGCGGGGAAGAGTGCAAGGGACGCTAGCCCTGATCTGGCACACCCCAATGTCAGTTCAGGGAGAGCACTGCTGCAGCAAGACACTTCCTCTGCCAGTCAGGGGAATGTCAGCTCCAGTATGCAGGAGAGCAGGAGAGCAGGGCAGGCCAGACAGGTGCTGGTAGTGGGAGACTCAATTATAAGGGGTACAGGTAGGGCGATCTGTCACAAAGACTATGATCATCGAATGGTGTGTTGTCTTCCTGGTGCTCAAGTTTGTCATATCGCAGATCGAGTTGATAGATTACTGGGAGGGGCTGGTGAAGATCCAGTGGTCATGTTCCACATTGGAACCAATGACAAAGTTATGGGTAGGTGGAGCGTTCTTGAAAATTATTTTAGGGATTTAGGTCACAGGCTCAGGGCAAGTGTTTTCCAAAATACTACCTGTACCACAAGCCATAGCAGAAAGGTAGCAGGAGATTAGGGAGGTTATCAAGTGGCTCAGCAACTGGTGCAGGAAGGAGGGGTTTGGGTTCCTGGAGAACTGGGCCAACTTCTCTGTCGGCTACAGGCTATCGCAGGGATGGGCTGTACCTCAGTGGGGAAGGTGCAGCTGTTTTGGGGGAGAAGATGGCTAGAAGGTTGGAGGAGTGTTTAAACTAGGGACTGGGGGGGGGGGTAGTTACATTATAGGAGGGGAAGATAGTGCAGATAAAGACCTGGGTAAGATAATGAAACTGGGGGAGGAAAGGTGTAGGGTAAAAAATATACTAAATCCTCTTAGATGTATGTACACTGATGCCAGAAGCCTGACTAATAAAACTGGTGAACTGGAATTGGTGATGTGTGAGGAGGACTATGACATAGTGGGAATAACTGAGACATGGCTGAATGATAGCTATGACTGGGCGGTTAATGTACAGGGTTGCAGTCTGTTTAGAAAGGATTGACAAAATCGGAGAGGGGAAAGGATTTGTTTTTATGTAAAGTCCTGTTTAAAGCCCACAGTCCGTGAGGATATAAGTGAGGGACATGAATTTGTGGATTCACTGTGGGTAAAAAAAACATGGAGGCAAAAACAATAATAAAATACTGATAGGAGTTTGTTATAAGCCACTTAATATACCAGAGTCCACAGAAAATCTACTACTAAGGTAAATAGATGGGACTGCAAGTCATAAGGTTGTTATTATTAGGGACTTCAACTACCCAGATATAGACTGGGAAACTGAAAGCTGTACATCTCGTAAAGAAAACAGGTTCTTGGCAATAAAGACCTTTCCCAACTGGTTCAGGACCCGACTAGAACAGATGTGCAGGTTGGGGGACACCTGGGCAAGAGTGACAATAAAGTAATAAACTTCCAATTTTCATTCAAAAGAGTGTTTCTTGAGGGAGACACAATCAGAGCCAGTTTCCGCCCAGCAGTGTATTATTGTAAATAAAAAGCCCTTGCCCTGCACGATTCAGCGGAGGGCAAGGGAGTGCATCGGAGCATAACATACTTCGATGCTAACATCAGGGGGTCTGCCTGGATAAAGATCTGAACCCGGACAACCCCTTTAAAAGACTGATAAAAGCAGCTAAACTAAAGACAGAGAGATTCATTGCCAAAGAGAGTTATACTAGCCCTAAAATATCCTTCAATTATATAAATTGTAAAAAGTATAAATCTGAAGGTGTCCGCCCTTTACAGAGTGATGAGGGGGAGTTGCAGAGAGAGAAAGAAAAGCTATTAAATATTTTTTTTTCCTCCACTATATTCACTGAGGAAAATAAACTGTCATATGACATGCAGAATGTAAAAGTAAATTCCCCATTAAAGTGCCCTGTCTGACCCAGGAAGAAGTGCAGCGGCGTCCTAAAAAGATTAAATTAGAAAAATCTCTGGGACCAGATGGCATACACCCCGGTATCCTAATAAAATTAAGTAATTTCTTAGACCATTATTTCTCATATTTAAGGACTCTCTTGACAAGGAGCATTCCACAGGATTGGTGCTTGGCAAATGTGGTGCCAATATTCAAAAAGGGTCCAAAAACTGAGCCCGGAAACTATAAGCCAGTAAGTTTAACATCTGTCGTGGGTAAAAGATGTTATCTTGGAGTCAGAGGCGTAACTAAAGGTTTCATGGGCCCTGGTGTAAGAGTTCAGCTAGGTCCCCCCCCCCTTCTCTCAGTGCTTTGTGGCAAGGGGCAGGGGTGCACTTAGCCTTTCTGCTGCCTGAGGTAAAAAATTAAACGGCACCCATGCAAATTCTCAACCTAACCCATTCCCTCCAGCCCTACTATTAAAGAAATACTTGCAAAACAGTACATACATCACTATAAAACATACAGGGTAATACAGCACCACATACCTCTTACAGGGCCGTCTTTAATATTGATTGGACCTTGGGCAAAAATTTACTTGGGCCCCCTGGATCCCGCCTTCCCACACCTTAGCAGGCAATCACACCCTCCACCACAACACACACACACACAAAATCCACACATCTGGTAGAGTACAATCAATGACTGTAAATACTTCCAGTTCTGAAGACTCCAGCGGCTCAGGATCAGTGCTCTGGGCAGCTGGGCTCAGGCTGGCACCGCTCTGCAGGAAGGAGAACAGGGCTCGGCTCACCCTAGTGTTACAATGCACCCCAGCACCCCACAGTATGCAGTATAGCACCCTATAGTATAAAGCAACCCACAGTATGCAGTATAGCACCCTATAGTATACAGCACCCCACACTATACAGTACCCCACAGTATATAGTAGAGTAGTATAGCAGCCCACAGTATACAGCACCCCACAGTATACAGTAGAGCAGTATAGCACCTCACCGTATACAGCACCCCAAACTGTACACGATACAGCACCCCACACTATACAACCCCCACACTATACAGTACAGCAGTATAGCACTCCACAATATACAGCACCCACAGTATACAGCCCCCTACAGTATAGCAGTATAGCACTCCACAATATACAGCACCCACAGTATACAGCCCCCCACTGTATACAGTACAGCAGTATAGCACTCCACAATATACAGCACCCACAGTATACAGGCCCCCACACTATACAGCACCCCACTATACAGTAGTTTACAGTATATTAGCATAACAGCCCCTGTCACCTTTTTCTGATGTAATCTTCACAAATAAAGCTCCACAGTTAAGGCAAACTTCTACAGCAACACTCCTGGTAGAAAGGACCTTGATGACCTCATAGCTATGTGACCAGTAATATTGCTAGGTTACTGGTCACATGGTGATGATGTCATCTAAGATCCTAGAGAATCACAGCTCTCACAGTACGCTGCCTGGAGTGCTGGCAGGCATGGCAGCACCCCCTGTGTAGCTGACAGCCTGACACCCGGGGCAGTGGCTAGCCGGGCTCAAAAGGCAGCTGCCTTGGGCCCCCCAGGAGCAACTGGGCCCGGGGCAGCTGCCCCTTTTGCCCCTTGTTAAAGACGGCCCTAACCTCTTATATCCAGTGATGTCTCTTCTGAAGTAGATGTTCTCTTTTCCTCAATGAAACTAAGCCAGTAACACAGTATCAGCATGACTTCATGAGAGATCAGTCATGTTAAACTAATTTAATCAGTTTCTATGAGGAGAATTGGTGGACTACAGTACCCAGAAAGATTATCGAAATTAGGGTTATTTACTTTAGAAAAAAGATGACTGAGGAGCGATCTAATAACTATGTATAAATATATCAGGGGTCGGTACAGAGATATCTCCCATCATCTATACAGTTGCAAGAAAAAGTATGTGAACCCTTTGGAATGATATGGATTTCTGCACAAATTGGTCATAAAATGTGATCTGATCTTCATCTAAGTCACAACAATAGACAATCACAGTCTGCTTAAACCAATAACACACAAAGAATTAAATCTTACCATGTTTTTATTGAACACACCATGTAAACATTCACAGTGCAGGTGGAAAAAGTATGTGAACCCTTGGATTTAATAACTGGTTGAACCTCTTTTGGCAGCAATAACTTCAACCAAACGTTTCCTGTAGTTGCAGATCAGACGTGCACAACGGTCAGGAGTAATTCATGACCATTCCTCTTTACAGAACTGTTTCAGCAATATTCTTGGGATGTCTGGTGTGAATCGTTTTCTTGAGGTCATGCCACAGCATCTCAATCAGGTTGAGGTCAGGATTCTGACTGAGCCACTCCAGAAGGTGTATTTTCTTCTGTTTAAGCCATTCTGTTGTTGATTTACTTCTATGCTTTGGGTCATTGTCCTGTTGCAATACCCATCTTCTGTTGAGCTTCAGCTGGTGGACAGATGGCCTTAAGTTCTCCTGCAAAATGTTTTGATAAAATTGGAGATACATTTTTCCTTCGATGATAGCGATCTGTCCAGGCCCTGACACAGCAAAGCAGCCCCAAACCATGATGCCCCCACCACCATACTTTACAGTTGGGATGAGGTTTTGATGTTGGTGTGCTGTGCCTCTTTTTCTCCACACATAGTGTTGTGTGTTTCTTCCAAACAACTTAACTTTGGTTTTATCTGTTCACAGAATATTTTGCCAGTACTGCTGTGGAACATCCAGGTGCTTTTGTGCAAACTGTAAACGTGCAGCAATGGTTTTTTTTGGACAGCAGTGGCTTCCTCTGTGGTATCCTCCCATAAAATCCATTCTTGTTTAGTGTTTTACATATCGTAGATTCGCTAACAGGGATGTTAGCATATGCCAGAGACTTTTGTAAGTCTTTAGCTGACACTAGGATTCTTCTTCACCTCATTGAGCAGTCTGTGCTGTGCTCTTGCAGTCATATTTACAGGACGGTCACTCCTAGGGAGAGTAGCAGCAGTGCTGAACTTTCTCCATTTATAGACAATTTGTCTTACCGTGGACTGATGAACAGCAAGGCTTTTGGAGATACTTTTATAACCCTTTCCAGCTTTATGCAAGTCAACAATTCTTAATCATAGGTCTTCTGAGAGCTCTTTTGTGTGAGGCATCATTCACATCAGGCAATGCTTCTTGTGAAAAGCAAACCCAGAACTGGTGTGTGTTTTTTATAGGGCAGGGCAGCTGTAACCAACACCTCCAATCTCATCTCATTGATTAGCAATTAGCTCTTGGAGATGTCATTAGTCTAGGGGTTCACATACTTTTTCCACCTGCACTGTGAATGTTTACATGGTGTGTTCAATAAAAGCATAGTAACATTTAATTCTTTGTGTGTTATTAGTTTAAGCAGACTGTGATTGTCTATTGTTGTGACTTAGATGAAGATCAGATCACATTTTATGACCAATTTGTGCAGAAATCCATATCATTCCAAAGGGTTCACATACTTTTTCTTGCAACTGTATATACTCAGGACTGTGACGAGGGGACATCCTCTGCGTCTAGAGGAAAAAAGGTTTCTAAACAAACATAGAAGAGAATTATTTGCTGTAAGAGCAGTGAGACTATGGAACTCTCTGCCTGAGGAGGTGGTGATGGTGAATTCATTAAAAGAGTTCAAAAGGGGCCTGGATATATTTCTAGAGTGTAATAATTAGGGGTGAGAGAATTGTGCTTTGTATCCAAGATCTGAAGTCGATTCACTCCCCAACTTTGTTTTAATGCTGTACAGAGACCTGTCTCCATACAGCATTAAAATGTATGGGTTTTGTAGAAGTAAACTTCGATTCTACAACTTGAACTTCAGTACCATAGCTGACTTCGGATAGCTGTTTTAAAATGTTTTTAAAGTTGTGGAATCGAAGGCCAAAGTTCTTCACCAAAGTCTTGCGCAACTTTGAAGTTAACGAAGTTTGCCTCTGCAAAGCCCATGTATTTTAATGCTGTATGGAGACAGGTCTCTTTTCTGCAGAAGGGTCGTTGATCCAGGTAGGGTTGCACCGGGTATCGAATTATCGATACCCAATCGATAGCTTTTTACCGGTTATCGATTTGATAATGGGATTTGGCTTTTAACGATACTTGGCTGCGCTACTCAGCGCGCGCCATGTTCCCTCAGCAGCACGGCACATTCAAAACATTGGTGGTGCAGTGCGCCCCCCCCCCCCTTAGCATTATAATCATTGGTGTCAGAGGCCACAGAGTACCTTCCGCCCTCCTCATTGGTGGTGCAGTAGCAGTTGTGATCGGAGTCCCAGCAGTGTAATTGCGTGGCTCTGATCGGTTATCATAGCAGCCAGGATGCTACTGAAGCCTTGGCTACCATGGTAAGCTCCCTGCTGCTGTGTGCACAAAGCACAGGACAGCAGGGAGAGTGTGAATTCCTATTAACCCTAACAGATCTCTATTAGGGTAAATTAGACAAGGGATTAAAAGATCCCAGGTTCTAACTCCTAAGGGGGGAAATGGTTATTAAATAAAAAAGTTTAAAAATGATTATAATTAAGTACAAATCACCCCATTTCCCAATTTGACATATAAAATATATAAACAATTAATTAACAAACATATTACATATCGCCACGTCCGAAAAGTCAAAACTATTAAAATATAAAAAAAATCTTCTTTGCGGTGAACGCCGTATAAGGAAAAAAAAAATAATGCACGATTCGCCATTTTTTTATTCACCTTGTCCCCCCAAGAAATAGGATAGGACTGTTATGGGCCAGACATTCCATAAATTGCAGAATGCACGCATCTTTCTGGTGTTTTATATTTTTTTGTGTAGTATAGAATGGTATCGCAATACTTTTTTATGGTATCAAAATCGAATAAAAATGTTGGTATCGTGACCACCCTAGATCCAGGGAGTATTCTGGCTATCTGACTAGAGTCGAGAAGGAATTCTTTCCCCTCAAATAAGGAAAATTAGCTTTTACCTCATAGGGTTTTTTTTTTCTTCCTCTGGATCAACTTGCATGATAACAGGCTGAACTGGATGGACAGTTGTCTTTTTTCAGTCTTGCAAACTATGTCTTGGGTGGATCAGAGATGTTTGGGTACGTATTGGACAATTTGGAAGAGGTCATATATGTCACCAATGACAGGGTTTCCAAGGTGAATGTAGAGTACACCATGAATGCAAGCCATTCTCTCCATTCACTGCTATGGAACTTGCAAAAATAGATCAGTGAACGCATGCAGCTATTTTCGGAAGTCCCATAGCAGTAAATGGAGAGCCAGCCACGCATACGCCATGTGCTGTCTGTTTATTTTGGGGCCCGATACTGGTGATAAAGAAATGCTTTCCGGGACTGAATCACTACCAAAAATGTACTGCAAAACCTGAGCTACGTGTCTTCACCTCTATAAACTCCACTTGATCTTTCCCAAGAAACTCTTTCAATTAAAAATAACAATATTTCGTTTTAACAAAGCTTTTGAGGACATCAGAGTCAGATTTGGTCTTTTTGTCTGATGCTTGCTATAACTAATCTGGCGAAGGGTTGAGAGGAGAGGGTTTAAGACTCCTTTTTCCAATCACATTGAGGGGTTGTCACAAGTAATTATCAGAGCGGAGGTAAGAACAGGCTACAACCCAAACTAGGCAATTAATGCAATCCCTTTGGTTGCTCCACGTAACTCATTAGGTGAGCATTGACAATAAGTGCCTATGACTCTGGCTCCAAGTTGTGTCTCCAGTGTGCACCATTAAGACGGAAGCATGCAACTCGCATAGTATTAGTTTACCCTGAGCTTGCTGATCTTAAGAGCAAGGCTAACATTTTCATCCAATATTCATGGCATGATTGAATATATATATCTTGACAGTTAAAATAATCACTTGCCTGTGCCATCACCATAAAGAGCCATCAGATTAAAAGATATTAAATTCATTAACCCATTCAGTTCACATTACCAGCAATGTGGTCACTATTGACAAGCTAATGCTAGGAAAGTGCAGTGTGGGCCATGAAAAACAGAACCCTATTTCCCTTGTGTGGTTAGTACAGGATAATGGATAATGGCAAACTTACCGATTACAGATGTTGGCGGTAACTTCAACTAGCTGCTATTCAAGGGTGGGCATTCTTCTCATGTTGGGGAACACCTTCTGAAGCTCCACACGTTTCATATCCTGCATGGGAATTTCAGTTTGCTGGTACAGTTGGAGCACTGTTTGAGGATTAGTTTCATGAACCCTACCCTTCAGATAAGTTGCGCACCATTAGGTCTGGTGACTGTGAGGCCACAAACCCTTGCTCATCAGATGTTCTGTGAATGACACATGAACTCGGACCAGGGATGCATGCATAGTTATATCTGTATTATATCTGAAGAAGGGGCTATTGTATTCCCCGAAATACGAGGTATGTACAGTAGTTATCATCTCTATGGGAGTTCCGGAGACAGCTGAGTACAGTGCTCAACTGTTTCCATAACTCCTACATAGATGAATGGAGTGGCAGTTGGCATGCCCGACCAGCCGCTTTGTTTGTTTTGGGAGGCTCTGAGGGCTACAGGGCCCCGTTCAGAGGTAGGACCCCCACCGATCTAATAGTTATCCCCTATCCTGAGGATAAGGATATAACTTGTAACAACCACAATAACCCTTCAAGACCCACTTCACATATATTAGTTGTGTCCGGCCAGCTACTTAAGCCGGGAGCCTGACACAACTAATGTACTTGAACTTTACTTCAGTGCACAGATCTGGCATCAATCCACTGATAGTCCTGGACAGAAAAACTGAGCATGCAGTATTTTTCTGTCCAGCGCTATCTGGCATCAAAACTGATCCGCGGATCTAGCTTTAGTTCCCTTCCAGCATTTTCTACTTCACACCTGAGGATAAATTATCATTATTAGATTGGCGGGAGTCTGATTCCTGTCACTCTGACTGATCAGCTGTATCAGGTAACCACTGTGCTCCCTGGAGTTCTGGGGAGAGCAGGCAGCTCCTCAAGCACAGCACCATACATAGTACAGCAGCAGTTCTTGGTATTGCAGGTCAGCCCCATTTACTACAATGGGTCTGAGCTGAAACTAGGCCATGTGACCGATGTATGGTGATATCATATGGCCTAGGAAATGCCAGTCCTCTTCTAAGAATTGGTTGGCGGGGTTCCTGGGTGTCGGACCCCTGCCAATCTGATTTTGATGACTTACCCAGAGGATAGGTCATCTGGCATTTCCACTGGACCACATCTACATACTGCATTTCACTACAGTCCTTTTCACTGCTCAACAAGATGAGCACGCTCGCTGTTGGTCACTGTTATCAGCCAATCACTATTATACTTTTTCCAAATATATTGCTCTATGAAGCGCCCTGTGCTTGCCTTTTCTCTCTAGCATTGTGTCCATAGCATGGCAAGTCCCCCCATCTTGCTGACAGAAACAATACTCGAGCTTGAGATAAATTAACTGCATAGGATTGCTCAAAGATGTCCATGTACGCGGTTGGGTTCACATTTTCACCAAAGAATACTGGACCTACAATCCGCATACCCATAGCCACGCACCAAAAGCAAATTTTTGGATCATGAAGTGGCCTTTGGTGCAGCTCATATAAATTTACTTTATTTTGCAAATTAAATGGAACCAGGCTTCATCTTACATGATGTATTGCAATGGGTCCAAATGTCAATCTTCGATCATATCCAGTAGCCAATTCCAATAGGTCACATGCTTCTGTTTATCCCCCTCCTTTAACTCTTGCACAGCTGACACTTGGTTTGACTTCAGGTGAAGAGATTTCGGTACATGTTGACATGTTCTGCTGTAGTGTGCCTGCCTGGATAATTTTTGAATTATTTTCTCATATTTTTAACCCTGTGGTTGTCTATTTTTTGGCATATGCCATGGATCCTGTGTTCTACCGCAAACCATGCATACTGCTTTTTGCTGGACTAAAAAGGACTGGAAATTGACCAGTAATATAGTCCTGTGTTTTTTTGACTGTGCCTGTGTGTACATCGTCTTCCATTATAACAATTCTTTGCTAAATAGGATACGATATGTGGGACACACACGAACACAACACTACTAACCTCTGTGAAGAGCACCACTGACTGCCGGAGGACATGATGGGCCTCATTCATTTGTTCAGCCGCTGTGGTAAAATTAAAGCTGAGCTCTGAATGGTTATTATGGGCAACACAGTTTTACCGTAAGATGGTGTTGATGAATGAGACCCGATAAGGGTAATAAAAAAAATTGGGAGACTTTTCTAGCTTTTAAAACACCATAAAACTAATGCATTTAAAAAAAAAATAATTACGGTGTCATTTTTTTTGTCACATATTGCTATAGAGAAGTGTATGGGAAAATGTCCAAAAAAATGGCTCACCCAGAGCATGCTGTAATTTGAAACATAAAAAAAACAGTAAAGGGACCAAACAACATAATAAAACACACAACAAGAAAATGCAGTTTTTGTAGGTTATTATTTTTTTTCCTTTTTGTCCAACATGTAACATTTGATGCAGCCACCCTTAAAAAGTACAGTTTCCATTAAAACATTTTTTCTTCTAACGCATCTTGTTACAAGCAGTGGTTGTGGAATCACTGTGTCAATCAATTTGTTTGATTTGGACCAAAACCAAATAAGTTATTCTGGAAGTCCCCTGGTATTCACCCTTTAAGCCCCTATACAGGGAACTGGACTTCGCTGCAGGGCAGCCACCAAGATACTACCTCCTGGAGTAGTCCTTGTTAGTGTACAGCTGACCTGCAAAGCACCGAGGGATCAGGCAAAACTCATAGTCAGTAACAGGCAAGTAGAGTTTGAGCAAATCCAAGAAACTGTTCAAAGGTCAGGGCAGGAAGCACAGGGTCAGTATGTTGATCTGGCACGGGTCAGGTCAGCCAGCAGAGGGTCAGGTAAAAACAGATTAGTAAACCTATTCATCAGGCAGAGAATGATACAAACAGCACAGCATGAGAGGATGTCCACTTGTCATGGTATAAAAAGATCATTAGAATGATCTCTGTCCTGTCCATTTCTACACATGTTCATTGTAATTAGATCTTCTCTAAACCGTTATTTTCATCCAGACTATACAAACCTTTCAGTATCTTGATAAACTGGTCCTAATCCTAATTATGTCCCTGATTTGTTCTCTGGTTCTTCTGTGTTCACCTATGGTTGCAGTTAGAGATGAGCGAATCGAAGTTGACGAAGTGGAATGCGATCCGAATTTCTGTAAAAATTTGATTTGCACCAAATCCGAATTTCCTCACGCTTTGTGGTAACGAATCTAATTTTTTTCTAAAATGGCTGCTGCACGTGTGAGGACATGGAGCAAGGAACTCTGGAAACACGGCATCACCCAAAATGCCATGCATGCAGCCAATCAGCACCCTGTGTTTTGTCACAGCCCTATAAATAGCCACAGCCATCTTGGATTCTGCCATTTTCCAGTGTACTTAGTGCAGGGAGAGACGTCAGCAGGCGCTAGGGACAGTGCTAGGAAAGACTTCATTGTGCTAAAAAAAATTCCACAGCATGTATGTTGAACAGGGTTCATTCAGTAGGGGAGGTTACAGCCTGGGTAATAGGAACAATCCTATTACACCTTGCTGCACGGACTGGAGACACAAATTGCCATTATACATGTTTGATACAGCCATTAAGGTTATTACAAGGAAACATTTCTATGTCTTATTTGCCCTTGTGCAGTGAAGTTATATGTTCTAAAGCATTTTTTGTGCTTGTATTAGTGGGAAAAAAGGGCTTATTAGCCGTTGTGTGGTGAAGTGAGAAAATTACAGTCCTTTGTCGTGTATTAGTGGCACAAAAAACTTTTTTATTTGCCGTTCAGTGGTGCAGTTATATGTTCTAATGCCCATTTTGTCGTGTATTAGTGGCAAAAGAAAAATATATTTGCCGTTCAGCGGTGCAGTTATATGTTTTAAAGCCCTTTTTGTTGTGTATTAGTGGCAAAAGAAAAATATATTTGCCATTCAGCGGTGCAGTTATATGTTCTAAAGCCTTTTGTGGAGTGTATAAGTGGAAAAGAGAAAAATATATTTGCTGTTCAGCGGTGCATTTATATGTTCTAATGCCCTTTTTTGCATGTATTAGTGGCACAAAAAAGTATTTGCCGTTGTGTGGTGAAGTGAGAAAATTACAGCCCTTTATGGCGTGTATTAGTGGATAAAAAAAAGGGCTTGTTAGCCCTAGTTACAGACTTTTTTTGGGTGTTTCTGATCTCAGTATGTCAGGCAGAGAAGTGCCAGGCCCTGCACAGGGGAGTGGCAGAGGCCTAAATTTTTCTGGCGCAGGCAGAGGTCGCAGCGAGAGGCCTGAGCTCCAGGTGTCATCTAGCGGTCATATCTTGACCAGCAGCCCAGCGGTTCTTGAATGGTTAACTCTGTCATCTCTGTTTTGGATCCACTCCTGTTTTTTTGGGCATTAGCAATACTGATGGATTACTGACCAAATGCTGAACGAGTTAAGGCATATTCTCAACAGACAGGATATTTTTTTGGGGGGGGTTATTGTTCTAACGGATCAGAGGAAGGGCAAAATAATCAATGATGTCAACACAAACTTACTGCTGACACCCTCTCCACTCTGTCGGGGGCTCTACTTGTATAAACATTTAATAGAACAGGTTCTGTAGACATCTATGTGGAATCCACTGACGACGGTGTAAAAGGAGTGTGCTTCTTCTTGATGCTAACATCGACCTGTAAGGCTGAGCTCATAGTATTTTGGTCAGTTTTGGCCCTGTGACTGCCCAAATAAGTGAAGTGTGCAGTGATTCTAAGAGCGACGACTGTCATCTGCATGTCATACGGACTCACAGTATTATTTCACTACCACAACAGACTCCCTATGCGTGTTACTGTAAGGCACAGTGTTCTACACCACTATAAGGGCTCTCTGCAGCCAGGAAATAGACGTTTTTAACGCGATTCGCCGTGAATAAATTCAAGTCGAACCAAATTGTTTAAAAAAATTTGGTGAACCAGCCAAATCAAATTTTTAAGAAATTTGCTCATCTCTAGTTGCTGTCTTGGCTATATTGCAATGGCCCCACAGTCTGCACTGTTTTCAGCCCAGCTCTAGTCATACTTTTGACAATAGTCTTCAGTGCCACAGAGGTTGCTTTGCCTACTCCGCTATAGCTCGGGGTGTAGCTGCCACTCCAGGCACCCTGTAAATTCTATTAGCATAATGTCTACATCTAGAAACATTTTTATGTCCCATATTGCTATATAATTATAAATTAGTTTTTGTGGCTTAGACAATACTCTAGATGGGGCTAGGATATGCCGTAGTTTATTAATTAGAGGAATAGAACTACAAGGAAAGTCTAAACAGATTGTGTTTACACTGGAACAAAGGTCCCTTAGAGGAGACTTAATTAACAAGTACAAATATATTCAAGGTCAATACAAAGATTTGTCTAATGAATTTTTCATATCCTCATATGTACCAATTGACAGAGTCATCCTTTAGGGATGTATACAGAAGAGCGTTCTAAGACAGGACCTGAAGCAATTTCCTTCTTCTTTCACCTCTTTAAAGGGTTTCTACATGCAAAAGTCAGATATGTCTCTGCTCCTGAGCTGTCTGCAGTCACGTAATGTCATTCACTTAGGCTGCCATTGCTGTATGTTAGCTTTCAATTTGTTTTGTGGTTTCTCTGTTTCTCTGTAAAACACACCAGTATTAGTATTAAACCTGTGTGCAGTTGTGTCTCACCCAAAAATTCCTTAAAGTGTAACTGTGTAAAGTGTAAATATTCTATTTTAGCATATGTTACTGCTGCTGTATCTTCAGTTTCTTCACATATCACTGTTTTCTTTGTGTATTTCTTTAGTTACGGATGTTTTAACCCCTACAATATGAAGATCTTCTCAAGATGGCTCCTCTGCCAGTTCTCTGAGGTCACAACTGCCTTCCCTCACTTCACATACACACTTGCTGTAGCCAGCAGCTTCCTGCCAGCCAATCAGAGTGGATCACTGAGAGACACGCCTCATCACTCTGAAGCATAATGCAGCATGCAGTGTGGAGGACCGCCCCTCTGTCTTCTGTTTATACTAAAAGGAAGACAGAAAAGCCCTAGCAACGGTCTTTTAAGGGAGCAGTGGAAAGGGACAGAGGACATTAATGAAAGCTGTTATTATAAGGTAATTACAGATCTTTTGACAATCATTGACAGATTAAGTCTACTTTCACACTCGCGTTTTGGCTTTCCGTTTGTGAGATCCGTTCAGGGCTCTCACAAGCGGTCCAAAACAAATCAGTTTGCATACTAATGCATTCTGAATGGAAAAGGATCCGCTTAGAATGCATTAGTTTGCATCAGTTCAGTCACCAGTGCAGTGTGAAGGACCGCCCCCTCTGTCTTCTGTTTATACTAAAGGGAAGACAGAAAAGCTATAGCAACGGTCTTTTATGGGACCAGTCGAAAGGGACAGGGGACATTAATAAAAGCTGTTATAATAAGGTAATTACAGATATTTTGGAAATCATTGTCAAACTAGCTCAGGTATACATGCCTAGCTCTAATAAACTAGCAAATAAAAAAAAAATATGACAGTTACACTTTCGTCCCCAACACACAATACTGAGCCACTGCTAGACAACTTTAATTCTCAGCACTTAATCCATATCAATACTTACCTACACACCTGGGGCAATCCTGCAAATAAAGCCCCGTCCCATTTATTTTGGGCATTCTACAGCACCAAAAAACTCTGTGTGAACTGGCCCTAAGTGTCAGCCTATTATAAGGATAAGTGGCTAGGGTAAAAAATATAAAAACAGCAAGATTTCAGGATCCTTTTTTACATGTAGATAGTGACCTGGACAACAAAAATAGAAATATGTTTTTGAATAGTTTTAACATTGCTTAATTTAACAATTAGTTTTCAGTTATTTTCTAAATTAAATACATCCTCTGGCGGTGCAGGGGTTATCAAAGTCTGGCGTAAAATGCTGGTCTTTGATAATTGATTCCCATTGACTCTAGGATTATATCGCATAGACAATGCATTTTAGAAAAGTCATATACCAACACTAAGGTCATATGATAAAGCTGAACTTTTTTTTTTTATCCAAAATTTTGTTGTGTAAGATTTCTAAAACTGATGAAAGACAGCTGCTTGATTTATTTATTTTTTTACTTTATAACATTTTTTTATCCATCCTCATATTTTTATGTTACAGTGGGATCCCACACTTATAAACCAAAGGATTTTTCCATTAAAATATCCCACTTTTGGGGCTCACTCACCGGGGACCTTGGTACTTGACATCTCAGCTGATATGTTTATTACTTTTTGTAGCCGACGATAGGAGCGCAATTGCTCAATAAGTAAAGTAACAGGTGCACAACCAAGCGAAGATATAATTGGCGTACGTGAAGAAAATTGGGTGAGTGATCATAAGGTGGTGTTTTGTCCAGCAGGGCAGTGCTTGCGGCACTTGTAATGATTGTGTTGTGTGTTCCCTGTCTAAAAGCAATTTAACTCTCGGTTATTGAAAGCTGAACAGGAAAAGTCTAAATTGGACGGCTTGACAAGGAATATTGCAGTTGTGCTGTGGAGAGTTCAGATGGCAAGGCAGTCATGGAGCTCAGAATATTATCATATAGTCTACAGAGCGTCTTTACATATCTCAGTACATTCATTAATAGCATATGATTGCAATGGGGGCCTTGAAGCGACTATGTATACCTTGTATAAATGAAGGTTGTATTAGTAAGACAATCTTTGGCAAAACCAAAATTTTGCTTTTCTAACACAATGTTGCTGAAAGAAACGCCTTCCCCCCGTCCTTTTCATATTTAGGCCAAAGAGCAAAATGAGCATACCTTATTCCTCTCCATAGAAATGAATGGGAACATTTGGAGAACTTGACAATTTTTTTAGAATGGGACCAGTAATCAATCTTTGTGACAATAACCGTTGTGTGCAGCCTGAACCCAGTCTAAAAGCCTCATGCACACAAGCATATCTTAACGTGGGTTAACGTGGACTCCTATCCACAATTGTTTCCAGGCTTTCCATTATCTGCTGCAAGTTAGTTAGTCTGGCCAAACTGGATGACCAAAGGTGAGACATACATGGTCATTCCTCATTCAAAGGGAGTTTTTGAAAAAGCAACGTGAGTGATAAATGTCCCATATGAACTTATCCCTATCAGTATAATAGGGAATGAGTATCTGGTTGGTGAGGGTCCGACTGCTGGGACACCCACTGATCACAACAATTAGGTGCTGGAGTTGAATGGAGCGACAGCGTGCATGCATGACTGCCAGGCCATTCCCTCCAAGGAACCTGCCACCTCATTCTTGTGATCAGTGGGGGTCCCAGCGTTTAGACTCCACATTACTTATGGTGGGATCTTCTAATGTAGACAACTCATAACTCAACTTGAACTTTAAGAACAGGGAGTCACCTGCTCTGGACCTCCTTCTATGAGCGAGATATTCTATCTGGAAATATGCTATGGTTTATTTCCTTGCTTGAGCAGAACTGATACAGTGTGGTTGCTATGCAGTCATTAAACATATAACTCCATATCCACATGTGACAGAACAATGCAACATAATCGTACTTTCCAGAACCAAATTTGCATGATTTTATGGCATATAGCAGAAATGTTAATCTGTTGTGGATTTCATGCAGATATCGCCAACTGAATCCATGGCCAGTAGAATCTGCATGTGTACTGTAATATGACAAATTGTAAAACTAAATATAAATAACTAATAAATAAATAAATTGTAAATACGTAAAAAATAAATAAATAAAAAGGTATAAATACAGAACTACACAAAAGATTTTTCGTGTTCCCACAAAGTCAGGTAAATGTATAAGGAAGAAATTTGACATTGTACATTTCCACTGGTAATTATTTGTGATGCAGCAGTGGTAAGTAGTTGTATGAACTATACTTGTGTCTTCTATGCCATCTGACACACACATAGGTCTTTATCTTGTAAATGCATGGTTAGGGGCTTCAGTCTGTAAGGCATGGTGGTTAGATATTCATGTGAGAGAACATGTAATAGAACACGTAGCTCATTAGGATTAATGGTGCACACACTGGTGTTGACTTGTGGTCTTGCAGGCATCATAGCCAAAGCTATTCATAGTTAGAAAAGAGGTGCAGATGATCTACAACTAAACCTCTAGGTATTAGGAATATGATAGTGGGCCGTAAGATGCCGATTTATAACAGTGCCAGAAATGCCACCATAAACAGATTCCCAAGATGGTGTAAGAGATGTCACCATACAGTGCGAGAAATGTTAAGAGATGCCCCAAACTGTGTAAGAGAGGCCACCATACAGTGCCAGAAATACCACCATAAACAGAGGCCCCAGATAATGCCAGAAATGCGCCCAGATTGTGTAAGTGATGCCACGATACAGGAGTAGAACTGCCCCAGATAATGTAAGAGATGCCTCAGATGGTGTAAGAGATGTCATCATACAGTGGCAGGAAAACCCCAGATAATGTAAGAGATGCCAAAGATGGTGTAAGAGTAAGATATGCCACCAGACAGTGCCAGAAATGCCTCAGATAATGTAAGATATGCCACCAGAGAGTGGCAGAAATACCCAAGATAATGGAAGAGATGTCCCAGATTGTGTAAGAGATGCCACCATACAGTGCCAGAAATGCCCCCCATTCTTTATGACTTCTCATTGCCCAACAAAGCACAAAAAAACCTATAGGCTGAACAGTTCATATCAAGACACATTGTAAAATAAGTCATAACAAAAGTCTATTCAGATACTATCAGACGGCAGTTTAGAATTCAATACCCCATTGACATTGACTATGCTGTTCTTCTGCAACTGATAGGATAAGCAAAGAGCTGTATGGTCACAAAAAGGTTAATAGTCTTTTCTCCATAACATGTGTCAATATCTTATGACCTTTTGGATTCCACCCTGATCATATCAGGCTTTGCATAAGCATCTCTCCTTCACGCGGTGTGTGAATATAACCTAATCCATAGTGCTCATTTTGTGGCTTAGAGATCTCAGCCAGGACCCTTCCCAATTCTGAAATCTCTCTATGGTATTAAGGACAATGCTTCCCCGCGTCTCTTTAATATTAATCGGGAAATTTCTGATGCCCTGGTTATTACCTCTTATAAGATGCCTCTGCACATCCATATGCACCATTATGAATCAACTTTATTGCTTTTTAACCCTTTCGGTACCTGAGAGAGTAGTCACACACAATAAAAGAACATGTCAAACATGGAGCCTACTTACCTCCTGACAGACAGATCAAATGGGAATTATATTGAAGACCATTTCTCACGGGATACTTAACCCTTTATAAAGGCTGTATGAGAAGAAGTGAGGAGTGGTCTACCATCTTGTAGGCCACCCAAGCTAGGCTTGATTTTAGGAGGGCAGTCATGGCAAGAGAAAATGATAAAAATAGATATTGTGAAGATAAATAAATAGAGAGACAGATAGATATGAGATTGATAGATAAATAGATATTAGATAAATAGATATTAGGTAGATGGATAGATAGATAAAAAGCTTGAGAATGGTCCCAGTAAGAGGACTGAAACGTCGCATGGATGAATAAGGGCCCTTTCACACTTGCGTTGGCCGGTTCCGGCATAGAGTTCCGTCGTCGGGGCTCTATGCCGGAACAATCCTGATCAGGATTATCCTAATGCATTCTGAATGGAGTGAAATCCGTTCAGGATGCATCAGGATGTCTTCAGTTCCGGAACGGAACGTTTTTTGGCCGGAGAAAATACCGCAGCATGCAGTACTTTTTGCTCCGGCCAAAAATCCTGAAGACTTGCCGCAAGGCCGGATCCGGAATGAATGCCCATTGAAAGGCATTGATCCGGATCCGGCCTTAAGCTAAACGTCGTTTCGGCGCATTGCCGGATCCGACGTTTAGCTTTTTCTGAATGGTTACCATGGCTGCCGGGACGCTAAAGTCCTGGCAGCCATGGTAAAGTGTAGCGGGGAGCGGGGGAGCAGCATACTTACCGTCCGTGCGGCTCCCGGGGCGCTCCAGAGTGACGTCAGGGCGCCCCAGGCGCATGGATGACGTGATCGCATGTCGACGTCATCCATGCGCCTGGGGCGCTCTGACGTCATTCTGGAGCGCCCCGGGAGACGCACGGACTGTAAGTATGCCGCTCCCCCGCTCCCCGCTCCTACTATGGCAACCAGGACTTTAATAGCGTCCTGGCTGCCATAGTAACACTGAAAGCATTTTGAAGACGGATCCGTCTTTAAATGCTTTCCGTACACTTGCGTTTTTCCGGATCCGGCGTGTACCTCCGGCAAGTGGAGGACACGCCGGATCCGGACAACGCAAGTGTGAAAGGGCCCTAAAGGACTATATATTTTTTTACCTTATGGAAGTGCTGCAGTCTTTTTCTTTATCTTTGAGGTTTGGATACATCTCAACTGCTGGCACTCGGTTTTCATTGCTCCTGATAGTGCTGCCCTGATCTACGTTGTTAGATAGATAGATATTAGATATATAAATGTGATATTAGATAGATATGAAATTAGATATTGTATAGATATGATATTGCATAGCTATTACATACAGTAGATAGATAGTTAGACAGAGAGCTAGATGGAAGATAAATAAATTTGATATTTGATGGATAGATAGTAGATAGATAAATACTTTTGCTAGAAAAGTTAGTGAACCCTTTAGAATTACTTGGGTTTCTGCATTGGTTAAACTGTGATCTGCTTGTTATCTAAGTCACAAGTTATTCTATTCATGTTCTTTAGGTTATTCATATGACGGTTTGTTTGTGTCCCCATCCACTTCGCAATTTAGCGGAACGTTTGCAGACCCATTCATTTCAATAGGGCTGCAAAAGATGCGGACAGCACACCATGTATTGTCTTTTCTGGGACCCCGCAAAAGAGATACAACATGTCCTATAGGCATTTCTATTATAGGGCTAGCCGTTCCGGAATGTGTTTTGAGGATCTGCAATTTGCAGACCACAAAATAGATATGGTTGCCTGAATGATCCCTTATTGAGAACATTAAGTAAACATTCACAGTGCAGGAAGAAAAAGTAAGCGAACCCTTGAAATTCATCACTAGTAGATGACCCTCTAGCAACATTCACTTCCACCAAACATTACCTGCAGCTGTAATAAAATTTGTAGAACACTGAGAAAGAATTTTGGACCATTCCTCCCTGCAAATGTGCTTCAGCTCAACTTCTGGGTTGCCTTGCGTGCACAGCCTTCTTCAGGTCATGCCACAGATAGGGTTAAATGTCCATTCCATAACACATCAAATCTGGTATTAAATTACTTGTGTACTTTGATTCATTGTTTTCATAACCCAACATCTCTTCACCTTGAGCCCATTGACTATTGCCCTTACATTCAGCTGCAAAATATTTTAATACACCTTAGAATTCATTGACCCCGCAATGTCCACAAGACACCAAGTTTTTGGACAACTGTGGCTTGCTTTGCCGGGATAGGAAATAAAAAGAGAGGGAGACCTTAAAGGAAACCTGTCACCATGATTTTGCGCATAGAGCTGGGGACATGGGCTGCTAGATGGCCGCTAGCACATCTGCAATACCCAGGTTCCATAGCTCTCTGCGCTTTTATTGAGTTAAAAAACAGTTTTGAGTGATATGCAAATTACCTGATATGAGTCCTGTAGCCGGAGATGAGTCAAGCAGAAAGGAGCCCAGCACCGCCCCGCGTCCTCCGAATCTCCTCCTTGCTGTCTGACGTCACTGAGCTGGAGCGCCGAAATCTCGCGATGCGCGAGCTAGCGCATGCGCAGTGTCGGCATCATGTTCATTCCCTGTGCTGGCATCAGCACAGGGAACGAACTGCGCATGCGCTAGCTCGCGCATCGCGAGATTTCGGCGCTCCAGCTCAGTGACGTCAGACAGCAAGGAGGAGATTCGGAGGACGCGGGGCGGTGCTGGGCTCCTTTCTGCTTGACTCATCTCCGGCTACAGGACTCATATCAGGTAATTTGCATATCACTCAAAACTGTTTTTTAACTCAATAAAAGCGCAGAGAGCTATGGAACCTGGGTATTGCAGATGTGCTAGCGGCCATCTAGCAGCCCATGTCCCCAGCTCTATGCGCAAAATCATGGTGACAGGTTTCCTTTAAGGTGAGCTGCAGAGAGGCCGGGACTGCTTCTCTCACCCTCAGTCAGTCACAGTGTGACATGTCTGCTGGCTTTAGTGATATACTAGGGTTGAGAGAAACCTCAGTCGGTCAGTTTGTAGCTGTGGAGCACGTTTGGACAGCGCAATGCTGCTGCCTGTGCATAAAGTCAGAGAAAAGGACATTCTAGCGTCCTTCCAGGTCTTGTACCAAATCGAGGACAAGAAGCCAGGAAACTGGACTGCCCTGCCTAAAGCCAGACACCAGGCCACCCTAGTACTCAGAGAGTTGTCATTGTGCTGTCTGTGGTGTTACATAGGACTGCAGGTAACATATATTACATTTTCTGTACTCAGAGAGTTGTAATGTGGGCATTAGCTCTGGTAGTTAGGATTAGCGTGTGCAGCACACAGGCAAAGTACAAGTTGTTCGTTCAAAACATCAGTGTTTATTCACACGTAAAAGCAAAACAAAAACGCAATTTACTTGGTGATCGCTCATACACATGAAAAGTTCACATACAAAACAGTCACCTTTTCTCCTGGGTGTTACTTCACACCCTGTTGGAAGTTCTGCCGTGTCAAGTCAACAGGCAGGCGTTAAGCGGCCTGTTCGCCCTCACAGGGGTCTGAGCCCTCCAGTCCGGCACAAGTCGCGGAGCCCAAGACAGCCCTTTAGATCACAGCACACAGACCTCCTGAGCTTCACTGTCAGACGGAGGTAATCCTTATCACCTGGCAGTGGGTAGTAGTCACGCACCCAGCACTTTTACTACTCCCAGTAAGAGCTGTAACGGATAAGCTATTACAGCCATACTAAATATCAAGGTGTCAAACAGCAACTGCTGCAGACACATAAAAACCGGCTCTTACTCCACCGAGGCCAGGAACCTCGGTGACATGTACCTATCATCCATGATGATTCCTTGTACCTTCTATAACTCCCCCCTTTGTTCAACCCTGAGGGGATGAACACATGCCATACAGTATAGACAGGGCATCCGCGTTTCCCTGCAACTGGCCTGCCCTGTGTTCTATGGAGAACTTAACATTTTGTAAGGACAGGAATCACATGGTGACTTGGGCACTTCTCTTTTTGGCCTGGCTCATCCACTTGAGAGGGGAGTGGTCAGTAACCAGGCAGAATGTTCTCCCCAACAAATAAAAGCGGGGAGACTCGAGTGCCCACTTGATAGCCAGGCACTCTCTCTCCACTACACTGTACTTGGTCTCGGCTGGGGTGAGCTTGTGGCTTAGGAAGACAACAGGATGCTCCTCCCCGTTGACTTCCTGGGACAGTACAGCACTGAGGCCTACTTCGGAGGCGTCTGTCTCTACTATGAATTCCTGCTTGAAGTCGGGCGTCACCAAAACCGGGGACCCACACGGGGCCGACTTCAAAGAGGAAAAAAGCCTCTTCCCGGTCATTCCAGTGAACCATCACTGACTTGCGTCCCTTCAATAACCCTGTCAATGGCGCGGCTACAGTAGCAAAGTAGGGAATAAATCTCATGTAATAGCCTATCATTCCTAGGAATGACTTTACTTGTTTAGTGAGAATAGTAGATGTAGAGCAGCACCCACGGACCATCAAACGACCACACCGGAATGCATCAGCCAAACCACGGCCGCAGATCCTCAGCAGCCCACCGAATAGTACAAACAAACAGGTAACAGCAGCATCTCCAGCGACTTCTTTATTGGACAGACTTCACAGAAAGTGTGGCATAAAAAAAAAAAGTAACGTTTTGGCTACTACATAGCCTTTGCCAAGCTTCACAAAGGCTATGTAGTAGCCAAAACGTTGCTGTTTATTTTTATGGCACACTTTCTGTGAAGTCTGTCCAATAGAGAAGTCGCTGGAGATGCTGCTGTTACCTGTTTGTTTTTACTTGTTTAGTAGTGACAGGTCGGGACCAGTTTCTTATCGCCTCTATTTTGTTTACTTGGGGTTTGATCACTCCGCGCCCAATGACATACCCCAGATATTTGTCTCCTCTAACCATATCGCGCATTTTTTTGGGCTAGCGGTTAGTCCAGCTTTTCTAAGAGAGTCTACTACAGCCTGCACTTTGGGCAGGTGACTTTCCCAGTCGGTACTGTGGATGGCAATATCGTCCAGGTAAGCCTAAGCGTACTGACGATGTGGTCGCAGCACAATGTCCATTAGCCTTTGGAAAGTGGGACAGGGGCACCATGCAAACCAAAGGGTAACACCTTATACTAGTATAGCCCCTCCGGTGTGATGAAGGCTGTTTTCTCTTTGGCAGCCTCTGTTAAGGGTACCTGCCAGTACCCTTTGGTGAGGTCCAAAACAGAAAAATACCGGGCTTATCCTAACCTCTCAATCAGCTCGTCTACCCGGGGATGGGAAACGCATCGAACTTGGAGATTTCGCTTAGTTTCCGGAAATCATTACAGAATCGTAACGACCCGTCCGGTTTTGGTATTAAGACTATTGGACTGGCCCACTCACTTTTGGACTCCTCAATGACGTCTAGTTGCAGCATTAGCTGTACTTCCTCCGAGATGGCTTGTCGCTCAGTGACAATGTCATGCTGGATTATGGAAGTGTGCGTCTGAGAACACGTCCGTGTTCCTGCTGACGAACTCATTGGCCTCCTGAGTCTGTTTAGAGGAGAGGCTGTCAGCAATCTTCACTGTAGCAACGGCTTCCCTTACATCAGACTGAGGGGCTGGAACCTCTTCTCCTAGAAAACTCGGCCGCGGGCTATCATCAGTACTGGTCTCCCTATCTTTCCAAGGTTTGAGCAAATTTACATGGTGCACCTGCTCTGGCTTCCGCCGCCCTGGCTGGTGTACCTTGTAGTTTACTTCTCCAAACTTTTCAAGTACCTCGTAGGGTCCCTGCCACCTAGCCAGTAACTTACTGTCCACCGTCGGTACCAGAACCAAAACCCGATCTCCCAGGTTAAAGATCCGGACCCGAACCTGCCAATTATACACCCAACTTTGAGCTTGCTGAGCTGCCTCCATATGTTCCTTTACCAGCGGCAATGTGGTTTCCATACGTTCCTGCATCTGGGTAACTGAATATTGATTTAGGGGTGCTATATACCTGTTTCCACAAAATACTGATTGAGGGGTGCAATATACCTGCTTCCACAAAATACAGATTGAGGGGTGTGATATACCTGCTTGTACAAAATACTGATTAAGGGGTTATATATACCTGATGCCACAAAATACTGATTGAGGGGTGTGATATACCTGTTTCCACAGAATACTGATTGAGGGGTGCGATATACCTGCTTCTACAAAATACTGATTAAGGGGTTCTATATACCTGCTACCACAAAATACTGATTGAGGGGTGCGATATACCTGCTTCCACAAAATACTGATTAAGGGGTGCGATATACCTGCTTCCACAAAATACTGATTAAGGGGTTTGATATACCTGCTTCTACAAAATACTGATTGAGGGGTTTGATATACCTGCTTCAACCAAATATTGATTCAGGAGTTCTATATACCTGTTTCCACAAAATCACGAAATACTGATTGAGGGGTGGGATATACCTGCTACTACAAAATACTGATTAAGGGGTTCTATATACCTGCTTCTACAAAATACTGATTGAGGGGTGCAATATACCTGCTTTCACCAAATATTGATTGAGGTCTGCGATACACCAGGTTCCACAAAATACTGATTGAGGGGTGCGATATACCTGCTTCCACCAAATATTGATTCAGGGGTTCTATATACCTGTTTCCACAAAATACTGATTGAGGGGTGCGATATACCTGCTTCTACAAAATACTGATTAAGGGGTTCTATATACCTGCTTCCATAAAATACTGATTGAATAGTGTGATATACCTGCTTCCACCAAATATTGATTGAGGCCTGCGATACACTGGCTTCCACAAAATACTTATTGAGGGGTGTGATATACCTGCTTCCACCAAATATTGATTCAGGGGTACTATATACCTGTTTCCACAAAATACTGATTGAGGGGTGCGATATACCTTCTTCCATAAAATACAGATTGAGGGGTGCGATATACCTGCTTCAACCAAATATTGATTCAGGTGTTCTATATACCTGCTTCCACAAAATACTGATTGAGGGGTGCGCTATACCTGCTTCTACAAAATACTGATTAAGGGGTTCTATATACCTGATTCCACAAAATACTGATTGAGGGGTGCGATATACCTGTTTCCACAAAATACTGATTGAGGCCTGCGATATACCTGCTTTCACAAATACTGCTCTTCTCTAGGGACTTTGGCACAGGGTCATTTTGAAAATGACAGGCAGAGGAAGAGGCAGGCCGTTCCGCAGGGGTGGTAGGGGTCGGGCAGATGCACCAGGCCGGAGCCTAAGTGGGAAGTTGGAGAAGGTGCATGCGATTACGTCAAAGGACACACCATAGTTGGTTGAGTGGCTCACTCAGCCTTCCGCTTCTGCACCCTCCTCATCCTCTGTATCTGCACCCTCCTCACTCTCTGCTGTGTGCACCCCTAAAGACACCACCACCACCACCATAGCCCCTCCACTCGATTCAGAGGAATTCTTTTCCCATCAATTCCCAGAACTTACCGATGCGCTGCCATTCTTGGCATCGGATGGGGAAGAGGAGGTAACAACAGCCGCCACCCAACAGTCTGACGGCAGTACCCAGATCAGCCCAAGGAGGGTTGTCCCCGCTGTTGCTGCCTACTCTGAGATCTCTAATGTCAGTGGTGCTGAAGGTGCCGATGATGACGTGTCGATGCACGTCACGTGGGTGCCCACAAGAGAGGACGAGGAGGGGAGTTCAGTGGGAAAGATAGAGCAGCAGATAGGGAGGAGGAGCAGGCAGAACCCACAGTGTGCAGGAGGCAAAAAGCAGACTGCAAAAGTATCTGGAGCGAGCCATCCACCATGCACATCTTGTGCTCCCAGGACGCCGGCACATGGCTCCACAGTGTGGGCTTTTTTTAACTTGTCTGCTGCTGACAATAGTGTTGCCATCTGCAGCCTGTGCTGTCAACGCATAAGTCACGGTAAGCCCAACACTCACCAAGGGATGACCTCCTTAAGAAGGCACCTGGCCTTCCATCACCGAGCCCAGTGGGAGCAAAGCCACACTCCTGGCACTACACATCCTGCTCCTTCTCCTCTCTCCTCCCATTTGTCCTCCACTCCACCTTCCACCGTGCCGTCTTTGCGTTCATCTGGCAGAAGGCTGGCTTCCATGGCCCAAATGTTCGAGTGTAAAAAGTTGATGACGCCGGATAACCCTCTTGCCCAATGGCTGACCGCTGGCTTGTCAGAACTGCTAGCCCACCAACTACTGCCATATAAACTGGTGGACTCGGATGCCTTTAGAAAATTTGTGGCCATTGGCACACCGCAATGGAAGGTCCCCGGAAGAAAATATTTCTCCCAGAAGGGCATCCCACAGCTATATGGCCACGTTCAGCGGCAATTGAATATATATCTGGCACACAGTGCCAAGATACATCTGACCACAGACACGTGGTCTGCCCACTGGGTGAACCTTCTGACGGCCGTCAACTTCTACCGCCTCTTCCGCTGCACCCCCCAAGCTCTCCAGAACCTATTTGACGTGCTAGGTGAGACATTGCCATGCTGTGCTGCAGCTTTTGTGCCTGGAAGCCAAGAGCCACACCGGTCCTATACTGCTTTCAGCTCTGCGGTCACAGGCCGATCAGTGGCTAACCTCGCTCAATTTGACAGTTGGCAAAGTGTTGTGCAGCAACAGTGCCAATCTGCTGAGAACGCTGAAACAGGGCAAAATGACACTCATGCCGTTCATGGCACACGTCCTGAACTTCGTTGTGCAGTGATTCGTTGGTCCAGGATGTCTTGAGGCAGGCCAGGATAATCTCTGGCCATTTTAGAAGATCTTACACGCCCATGGCTCGCCTTGCTGACTTTAAGCGGTGACACCACTAGGCTCGTCAGACTTCTGATTTGTGACAGCCCGACATGCTGGTACTCCATCTTGTATATGCTTATAGGCTGCTCCAGCAGCAACGTGCCATTAATGACTACCTGTACGAACTCTGCAGCAGGACAGGTTCTGGGTGAGCTTGCTTTCCTTTCACCGTGCCAGTGGCTGCTCATGCGTGACGCATGCAGACTTTTGCGGCCATTTGATGAGATCACCAAACTGGTCAGTCGAAGCCAGGGCACCATTAGTGACATCGTACCTTACGCTTTCTTTATGGAGTGTGCATTGCATTGTGTCATTGATCAAGCCGTCAAGAAGCAGGAGCTGGAAGATGAGTAAGTCGCAATACTGAATGAATTCCCAGGGGGGGCTACTCCATCTGAGACAAGTCAACAGGAGTCTGAAGAGGAGTCAGTGGAGGATGGTGGCTGGGGGGTAGAGGAGGAGCAAGAAGAGCAGGCTTTGAGGGGGACTTTTAACTTTTCGGGGATCCCTGGTGTTGTCCGTGGCTGGGGGGAGGAGACCGAGGACGACATTCTCCTGGGCGATCAACAGGAGCCAGGGCGCTCCAACGCTTCCAATGGGAGCATTAATGCTCCAGTGTTTGAAGAGGGACCCCCGTATAAAAAGCATAAAGGGCAAGGACCAGTACTGGGTGGCAATGTACTTAGATCCCCCGTACAAACACAAAATGTCGGACATGTTACCAGCATCACAGAGGGCTGTCAGAATGCAGCATTTCCAGGCCTTGCTGTGAGAGATGCTGCATTCTGCTGTTGCGGGTGCTGGCAGAGGAATTTCCACCCAAAGTTAAACAGGTGTGGGTACAAACCCTACCGCACCTGCAAGAAAAGGGCGGTTTGAAAATGTGTTGGTCACTTTGGATATGAGATCATTCTTGCAGCCAACCCATTGAGAGCCGCCCTCCGGATCCAGCCTCAGGGAATGCCTAGACCGACAGGTGTCCGACTACATCAGGTTAACGGCCGATGTGGACGCTCTGAGAAGCGAGGAACTCCTGGACTACTGGCTGTGCAGGCTTGACCTGTGGCCAGAGCTGGCACAATTTGCCATGGAACTCTTGGCTTGCCCCTCGTCGAGTGTCCTGTCCAAAAGGACGTTCAGCGCAGCAGGGGGGATCGTGACCGATAAGCACACTCGCCTAGCTCACAACAGTGTGGACTACCTCACATTTCTAAAAGTTAATGAGGCATGGATTTCAGAGAAATTCAACACCTGTGACGACCATGTGTAATTGAATTTCCTCATGCCAGCCCACACATATCTGCCACTAGAATGGTCCTTGTCTTATATATATACAGCAGCATAAAAGGCCTTTACTGTCAGGTGAATGCCTAATTTTTGGGGCCTCTACTCTGGTGGCCTACAGTAAAAATTTTATCCAGTGACCACCTAATGTACCTCCAGCCACATGATCACTAGTTCTTTTCTGTCAGATGAATGCCTAAAGTTTAGGGCCTGTCCTGGCCTACAGTAAAATTGTTATCCACTGACTGTCTAATTTACCTCCAGCCACATAATCACTTGTTCTTTTCTGTTCGGTGAATGCTTAATGTTTGGGGCCTAAACTCCACTGGCCTGCAGTAAACTTGTTATCCACTGACCGCCTAATGTACCTCCAGCCACATAATCACTTGTTCTTTTCTGTCAGGTGAATGCATAATTTTTGGAGCCTGTACTCCACTGGCCTAAATTTTTTTTTGAGAGTTTCCCTTTAAGACGCATAAAAAATGGCCCCTGATTAAAATACATATTTTTTGTGGGAATTTTTGTCATTGATCCCCCTCTGGTATGTCACTGTCCATGTTGTGGGACTATTGGTGCACTTTTAGCAAGTATTTGGTGGCTGCAAATATGACATGAAGGTTTTTCAGGTTCGCCTGCCATTAAAGTGAATGGGGCCCGCCGCGAACACGCATTCGCGAAATGTCCCGGCTGATGTTGATCCATCACTAATACTAAGTATCAAGGTGTCAAACAGCAACTGCTGCTGACACATAAAAACCGTCTCTTACTCCACCGAGGCCAGGAACCTCGGTAACACGTACCTATCATCCACGATGATTCCTTGTACCTTTTTACTCACTGCATTATCTGTGGTGTTACATAGGACTGCAGGTAACGTATCTACTTTTCCATGTTTAACTTATCTTGCTGCCTATGCAGCACATCAATTTCCGCTGGAATTTAGGCCATTCCTATCTGATTAGTGGGGGTCTGGTGCCCCTGCTGATCATCTCACTGAAGGGGCCATGGCGCTCCTATGAGTTCTGCATCCCCTTCCTCCATGTACATATGGCTGTATCTGCGTTCACCTAAACAGGGCTAGATACAAAGTACAGCACAACCGTCATATGGAGGAGCCATTCTGGGGGGGCTTGACTTGGGGGGCTTGACTTGCAGGGACATGGAGCTCCTTTCACTGTGATGATTGGTGGGGGAGGTGGAGTTCAGACCCCATGATTAGTAGTGATGACCTACAGGGATTAGCAACCTCCAGCACCCTAGCTGTTCTGAAACTACAACTCCAAGAATCTTCCTTTTACTTCTGTGGGAGTTACAAGAACAGCTGAGTAAGTGTGCATGCTGGGAGTTATAGTTTCATAGCATCTGGAACGTGGAAGGTTACTGATCCCTAGCCTACAATATTGCTGTATGGCAGTGTACAATACAGTTCTGTTTTACACTGAACAAAAATATAAACCTTACACTTTCGGTTTTGTTCTTATTTTGCATGAGCTGAACTCAAAGATCTGAAACATTTCCTACATATACAAAAGACCCATTACTCTCAAATATTGTTCACAAATCTGTCTAAATCTGTGTTAGTGAGCACTTCTCCTTTGCCGACATAATCTATCCCACCTTACAGGTGTGGCATATCAAGGTGCTGATTAGACAGCATGAATATTGCACAGGTGTGTCTTAGACAGGGGGGGGGGGGGCAGAAAACCAGTCAGTATCTGGTGTGGCCACCATTTGCCTCACGCAGTGCAACACATCTCCGTTGCATAGAGTTGATCAGGTTGTTGATTGTGACCTGTGGAATGTTGGTCCACTCCTCTTCAATAGCTGTGCAAAGTTGCAGAATATTGGCAGGAACTGGAACATGCTGTCATATATGCCGATCCAGAGCATCCCAAACTTGCTCAATGGGGGACATGTCCGTGGATATGCTGGCTATGCAAGAACTGGGATGTTTTCAGCTTCCAGGAATCCTTGCACTATAGAGCAGTGCATTATCATGCTGCACCATGAGGGGATGGTCGTGGATGACTGGCACAACAATGGGCCTCAGGATCTTGTCACGGTATCTCTGTGCATTCAAAATGCCTTAAATAAAATTAACCTGTGTTCGTTATCTATAAAATACACCTGCCCATTCCATAACCCCACCTCCACCATGGGCCACTCGATCCACAACGTTGACGTCAGCAAACCGCTCACCCACACGATGCCACACACGCTGTCTGCCATCTGCCCTGAACAGTAAAACCTGGGACTCATCCATGAACAGAACGCCTCTCCAACGTGCCAGACACCATCGAATGTGAGATTTTCCCCAGTCAAGTCTGTTACGACAACAAACTGGAGTCAGGGTCAGACCCCGATGAGGACGACAAGCATGCAGATGAGCTTTCCTGAGATGGATTCTGACAGTTTGTGCAGAAATTGTTTGGTTATGCAAACTGATTGTTGCTGCAGCTGTCCCGGTAGCTCGTCTCAGACGATCATGGAGGTGGACATGCTGGATGTGGAGGTCCTGGGCTGGTGTGGTTACACGTGGTCTGCGGTTGTGAGGCCGGTTGGATGTACTGCCAAATTCTCTGAAAGGCCTTTGGGGACGGCTTATGGTAGAGAAATGAACATTCATTGCACGGGCAACAGCTCTGGTAGACATTCCTGCAGTCAGCATGCCAATTGCACGCTCCCTCAAACGTTGCAACATCTGTGGCATTGTGCTGTGTGATCAAACTGCCCATTTCAGAGTGGGCTTTTATTGTGGGCAGTCTAAGGCACACCTGTGCAATATTCATGCTGTCTAATCAGCACCTTGATATGCCACACCTGTGAGGTGGGATGGATTATCTCGGCAAAGGAGAAGTGCTCACTAACACAGATTTAGACAGATTTGTGAACAATATTTAAGAGTAATGGGTCTTTTGTGTATGTAGAACATTTTTCAGATCTTAGAGTTCAG
The DNA here is from genome assembly GCF_014858855.1 of Bufo gargarizans. Classification (NCBI taxonomy): domain Eukaryota; kingdom Metazoa; phylum Chordata; class Amphibia; order Anura; family Bufonidae; genus Bufo; species Bufo gargarizans. Next base: position 91,176,023 of record NC_058089.1, on the reverse strand, counting down.
CTCATGCAAAATGGGAACAAAACCGAAAGTGTTGCGTTTATATTTTTGTTCAGTGTATGTGTGTCAAGCTGGGTCTACATGGTGATCTTGGACTCAACAGCTGTTGCGATGTAGCAGGGCAGCCATAGAAATACATTGGGCTGCAGCACGTCTCACAGGTTGCCACGACTGTGGACCCAGAATCATGAAATATCCAACCCTGCTGGTTATTTTGTTTTCATATTTGTGGGTGGAGGGTTGTATGGTGAGCATGGGCCATCTTGACTAGCCACAAGAGTTGGGTTGCGTGGAAGTACCTGGGGGCGGGGGAGGGGAGCCTGTTCAAAAGTACACCCCTGGTTTTAGGTTAAGGCACCTCATGGCTTTGAAATGACATACTATGCTTGGGTGATGGTCAGCTGGAAGAGCTTTTCTCTTTGAGGTCCCCATTGTTGGACCAGGGTGGGTGAGGGGTTAGAAATAAATCATACTAAATCATTTATCTATGTTTTATTGTATTATCTCTGGATAAAATCTAAAAAAAAATCATTATTTAAAAAATGAAAAGGAGTAGGGGTATTGTAGGGGTTTGCGTTAAGTGAAGCTATTGAAAAGGTATCACATGTTGGACCAGAAGCGAGGCAGATCTGTGTCATCTGAGAGCACAATTGAGGCCATTGCGGATATTGGTTGGCACTGCTGTATGACGCCTGTATTGGCAGTGTTGCCATATTTTCCGTGCAGTTTGAACAGGCCTGCCACTTTGATTTCAGGCTTACCTTTTTAAGATCTTAATCAATTAATGGCAGCCTGCTCCAGGCGACATTAATTGTTCACGGTAATCATCTCTAATAAATCCTCACAAATCTTTATAGCCATGGAAAAATGACAATACCTGTGTGAATTTATCCTTCCATCTGCTTCCATTGCTTGATATTGCCTTCATTTTTATAATTGCCTTTCAGTCGTTCAGTATGTTCCCCGTGTGTTAATGCTGATTGTCTTACAGTGCATGGTAACCTTCATATCAAAGTGAGAAGCCAGACTATAGCCAGGTATATATATATCTGGTAAGGTGGTTGGAGTTGTGGTCACCATAGCACGGCAGCATAGTGACTGATACTGACTACTAACTACAGGACTACTTTGATATTCACTTGAACCCAGTCTTGGTCTTCTTAATGAACATGATGATATCACAGCACAGGGATAAAGTACACAGTGATGTAACAATACAGCAATAATGCACACCATGATGTCACAATACATCCATATTGTACATAACAATATTGCAATATAGGAATAATGCACAAGGTGATGCCACAATACAGAAATATAATACATAGTGATGTCACAATGAAGCAATAATGTACACAGTGATGTCACCAAGGGCGTGTCTACAATACAAGCGGCTTCTACGGGATGGACTTTTTCTCAGGGCCCAGAGAGCAATGAGTATGGTTCTCCTTGTCCTAGCATTGGTATTACTCACCGCTCCCTTGTCTTCTTCTCCAGGTGCCTGCGCTGCACTAAGTCCAGGACAGGACGTAGTGTGCGCAGGACCACTGTGCAATGGTAGGTCACAGTGTAGTGCCTTCCTAGACACAGTGCTGCACAAAGAGCAGAGGCGCCCGCAGGAAGAAAAGAGAGATGAGTATTTTTGTTTTTGGTCCGGTCTGAGATATGCATTAAGGGGACTGAAGGGTAGGGTCAGTTCAAAACTTTTTCTGTGGGGCCCAGTCAATTCTAGTTACGTCAATGGATGTCACTAACAATACACAAATAATGTACATGGGGATGTCAAAATACAGCAATAATACACAATGATGTCACACTACAGGAATAATATACATGGGGATGTCACAATACAGCAACAGTCCACACAGTGATGTCATAAAACAGTAACAATGCACACAGTGATGTCACAATATAGCAATAATACACATAGTGATGTAATAAAACAGTGAGAATACACACAGTGATGTCACAATATAGCAATAATACACACAGTGATGTCATCAAACGGTGAGAATGCCCACAGTGATGTCACAATACAGGAATAATGTACATGAAATTGTTTTTTCAACTCCCTATTTTTTGTCCACTTTTCCTGTACAATATGCAGTTTTCCAGATTATATTTGTAGTATTCATTTATTCATCGATTGTAGTTTTTCCAGGTATTTTGGATTCCTTTACCTCACTTCTCTTTTGGGTGACACTGCCAGTCATTCCAGTAGTTCCTTTTCTCCCCTGTCCCCCACCAGCTAATTGACTCTGCAATGATTTTGCTTTGCACTGCTGTGGCTTCACCTCCCCAGTCACATATTCCCTTTCTTCACCTTCTTTACCTTTTCCTTTATCTTTTGACATCAATTAATACTGTGAATTAGTATTAAGTAAATTGAGTTACACGTTTTCTTCCATTAGTCTAAAATATTAATATCTACTCTTAAGGCTAAGTGCCTCTGCGGTTTCCTGACCACCGTCTCACAGGCTTAGCTTCTCTGTAAGTTGGTTTTCTCGTTTTACCCTCTAAACCTTTTGTTCCTATTCATTCTTCGATCACAATTGGCTTTAATCACAGACTTGTGTATCCACACCAATGACATGCAAATTATTTATTAGATATATGCCTATGTTTTTATTATTATTTTCTATGCACCACTGGATGTTTTTTTATCTTTGTATTTGTTATCTTTGTATTTAACCTCAGGCCGTTGCTCCCTGGGGATCGGTGCATGGGGAATAGTAGAAGTGAAGAATGAGGCCAGAGTTAGACTTAACCAAGTCTTTTTTTATTAAGTGCAACATAGAAATTTAAAGTACATACGGTTGCAGCAGGCTTTAAGTGAAAAAGGTTATGGAGACAGGGTGTTTGGTGGCAATACTACACTTAGACGATACTGGCCTAAAGGTAATTTGGTGATGGGTGGTTTGTCTGTAATCCCACACCTGGCAGCAGTGCCTTCAATGCTGATGGTAGCAGTTCACACTGCTGTTTGGAGTCTCAATGATTTACTTGAGGGAAATTGAGTATTTCTCCCTGGACAAGAGCTCTGCGATGTGCTTCCTCTCCCGTCTGTCCTTCTACAGGAACTCTCCATCTTGGCAGGAAGCAGGTCCAGTCCACTCCTCCCAGGAGGGGAGAAACAGGCTGTTTAGCCCTGCTCCTTGTTAACCCTTTGTCATCCATATCCTGCTGAGAACATACAGATAACAATCAAACAATAACAATACAATAAATCAATACAAAAAAACATTAAAATGCAAACTATATACAAATTGTAGTACCCCCAGGTTTTTAAAAAACATTCAGCAGATGGACAATCCCTTTAAGAATTTAATCCAGCCATTCCTAGCAACATCTGTTTTTTCAAGAATGCTGTGTGACCACATCTCTGTATACTGAATAGAAGGAGAAAATAGGAGCTCCTGGAGGCACATCAATGAAGGAATCTGCGGCAGATTACTTAATTGCAGCACCGCGTGGAACTCTTTTTTACTCTTTCTATTCAGTATCCTGTTCACTGGAACTTCCGTCACTGGCAGAAGGGCGAGCAGCAGCAAGAACTCATTACTGAATGTGCTTTGAGTTGTGCGCTCAGCACAACACGATAAGGTGAGCGACTCTCCGTTCCCCCCCCTTTCCCATCCCCCAATCTTGTGATTTTACACACCCGGTTCTCCTCTTCTCTTTTTTTTTTTTGTTACTAAATCTGTTTTTATTGAATTTGTAAAGAACAAATAAATGCAAACATAACACAGCAAGTACGTTATGGATCATACATATGGTTTCGATCATCTTATGCGAAGAGAATACACCTACCTGACATATTAGTAAAATACAACAAGGTATCGTAAAATACAGCGTAGACCCCTGTGCACAAAAATGTAGCAGTATTCGAGACAGCGTTACAATAACAATAAAAAATACATAATATCAGAATGGCAAGATATGGTAAAGAAAGGGGGGGGGGGTGCCCTTTATAGATTACCCAGAAAATCTGTGTATGGACATGTCCTAAACTTATCATACATAATGTGCCTACTGTAGTCACCTATGCAAAGTTAGCGTAGGGGAAAACATATGTGAACATAAATAAAGCAAAGTATCTTAAGTAACCAAAGAAGAACTTAGGTAGACATCGACTATAACTAAGCTACAGTGTTTTCATGTCTTGCAACCAAGGGTCCCAAACTCCTAGAAAGAGGTCATGCTTATGGGTCTGCAAGCTAGTCAGCTCCTTAATCCAACATAATTGATTCACTTTTTCCAGCCATTGTAGGGGGGTTAGATTGTAACCAGATTGAAACATTTAGCTGCCGCTAGGAAATGCATGAGCAGAGTGTTTAGAAGATCGCAATTGCGGGATTGGCTAGCAAAACCAGACCAGTAGTGAGGGCTCGGAGTAAATCCGGTGGGCCCACCACTCGCATATGCGTTCGAACAGATGTCCTGAAGGAGCCGACCACCAGGCAGCACCACCATTTCTGACTGAGGGTGCCCACATGAGATTGACATCTCCAGCAGAGTCTAGTGGAAGATGGTCCATGTTGAAATAGAAGGTGAGATGTTTTATACCACCTAGATAATATTTTTTAATGGTTTTCTTGTATTTTTAAGCAGGGCGAGAAACCATGAGAGAATAAAGGCCATATCAGCACTCAATACAGAGGTGCATCATTCATTTTCCCAGGACTATATAGAGGAAAGTCTATGTCTAGTGTTTCTATTGGTAAGTATCATCCGTCCATACCAAGTCAGCTCCCTGCAGGTCAAAGAAGAAGCCAAAAAAAAAAAAAACAGAGCATGTAGCTCGAAAATGTACATACTGCAAAAAGTTATTATTGATAGATGGAAGCTGAGTTTGCAATGTATTATGGTTCGGGACAGTGTTAGAGGGCAGGCAGGAGGCTATAGTGAAATCCCCAAATTTTACCCATAGAAACTGTATAGGGGTGCTGTCCAACTAGGCCTTTCTAGGTAATAAACATGCGGGTGTCAGGGGAGAGAAACCCTGGAATAGGGTGTTAGACAGATAGTGCCAAACTGATAAAGCACCTAGTACCAGTGTTTCTTTTCTTTTTTTATATTATTGTGTGTTTATTGGAAAAAAAAACTTTGCTCTTACAGAAAATACAAACAATCCTGGTCAAGGCAAGAAAATCAGCTAGCAGAAAAACATTTCAGAAGAAACATCAACAGTAAAAAATGACCAATATCACTGAAATACAAATAAAAGCCATATGAAACCTAATCATCGCACTGTGTCTTATTATCACTATAGTAATAGGCGTCCACACTCTTATGGGTCACAGAAAGGTAGCCTAGGAAGACATCAATCAAAGGTTTCCTACTGAAGTTTAAAGAATGCAAAACAGAAAACCAAGACAACACTAAAGACACTAGGGATTGGGAGGGATATAGGGGGGAATCTAGTCCACTTAAAGCCAGTATGACACTAGTCTGGAAAGCCAATAGGAATCCCACACATCCCAGATAGAATGAAAGAGGTCTACTCCATCTTGTAATAGAGCCGTCATATATTCCATAGTTCTGACCTCTGCTACTCTAGCATAGAGATCAGGGATCCTTTGTGGATCCTTATGCTTCCAGAACTGGGCAAAAAGGCAGTGAGATTGAGAAACAGCTCCCATTGTGTGAACACTGTGTGTGGATTAAATTAAATGTTCTGGACTGACGTTCTGCTGTTTGGCCACAAGATGCTGCTGTTTTCTAGGCACAGCTGACTGACTGCATATACATATTTCCATATTCATGAGAGGTGTGGTTTTTTTTACAGCATGAAGAAGGAGAAAAGGAGCCATCTTAGCAGCTAACTGAGACTGAGGAGCTGTGTGTGAGCAGAGAATCCGATGGATTCAGGAGTGAGAGGACCCCTCAGTGACCACAGCTACAGCAGAGTAAAGCTGATCGTTGTCCAAGGGAAAGGAAGATTGTTTCCAGGAAGGCTGATAAGAGCTGAGGAACAAAGCTGCACCTTGCGGGACTTCATGTTTGCTGGAGACATTGGTTGTTCGGTTCCGAGTTGTTAGTGGATAAAGAGCAGACCCGGGTCGGTAAGATTGTGCACGCTCCTCACTGCAGTGTTGGCGCCTAGAGACTGAGACCAGTTCTGTAGTTCGCTAGTTAGGGTCTCTGCTTTGTGTCAGGTCTAAAATGTTGCTACTGGTACTACAAGGACTCCATTACTAAAAGGGACATTGCACATTTCAGAGCTGATAAACACCCCCACGAACTCAATCCAGTTCAGCTTTTTGCTCAGGAGTAATACTCAGGCACGTGCTACAGGACTAGTTATGGGAGGGGGTATACTATAGAGCACGGTAAGATTGTAAACTGTTGTGTTGCCCTGCAGGATAACTCGTACTAGGCACCCAAACAATTGTTCGTGTTCGCTTCAGGGTAATAATAGGTACGGCGAGGCAGTTTTAGTTGTGCCCGCCAGTAGGTAAATTACTGCAAAACTTCTGCTGGCATCCATCAGGGGGCTCCGTGCTGTGCAACACCGGGTCTCAGCCTTCGGGCTGGGTGTATGTAAATCTATTTTATATTCTCAGCTTTTGTGGTTGTGTTTATTATCACGTGTTAGTAAAATTCTGTTTTTGCAAAAGCTGGTGTCAGAGTTGCTTTCCTCGTTTGTGACTTCGCTGTATCCTGGGGAGCCCACCCCGGGACACGGCTTACAAGGCAGTGAGCTTCCGTCAGCAGATGTAGTAGGGCTATCTGTAAGCAGGGGGTGATATAGAAATAACGTAATAGAAGAATGTCGCAAGTGGGTGCTTTGGGTGACAATGGGCCCACCTCCCACGCTGGTCCCATGTGCAGCTGAACTGGCTGCACAGGCGGTATGTCCACCCTCTACCCCTGCACAGGGTGGTTGGACCACCATGAACAGTAGGTGAGGTCCCCCTGCTGAGGTGCTGGGGCCCCTGAGAGAAATGGTACCAGCACCTCGTCGCTGCTTGGTGGGAGACCTCTGGGCTGCCATGTTACTGATAGGCCTGATATGAGAGGTCGCTGCTGGATGGAAGTCCTCCACTGCTGGGTGCAGTTGGGCACCGCCTGAGGAGAATAAATGGCTGGTGGCTTCAGAGGGCTGCTAAGGCAGATATTCCGGGGGAACTCCCTCTGTCAGAGGCAGGAACGAAGGGCTGGTGCGGGCACTGTGGTGTGTGAGAGGAGCAGAGCTATGGCGGGAAGCCATGTGCTGGGAGGAACACCCCCCAGCGTGGAAGGCGTCGGGACTCTTGTCTAGTACTCCTCCAGGGTCCTGGATGGCGAGACCAACTGCGAGGTGAGGAGGGTCTCCGGGGTGCAGATTTTTCCCCCCATTGAAGCATGTGTACCTAGTATCCTGGCCAGGTTTACACTGGTGCAGACAGGAGCTGCGCGCTTAAGCAGCCATCGCAAGCTGTTTCTGAAACGACCCCTTCTCTTTTCTAAGTGCCTCAGCTCATTAACACAGCCTTTTCATATTCCAAAGTGCAAAAACTCATGCAGAGATACATCCCTGTGCCCTGTATGGCAATATTTGCTGGCTCTAACAGTGAACCAATATTGGCTATCACCCAGTTTTCCTGAGATTGCAACTAAAACTGAAAATTTTATATAGATGAGAACTTATATTTACAATTACTGTATTTTTTACCCTATAAGACGTACCGGCCCATAAGACGCACCTAGGTTTTTGAGGAGGAAAATAAGAAAAAATATATATTTTGAACCAAAAGGTGTGCTTTTGGTGGGTTTTGAACTAATGGTGGTCTGTTGATGACACTATTATGGGGGATCTGTGAATGACGCACTGTTATGGGGGCATCTGTGGATGACATGACACTGCTTTGGGGGGATCTGTGGATGGCACTGTTAGGGGGGATCTGTGGATGGCACTGTTATGGGGCATCTGTAGATGGCATGACTGCTTTGGGGGGTATCTGTGGATGACACATAAATAGCATCTAGAGATCCCCCCCATAACATGTCCCTGTGTAGTGTGATTGACCCCCAATACAGGGGGTGGGAGCCGGCATCTAGTTTTGTAATGGCAGCGGGGCCCTGTGCAGTCACTGTATTCTATTGCATCGGGCCCCGCTCACTGTAGTAATCTTATCGAAGTGTAGGCATTGTTTAACAATAGAATTAATCTTCATTCCAGGAGCCTGTACTACTAACTTACTAACTTCCATAGCAGGCAGGAGGGCGGGCGGCTGTAGCGTAACTCACTACGTCACGCGCCTGCGCTGCCTGCTTCATTCATAAAGTGGGAGGAGCAGGCGCGTGACGTAGTGAGTTACGCTACAGCCGCCCACCCTCCAGCCCGTCCTCCTGCCTCCTACGGAAGTTAGTAAGTTAGTAGTACAGGCTGCTGGAATGAAGATTAATTCTATTGTTAAACAATGCCTACACTTCGATAAGATTACTACAGTGAGCGGGGCCCGGTGCAATAGAATACAGTGACTGCATAGGGCCCCGCTGTCATTTTTAAACCAGATGCCGGCCCCCAGCCCCTCCTCCCCGCTGATACACCCTCTGGCTGCACTGTGCAGCATGCGGTCGGAGGTGTATCAGTGTAAACTGCAGCATTCCCCTCATAAAACACACTGCCATTTTCCCCCAACTTTATGGGGGGGAAAGTGTGTCTTATAGGGCGAAAATTACGGTATATTTACATATTTTTTTTTTTTTATATATTAGAGGGAATGTTCATATGATGCAAAATATGACTTCTTGTTCTGTGTCTGAAAAACATGACAACTTGCTGCAACGTAACCTACACGCGTTGCGTCAGATAATGGCATATGACATTCTATAGGGAACTTCTGCATATTAAGGTATATTTAGCTGTTTGAAAATGGCAAGACTGCAGACAAGTGAGGTGACCTATGACATTGTCATCTTCATTGAACCCTTACTGTCAGGACTTGTCCATTGGTCCCATTAACATCTCTGACAGCAAAGGCAATAATCCCATATGACATCTCCAGATGCCCCTGCTTCTTGCTTTCCTTGTCCTTGATGATGAAAATCCCAATATTAAACCTTTACAATTCCCTAAGTTGTATCTCTTCTTGTACTTGTCCCATTTAATCTCTCGATGTTTTTAAAGGGCACAAGAAATCAATACAGCACTCCGCCAATGTGGATCCTTTACACGGCAATAAATTAACAGGGTTGTATTGATATCTTTGACTGAGCTTTTAAAAATTTGCATAGCAAAGATAATTGGACTCTAGAGGCCGGAAATGTCTGTTGCCTTTTTAATGACCGTAACTTGCACTGGATGATTTTACTCTCATCATTTAGCAAATTATAGGAGTGTAAAAAAATGGCAGACAAAGTTTCAAGCCTCTACATGGTGTTCTACATTGAGTTCTCTCAATTAAAGTTTATTTTCCGTGGCTATAAAATTTCCGGCCTAACCTTAGACTACAACATTTGATGGCCTATTCACTTCTATCCTTAGAAAAAATGGGTTAAATAAGCACTCCCCAAAAAATTGTATTCTCTCACCTTTTAGAAGGGTACATGATGTAAACTGTAGTGAAGGTAATCTTCTTACCGGCGACTGTATTTGTGAGTTATAACCTCCCTTCTGATCCTCAGCTGTATCATGTGACCAGCACTCTGATTTCCAACTGACACAGGACAAGAAGTCAGTTACTTCTCTATTCATTCCTATAAGACTGACATTGAGGCTCCCATAGGAATACATAGAGAAACTGGTTTCCTGTCCACACATAAGATGCTGTGTTATTTGGAAAGTCAGAGTGCTGGTCACATGACACAGTTGAGGATCAGAAGGGAGGTTATAACTCATTGGTAAGAAGATTACCTTCACTGCAGTTTACATCAACTGTGTTTACAACATTTTTTTGGGACTGCTTTAACTACTTTAGTCCCACTCATACAAACGCCCAGAACCACACATTTTGTTGTATATTTGCATAAGCCACACCATTAAAAGCGGTTTCCCAAGATTACTATAGTTTTTAACAGATATGCTCATGTAATGCATCTTCTCTATGCTGTTGTCAATTTGGACTCTCCTTACCCGTTTTCTCCATGTAAACCAAGCTCTCTGGTTTGTTTCCATCCTGAACATAGCACTTCCTGCTCCTGTATCCAACCAAACCCACAATGCACTTCTCCTTTCTCTGCCGCAGCTCTAGCACCGTCCCTGACGGCTACTTTATAGTTTCTCCCACCCAGCTAGTTACATAGACACTCCCCTATCACTGCACTGCCCATGGACATGACATCACAGGAAATAAGAAAGACCTGCATGGACATGGTCGTGTGACCAAAGCCTAGAACGGGAGACAGGAGCAATAAAAGGTAAAATAAATACATTGCAAACTTTTACAAAGACCTTAAAGGGACACTGACAGGCCCAATAAGCATATTTAGGTATATATATGACAGTACAGGTCTTATCAAGTGTATTAAAATCATCTAAGTATCCCCCCTGTCCACCTTATAAATACCGAAAACTAAAGTTTTATAACCTGCTTGTCTCGTCTCCAATCTGCCCAAGGGGCGGCGTTTCATCTCAAAATGCGCCCAGCCAGCCTCGCCACAACTGCCGTTCTGAAGCCCCGCCCAGCTCATCAATATTCACTTCGCTGGGCAGCTACAACTCTCCCCAACTCAAGATCCTGCGCATGGGCAATTCAATCCTCTGGGCACGTCCTCCGTCTAATCTTCAGCGCATGCGCCCGGCCGGGGTCACATCGCGCCTGCGTACAGACAGTCTGCGTCTCAGAGGCCGCTGCAGCCTCTGCTTTATGCGCATGCGCCGGGCACTTGAGTCGGGGAGAGTTGTAGCCGCCTCCCAGCGAAGTGAATATTGATGAGCTGGGCGGGGCTTCAATATTGGAGCGGCTGGCTGGGCGCATTTTGAGATGAAACACCGCCCCTTGGGCAGATTGGAGACGAGACAAGCAGGTTATAAAACTTTCGTTTTCGGTATTTATAAGGTGGACAGGGGGGATACTTAGATGATTCTAATACACTTGATAAGACCTGTACTGTCATATGTATACCTAAATATGCTTATTGGGCCTGTCAGTGTCCCTTTATTAAGTGATCATTTTTTATGTAAACCGGAAAAATCAGTTTAAGGCTCAATGACTCAAGGAAGAGCAGAAAAGTTTATTTTTATTATTAGAATTTTTTTTTTTTATCCTAGCAGGTAGAATTAATGCTATTTCCCCTAATAGCGATTCCCTTCTTATCACTGTTACCAGGCTACTATCAAGTTATCACAGTGATCAGAGAAATGGTTTGTCGGTCACATAATAGCAGGGCGAACGTGCTCATTACCACTAATTACATGTAGTGATTATCATTGTGTTTCAACATTTTTGGCCAGAACCTGGAGAAAAATTGTTACATTGTAAACCCAACCTTTACTGCTGCAATAAGGGCTGCTCCACCTAGAGACATGGAAAGTTGTCGGAGTCTATAAAAAATCTGTACTGTAAAATCCTGTACCTGTGCAGTTTTCTAGGAGTGAGCCCCGGGTGATGGCGACGGCTGACACGATGACTTTTATAATAGTGAAGCATTTAAGGTAGGAGAAATAAAGGAAAGATGTAATGACAAGAGCCCCGCAGGCTGCGGGAGCTGCAGAAACGGCTTGTGATCTGAAGCAGCTCACCCCATCTCCTACTAAAAGAAACGCTGAGGCTACATTTCCGACGCTGCAGTCACAGCAAGGATTTTACAAGGAATTTTATTTGGTGTGTAATCCGTGTGTGGTTTGTCCAGCTGTGCAAAGGGTTTTAGCTGGAATGACAAGAAAAATTATTTACGAATGGCGTGCACGCAGCATGCACCATGAAAGAGTGGTAAAAGTGCACCCGCAGCTGCAACTGTTTTGTATAACATGTGTATACACCAAGAAGGAAAAGCCATGAAATTATGGAAATCACAAGATCGACAGACATGTTAATGATATGCAAATGAGCATGAGCTGTTCAAAAGGACATCCCTGTGTCCGTCCAAGCCCTGTGCTGGACAGAGGACAGGGAGTCTGAAAGCCGGACTGTCCGGCCTAAAAACCGGACTTCTGACCACCCTACCAGAGATGCTGCAGACCATGGTAGCTCATTTAGACCACACAGGCTGCTCACTGTAGCACAAGCAACATGCGGCTTGGTGTTGTCCTATTGAAAAACAGCTCCTGGGACACTTTGGAGAAATGGCGTGTCACTGATTCCATGGCCAAATCAATGTAACGTTAGAAGGGTTTGGGTACTGTACATTATACCACCCCACGCCATAATCCTGGGAGTAGGACTGCAGTGAAGTTCCTTTGTGAAGGCTTCTTCGTGGCATTGCCCACGTGGTCTCCATACTAATCTCTGGCTATCATTGTGTCCAAGACAATAGTAGGACTCATCGCTGAAGAGGATAGCCTTCCATTCCAGCCTCTATTGTAATCTTGCTATGCACCATGATAGACTTTGAGAGTGATTTCAGGAGATCAATGGAACACCTGTAGCTGGATGTCTGGCTCATAGTTAATGTCTGATGGTTTGTGTAGATGCTGTTTGCTGCACTAGGCTTGGGATGTGATGTCCAGTTTCACTTCCAGTACAGAATGGATCACAATATGCCATTCTTCTAATCAGATGACCCATGCCTGCAGAGGTTAATCTATGTGCACCTCTTTTTTAATTCCAGTTCATCATTGTTCTTCCAACCATATGGACTTGCAACTTTAAACATTGATGACATCTCGGCTTAGGAGTGGAGCGATCTGCTGGAGAGATAAAGAAAGATCTCTCACTTCAAGGATTCTGTCCCTCTCAGTTTTAGCGACAAGTAGTGATAATTGGCACGTTAACAAACAGGAGGCATCGCAATCTGATTTTTGAGGTTTCATGTGCCAACTATTCACCCAGTAAATGTCTGATTAATCTTCCTTGTATTAATTGTATAGGTACTAACCACTACATACCAGTAACACCCATAACACCTCCATTTTGGATTAATCTATCGATCACAATTTCAGGTCCTATAGATTGCAGTATAGATTGCAATATAGTGTTCATGTGCTTGTGTCAGGTCCTATAGATTGCAGTACAGTGTCCATGTGTTTGTGTCAAGTCCTATAGATTGCAGTATAGTGTTGATGTGCTTTTGTCGGGTCCTATAGAATGCAGTACAGTGTCTGTGTGCTTGTGTCAGGTCCTATAGATTGCACTATAGTGTTCATGTGTTTGTGTCAGGTCTTATAGATTGCACTATAGTGTTCATGTGTTTGTGTCAGGTCCTATAGATTCCATTTAGTGTTCATGTGTTTGTGTTAGGTCCCATAGATTGCACTATAGTGTTCAACTGTTCATGTGTTTGTGTCATGCCCTATAGATTGCAGTACAGTGTTCATGTGTTTATGTCAGGTCCTACAGATTGCAGTATAGTGTTCTTGTGCTTTTGTCAGGTCCTATAGATTACAGTGTCCGTGTGCTCGTGTTAGGTCCTATAGATTGCACTATAATGTTCAACTGTTCATGTGCTTGTGTTGGGTCCTACAGATTGCAGTACAGTGTTCATGTGCTTGTGTTAGGTCCTATACAGTTGCAAGAAAAAGTATGTGAACCCTTTGGAATTATATGGATTTCTGCACAAATTGGTCATAACATGTGATCTGATCTTCATCTTAGTCATAACAATAGACAATCACAGTCTGCTTAAACTAATAACACACAAAGAATTAAATGTTACCATGTTTTTATTAAACACACCATGTAAACATTCACAGTGCAGGTGGAAAAAGTATGTGAACCCCTAGACTAATGACATCTCCAAGAGCTAATTGGAGTGAGATGTCAGCCAACTGGAGTCCAGTCAATGAGATGAGATTGGAGGTGTTGGTTACAGCTGCCCTGCCCTATAAAAAACACACACCAGTTCTGGGTTTGCTTTTCACAAGAAGCATTGCCAGATGCCTCACACAAAAGAGCTCTCAGAAGACCTACGATTAAGAATTGTTGACTTGCATAAAGCTGGAAAGGGTTATAAAAGTATCTCCAAAAGCCTTGCTGTTCATCAGTCCACGGTAAGACAAATTGTCTATAAATGGAGAAAGTTCAGCACTGCTGCTACTCTCCCTAGGAGTGGCCATCCTGTAAAGATGACTGCAAGAGCACAGCGCAGACTGCTCAATGAGGTGAAGAAGAATCCCAGAGTGTCAGCTAAAGACTTACAAAAGTCTCTGGCATATGCTAACATCCCTGTTAGCGAATCTACGATGCGTAAAACACTAAACAAGAATGGATTTCATGGGAGGATACCACAGAGGGAGCCACTGCTGTCCAAAAAAAAACATTGCTGCACATTTACAGTTTGCACAAGAGCACCTGGATGTTCCACAGCAGTACTGGCAAAATATTCTGTGGACAGATGAAACCAAAGTTGAGTTGTTTGGAAGAAACACACAGAACTATGTGTGGAGAAAAAGAGGCACAGCACACCAACATCAAAACCTCATCCCAACTGTGAAGTATGGTGGTGGGGGCATCATGGTTTGGGGCTACTTAGCAAACTGTCCAGGCCCTGACACAGCAATCATCGAAGAAAAAATTAATTCCCAAGCTTATCAAGACATTTTGCAGGAGAACTTAAGGCCATCTGTCCACCAGCTGAAGCTCAACAGAAGATGGATGTTGCAACAGGACAACGACCCAAAGCATAGAAGTAAATCAACAACAGAATGGCTTAAACAGAAGAAAATACGCCTTCTGGAGTGGCCCAGTCAGAGTGCTGACCTCAACCCGATTGAGATGCTGTGGCATGACCTCAAGAAAGCGATTCACACCAGACATCCCAAGAATATTGCTGAACTGAAACAGTTCTGTAAAGAGGAAATGGTCAAGAATTACTCCTGACCGTTGTGCACGTCTGATCTGCAACTACAGGAAACGTTTGGTTGAAGTTATTGCTGCCAAAGGAGGTTCAACCAGTTATTAAATCCAAGGGTTCACATACTTTTTCCACCTGCACTGTGAATGTTTACATGGTGTGTTCAATAAAAACATTTAATTCTTTGTGTGTTATTAGTTTAAGCAGACTGTGATTGTCTATTGTTGTGACTTAGATGAAGATCAGATCACAGTTTATGACCAATTTGTGCACAAATCTATATCATTCCAAAGGGTTCACATACTTTTTCTTGCAACTGTAGATTGCAGTATAGTGTTCATGTGCTTGTGTCAGGTCCTGTAGATTGCACTATAGTGTTCATGTGTTTGTGTCAGGTCCTACAGATTGCAGTATAGTTTTCTTTTGCTTTTGTCAGGTCCTATAGATTGCAGTACAGTGTCCGTGTGCTTGTGTCAGGCCCTATTGGTATATTGCTTTTTTCCTCGTGTATCCGATTAAACTTCTTTATTTTGTATTTTGGCAAGAATTCAACTCAACTGTACGAAATACATTGAGGTACTAGTACTCCAGACCCCATACATCACCGAGGGGCCTGCTCCATGCATACAGTGTTGTGTTGGAACCTGTTCTTCTCATATTTTAGGTCATTTTACAGTGAAGTGGACATTTCAGCAGTTTTTTCCTCCTCCATAGCTTTGCTGGGCGCTGTGTTACTACATCCAGCTCACGGGTTTGGCTGTTCCTCTGCCATCCACCTACTTGTAGCTGTTTGATCTTAGGGGCAGAAGGCAGGAACAGAAAACCAAACAGAGCACGCTCCCAATCATGGAGATTTATTGCTCTCGGCCCTGTAGCTGTATCACTAACATCTTGCTCTGTTATTTTTAAGGATATTGCCACTTGGCAACAGAGAAGGATCAGATGTCAGTGTGGCTCACGAAGGAGCTAAATCATAGAGGAATGAATGGCTGACAGCTGAAGGCAGTGAATTATGGGAAATGAAGCCGCAGCCAAACTGTAGTGAGGTGTATTCAGCCCTTGTAAATGAATAATCACTACAAACAGAGAAGAAAACGCGATTACGAGCAGATGGTTCTGGAGTATCCGTCATTCATAAAAGGGAACGTTACATTGCTGAGAGGACATCGTGTGGCTGCTCTTTTAGGTTTCAGTTGATGGATGCCCCTTGAAAAGTCACAATGACTTTATAATCAGCCGTATGAGTGTTTGTTTTCCACGGGACAAGTTGTACGCGTCTAATGGCACCATTTAATATTGCATACGATGTGTTCAGAAGCTGGAAAAAAATTCCAAATGAGGTGTATTTGAAAAACAATTCCCCCACAGTTTTATGGGTTTTTTTTTTAAAACTGTTCTCTGTGCGGTAAATCTGACCTGTCATTCTATGAGTCAGTATGATTACAGTGATACAACATTTATATAGTTTTTCTTGTGTTTAAAAACTGAAAAATAAAAAATAAAAATTTCTTTGCATTGCTATGTTCAATACATTTTTATTTATTTATTTTTTATCTACGGAGCTGTGTGTTAGCTTATTTTTGCAGGGTGGTGTGTGTAGTTTTTATTGATACCATTTTGGAGTTTGATCCCTTTTTGTTTAATTTCTTTTTTTAGAGGTATAGTGAAAAAAAAACTAAATCAGCCATTTTGATTTTGGGCCGTTACAGCATTAAACTGTACGGGATAAATATGTTTATATTTTAATAGTACAGGCATTTTGGGATGTGGAAGTGCTTATGATGCTTTTATATTGTATATTTTATTTTGATTATGGGTAAAAGATGGGTGATTTGAATTTATATATATACAGTACAGACCAAAAGTTTGGACACACCTTCTCATTCAAAGAGTTTTCTTTATTTTCATGACTATGAAAATTGTAGATTCACACTGAAGGCATCAAAACTATGAATTAACACATGTGGAATTATATACATAACAAAAAAGTGTGAAACAACCGAAAATATGTCATATTCTAGGTTCTTCAAAGTAGCCACCTTTTGCTTTGATTACTGCTTTGCACACTCTTGGCATTCTCTTGATGAGCTTCAAGAGGTAGTCACCTGAAATGGTCTTCCAACAGTCTTGAACGAGTTCCCAGAGATGCTTATCACTTGTTGGCCCTTTTGCCTTCACTCTGCGGTCCAGCTCACCCCAGGTCATCTGGCGCAGCACCCCATCACTCTCCTTCATGGTCAAATAGCCCTTACACAGCCTGGAGGTGTGTTTGGGGTCATTGTCCTGTTGAAAAATAAATGATGGTCCAACTAAACACAAACCGGATGGAATAGCATGCCGCTGCAAGATGCTGTGGTAGCCATGCTGGTTCAGTATGCCTTCAATTTTGAATAAATCCCCAACAGCGTCACCAGCAAAGCCCCCCTACACCATCACACCTCCTCCTCCTTGCTTCACGGTGGGAACCAGGCATGTAGAGTCCATCCGTTCACCTTTTCTGCGTCGCACAAAGACACGGTGGTTGGAACCAAAGATCTCAAATTTGGACTCATCAGACCAAATCACAGATTTCTACTGGTCTAATGTCCATTCCTTGTGTTCTTTAGCCCAAACAAGTCTCTTCTGCTTGTTGCCTGTCCTTAGCAGTGGTTTCCTAGCAGATATTCTACCATGAAGACCTGATTCACACAGTCTTCTCTTAACAGTTGTTCTAGAGATGTGTCTGCTGCTAGAACTCTGTGTGGCATTGACCTCGTCTCTAATCTGAGCTGCTGTTAACCTGCGATTTCTGAGGCTGGTAACTCGGCTGAACTTATCCTCCGCAGCAGAGGTGACTCTTGGTCTTCCTTTCCTGGGGCGGTCCGCATGTGAGCCAGTTTCTTTGTAGCGCTTGATGGTTTTTGTGACTGCACTTGGGGACACTTTCAAAGTTTTCCCAATTTTTCGGACTGACTGACCTTCATTTCTTAAAGTAATTATAGCCACTCGCTTTTCATTACTTAGCTGCTTTTTTCTTGCCATAATACAAATTCTAACAGTCTGTTCAGTAGGACTATCAGCTGTGTATCCACCTGACTTCTCCTCAACGCAACTGATGGTCCCAACCCCATTTATAAGGCAAGAAATCCCACTTATTAAACCTGACAGGGCACACCTGTGAAGTGAAAACCATTTCAGGTGACTACCTCTTGAAGCTCATCAAGAGAATGCCAAGAGTGTGCAAAGCAGTAATCAAAGCAAAAGGTGGCTACTTTGAAGAACCTAGAATATGACATATTTTCAGTTGTTTCACACTTTTTTGTTATGTATATAATTCCACATGTGTTAATTCATAGTTTTGATGCCTTCAGTGTGAATCTACAATTTTCATAGTCATGAAAATAAAGAAAACTCTTTGAATGAGAAGGTGTCTCCAAACTTTTGGTCTGTACTGTATATATATATATATATTCTTTTTTTTTAAACTTATATTACGTCTACGTAGGGGAATTGAACATGTGATCGTCATATTTGCTTGTCCCATAGACTGCAATGAATTGCCTTTGCTGCCTATCGGACATTTATTACATTCCTACGGAGCCCTGGCATAGGCAGGGCTCCAATGAAACTATCTCTGTGGTAACTTCGGATCCTTCAGAGGGAACGAGGCTACCACAAGGAGTGAACTGCTTCCCCGATTGCCTCGTAGAAGCTGTTTGGTCCAGCTGCTGAATTTAAAAGAGGTTGTCCAGCTGCCGGAGCCTTCTCAAACAGCTGACTGGTGGGGTTCCGGTTGTCGGACCCCCACCAGATACTGATGACCTCATCAATATAAAAGTCTTGGAAAATAATGAGTGGGAATCACCTGATAAGACCAATAGCCTCATGCATTACAGATCTAAATTCTGGAGGACCTTAGCTGTTTTTTCACATTCATTCCTTAGTGACTGGGCCCTTTATTGTCACATTCCAAGAGCCATAAATTTCAAAAACAGAGCTGCATCAGTTTTTGTAATTGAATTGTAATTTTCATTTTTTTTATTATCATTTTGGTGTACATATAACTTTTTGATTGCCTTTTATTCTATTTTTTTATGGAGGGTGATGAGCAAAAAACAGCAGTCTGTGTATATTTTCTTTTTTCTTTTTTAGCACTCACCATGTGGGATAAACAACATAATAACTTTATTCTCTGGATCAGTATGATTACTGCTATGCCAAATTTATATGGTTTATAGTTTTTAAGTTTCTAAATTTTTGCATAAAAGAATGCTTTTAAGAATAAGTAATTTTTTGTGTTGCCATATTCCAGGAACCTTTTTTTTTCCCATTGTCCTGCCATATATAGATATCATCAGGATAGGTCATCAGTATCTGATCGGCTGGAGACTGGCATCCTGCAACCCCACCAATCAGCTGTTTGAAGAGGAAGCCGCGCTCCACTTCATTACACTATGCATTGTCTCCTGTGGAGTACTGGCGTAATGTAATTATAAGTACTGGCTTTATTCAAGTGAACGGAGCACTGCACTTCTGAGACGACGTACAGCCTAATGAAGAGGAAGCAGCACTCGCATGAAGCACCGCCTCCTCCTGATCGGCAACGGTGCCAGGTGTTGAACGCCCACTGATCTGATATTGATGACCTATCCTGACGATAGCAGACAAGACAACCCCTTTACTGAAGCTGTGTTTTTTTGAGGGAGGAGTTGTACTTGTCATTGGTATCCATTTTTCAGCATATAGAACTTGTTTTATATAAAAAATTTGGGAAGTTGATAAATAAAAAAAAGTTTTGCAGTTTTGTACATTTTATTTGTTTATTTTTTACGCACTTCACCTTGCAGGATGAATAACATGATATTTGTATAGCGTGAATTGGTACATATGTGACAATATTGCTTACTTGCAGTTTTTAAAATATTTTTAATACTGTTTTATGAAAAAAATAAAGTATTTTAAGGAAAAACTTTTTTTTTTTTTTCATAATACATTACTGAATTTTATTTAAAAACATTTTTAGGCCTGCAAGGGGACTTGTACCTGTGATATGTACCTGCATTTACAGTGTATTACACTTTACACTGACAGTCAGTCTGCAACTGGCATGGCCTGATAGGCTTCTATAGATGGCCATTGTTAGGTCTTCAGCTGGTAACCATCGACACCCCATGATTGTGTTGTGAAGGCAGTGAGAAAAAAAGAGATAGCCTCCTCCCTCTTAAACCTTTAGTTGCTGTGGTTGCTATTAACTGTGGCATTTAAGAAGGTAAATGGGTAGGATTGAAGGTTCCTCTGATCCCGACTGTTAGAAGAGAACCCCAGTTATCATTAGAAAGCCAACTCCATTCCAACCAGAATGCAGGCCGCTACAGAAAGGAGGAAACTTAGATTAAAGCCCCCTTAGTGGTTGCCGTAAAAGAGCATATTGGTAGTCAGTAAAGGCTTAAAGAGGTTTTCAGTGATATTGTTATTTTCTCCATTTTTTACTGAATCCTTCATCCCTTGCTCCCTATAGTGCCTACTGCCAAAGATGTAGTTGTGATAACTTGAACTGTGTGTCCATCACATGCCCAGCACAGATCCTAAATTGGTTTTCTGGCACTTAGATATTAATGACTTATCCATACTACAGGTCATCAAGATCAGATTGGTAGGGACCTCACCGATCAACTACTTTGGGCAGCCTCCTGGAAACCGCCGAGAACCACAAGGTTGCAAACACTCTGTAGTGACCATTCCGAGGTATTGCAGCTCCGCTCCCATTCAAATGAATAGTTGCTGTGCTGCAATACTCTTGCACTGGAAATTACATAGTGGACAGAGCCGTCCACAGTATGGTCCCTGGCACTGATGGCAGCCCGAAACAGTAGATTAGTGGGCGTACCAGATGTTGGACCCTCATAGATCTGATATTGATAACCTATTCTGAGGATAGGTCAACAATATATACGTCCTGAAAAAAACATTTAACACCCATGATGAGTATATAAAGTTATAATATTACAACAAGTAACCTTTATCTGCTAAAGCCATAATATCCCCTTAATTATCACACAGTGTGAATTGGATGTCTATAGATACAGTTCACTATAACGGAAGAGCAGCCATTATTATAAAGGCCAAATATGAATTCTTCAGTTGAAGGTTTTCCAATGTAACTGAAAATCATGGCTCACAGAAATAAATGTGTGCCAACAGATCCCTATGAGGTTCTTTTACCTAACAATAATACACAATGCACAGTCTGTATCATAAAGTGTTGCAGGTCATGAAGAATAAATGAACCCCACGCTTTTCTCCTTTATATGAAGTGCAGGTTCCTTCCAGGGAGTATTTTACGGAGGTGCTTGGAAAGTGTGAACTGCAGTCTGTGCCAGAAATGTCCCAATGGTTTTGACACTTCCCTTACGCTTACAGTGGTAAATTGGTCTGCAAATAATTTGAATATGGTGCATAATGGCAATTTATTGTGCATATTCTTAGTTTAGAGCCTAAGACACTCAGACCAAATCCAATATAAAAAATTATTTTTTATGAAATCTGAGGCCTATAAGGTATGATAGGGCTCCATAGACTTCTATGGATACCATATTACCACTCCTTTCAACCCTCAGGTTTATGGAGCCATGGTATGCATAAGAATTATAGGGGCTTTCTTGGTTCAGAATATTGATGGCCTATCTCATGATAAGCCATAAATATTAGATCTGAGGGGGTCTGACTCTTGATACCCAATCATCTGTTTAAAGGGGCTGCCATGCTTTTGTGAGTCCTGTGTCCTCTTATTTGTTAGTATGCACACTATCTTTTTATACCTTCGAAAATTCTCCCTAGGTGAGCTGGTCTGCCTACCATTTGTGTCACCGCTGGTCTACAGTCCATTTTGTTTTAGAGAGGGGATTAAAATGAAAGGTAACACACAGGGTGAGATTAACGTAGACTGTAGACTGGGGTTGGGCAGTGTGTGTGGAACCACTGTATCAACAAAACAGATTTGAATTGGGGCTACTCCTAACAGCATTATCCCAGCAGTCCCCTGGTCTCCACCCTTTAACCCCTAGAGAGATATCTGGACATCACTGCAAGGGAACCACCAGGATGCTACCTACTGGTGTGGTCTATGTTTGGCTGACAGCTGACCCATGGGGGTCAAGAGGCACCAGTGTGGAGCACCAAGGGATCAGGCAAAGCCATAGTCAGGGACAGGCCGAATACATACAATCCGATAAATAGTCTGAGGTCAGGGCAGGCAGCTTAGGGTCAGTATGAAGATCGGGCAGAGGTCAGTTCAGGCAGTTAAGGGACAAATTCAGGAAACAAGCAGAACAGACAAAAGTATAACAGCTCCCCTTAGCAGGACACTAGCGGACTAGAATCGATTGCTCAGGCACCTTCCCACAGGGGATTGCACCTTAAAGGGGTTGTCTCAACTAATTCATTGGGGGCATATCACTAGGAAAGGTCCCCAATGTCTGATAGGTGAAGGGACCTCTGGGATCCGCACCTATCTTTAGAATGGGGCCCGCAAAGTGAAGGAGGGTGCTCCGCACATGCTTGGCCACCCTCCATTCATTCACTTCTATGGGAGTGCCAAAAATAGCCGAGTGCTTGCTTGGCTATTTCCGTCAGCCCAATAGAAATAAATGGAATGGTGGCCGTGTTTACATGGTACGCTTCCCATTTATTTAAATTGGACTCTCATAGAAATGAATGGAGGGCGGCCACGCATGTGCGGGGCTCCCTCCTTCACTTTATGGGTTCTGTTCTAGCGATATGCCCCAGTGTCTGAGATGAGACAGCCCCTTTAAGTACTCCAAGGGAGTATTAGTCTGTGCACACTAACTAATTAAGAGCTGGAGTGAGCGCGTGTGCATGCCATAGTGAGAGGCTTAACCAGGAAGCAGCCTGCAGCCTGCACTGCATGGAGGGCTACGCTGGTGGCTGGGCCCAATGAGAAGGAGAGGAGAGCGTGAGGTGGGTCCATGCCAGTCTAAACCTGAGTAGTAGTATAAGTAGTAGCAATAGTAGTATGCAGTAGTAGTAAAAGTAATGTCAGTTGTGGCAGTAGTAGTAGTAGCAGTAGTTGTAGTGGTAGTAGTAGCAGCAGTAGTAGTAGCAGAAGTAGTATTAGCAGCATTAGTAGTTGTAGTAGTAAATGTAATAGTAGTAACAGTAGTAGTTGCAGCAGCAGTAATAGTTGTAGTAACTGTAGTAGAAGTAGTAGTAGTAGCAGCAGCAGTAGGCAGTAGTAGTAGTTTTAGTAGTGGTAATATCAATAGTAGCAGCAGTAGTAGTTGTACCGTCCTGATCAAAAGTTTAAGACCACTTGAAAAATTGCAAAAAATCTTATTTAGCATGGCTGGATCTTAACAAGGTTCCAAGTAGAGCTTCTACATGCAACAAGAAGAAATGGGAGTGAGACAAAACATTTTTTGAGCATTCAATTTAATGAAAACAACGAATAAACTGAAACAAGCTGTTTTTCAGCTGATCAAAAGTTTAGGACCACACCTCCAAAAAAAAACTAAACCCCCCAAAACAGAAATCCAACTTCCAAACATGAACTCAGTAATGAGTAGCTCCGCCGTTATTGTTTATCACTTCCAAAATTTGTTTCGGCATGCTTGATGCAAGCGTTTCCATGAGGTGGGTGGGAACATTTCTCCAAGTGGTGAAGACGGCTGCACGAAGGCCATCTACTGTCTGGAATTGTTGTCCATTTTTGTAAACTTCCCTTGCCATCCATCCCCAAAGGTTCTCAATTGGATTTAGATCAGGGGAACACGCAGGATGGGCCAAAAGAGTGATGTTATTCTCCTAGAAGAAGGCCCTTGTCCTGCGGGCATTGTGTACTGTAGCGTTGTCCTGTTGAAAAACCCAGTCGTTACCACACAGACGAGGGCCCTCAGTCATGAGGAATGCTCTCTGCAACCCCTGGACATAGCCAGCGACCGTTTGACGCCCCTGCGCGTCCTGAAGCTCCATTGTTCCACTGAAGGAAAAAGCACCCCAGACCATTATGGCGCCCCCTCCACTGTGGCGCGTAGAAAACATCTCAGGTGGGATCTGCTTGTCATGCCAGTAACGTTGGAAACCATCAGGACCATCAAGGTAAAAAAAATTCTCATCAGAGAATAAAACTTTCTTCCACCTTTGAATGTCCCATGTTTGGTGCTCTCTTGCAAAGTCCAAATGAGCAGTTCTGTGGCGTTCAAGGAGACGAGGTCTTTGAAGAAGTTTTTTGTTTTTGAAGCCCTTCAGTCTCAGATGCCGTCTGATGGTTATGGGGCTGCAGTCAGCACCAGTAAGGGCCTTGATTTGGGTTGAGGATCGTTTAGTGTCTTGACGGACAGCCAATTGGATCCTCCGACTGAGTGCTGATGAAATTTTTTGGGGTCTTCCACTTGACTTTTTTGTTCCATAACCCCCAGGATCACTTAAGAAATTCCAAATGACTGTCTTACTGCGTCCCACCTCAGCAGCGATGGCGCACTGTGAGAGACCCTGCTTATGCAGTTCAACAACCCGACCACATTCAAAAAGGGAGAGTTTTTTTGCCTTTGTCATCACAACGTGTGACTACCTGACAGAAAATGACAATGAATCCACATCTTTGCACAGATTTGGTATTTTAAAGGCATGTGGTCCTAAAATTTGGATCAGCTGAAAAACAGCATGTTTCACTATAATCGTTATTTTCAATTAATTAAATGCTTAAAAAATGCTTTGTCTCACTCTCATTTCTTCTTGTTGCATGTTGAAGCTCTACTTGGAACCTTGTTAAGATCCAACAATGTAAAATATGATTTTTCGCCATTTTTTAAGTGGTCTTAAACTTTTGATCAGGACTGTAGTATTAACTATAGTAGCAGTAGTTGTAGTAGTAGCAGCATTAATAACTGTAGTAGTAGTAGCAGCAGCAGCAGTAGTAGTTGTATTAGTAACTGTAGTAGTAGTAGTGGTAATATCAGTAGTAGCAGTATTAGTAGCAGTAGTTATAGTAGTAGTAGCAGCAGCAGCAGCAGTATTAGTAGCAGTGGTAATAGTAGTAGCAGCACCAGTAGAAGTAGTTGTAGTAGTAACTGTAATAGTAGTAGTAATATCAGTAGTAGCAGCAGTAGTAGTTGTACTAGTAACCATAGTAGCAGTAGTTGTACTAGTAACTGTAATGGTAGTAATAGCAGCAGTAGCAGTATTAGTAGCAGTAGTATACGAGTCCCTATCAGATTGGAACAGTTTCAATGGAGTCTAGGAGAAATGGGACTACTTAAAAGTGGCACTATTGAAGGCAACAGATAATTGCATTAGGCTTGTCAGTAAAAGCAAAAAAAAAAGGAAGAGACCACTGTGGTACTCAGCAGAAGTGGCCAAAATCATTAAAAACAAAAATATAGCATTTAGTAATTATATAAAAAAAAAAAAACGAGGATAACAGGCAAATTTATAAGATTAGGCAGAGAGAGCAAGTTATAAGAGCTTCTAAAGCACAGGCAGAAGAGAAATTAGCTCAGTCAGTGACAAAAGGTGATAAGACATTCTTCAGATACATAAATGAAAAAAGGAAACTAAAACAAGGAATTACCAAATTAAAAACAAAAGAAGGAAGGTATATGGAAGAAGAAAAAGAACTAGCTGACTGCCTCAATGAATACTTCTGTTCAGTTTTTACAAAGGAAAATGAAGGAAAGGGACCTCAGTTACGAAGTGTCTTTACAGAAGAAGAGGTTCTAAGTCAGCTGTCTAAAATTAATACAAATAAGTCACAGGGGCCTGATGGGATACACCCAAAGCTATTAAAAGAGCTTAGCGGTGAACTAGCAAAACCATTAACAGATTTATTTAACCAATTACTGGTAACAGGAGTCGTCCCAAAAGATTGTAAATTAGCAAATGTTGTGCCCATTCCCAAGAAAGGTAGTAGGGAGGAATCAGGCAACTATAGGCCAGTAAGCCTGACATCAATAGTGGGGAAATTAATGGAAACCATACTTAAGGAGAGGATTGTGGAACATCTAAAATCTAATGGATTGAAAGATGAAAAACAGCATGGGTTTACTTCAGGGAGATCATGTCAAACTAATCTTATAGATTTTTTTGATTGGGTGACTAAAATAATAGATGGAGGAGGTGCAGTAGACATCGCTTATCTAGACTTTAGAAAGGCTTTTGATACTGTCCCACATAGAAGGCTTTCCAATAAATTACAGTCTTTGTACTTGGACTCCCAAATTGTTGAATGGATTAGGCAGTGGCTGAGGGAAAGACAATAGAGGGTTGTAGCCAATAGAGTATATTCAGACCAGGGTCTTGTTACCAGTGGGGTACCTCAGGGATCTGTTCTGGGACCCATATTGTTTTATATCTTTATCAGCGAAATTGCAGAAGGCCTCAATGGTAAGGTGTGTCATTTTGCTGATGACACAAAGATTTGTAACAGGGTTGATGTTCCTGGAGGGATACACCAAATGGAAAAGGATTTAGGAAAACTAGAGGAATGGTCAAAAATCTGGCAACTACAATTTTATGTTAATAAGTGCAAGATAATGCACCTGGGGCGTAAAAACCCAAGAGCAGAATATAAAATCAGTGATACAGTCCTAACCTCAGTATCTGAGGAAAGGGATTTAGGGGTCATTATTTCAGAAGACTTAAAGGTAGGTAGGAAATGCTAGCAGAATGCTTGGGTGTATAGGGAGAGGCATTACCAGTAGAAAGAGGGAGGTGCTCATGCCGCTCTACAGAGCACTAGTGAGACCTCATTTGGAGTATTGTGCTCAGTACTGGAGACCATATCTCCAGAAGGATATTGATACTTTGGAGAGAGTTCAGAGAAGAGCTACTAAACTGGTACATGGATTGCAGGATAAAACTTACCAGGAAAGATTAAAGGCCCTTAACATGTATAGCTTGGATGAAAGACGAGACAGAGGGGATATGATAGAAACTTTTAAATACATAAAGGGAATCAACAAGGTAAAAGAGGAGAGAATATTTAAAAGAAGAAAAACTGCTACAAGAGGACATAGTTTTAAATTACAGGGGCAAAGGTTTAAAAGTAATATCAGGAAGTATTACTTTACTGAGAGGGTAGTGGATGCATGGAATAGCCTTCCTGCAGAAGTGGTAGCTGCAAATACAGTGGAGGAGTTTAAGCATGCATGGGATAGGCATAAGGCCATCCTTCATATAAGATAGGGCCAGGGGCTATCCATAGTATTCAGTATATTGGGCAGACTAGATGGGCCAAATGGTTCTTATCTGCCGACACATTCTATGTTTCTATGTAAGTAGTAGTAGCAGCAGCAGCAGTAGTTGTAGTAGTAACTGTAGTAGTAGTGGTAATATCAGTAGTAGCAGTAGTAGTAGTTGTAGTAACTATAGTAGTAGTAGTAGTAGCAGCAGCAATAGCAGTAGTAGTAGTAGCAGTAGTAGTAGCACCAGTAGAAGTAGTTGTAGTAGTAACTGTAGTAGTAATATCAGTAGTAGCAGCAGTAGTAGTTGTAGTAGGAACTATAGTAGCAGTAGTTGTAGTAGTAACAGTATTAGTAGCAGTAGTTGTAATATTAACTGTAGTAGTAGTAATAGCAGCAGCAGTTGTAGTAGTAACTGTAGTAGTAGTAGTGGTAATATCAGTAGTAGCAGTAGTAGTAGTTGTAGTAACTATAGTAGTAGTAGTAGCAGCAGCAATAGCAGTATTAGTAGCAGTAGTAGTAGTAGCAGCAGTAGTATTAGCACCAGTAGAAATAGTTGTAGTAGTAACTGTAGTAGTAGTAGTACTATCAGTAGTAGCAGCAGTAGTAGTTGTAGTAGGAACTATAGTAGCAGTAGTTGTAGTAGTAGCAGTATTAGTAGCAGTAGTTGTAGTAGTAGTAACTGTAGTAGTAGTAATAGCAGCAGTAGCAGTATTAGTAGTAGCAGTAGGCAGTAGTAGTAGTTTTTCTAGTGGTAATATCAGTAGTAGCCGCAGTACTAGTTGTAGTAGTAACTGGAGTAGTAGTTATAGTAGTAGTAGTTTTTGTGGTTTGTCACTCTGTTTATCCAAGTAGTCCTGTTTATGTAGCACGATATGCCTTGAGCATTTGCATTTCATGTAGACGATGAGCTCTGGTATTGAATGATAAATTGCTCCTGTGACTCAATAATGCAAAAAATACGTTTTTGAGGTGAAAGTATTTGAATGACATAAAGATCTGGAGAGGATGTTTCCTTCACGTTATGTCGTTAGATGGCTCCTCACACCCCACAAACCACTCTGCACTACTTTGTGCTTGGATCCACTTCACATAGGCACAAAAAGGTTAAGGACTATGATACTTATATCTAGTGAACTTTTTTCAACCAGGCAAAGTTTCGGGAGTGCCGTGTTATAGCTTTATAATAGCATGGGTGGAGTATTAAACCTCAGAAGCTTGTTGAGATCTCTATGCATAAAGCAAACGCCAATGCAAAAGGATGACCAGTTTATGTAAACCAATCAGCAGATGGCCAATTAACTGTATCACCGCCAGAAAGACACTGATTTACAATGAGGACAGCATCTGAGAGTGATAAAGTAAGCAATGGATACACAAAGAGTTAATGTGGCCAACCATCTCTGGAACCCATCTGCAATAGTAGACTTTAGGAACGTTTGTACAATGGCCATTTTTGGTTAACCTCTTCAATCATGTCACATTCAATTCTGATTATGGTATAATTGCTTCCAGCATCTCAGCCCCGGGATGGCTATATCCATAATAACAGGCTATAGTCCCATCATTTTTTACGTGCTTTGGAACCAGGATTCACAATGCAAACTCACCAATTATAGGACTAGACCTCAGTACATTTTCAAATTGCTTGTCCCCAGCTACTCGCAGGCTGTGGCTTAAGCTTACATATAACCCATCTTGTGAGTCCAAAACAAACACATCAAACATGGAGCCTTTTTCACAGAATAAGCTACTATGCACCCAGAATCAAACATTTCTAATATTATTCTCCTTCTACAACTTCTAAGGCACTATTCACACTACTTTATTGTTCTCCATGGTCGAACTGGCCTAGCAGAGTGCATTTTATGGGCCCAGGCAGAACACAATAAGGTCCAGCAGAACACAACCCTATTTGAAGCTCACTTTGGAGCCATCATTCACTTGCCCCTTAGGTCTGTTTATTATGGGTTAATTCACAAATAACCTACTGGACCTTATTGGTTATATCAGGGGCGTAGCTAAAGGCTCATGGGCCCTGGTGCAAGAGTTCAGCTTGGGCCCCCCTTCCCTCAAACCTTCGTGCTGCATGAGGCAAAAATTGAAACTGCACCCCCCTCATCCATACTAAATTCTTAACCTAACCCCTTCTGTCCAGCCAGAGGTGTAACTTGCATAGACTTTCTAGAATAATTTCTATAAATTTTTAGGCTATTGCATAGCTTGTCCAAGATTTTTAATTACTGTATTTTTTGCCCTAATTTTAAATTTTTTTGCCCTAATGTTAATGTTAGGCCCTTCATGCCTCAGATCAGCCCCCCATGCCTCAGATCAGCCCCCCATGCCATATATTATCTCCCAGCCTCAGATCAGCCCCCATGCCTCAGATCAGAGTGAGGTCACAGAGCACCCTAATGCTGTGCGCAGCCACAGCACAGCCGACGGTAGAAGACCAGGAAGCGGTGAGAACAGAGCCCGGGGAGCACTGCATTCACCACTTTTCGGTCCTCCGGTACTAAAGAGTGCTTCCATAATGAAAGCGCTCATTAGTATTCTTCCCATAAGTTGTAGTGACATTTTCCCCCCACTTTGGGGGGAAAAAAGTGCGTATTATGGGACGAAAAAAATGGTATCTCAGACAACCCATTTATGGATCCTTCCCTCAAATTGTTTTCATTGTTTTACTATTTCTTATCCGACTTATTATCTGTCTAAGGCCTCTTTTACACTGCAGTTTTTTTTTTTCGTTTTGCGGGCTGTTTTTTGCGTTCTGTATACGGTCCGTATACGGAACCATTTATTTCAATGGGTCCGCAAAAAAAACGGAATGTACTCCGTATGCATTCCGTTCCCGTGTTTCCGTATCTCCGTTCCATGCAAAGATAGAACATGTCCTATATTTGACCGCAAAGCACGTTCTGTGGCTCCGATAAAGTCAATGGGTCCGCAAAAAAAACAGAATGCATACGGAAATGCATCCGTATGTCTTCCGTATCCGTTCCATTTTTTGCAGAACCATCTATTGAAAATGTAATGCCCAGCTCAATTTGTTCTATGTAATTACTGTATACTGTATATGCCACACGGAAAAAACGAAACGGAAAAACAGAACTGAAACGGAAACAAAAACAAAAAACAGATCCGTGAAAAACGGACTGCAAAACACTAAAATAGCCATATGGTAGTGTGAAAGAGGCCTAAGTATACTTATCTGCCTGTCCTGACCTTCTGCTTGTCTATCATGTTGCCTGACATCTTTTGGTGAGATGCTACTGCTGGCAGATACTGCTCCTTGGGCCTAAGTGACCTGGGGATTCCCTGCATCGAAGTCCAGCCCTCTATACAGGGGTTAAAGGGTGAAAACCAGGGAATCCCTTAGGGTGTGTTCACATCACATTTTATGCCTCTGTTTGATGTGTACATTACAAAAAAGGATACAAAAACGCAGCACGCCATGTTCTTGTATCCTGCACAGTCCGGTAAAAAAAAGTATACTTTTTTTTACAATGTAACTCTATAGTTAATGGATGCCACTGTATGGCATCAGTCTAAAGCATCCGTTTAACGTATACGTTTTTTGTATTCGTTAAAAGGCTGGGGAAAAACGTGATGTGAACCTACCCTTACCCTCTCCTACCAGAATTAGTCTACACCAAATCCTGAAAATATAGTACTGAAGAAGGAGGCCAGAGTTATAGGAAATGTGTCACCAAAATTGTTATCTACCAGTTAAAATCAGATAGCAGCACATCTCCTTTTTTTCTAATCGGTTTTTATTTTCTTATTGCATATTTATTTCCGGAACATGATTATGGGGGCGGCCATCTTGCCTGAGCAGTTCTTAACAGCATTTAGAAAGCATTAAGAAAATTGCTTAACGGCAGCCCCATGGGCCATAGACACAGTGGTCAGGAGGGGACCTCAGTGACTTCTATGGGAGAGTTTCCTAGGCATGATCTGTCACCTGTGCAGAGGTCATTGTACGAGGAAAGAATAGATAAGATGTGACAATCACCTATTGTCTTATCTATACACAGAGGTGATATCACTACAGGCAGGATCAGAATGAGTTAACTGCAGTAAAATGATCTGTGTAAACCAAGAAGTGGCGCCAATTATTAGACATAGTGGGTACTGTTGAGCAAATGTTCATAAAGTGGACTTTTATCCGAATTTTATTAAAAATTTAATTGGCCACAAAGCATTCCTTGTGCTCCATGGTAACAAATAAATTTTTCCTGAAATGGTAGTAAAAAATTTAAAAAAATCATACTTACCTCATCCATTTGAGTGCAAAGAGGGCGCTTCGGCCATCTTGCTTGAAATCTCTTGCACAGTGACATGAGATTTTGAGTGGTGTCTTCAATTAAGATGGCCGCAGCGGCCTCTTCGCGCTCAAATGGATAAGGTATGTAGGAATGAATTTTTTTTTTTGTTTGCAAATACTAAAATGCTTTAATATCAATTTGAGGTGCCGCGATCAGCGATGAATGCGTTCTCTGTCATTACACCTGCAATTTACAAAGAAAAGTGCAAATTTTGGGGGAAAATTCGGCGAAGCAGCCGAATCGAATTTTGAAAAACTTCGCTCATCTCTAATAGTGATCAGTGCAAAAATTGCAGGATTTTATCTTCTTTGTTTAAATATATGGAATACATGTAAAATTAAAAACATCATCAAAAATTCTATAAAAAATATGTTAAACCTTTAAAAAGTTATTCAAACAGCAGGTCATTTTCTGATGACACATTCTCTTTAAACCGTCTTTGGTGGCAATTCGGCATGTAGGTGATAATGACCTAGTGGTAGTTTGGTGATGGGTGGCTTGGCTGTAATCCCACACCTTGCAGCAGTGTTTTTTATACTGATGGTAGCAGTTCATGCTGCTGTCTGGAATCTCAAGGCTTATAGTTGAGAGCAATCGGAGTAGTTTTCTCTGGAGAATCTGTAACAGCAAGGCAAAATCACTGCAGATAGGAAGTGTTCTGAACTGAGAAGTCTTCCGACCATCTTGAGCATGTGGCGGACTCTTCTGCCTTCGGTCTTCAGCAAGTCAGTTAGATGGCAGCCTCTGACAATGGACAAACTCTCTGTTCTGGGCACAAACAATTCTTCTGGCCTTAAGGCCATCTGTCGTTTGCAAAATAATAATTGGGGGCCTGCTTGAAAATATCTGACTCCCACACCCAGCAGAGCATCAGTCAGACACGTCTTCTCTCTGATTTCCCGCTCTGGAGGGGAGGCGCTTTGATGCCTCTGTGCATGTGACTCAGATCCAAGATCACCGATTACCCCTTCTGTGATAAAGTACGATGAATGGCATGTTTTGGGGCCTTTGTAGTGAGAAATGGTGAATGTGAAACACCCACACGACGTCCCATTATCACGATGAGGCTGTAGCTTCCACCGAATGTCCTCCAGCAGGGCAATAAAGTCTTTTTTAGGGTCCATACATAATTAGGCCAATAATAGCATGGAACAGAGGCACAATCCTGTTCGTGATGCTGAGATGAATGCAGCAACTCCCTGAGAAGCTGGTGTAGAGGATAGGAGTGGTAGTGTCCCTGATGAAGTGTTGTGTCACTGTGTACTCCTTCAGACTGTTGCTCCTTGGGGATCGGTGTAGTGGAAATATAGTACTGAAAAAAGAGTTACACGTAACAAAGTCCTTTTTACTAAATGCAATGTAGAACTTTACATGCATGCAGTAGAAGCCGGCTTTAAGTGAAATTACTGGCCTAGTGGTAGTTTGGTGATGGGTGGCTTATCTGTAATCCCACACCTTACAGCAGTGTATTCTATGCTGATGGTAGCAGTTCATGCTGCTGTCTGGAAACTTTAGAACAATCAGAGTATTTTTCTGGAGAATCTGTAACAGGAGCAGGAACACTGCAGATTACTTCCTCTCGATCTTTAGACAGGAAGTCCTCCTCTTGGCAGGGAGCAGGACCAGCCCACTCCTACCAAGAGGGGAGAAACTGGATAGTTAGCCCTGTTCCTTGCCAACCTTTACCATCCAGTCCTTGCTGGTAGCTGTGGCCAGAAGCAAATAAGAAAATACATAACAGTTATAAATATAAATTGTAGTACCCCCAAGTCTAGGGTACTACAGAGCCTAGCTACAATACTATATACAACCCATGGAAAAGTGTGGCACTATTTCTAGAGGAAAGCAACCATGCTTCTCTGATCCTATACAACGCCTATAAAGGGGTTCTGAAAGATTGGAAAGATTTTGGTAACCCCCCCACCCCAACCCCAACCCATTTGGCCGGACCTGTAAAGGAAGGATTACTTACCAACCACTGGCCACGGTGGAGAACAAATCCCCTTGTGTCTTGGGACCATTTGTGATGACGTAAGGGGAGCCGGCTTCAGCTATGGCCAGTGATTGGCTGTGGCAATGTAAAACTGGATTTTGACATAGAGGGAGGCCAACGGAGCTTTGAAAGCCTGAAGAAAAAGGAGCGGGGAAGTAATGCTTCCATCACAATGGGAAGGGGGGGGGGGGGTACCAGAACAGTCTTAAAGTCCAGCTACCTGTACACAATAGATTAATGTTAGGAATGTCACCAGGATAAATAGAAAAAACTATAGTGGTGCTGACTATTCTCTAAAAAGACAGATGAGGGTGGAAATTTTGATTGTATATGTTGGATGTCACAAACCTGTTGGCTGATCTTGTGTAGATGGCCAGTGCTAACTAAAAAGGGATCAAATGGAGTGAACTAACACATGACTGCAGAACCAGACTGCAAATGAATTTGTTTACAGTCTGTAACCATGGGGACACAAGGGTCTGCTTACGAGCTGTGTACACAAAATGTTAGAATGTTATTTTTGAATGAAGCCTTTGCTTCAGCCGATGCTATATTTTTATTGAATTGCACATGTGCACATACTGTAGTGTAACCTTTAATTATGATGTTATCTTGCATTCTGACTAGTCATTTAGGAGGCACATTATGCTACCTTAACATAAATCTATTACCTCAATTTTCTCTATAATTGGTGACAGCTACTTTCATGTGTCACGATCATTTCTGCCGTAATGAGTGCCCAGTAATCAATCTTGGAACTAAGAACCCAAGCAGATTGCTTTGAAGATATTATCAGCCATAATATTTTCCTCAAAGGGAGTCTGTCACCTGCAAAATCAATTTCAAAGTAAAAATACTGCCATGTAGGGTAGGTGCCCCAAAACATAAGCATATGATAGAATCGACTGTAAACTATTTGGATTCAACCTGAGCTTTGGAAAAATTTGAGTTGCATCCGAATGTGAATTTTTGGTGATTCAATTTGGTGATTCAAGAGACAGAGAGAAACTAATAAAAAATAAAGAACAATACTAGACTAGAGAGAACAATATAGAATTTGTATTTTGAAATAGAGAATTTCTTAGAAAGTCAGACTTCATTGTGCATTCCATATAGTAAAACCATAACAGCAACGCACATGTACATTTAAGGGGGGGGGGGGGGGGGGGGTAGAAGAAACACTGCAGTATTTATTTTTATACCTATTGTGGCATTATGTGCATTGTTCCTTGTATTACCACATTATTATTTTTCTTTCCAGTCATGTTTTGGGCCATATGACCCAACATTGACTCCTTCTAGGAATTGCATGTGTTTCTGTATTCAGAAGGCATCAACATCTTTTGGCGTGATCCCCTTCCAACTGTCTAAATCATTGTGGCCATAAATCGTAGGACAGCAGCTCCCCTACAGTGTGCAATGTGTAGTACCCCAGAGTTGGCACTACCATTCCTACACCCTGCTACTGTCTCTAATGGCTAACAACTAATGTCATCTGTGCATTTATTCCAGGTCCTCCTACAGTGTGCATTAATAGTATTGCTATGAAACTGTTATGTTCACGTACTGTGTCTGGTTCACCAGCAGGTGGCAGTGTATCTGGCAGAGAGAGAGAGATCTTCAGATAGAATGGAACTTACCATTCCATTCTCCCCCCATTTTAGGCAGAAGTGGGCTAGTCCTGTTTCCTACCAAGGGAGGGGCTGCAGGAAGCTACATTTAGTCTAATCCAGTTTACATTCGATAGTGAAGCTGAGAAGACCAAAGATGATGCAGGGAGGGGAATGCCCCCCTCCCTCCCACAGAAGGAGTCTCCCAAGGGAAGCAGCTCATAGAGCACCATGACTCCTTACAGATAAAGAGGCTGGGGGGGGGGGGGGTCACAAGGGGGTCAACAGCAAAAGGCACCCTGCTAAAAAGGTACCAGAACAGTCATAAAGTCCAGCTATCAGACTGAAGCCTGAGTTTAGCACAGCATAAAGAGAAATACCAGTTTGCCTGCCAGTTTACCTCAAAACCTGCTGGAACCAAGAGAAAGACTACTTATTGTCTGGATGCAAGTTTATTCAAGTAAAGTTGTTGAACTTTTACCAAGTCTGGACTCTTACTCCACCAACTATCCATCTCCCCTTTATTGCTTTGAAGCCTAACCCTGGGGAGTGACGGTATCCAGGTAGAAGCACCATGAAACACATAAAACCAATAAGGCCGCATCACCACTCAGCATTCCTAAAAATATCTGGGACTCGATCGGCCCTGGGGGTGGCACGTTGCACATGCATCTGCGTTGGCCTGCTTCTTTATGCATTATCACCAGAGAGGGAGGTTAGCAGTTGAAAATGCATGCAGAACTTGCTGTGATAAAAAGGGTGGAAGATAACTCTCACACTATGGCTGACAACCCAATGGATGAACGTGCTTAGTTCTGAAAAGCAACGCTGTGAATTGAAACAGTGAGTACCATATTGAGAAAAAATAAATACATTTATCTACCCTTAGATGGTGGTGGCTACATTGACACAACAGGGTCCCATTTAAGGATATATTAGATGGTCAGATTTTCTGCCCGATGATTGCTAACGAACGTTCGTAGTAACGTTCATTAGCCATTATCTGGCAGTCTAACACTGCTACCGATTGCAAAGCATGTCGAAAGATCAGGATTTGCCAGCAGCAGATTGTTCTTTCTAATTATGATCTGCCACCGGCAAACCACTGTAGAGCATGGTGGCGAGCGATGACATAGTGATTGCTCCTCCCCATGTTGCTGAGGAGGTTGCTGCATGTAATAGCAGCGGTCTCCTCAGCAAGCAAGCAGGCGATTCCTGTGAGGGAACGCTTTCCTCCCAACGATCGTCTGTGATTGGGGTGTCTAATATAGGGCTACAACGAGTACTCGACTAAATCAAGTAATTAGACACAAAAAAATTAGCTTGTATCACGTGACCATGGAGCGGGAGTGAAGTGCTTGCTATTACTCCCACTCCGTGGTCTCCAGCTGTGCTCCCGCTGTGCTCGGAATATTCACCTTTCCGCAGCACGTCCATGATCCTGCGCTGCACTGACCTCCTGGCGTATGCACGCCGTGACGTGACGCGCTGTGTGACATCAGGCTCAGAGCAGCACGGAACGATGGAGTGTCCATGGCGTCCCTGCTGGAAAGGTAAGTTGGTGCGACTAAGGCCGGGCGCCCGGAGTGCACAGAGTCATAGCAACCAATGACCCTGTGCACTCCGGGTGTCAGGAGGAGCAGGGGGGAAAAGCTGCTGGCACAAGGGGGAGAGCTGCTGGAACAAAGGGGGGGGGAGCTGCTGGCACAAGGGAGGTAGATGATGGCACAAGAGGGAAGAGCTTATGGCACAAGGGGGGGGGGGGTTATGGCACAAGCAGGGAGAGCTGCTGGCACAAGCGGGGAGAGCTGCTGGCACAAGGGGGAGAGCTGATGGCACAAGCGGGGAGAGCTGCTGGCACAAGGGAGGAGAGCTGCTGGCACAAGGGAGGAGAGCTGCTGGCACAAGGGGGGAGAGTTGATGGCACTGGGATGGGGGAGAGCTGATGGCACTGGTGTGGGGGAGAGCTGATGGCACTGGGTGGGGAGAGCTGAAGGCACTGGGGGAGTGGAGCTGATGGCACTTGGGTGGGGCAGAGCGGATGGCACTGGGCGAATGGAGCTGATGGTACGGGGGGCTGATGGCACTGGGGGATAGTGGAGCTGATGGCACCGAGGGTAACTGATGCACCTGAGCTGATCGCACAGAGGGGAACGAAGGCTGTTGGGGACTGATGGCAGGGGGTCTAATGAGTTTTTATAAAGGAAAACAGTCCATTAATTCATTTTTTCTTATTAGATTACTCGATTAATCGTAAAAAATAAATGATAGAATACTCGATTTCTAAAATAATCGTTTACTGCAGCCCTAGTCTAATACATCCTTTATACCTGGGGGTTAGGGTTACACAACAACTTTGGTTCATGCTACATTGCAACTAATAACTGGGAGTATGATTGCATTACGAAGGATAAGTTACCTAGCTATGCAAGTTGCCAGAAATCCAAACCTACTGGACATCTGGTGACTTGCGTGCTGCAGCAACTTGAGGGTTGCAAACCAACCATGTTCACCTTCTTTATGTTGCAATGTACCATTACCACACTGCGATTCTTGGCAGCACAACCTTCCCATGGCCAAAGTCGTTGTGTAACACTAGCCTAAATTGGTGGTTATAGTAATCCAACAAACAGTTTCCAACCTAATCATCAGAAAATTATAGCTGCTCCCAATACATGGTTGGACTAAAGTTTCAAAGTCGAACTTCAAATTGGATATTATAATACCAATTAATATATCTTCCCTGCCTATTTTAATTATATATTTGTCTGATGAATGGTCCCAGGTATCTTTCTGTTTGTATCTTTCACTTATTTTAGCCTTTCCTCTGCTGGAAGTGGGTTTTATATTGATTTTCTTGCCAAATTGCGCTTACATTTGTTTTACTAAAATCATCATTATGTAAACGGGTAATTAAAGGAAAAAAGGAAAAACATGTTTTTATGTTGATATACTTTTAGAGTTTTTGGTGATTTTTGTTTTTAGTTTCCATGTTACTATGTTTAAAAAAAAGTTCCTAAAATCATGCAATTTTCGCACTGGCCACTAAGCTGAAAAATAGGCACCACTCCTGGGTCTGTACAGATCACTTTACAACAGTTATCTGCGTATCATGTAGGGTTACAATGACAGATCTCACCTATATATAGATAACACAGGATCCACCATTCACTGTGACCTCTACACAGATCACAGGACATGCCTAGAAAATTCTCCCATAGAAGGTAAAGGGGTCCTCTCCTGTCCTGTGTGTCTATGGTCTGTGTGGCTGCTCTCAAAGAACCGGATGTCTTGACATATATTTAAGGCCTAGTGGTCAGTGCAAAAACTGCATGATTTGGGGATTAAAAAAAATATAGATAGTGACATGGAAAATTAAGAAACAAAATCACCCAAAATTTAACATAAAAACTTGATTTAAAAACAAAAAAAATCTGATAACTTTTATTAGTTTTGCAATAAACTGTACAATATAAATATACCGTGCCATCATATGCTATAAACAACACCAAAAGGGAACACCCCATGCCCCCCTTCTAATTTCAATCTATGATATCCTTTAGAATAAAAAACAATCCAAGATGTCCTACCACCACCCATCCATCTCCCTTTCCACGACCTTCTTGGTAACACCAGGACCCTCACCCAACTCTGTCCTATCCCCAGGGCAGGAAGAGATCAACAAAGAGATGGCAAAACCAGCCCCTACTAGGTATAAAAACTTAATTTAAGCAATTTAATTAAGCCATTTTTTTTATGACACACTCCCTTTAATGGTTGTCCCATATCACTTAACTATTCTGACTTCCATTGGTCTTATTATTTGCAGTCTCTGATCTTTACAAACCACCGCGTAGATCTGCAGACACAGCGTCAGCTATCATAGTCCACGCTTCTCACTTCAAAAACAAAAGCAAAAAAAACAATGAAAAGGAACAGAACTAATACTGTTATATCAACTCCAAGCCCTACTGTTTACTTCCAGCGCCATGACCTCATGCTCAGGAGAAAATGGAAATCTCCAGCATGCCAGCGATTAGACAGTCCTCTTCCCAACAGACGCTGTAATATAAATGCACATAAATTGAATTCCTTCTTGAAAAGAAATCTGAATACCTTTGGAGCGTTTTAGCAAATCATCTCCAGCTCTTATGGCAGGACTTCAAGGAGCAGCAGAAAGGGGATCTCTACACTCCCCCCCAGCTCCCTCCTTCATAGCACGACTCATTCTATAGGAGGATATGGAAAGGCTAGGGACCGCCAAGAATAACACTGAGAGCTTTATTGGGGATTCAGAATGGATTTTTATTAAACTCACTCAAAAGGGATTTGAAGATGGGATTTTGGGTGAATCAACCACTATGATGCATACTGCAGGAGAGGGCGGGGGCTTTATTTGTATGTAGTAGTGAGCAGTTAATAACATGAAGATTGTGGGGCTATTCTAATGAGATAACATTACTGTAAGGGAGATCTTGTGTCAAAACCTTTCAATCCAGGAACATAATAAAGAAGTACGATTGTCAGAGACTAAAAAGACAATTTCTAGAAATCATTCAAATTTATTGATGTCTTGAGAATCTAACTTTGCACTAAGAGGATAGTACGTACAATAATGACAAATGCACCACATATATACAACATTCATGGCCATGTCTTGATCGTAAACTGTTTACTGTTTTCCACCCATCCTATTTAATACTTTGGTTGCCCACTTCTGAACCTACTCCAGCTTGCTAAGTCAGTCTTGTTCACTGGTTCCCAAAATTGTATTTGATATTTTATAGGTTTACTAATCTACAACTGTCTCAGAGACCTGCATAACCAAAGTATTCATGGTACCTGCTAAGTATATTCCATAACTGTCCCAAGGTTATACATTATTGAAGTATTCATGATCCCTACTAAGAATACCCCACGAGTGCTTCTGGGCCCAGGATAATCAAAGTGCCAATGATCATTTATAAGAAACTCCTCCAACTGTCTGGAGGCCAT
Organism: Bufo gargarizans; assembly: GCF_014858855.1. Taxonomy (NCBI): domain Eukaryota; kingdom Metazoa; phylum Chordata; class Amphibia; order Anura; family Bufonidae; genus Bufo; species Bufo gargarizans. The sequence goes on along the minus strand of NC_058089.1, from coordinate 91,136,050 downwards.
AGGTAACAAAAACATTCATGATCCCTACTAAGAAGTCTGCACAACAGTCCCAGGTCCATGGATAACCAAAGTACCAATGATCCCTAAGAAGAAGACACCATAAATTCGGTCAGGTCCATGGATAAATAAAATGCTTATAATTCCCACAAAGAAGATTTTACAACTGCCTTGGGGCCCTGGTTAACCAAAGCACTCACACCCCCCATTAAGAATACCCCACAACTGTTTCTGGGTCATGGGTAACCAAAGCACTAATGGTACCTACTAAGTAGACCCTTGGTTTATTCCCACCTGATTCTGAAAAGTTTACAAAACTTAAATATGTTAATATGTTGTTGGTTCCTTTGAAGGTGAATGAGGACTTTTAAAAACATACTTTATGCACCGTGATTTAGAACATAGACCAGCATTTTAGCCAAAACTTAAAATAATTGAGTGGTGTCCAGCAAAATCTGGCTGGTAACTAGGAAAGCCACTATTATTTATAGCAAAGAAACACTCAGGGTTCTGACCTCTTCCAGTACGGTATAGGCCACAAATTCTTTTCCAGTAGAAGTCTGGACTGGATTTCTAAGTGTATTAGACAGCTGACTGGCAATGTCACACATATGATGTTACAGCTTAATCCCTCCGTAGGAATTAGCTAACCACGGTTAAACTTAAAGTGAAAACAGATCGGACTGAGTTTCTCAGTACCACTGATTTACGCCACTTAATGTTTTAGAGCTAAAAGGCAACATTTTAGATTGGAATTTGAGCACCTACAGCCAATAAGTAAATTTTTGCAACCAGAAAACCAAGATGCACGATGTCTCGACAACTCACAACATTAGTATATTCCAAAGTGTGCTATAACCTTAGGGGTAACGATGAGCGAACCAGGTGACTAAATCGAGTTGAGTCCGAACTTTGCTATTTTTTAGACAGCAGACGAACCAGAATCTTCCCCGGTTACTTACGGACTAATCCACTAAAATGGAGTGTAGCGCCATTTTAGTGCACATGCCAGCAGGAAAAAAGCAGTAGGGAGGAAGAAGAAGGGTTCTCACATGACCCTAAGAGGAAGTGGGGGGGAGGGCTTTCCCTGATTGGCTGACAGACAGCCTGGATTAGCTGCAGCAGCCATGGAGGTGCCCTAGCAGAAGGAACAGAACGTCATTCTGTGCTTGGCAGTTACAGAGGGTGGTTGTGTGTGAAGGTGTCTGCGAGGAAAATGATCTTAGGCAGTCAGTGACAGTGAACAATCTATCAGGAACAGTCAGAAATCAACCAATCAAGCTTATTGCTAGAGAAAGTAAAGGGAAAGGCTAGGATTCCAAAGAGGAATTGTGCGTGTTGTGTACAATAGAGAGAAGCAGGGCAGCCGGGAAAGAAGAGACAGGACCTGTGACTGTGCCTGCTATCAGAAGTGCAGGTGCACCTCAAAAGCAGCTACCTGCAAGCAAATACTTTCATTTTGTTTCCCCATTTTCACAGAAATCTTTTTTTTGTGGGTTCACAATATAATTACTCAGTAAATATATATATACACACATGATTACTGCAGCAGTACCCATTAAGTTGAAATTGAGTGTCAAGCCACAGTTGTCCGTTTTTAGATTTTCAGTTTCACACGGTCGCAATTAATTTTTTTATATTTGGGGTGGGGGGTTCAGTTTAATTAAGCAGCATATATACGTGATTGCTGCAGCAATACCCCCAGTGTGGTAGCAATCTACCTGTGTGTGTTAAGTTGAAATTGAGCGTCACACCTCAGTCATCCGTTTACGTATTTTCAGTTTCCACACAAATGAAATTTAAACATTTTTTGTGGCGGAGTTAGTGGTTACATTTCTTTAAGCCGCAGCATAAATGTACGTCGTGATCACTATCAATACCGATATTTCCTTAGTCCATGCAATGCTGCGGCCTGCATCATGCCACTGATGCCTCAATCGCCAATTTTCATGTACTCGCTTTCCACAAGGTTTAAATAAAATAAAAAATGTGTGTGTGTTTGGGGGGGATTAACACAGTTGAATTTTTATTATTAGAATTTTTTATTTGAGGGGGGTGTTTAAGTTTCATGAGGCAGCATACGTACGTGATCAATAGACCTCTCCATGCTGCCGGTGCCCCATCTTGCACCTTTTGCTGTCTGTCTGTCTGCCTACCTACCATCACGTTGTGTATGGCTGCTGCTGCATCATGCCTCTAATGCCACTTATCAACCATTAGGTTCCAAAAATACATTATTATTTATTTATTTTTATCCCATAACACCGTGTGTGTTTAAACATCATCTCCCCCGATAAGGCTACTTTTACACCTGCGTTAGGTACAGATCCAGGACCGGACTGGGGATAAAAACCAGCCCTGGAAAAAGTTGCATACCAGCCCCACAGCATTGCATCATTATTTACTTGTTTATAAAAGGCAAAAGCATTCATTTTAAAACACGTGTGTAAACACAAATATTAATTTTGCCCCACAATAGCTCTTTTGTAGAACCCCCATTGTTTATATTATCACAGTAGACTAGCTTTTCCCAACCAGGATGCGATAACGATATGTGATGCAATATTTTAAGGGAATTGTGCTAGAGGTCTGTTTGCACTGTTATGGGGCATCTGTGGATGGCACTGTTATGGGGGATCTGTGGATGGCACTGTTATGGGGATCTGTGGATGACACTGTTATGGAGGGGATCTGTGGATGACACTTATGGAGGGGATCTGTGGATGACACTTATGGAGGGGATCTGTGGATGACACTTATGGAGGGGATCTGTGGATGACACTTATGGAGGGGATCTGTGGATGACACTTATGGAGGGGATCTGTTGATGGCACTGTTATGGGGATCTGTGGATGGCACTGTTATGGGGGATCTGTGGATGGCACTGTTATGGGGGATCTGTGGATGGCACTGTTATGAAGGATCTGTGGATGACACTGTTATGAAGGATCTGTGGATGGCACTGTTATGAGGGATCTGTGGATGGCACTGTTATGAAGGATCTGTGGATGGCACTGTTATGTAGGGGATCTGTGCATGACACTGTTATGGAGGGGATCTGTGCATGGCACTGTTATAGAGGGGGGTCTGTGCATGGCACTGTTATGGGGGATCTGTGGATGGCACTGTTATGAAGGATCTGTGGATGGCACTGTTATGAAGGATCTGTGGATGGCACTGTTATGGAGGGGATTTGTGGATGACACTGTTATATAGGGGATCTGTAGATGGCACTGTTATGAAGGATCTGTGGATGACACTGTTTTGAATGATCTGTGGATGGCACTGTTTTGAAGGATCTGTGGATGGCACTGTTATGGAGGGGATCTGTGGATGGCACTGTTATGGGGGATCTGTGGATGGCACTGTTATGAAGGATCTGTGGATGACACTGTTATGAAGGATCTGTGGATGGCACTGTTATGAGGGATCTGTGGATGGCACTGTTATGAGGGATCTGTGGATGGCACTGTTATGGAGGGGATCTGTGCATGACACTGTTATAGAGGGGATCTGTGCATGGCACTGTTATAGAGGGGGGTCTGTGCATGGCACTGTTATGGGGGATCTGTGGATGGCACTGTTATGAAGGATCTTTGGATGGCACTGTTATGAAGGATCTGTGGATGGCACTGTTATGGAGGGGATTTGTGGATGACACTATTATGTAGGGGATCTGTAGATGGCACTGTTATGGGGATCTGTGGATGGCACTGTTATGAAGGATCTGTGGATGACACTGTTTTGAAGTATCTGTGGAAGGCACTGTTATGAAGGATCTGTGGATGGCACTGTTATGGAGGGGATCTGTGGATGGCACTGTTATGGGGGATCTGTGCATGGCACTGTTATAGAGGGGGGTCTGTGCATGGCACTGTTATGGGGGATCTGTGGATGGCACTGTTATGAAGGATCTGTGGATGGCACTGTTATGAAGGATCTGTGGATGGCACTGTTATGGAGGGGATTTGTGGATGACACTGTTATATAGGGGATCTGTAGATGGCACTGTTATGGGGATCTGTGGATGGCACTGTTATGAAGGATCTGTGGATGACACTGTTTTGAAGGATCTGTGGATGGCACTGTTTTGAAGGATCTGTGGATGGCACTGTTATGGAGGGGATCTGTGGATGGCACTGTTATGGGGGATCTGTGGATGGCACTGTTATGAAGGATCTGTGGATGACACTGTTATGAAGGATCTGTGGATGGCACTGTTATGAGGGATCTGTGGATGGCACTGTTATGAGGGATCTGTGGATGGCACTGTTATGGAGGGGATCTGTGCATGACACTGTTATAGAGGGGATCTGTGCATGGCACTGTTATAGAGGGGGGTCTGTGCATGGCACTGTTATGGGGGATCTGTGGATGGCACTGTTATGAAGGATCTGTGGATGGCACTGTTATGAAGGATCTGTGGATGGCACTGTTATGGAGGGGATTTGTGGATGACACTATTATGTAGGGGATCTGTAGATGGCACTGTTATGGGGATCTGTGGATGGCACTGTTATGAAGGATCTGTGGATGACACTGTTTTGAAGTATCTGTGGAAGGCACTGTTATGAAGGATCTGTGGATGGCACTGTTATGGAGGGGATCTGTGGATGGCACTGTTATGGGGGATCTGTGCATGGCACTGTTATAGAGGGGGGTCTGTGCATGGCACTGTTATGGGGGATCTGTGGATGGCACTGTTATGAAGGATCTGTGGATGGCACTGTTATGAAGGATCTGTGGTTGGCACTGTTATGGGGGATCTGTGGATGGCACTATTATGGTGGATCTGTGGATGGCGCTGTTATGGGGGATCTGTGGATGGCACTGTTATGGAGGGGATCTGTGGATGACACTGTTATGGGGGATCTGTGGATGACACTGTTATGGGGATCTGTGGATGACACTGTTATGGGGGATCTGTGGTTGGCACTGTTATGAAGGATCTGTGGATGGTACTGTTATGAAGGATGGCACTGTTATGGGGGACCTATGGATGATGCACTGTTATGGGGGATGTGTGCTATGACACATAGGGCCATGAGGGGGGCCAGCATAAGATGCTATATGTGTGAATGACACACATATAGCATATTATGCTGGTCCCCCGCATGGCCCTATGTGTCACAGCATTACTTTATTAATGTCCCCTCATGTGTCCTAAACAGCGCACATAACTGTCTTTGTATGCAAAGTCTTTCTTTACTGCTGAAACAATCGCTCTCCTATTGAAATAAAATCACCAGCCTCTGTACTCAGCCTCCTGCCTGACACACAGCCCTGAACAGCCGGATGACAGCTCTGCACAAGCAGCAGCTACCGGGCTAAAGGACCTTCCCTGATGTCCTGATCATGTGATCAGTCACATGTGTGGGAGGAGTCAGGCTCCAGGCAATATCCGTGCTGGAGCCTGCTGTTGGGGGCGGGGGATGGGCTCCTCTGTCTGTCAGTCACTCACTCTGCATAATACTGCACCAGCCAAGGGGCCTCCTCGCTGTCGGCATGGCCGGCCATGCGGCAGTCAAGGCTACCGGCCTAACGGGAATTTTCCCGGTATCCAGGTAGGCCGGTCCGGCACTGTGCGCATCCGTCTGGTTTCTACACAGACGGATCCGCACCTATAATGCAAACGCTTGTATCCGTTCAGAACGGATCAGTTTTTGTATTACCATGAACAAAAAAAATATATATTAAAAATGTATTTATTTTTTGTTCATGATAATGCAAACGGATCCATTTTGACTTACACTGAAAGTCAATAGGAGGCGGATCCGTTTTCAATTGCACCATATTGTGTCAGTAAAAACAGATCCGTCCCCATTGACTTACATTGTAAGTTAAGACGGATCCGTTTGGCTCTGCATCGCCAGGCGGACATCAAAACGCTGCAAGCAGCGTTCCGGTGTCCGCCTCCAGAGCGGAATGGAGGCAGAACGGAGCCATTCAGAATGCATTGGGGCTGAACTGATCCGTTTTGGGCCGCTTGTGAGAGCCCTGAAACGGATCTCACAAGCGGACCCAGAAACGCCAGTGTGAAAGTAGTCTTAGGGACAATTTTTGGAAGCTTTGGAATATGGAAAAGCATAATATATGTGCCGGCATGGTGTGCTTTTAAATACGCTGTATGATAACACCGTCAAATTTGCATTTACCTATAGTTATGTGTGTCAGTGTCACTCAGACATCATAAAAAATAAATAAAAAAAAAGAGATGACAATTATGAGTCCTAGAATGCTAGAGGGGGTTATGTACCAACTGTCAGGGCAACTAGAGCAACTTCGGTTTGGATTCAAAAATTTGGCGGCCCAGGCACAAAAAAGAATCTCAACTGGTTCGTTCATCTATACTTAGGAGGATTCAGGTCTCATGGTGCATGACCTACAATGTCCAACATTTCTTTAAACAAAAAATGAAGCTGTGCTATTAGTTTTTGCCTCATGCTAAAGTCTGGGGACACAATCAATATATACAAGTTTGGACAGAGTACCAGAGGTTCTGAATACAGTAAATTGAGGATGGGCCCTCAGAATGATCTCCTCTACTGGGTCCAAGAAACCCCAGTCTGGTACTAAATATATATTCAATTATCTTGTCGGTGTGTGATTCATGAAGCCTAAAGCTAAGTTTACACATTTAGGTTCCCTCTATTAGGCCATTTAAAACTCAACATATATTTGATTGTATTAAATAAAATTAAAACAGAAGTAACTAAACATGTTAAAACCTTATTGTACCTACATCCTAATAATGTCTGAGTCAGAGGCTACTTGTTTGATAGCCTCACTGTATAATATTCAGTAGGTTAAAGGCTCCTACTTGTTCACCTCACTACCAATCTCTATCTCATGGGTTCATTCTAACAACTAGGCTCCAGAGTCGTAGTAGATTGTGCAGAATTAGGACATGATGCTATTAAAATAGCAATTGATAAGCTACTGCCTGCCTAAAATGTTTCGCTGCACTAGCAGCGTCATCAGGGGACTACAGACATTATGCCATTGTTGCTAATGTCTGTAGTCCCCTGATGATGCTGCTAGTGCAGCATAACATGTCACGGGTGCAGTAGCTTATGAATTGCAATTTTAATAGCATCAGGTCCTATTGCTGCACAATCTACTAGGGCTCTAAAGCCAAGTTGTTAGATAGAATGAACATGTGAGATAGCGTTAGGTAGTGAGGCGAACAAGTAGGATCCTCTAACCTACAAAATAATATACTGTGAGGCTATCAAACAAGTAGACTCTGACAACTATTAGGACGTAGGTGCAATTACGTTAGGTTTTCACATATTTAGTTACTTCTGCTTTTGTTTCATTTTATACAATCAAATAAAGATTGAGTTTTATGATGAACTCTCTCTCTCTCTATATATATATATTTAGTAATGTCGTAGACTCCTATGAACAGTTTTAAAGAAAGGCACAACAAAATCTCTTCAACATGGTTTATTGCTTGTTCCAGCAAACTTACAGTTCAGTTACAGCTGGATCGCAGCCGGGTCAGGTAATCAGTCCACAGGCCAGTGTTGCTCCACACGTGCCTTGCAGGGTGTGATCTGCAGCCTGTCACTCAACAGACACACCCTGCTTCATGCTGCTGACTTTTAAACCACAATTGTGGACATGAGCCACGTATAAAACCCGGAGAGGATCATGGGGAATAAGCACCCACCCAGCTATTTGCTTATTCCCAGTAAAAGCCAGGCCCGGATTAGCTGATACCAGCTATACTAGGTAGCATCAGCGTCCACTATCTAACTTAGTGGCCACTCTAGCTACTGGCTTCCACTCCACCAAGGCCGTGTATTATGGTGGCATGTCTCAGGTGAACCACAGAAAACCATGATATGCATCCCCTCTAATAGTTTTCCTGCACCATTCTCGGAGATACATACCTTCCTTCATATATGAGGCCTGTCACTGCCTCATAATATACAGTGGATGTAAAAAGTCTACACACCCCTGTTAAAATGTCAGTTTTCTGTGCTGTAAAAAAATGAGACAAAGATAAATCATTTCAGAACTTTTTCCACCTTTAATGTGACCTATAAACTGTACCACTCAATTGAAAAACAAACTGAAATCTTTTAGGTGGAGGGAAGAAAACAAAACAAAAAAAAAAAATAATGGGGTTGCATAATTGTGCACACCCTCTTATAACTGGGGATGTAGCTGTGTTCAGAATTAAGCAATCACATTCAAAATCATGTTAAATAGGAGTCAGCATACACCTGCCATCATTTCAAGTTCCTCTGATTAACCCCAAATAAAGTTCAGCTGCTCTAGTTGGTCTTTCCTGAAAGTTTCTTAGTCGCATCCCACAGCAAAAGCTATGGTCCACAGAGAGCTTCCAAAGCATCAGAGGGATCTCATTGTTAAAAGGTATCAGTCAGGAGAAGGGGACAAAAGAATTTCCAAGGCATTAGATATACCATGGAACACAGTAAAGACCGTCATCATCAAGTGGAGAAAATATGGCACAACAGTGACATTACCAAGAACTGGACATCCTTCCAAAATTGATGAAAAGACGAGAAGAAAACTGGTCTGGGAGGCTACCAAGAGGCCTACAGCAACATTAAAGGAGCTGCAGGAATATCTGGCAAGTACTGGCTGTGTGGTACATGTGACAACAATCTCCTGTATTCTTCATATGTCTGGGCTATGGGGTAGAGTGGCAAGACGAAAGCCCTTTCTTACGAAGAAAAACATCCAAGCCAGGCTACATTTTGCAAAAACACATCTGAAGTCTCCCAAAAGCAGGTGGGAAAAGGTGTGATGGTCTGATGAAACCAAGGTTGGACTTTTTGGCCATAATTCCAAAAGATTTGTTTGACGCAAAAACAACACTGCACATCACCAAAAGAACACCATCCCCGCAGTGAAGCATGGTGGTGGCAGCATCATGCCAAGGGGCTGTTTTTCTTCAGCTGGAACTGGGGCCTTAGTTAAGCTAGAGAGAATTATGAACAGTTCCAAATACCAGTCAATATTGGCACAAAACCTTCAGGCTTCTGCTAGAAAGCTGAACATGAAGGGGAACTTCATCTTTCAGCATGACAACAACCCAAAGCATACATCCAAATCAACAAAGTAATGGCTTCACCAGAAGAAGATTAAAGTTTTAGAATGGCCCAGCCAGAGCCCAGACCTGAATCCGATTGAAAATCTGTGGGGTGATCTGAAGAGGGCTGTGCACAGGAGATGCCCTCGCAATCTGACAGATTTGGAATGTTTTTGCAAAGAAGAGTGGGCAAATCTTGCCAAGTCAAAATGTGCCATGCCGATAGACTCCTACCCAAAAAGACTGAGGGCTGTAATAAAATCAAAAGGTGCTTCAACAAAGTATTAGTTTAAGGGTGTGCACACTTATGCAACCATATTATTTTATTTTTCTATTTTTTCAGTTTGTTTTTCAATTGAGTGGCACAGTTTATAGGTCACATTAAAGGTGAAAAAAGTTCTGAAATGATTTATCTTTGTCTCGTTTTTTTACAGCACAGAAACCTGACATTTTAACAGGGTTGTGTAGACTTTTTATATCCACTGTATATACATATATACACAGTATATGCCCTCCCTTCAACTAATTTTAAAGTTTCATGCCTATTGGACTTAAAAACCACAGCATGTTCATTATCTTGCAGACTTTTTTTTTTTTACAGATTATTCTTCCATTATCTACAATGGAGTTTAAACTCCGCTGACTACTGCATTGTGAAATTACTTGTGGAGCTGTTTTGGATTTCATCCGCAATGTCTTATCAAAGGATCCATACACATGTACAGTACCCCAGACATGGGGGTACTACAATTGTAAATAGTTATGTATTGCTGTATTTTTGTATGTTATTTGGCCGTAACTACCAGGATGTGAACGTCAAAGGTTGGCAAGTCCGCTAAAGGAATCCGCACCATCGCATTTATAATCACGAAATTTGGCACATAGGTACATCAGGTGTCTGAGATTTTTCTCAGCTCTCTAGGACGTACCATTCCCGAGACATTCCCAAAAAATGCATTAGCCAATAGAAGATTGGTCGAATGACCCTTATCAGCCAATAGAAGCTCGCAGGTCATCCAGCCTCCACATACACAGTTTTACTCCAGGTTTCCATAACAACCCAGCCATTTATTTTCACTGCTGTAGGAGAGCTTTAAAGGAAATCTGTCACCAGGATAATTGCTATTGAAGTACATCTATGGCCTAATAGCACTTAGTACCTTATTTCAAGAGCCTTTGTTCCAGCAATAGATGTTTTTATCCTCTGAAAATCCAGTTTATTTGGTATGCAAATGAGCCAGTTAGGTGCCCACTCTTGCAAGAAGGAGTCCAGACACGCCCCCTGCCACAATGTGTCCACCCTCGAAAGACTTAAAACCCTGCCCCCAGGTCCCACTAAGCCACTCCCCTGAACCAGTTAGGCCACACCCACATCCACTCCTGAGCCGACGGGGATTGAAAAAATATAGGTAAAAATCTACTTCTGTCAGCTGCAGGGGTGGGAGGGAGGGTGACTTGCTCCCTGCAGCTTACACTCAGACAGTACAGTGCTGTTGTCTTAGAGTGAGCTGTTCAAAAGGACACACCCCGATCCGGTTAGGCCATGCCCCCTCCCACTACTCAGCTGACAGATTGAAAAAATAAAGTTAAAAATCAACTTCCGGTCCCGCTAAGCCACGCCCCGATCTGGTTAGGCCACTCGCCCTCCACTCCTCAGCCGATAGGGATTGAAAAAAATTAAGGTAAAAATCAACTTTTGTCAGCTGCAGAGGTTGGAGGGAGGGTGACTTTCTCCCTGCAGCTCACACTCAGACAGTACAGTGCTGCTGTCTTAGAGTGAGCTGTTCAAAAGGACACGCCCCTGATCCAGTAAAGGACACTGTTAAGGGGCACGGCCCCTGTGGAGGTCACTGTCAAGGGGGTTATTATACTGTGAATGTCACTGTTAAAGGGGAAGGCTTCTATAAAGGTCAAAATTAAGGGGGTGGGCTGCTGTGAAGGTCTAATTTTAAGGGACGGAGCACTGTGGGGGGGGGTCAGTGTTAAGGGGTGGAGGGCTGTGGAGGTCACTGTTTTGGGGACGAGGTGCTGTAGATGTCACTGTTATAGTGGATAGTGTTGATATCTTTTAACGACACACACACAAACATTAAAGGAAATAGATTAAATATACCCGAGCAAAGCCAATATTTTCTATGCCCTCGACAGTCTAGTTCTAGCTTCTAGTTATGCCCCTGGCAGTCTAGTTTTAGTTTCTAGAAATTCTCCCAGCAGTCTAGCTAGTGTATAGTTATACTCATGGCAGTGAAGTTAGTCTCTAGATATACCACTGTAAGTCTAGTTCTAGTTTATAGTTATACCCTGTAAGTCTAGCTCTAGTTTCTAATTATACCCCTGGCAGTCCAGTTCTGGCTTTTAGTTATGTCCACAGCAGTCTAGTTATTGAATCTAGTTATACCCCTGGCAGTCTAATTAGTTTCTAGTTATGCCCCTGGCAGTCTACTTCTAATTTCTACTTATGCTCCTTGGAGTCACTGTTTATATACGTATAGTATAGACTGTTCACCTCTGGGACCCCCAGCCTTAAAAATAAAAAAATAAAAAAAGTATTCCTTGATGGCTGTTGAGTGTTTCTGTCCAGCCAAATGATGGTGCGCATGCATGTGGCTATTGGGATTATAGATCATAATAATCAGTGTATAAAGCATTATTTCCCAACCATAAATAAATATAAATAAGACACGTGGACTTGACGTGATGGAAAGATTTTGCCACGACCAGCTTTATTAAGAATAGCTTAAAATTAAAAACCTTAAAACCATGAACCATATAATTTAATAACCACAGATCAGACCAGCCATAAGCTCAGCCTAAATACCTGAATAAATTAGTCCGCTCACCATTTCAGTGAGCAACTTTACCGCTCCTTCTAATAAAGAAGTTGTGACAATACGAATTACAGGGCGGGAGCAGCTCTTCACTTGCGGCTTGGCTGACAGCAATAGAACTGTCAGCCGCTGCAATATATATACACAAAACTGCCCACCCCACCCATAGCTATCTCAATCATTGCCTGAAAATCCAAATATCAAGGTCAGTGTCCGAAAGGTGAATGCCATCTGAGAAATAAAGGCCGGTCAGACCTTCCTCCTAGTCCACGTGCCGATATGAAAATCCCCAAACTAAGGGCATAAATCTTGCCATAACTCTGTTTATGCGAATCCTAATTCAGTCAAAATATTTAAGATTCGCATAAGCTGCCACAATAAGCGCGGCACCATTTCAGAAAAGATAAGATGGGAATCAGTAAATAACCACCGCACACGAACAAAGGTGCATTTCATGCAGAAGGCCAACTCCATGGTACCTAGCTTTCCCATGTCATTGTCTCCTACATGAAAGATAATAACATCAGGGTCTGGATACAGCGTACACATTTCCAAAATAACATCAATAACACCTTCCCAACTAAGTCCTCTAACTCCATTCCAATAAACTCTTACGTCGTCTGTAGACCATCAAAGGTTATCACCGTATGATCTTTCGGATGCTCTCCGCAGTGCCCAATAAACAAAAGAATGGCCGACAATCCACACAGTGATCCTTTTGAAACCTAAAAACAAACAACATTAGATGACATCAGTGATCGAACGAACATACAGCTTGTATGTACACCTACCAATCCTTTTAATCAAAGACGTACCCAACCCTGATTGAGCTGCTGTACTTGCAGTCCCGATTCTGAAGGAGTGTGAAGTAAAGCAGAAACCCTCTAAACCCAACTCCTTAAGACATCCATACAACACTGCAAATTGATATTGGGTTAGCAGGGAAAGATCCAAATGAATAAAAAACAATGAAACACCCACTTGTCTGCAGAACCAAAAACGTGATAACATACTCACCGGGCAGAGATCACCTGACCTGATTCTGCCCACCCGAATCCAAGAACCCCTTCCAGCCTGATCCGTCTTAGAATTAGGAAGGAAAAACAAAACATATGTAGACTGAATATGTACATTTTCAAACATCAATCCCAGGCTAGACCTTTCGTTTTTTGGCAACAGCTCGCTAATCCTGAAAGCACCAAAAAACATGCACAGAAAAACAGTAGAGAAAAGCAAAGCCTCATAATCACTCACGCAAACTGCAGATGTAAGCTACATTACACAAAGCCACCAACAGACCGAGTGATATAGGACACCTACTATCAGGGGAACAGTTACCTCTCTTATAACCTTTTAAGATTTGCTTCGCCATGAAATAGTCTAAGAAAGAAGGAACACCCAGCACCTTAAGAAAAAATTAAACATCCGATAAAATCTGAGCAACCGTTGCATGAGCCAAACAATCCTTAAAAAGCAACAAACAAAAGGCTAAAGCAGAAACCTCGCTACCTAAAAAAGGGGACCAACCCCTACATTCCACAAACTGACACCAACGACTCCAAGAACGGACATAATCGGACCAAGTGGACGGAGTTACTGATAATTGCAGATAAGACATACCTAAGACCAAATCAGATTCCACAGATACAGAGGGCACAATTCCCCTTCTATATCGGCCCCTCTTGCCAACGTGCGAAATTTCTGAAACTGAAAGCGGGAAAGGGAATCAGCAATAGAGTTATCTATACCTGGAATATGATGTGCCTTCAACCAGATATTCAATTTTAAACAGAGAAGAACTAAATGGCGCAGCAGCTTAAGAACAAGTGGACATTTAGAGGACAAACAATTAACAGCAAACAATACTCCTTTATTATCCGTATGCAGAAAATAAATCCTTTTATTAGCAAAGAACCTACCTCATAAACTAGAGCGACTACAACAGGGAACAGTTCAAAACCCACGATATTCCTAGTCACACCATTAGCCACCCATGATGAGTGCCATTCAGAAGCACACCACTGACCGCTCCAATAAGCCTCAAATGCAAAAGCACCAGAAGCATCAGTGAACAAATCTAGAGAAGGAGCCGATACAAATTGCTCCTGCCAGTAAGAACGACCATTATATTGCTGAAAAAATTCCAACCAAATTGCCAAATCATCCTTGATATCTTTACACAAACGGACATGAAAAACCGGATTACGAATACCTAAAATTCTAGGCGCTACCATCCCATTGGTATAACTCTACACGCAAAAGCCAAGAGGCCCAACAAAGATTGAATTTCTCTTACCGTTGCTTTCCTTTGACCTAACAGATCCTTAATCAATGAACATATTCTAATAGCTTTCTGAGCAGGAAGACGAAACTCACTTTTTACAGAATCAATAATAATACCTAAGTATTCTAAACAATTAACAGGATAAACAGTTTTCTCAACAGACAAAGGAACACCAAACTCAGAACAAATACCGAAAAAAGAATCTAACAGATCAGAACAAACTTCGAAGTCAACAGGACCTATAAACAAAAAATCATCTAGATAATGGCTTACTGAACCCTTCATGCACCTGACAGAGACGACCCATTCTAGAAAAGAGGAAAAGGCTTCAAAATAAAAGCAAAACAAAGAACATCCCATAGGCAAACATTTATCAAAATAAAATAAACCATGAAAACCAAGAGAATTAAAACAAGAAGGGTGTACAGGCAATAAACGAAAAGCCGACTGCCATTAGAGCTCCCTTACCAAATAAGCGAACCAGATCTACTGCCGAGTCAAAAGTAGCATATTTCACGGAACACAATGCCTTATCGATTTCGTCATTCAATGATGCCCCATAGGGGAAGGACAAATGATGAATCAATCGGAAGGCATTCGGTTTCTTCTTAGGCACAATACCTAATGGTGAAAGACGAAAATTGATAAAAGGAGGGGAAGGGAAAGGACCAGAAATTCTATCCGCATCCAACTCCTTCATCAACTTTGACTGTACTACTAACGGAAATTGATTCACTGACGATAAGTTATTAACCCATTCGCAAGCAGAACCTGGAAATGAAGGCAAACGAAAACCAGCAGAAAAACCCTCAAGAAGCAATTCCGCCATCCTGCGATTTGGGTATTGCTCTAGTCACGGACACATGCTCACTACCTTTACTGGCGTCCAGGCTCTTTGAAACAAACTCTTTTGCAGACGGTTGGGAGAGCAGATTCGCTTTTTTAAAGCAATGCACCATGGGGTGGCTACCTCCACAGAACGTACATTCGTAACGATATTTACATGAAAAAGGCCATCGACACTGCGATTCATTGAACGCAAAGCAGGTGCCCCTCCTCAGAACAGACGACTGAGAAACCGTCGAGGACGGCTGCTGTCTAGGAGTAGAAAAGGACATGCGCTGTGGCACCAACAAATTTAGCCACAAACCCACATCCTTTGCCCCCCAACGCATGCAAGGGTACACGGACAGTTTCTGTCTAACGCCTTCATCATACAAAAAACAACCAAATCCTCCAAAACTCTTATAAGCATCTAAAACATTATCCAAATGCTGAAATAGACCAGAACATTTTTGAGGGAATTTTCCTCCCATTACGCTACAGAAAATGCAATAAGCCTGCAACCAATTATTAAAAGTCCGAGGGATCGGACGCCTTCTGTCTTCCTCTGATTTTTCTTCACGTTTATCTAATTTAACTACAAATTCCTTAGATGCAGGCAACAGAGATAAAATATCCACAAAATCATTTCTCCATATCTTCTCTTTTACTGATATGGATAAATGAAAACCTAAAGGATATATATCACAAGGGAGAGCCTCCTTATAACAAGTTTCCGCCACCCCCTTTCTTTAAGAAAATAACGGCAGAGGGAGGGAATCTTCAATATCGGAATCCAGACCGTCCCTCTGCCCTACTGACCACACGCAGAAGCGACATCATCCACTAAAGCTGTCGGCCCAGCAGGTGGAGATACAGGAGGCATCATACCCTGCAAAGAAGAAAGGACAGAGGACAAAGATGCAAGGACAGGTGCCAAGCCACTAAGGCAATCACCATCAGAAGCTGCCCCAGTCCTGAATGCAGGGGCAGATGCTGTCACCTCCGGCGGCGGAGATTGATCTTCCTGGCACGCATCCGCCCGCTGCTCAACACCAGAATGGAGCTGCTGGGCTGAATGCTGCACCCGCTGGCCACGAGTCCTGTATCTGCGACCCGTCCAGTAGCCCGAAGATGCTGACTCCCCCACTTGTCTTTCTTCCAGGGTGGCCGGCAAGGAGCTTCCTGGCTGAGAGGGAACACCAGAACCATCAAGGATGCCAAAGTTCCTGGGAGACACAGAAAGCTGCCGTGCAACCGGATGTGATGTCATTCCCACACTGCTACTTCTGGACCCGACGTCAGGTGCATCGCGCTTCTCTGCTCTTCGCCGCTCCGTGATGGACCTAGAAGGGGAAGGGAAGAAATGGGTTCACTGCCTCCTCTCACGCTGAGAAGAGCGCAGTGCGGGTAAGGCTCGCAGTCTCCTCCACAGGGCAGGAAAAGGTCCCGGCATCCACAGCTCCTACCACTCCAGGCAACGCCGGCATAGAAGACGCAAGGTCAGACAGACAAGCCTCCAACCAGGCGGACGTTCCCTCTTCCTCGGCATGATTCCGGAGCGCAGAAATGAGATCTTCCATAAGGTAAGAGACCGGGCTGGACCGCAGAAAGTAGGCAAGTCGTCAGAAAGAGAAATGGGCAGGAAGCATCTCCTCACCTGCGGCTTGGCTGACAGCAATAGAACTGTCAGCCGCCGCAAAATATATACACAAAACTGCCCCCCATAAAGGTACATGCAACGACCCTCCATAGGTGACCTTAACAGTCAATCCTCATCCTCATCATCTATCCTCATCATCCTCATCCTCGTCAATCCTCATCATCTACCCTCTACCCAGAGACAATGGCTATTTTTAACGTAACCACCACTTTTGGCGGGAAAATTCCTGCCAAAACGGCCATAAACAATATAGGATGATCAAAATCCCATAAGAATCCCTCCATATAAGAATTTCTGGATTCCATAATTTTTTAAACCTTATTGAGGTGCTGGCTTCGCTATCTCTCTAAGTTCCCTAGAATTCAGTGAAAAGGGCCATGCACATTCCACCATCTTCTATTATACATGGTTGCTATAAGGGGTCAGGTGGTCTGGGTTCCAGAGTTGGGGTGGGGGTCCAACCAAATCTTTTGCCCATGGGCCTTCAATTTTCACCAACCTTAAAGAGTTATTCCCTTCTGAACATTTATGGCATATCCAAAGGATATGCCATAAATGTCTGAAAGGTGCAGGTCTCATCTCTGGATCTACACCCAACTTGAAAACAGGGGTCACACAGCCATGTTCTCCTGTCTGCTATAATTGGCACATGCGCAGCTCTCTCCATTCACTTCTAGTTACAAAAATAGCCAAATGAGCATGCTCAGCTATCTTTGGAACTTCCATAGAAACGAATGGAGACAGCTACTCATGCTCGGCGACCTTTCCATTCACAGCCTTGGGAAGACTTGGTATACAGTGTGCCTACCACTAGTGCTACAAGAAAGACTAGTACTTTGGTGTAACGAGTATGCATTCTTGTGTGACACAGCTGAAGGTCTGTCCTTACATTCCAGTGACAAAGTGGCACCAGTAGTCAAAATATCACAAAATGATTTAGGCATCCAATAGACTAGCACAGGAAATTCTGACCTGTCTCAGCATAGTCTCAAATTCCAGGACTATACAGTACTTGGCAACTTCTTGTGCTTCACATATGTATTTTAACCAGCAAGTATGCATTGATCTTTCTGACCTGTGTCAGCCATGTGTCTGCAGAGACTTTGAGATTTCGTTAAAAAACACCTCTTGACATCCACAGAAGCTGTCCGATATTGTGCCACCTGTTCCTTTGCCCTTGAGTCAGACCTCAAAGTCTTAAATAATAAAAGATTAAAGTCTGGGATATTCCTTTTTAATTTTATGTCAAGCTAAGGAAATTTATTTGGCTCTCTGTCCAACCGAAATCCCTCTTATTTCCCTTTGCAGGCGTAGAAAGAAAAAAAAAATGTTTGTGTGCCAAGATAGAATATTCCAGCCAACCAAGCTCAAGAAATGGTATGTGGCCACAATAGAAACCTCAAAACACATGTACAATCCGGAATCATGGCTTGTATAACACGCTCTGCACGCAGCCATCTCACTGGCAGCGCTCAGAAGGAGCTTGTGCAAGCTGTTTGCTCGGAGAGGGTGGGAGCCAATATAAAGATGCTGAAAAGATTAATACACAAGGTCGGTTGTCATTTCTGACTGTGGTATGTTTTATATCCACAAGGCATTCTCCAGGCTGGAAGCTTTCCCTGGGCACTTGTGGGAATGGTACAAGTCTCATTCTCCCTTGTAATCCATCTCTAAAATCTACAATATTCTGCGCTAATGAGAACCATTGCCTTGGTCTTTGGCGTCAGTTGGACGTAAAATGACAGGCGGGCCGAACAACAATTTTTTTTATAAAAGGGGTTGGACATTGGGGGCATATTGCTAGTATATGCCACCAATGTCTGATAGGTGCGGTACCCAGCTCTGGGACCCTCACCTATCCTTAGAATGGCATCTTCAAAGTGCAGGATGATGCACTGCGCATGCGTGGCCACCCTCCATTCATTTCTAAGTGACTCCTGAAAATAGCCAAGTGATGCGCTTGGCTATTTTCGGAAGTCCCATTAAACTGAATTGAAAATTTACCGCCACTGCTCCATTCACATGGGGCTTATGGAAATAGCCGTGCCAGCTCTCGGATATTTTCAGCACACCCATAGCAATGAATGGAGGGCGGTCACGCATGTGCAGTGCGAGCTCCGTTCTAAGGATAGGTTTGGATAGGCTCAGTTCCAAGAACAGGTGAAACCCGCACCTATTAGACATTGGGGTCCTATCTTAGCGACATGCCCCCAATGTCCAAGATGGGAAAAACCCTTTAAGCATTTCCATGCTGAAGGACTCCCGGTGACACTTGAATAACAGGAAAATATATACTGCTTGCCTTATATTCTGAGTACTATTAACCCCCCTAATTTTATGTTTTTGTTTTTTTGTGTTGAAGAATTCAGGTTGTTAGTGTTGAGCATGAATATTCGAATAGCAAATTATTATCGCGAATATCGCCACTTCGAGAATTTGCGAATATTTAGAATATAGTGCTATATATTCGTTATATCGAATATTCAGCATTTTTTTCCAGCTGGACACATGATTCCTCTCTGCTTCTTGCTTGTGGGCCAATGAGAAGGAAGCAATGTCAAATTCACAACAATACTTATCATTACCAATCAGTAATCTGTAGTCAGACCTGCTAAAATGTGAAGTTGCACATAGAAATATTCTAATCACTGCCGATTAGAATATGCCTGTATTTCGCGTTACAAATTTGTATTACACGATTTTTACATTGCCGATTTTTTGCATTCAATAAAATAATCTCGAATTCTCAAAATTCGCGAATATATGACGAACGTTCTACAAAATATTTGTGAAATATCGCAAATTCGAATATAGCCCCTGCCTCTCATCACTACAGGTCGTATCTGACATCTGTATTCTGTCAATAAAGAGAACACAAGGACTTCAAGCCTTCTCATCCGCCCTCTTCATTTTCAGAATATAGACATAGTGCATTCAAAAAGTCTTCATTTTTTCCACATTTTATTATATTGCGACCTTGTGCTACAATAAAAAAAGTTTTCCCCATCATTCTGCACTCCATCCCTCATAATAACAAAGTGAAAACAGAATGTTAGAAATCTTTGCTAATTTCTTGAAAAGGAAAAACTAAAATCTTGCACTGACAAGTATTCAGACCCTTTACTCAGGACTTAGTTGAAGCCCCTGTGGCAGAAATAACACTCTCCAGTCTTCTTGGGTATGATGCCAAAAGGTTTGCACACCTGGATTTGAGGATTTTCTGCCGTTCTTCTCTGCAGATCCTCTAAAGCTCTGTCAGGCTGGATGGGGGCCGTCGGTAGACACATTCACGGTAGGGATGTTATTGGCCAATGTCTGGTTTCATGACACCTAGAATTGAGGCCAAATTTTGGCTTTATCAGACCAGAGAAAGTTTTTTTCCAAACTTTCATGTGTCTTACTGAGGAGATGCTTCTTTCTGGACACTCTGTCATAAAGCCCAGATTGGTGGAGTGCTGCAGTAATGGTTGACCTTTTGGAAATTTCTCTGCACACAGGATCTTTGGAGCTCAGCCAGAGTGACCATTGGCTTCTTGGTCACCTCTCTTACCAAAGCCTTTTCCCCCTAATTACTTAGATTGGTTGGGTGGCCAGCTCCAAATTTCTTCTATTTAAGGATTATGGAGGCCACTGTGCTTTTGGGAAGTTTCAGTGCACCATTTTTTGTACCCTTCTCCAGTTCTGTGCCACCACACAATCCTGTCTCTGAGCTCTACAGGCAGTTATTTTCTCCTCATGGCTTGGTATTTGCTCTGATAAGTATTAACAGCTGTTAGACCTTATCAAGACAGGGGTGTGTATTTCCAAATTATGTCCAATCAACTAAATTTACCACAAGTGGACTCCAACAAAGGTGTAGAAACATTGCAAAGAGAAAATGGGGGGCCCCAGAGCCAATTTTCAAGTGTCATAGAAAAGGGTCTTAATACTTATGTTCATGCAACATTTTATTTTTATATTTTAAATAAATTTGCCAAAATTTCTAAAATTCTGTTTTCACTTTGTCATTATGAGGGATTGTGTCACGCTTGTGTGTGGGAGGAAAACACCACACCAGTATGAACAGGCCCCAAAGGTAGGCAAGTTCATACACCGGATACCAAGAATCCTATCTCACCCTATAGGACCCTGGAACTAATATCAGGACTGAGTCTACCTGTTCCTCCAAAGGGAAGGACGAACAGGAGTCTCCAACAGGACTAATAACAAACAGGGAAAGGCAACACACACACACATATATATATATATATATAATCGGAAACGGACAGCAACTCCAAAGATACCAAAAATATATTTATTGGGCCACAGTGGCACAGTGAGGCGACGTTTCGGCTCCAAATCCCGAGCCTTTCTCAAGCAACACAACACAACTGATAGTGCACAGTATAAATAGGTGTACATAATTGAAAAATAACAATGATCAATAATCATAAATAGTGTACAATACAATCAAAAGATCAATATATCATGATTATAAGAAATAACAGTATACCAAAACAGATCCAATGATACATAATTGTATTTGTGATATACAAAAAATATTGTGAATCAATATAATATGAAATATAAGTATAAGTGGCTCCAATATATATCATCTGTTTCGAATCCCTTTAATTACATTAAATAAAAACAAGGAGGAGCAAAGAGGGGGCCGATGACAACATACCACAGAGTTAGCGTGTCTTCACATCTCCGCAATGGCCACAGTTGGCGTCTACCTCGATAGAATGCGCAGGCGTCAAGGTCCGTCCCGGCAAGATCACATCATGTGACGCCTAACTTCAGCGTCCCACGTCACAACCTGCGCCGCGAGTTGCACAATGTCCATTGCTCTCCAGTGCGCATGCTCACACAACTGTGACAGCAAACACGCCATCTTGAGTACTGGACAAAGGGCCCACAATTGATTAATTTACATATTCCGTGGCTAACCGAAGGCAAATAAGGAAACCATGTATCCCTGTCAAGGGATCATGGTAATCCTACAAAGGGCATGCAATATGCGCCAGGTCGACACCCCCATATCGATCGTGCAGCAAGTGCCGCCCCAATCACGCCTCCAGTAATCGCCACAAACAGGGTTCTCCTTATAAATATATATATATAGACACATTTGCGGGATCTGTCGGAACATGGACCGACTACCAGACATATATCTTCTAAGTATAACCAATTTATGGACCAAATTAGATGTGGGACACGGTATATCTCAAAGTGGTAATATTGCATTATCCTCCCATCGCTCCTCTTCTTATGTGAACTAATCATCTGAAATATAAGATGAAAAAAATTATGAGAAAGAAATGCATGAAAATGCATAAAAATGTAGGTTAGATTTTATAATAACATTTGTGTTTTGTTCATACCTACACACAATAAAGCCGAATAACAGACAGTACATGACATCAAAGGGCAAACCACCCCTCTAAACACACACCCCTAAGTTGAAATCCACATTGAGGCCGTTAGGTCTCAATGTATTCAACGTATGTATCCAAAACAGCTCCTTTTTTTTCAGTAGTAAATTCCTATTGCCTCCTCGTCTAGGTAGAGGAATATGATCTATTATCCAGCATTTTAATTGATGTTCTGTATGATTCATCTCCACAAAATGTTTGGGGACAGGCAAATCCCGACGTTTTTTCCTAATCGTGGAGCGATGATTGTTTAATCTAGTTTTTAGATCAGTCGATGTCTCGCCTACATACAATAGTTTGCAGGGGCAACTTAAAACATAGATCACAAAATTTGAGTTACAGGTGAGATAAAATGAAATAGGATATCTCACATTAGTAAACGGATGAATAAAGGTTTTTCCTTTACAAATGTGTTTACAATTGACACAACTAAGGCATGGGAAACATCCCATGCTCCGTTGTGTCAATGTTGTCTGAGTCAAACCAGGTCCAGGACCTATATCAGCATGAACCAGCTGGTCACGTAGATTTCTAGATCTTTTGTAAGAAAATAATGGAGGAGATTTAAATTCCGGTACCTGGCTAAGGCATCCCCCTAGGATACCCCAATGTTTAGTAATAATACGATTGATTGTACCACTGTGTTCTGTATATTTTGTGATAAAGGGGATCCTGTTATGGGGACCCTTTCTCTCCCTTCTAGCTAATGTGTCCTCTCTATCCATATCTTGGACACGGTCTACTTGAGACACTAATAGTTCAGGAGGATAGCCTCTATGTCTGAATTTTTCAACCATATTTTCCAATGATTTCTCCAATGCATCAGGGTCAGATATAATCCTTTTGGCCCTGAGGAATTGGGAAAAAGGAAGGTGCTTCACCATATTTCGCGGATGGCTACTCTGAAAATGCAAGAGGGTGTTTTTATCTGTGGATTTAGTAAATAACCTAGTTTCCAATCTACCACTCTGATATATGACAGTAGTATCCAAAAATTGGATTTCAGTGTTGGAATATATCAGAGTGAATTGTAACTCTTCATTAATACTATTCAGGTAACCTTGAAACTCTAATAATTCAGAGACATCACCAGTCCATATGAGGAAGATGTCGTCGATGTATCTCCACCACCTCAGAATATATCTGCTGTGGTGGGACACATGGACGACATCTTCCTCAAAACACCTCATGAAAATGTTGGCGTATGTAGGGGCCACATGGGACCCCATCGCCACACCCCTAATCTGTTTATAGAATATATCCTGGAACAGAAAATAATTGTGTCTCAGGATTATATTCAAAAGGTCAACAACAAAATCACATGCTTCTCCAGTCATGGATGACAAATCCAATATACGTCTCACCGCCATGATACCAAGATCATGGTTGATTGACGTATATAAAGATGTCACATCAAATGACGCCAGAATGATACTCTCCCTAGCCCCACAGTCAACATCCTTCAGTTTGCACAGAAAATCAGTGGTGTCCTGAATATAAGACTCAGCCCCACTAGCATAATTATGTAGGAGTTTATCCAAAAAAATTGAAATTTTACTAAAAATGGAATCTGAACCCGAAACTATTGGACGACCAGGGGGGTCGACCAATGATTTGTGTACTTTAGGGAGTACATAAAGTACCGGTGTAACCGGATGGTTCACAGTACAGAATTCAGCGAGATCATTGTCAATGATGCCAGCCATAACTGCATTATTTAAACATTTTTGAATGGATCTAGCAATATCAAATTTTGGATCAGTCTGAAGTGCAAGATATACTTCAGTATCGCCTAATTGGCGTCTAATCTCCGCGATGTATTTGGCGGTATCCAAAATTACAATTCCACCCCCCTTATCTGCGGGTTTCACAGTAAGGAGGGGGTCATTTCTCAATTGTTCAATCGCCTCAATCTCAACTCGAGTGAGATTGGGGTTCTTGAACATTTTTGTGTTGCATGATTGTTTATATTGCAACACTTCAGATTTTACAGCAGTTATGTAGGCATCAATGGCAGATTCGCTAACCACAGGAGTAAAATTACTTTTAAGATGTAAACCAAGGCCACCCAGCGTAAGCTCACTCTGCTGGGGAGCATTCGTTCGCATCCTATCACAGAACCATGCTTTCAATTTGATCCTGCGAAAAAAAGCAGATAAATCCACATCTAAATCAAATGTATTAAGTGCAGTCGAAGGACAAAAAGTAAGTCCCTTGCTCAGGACACTTACTTGTATGGGCGAAAGTACTTTAGATGATAAATTAATAACAGTCATTTCTTCTTCTGTGTCTGTACTTTGTTGACCTGCATACGGTTCCTGTTGTTGCGCAATTTTGGAGGTTCGTCGGTGTCTGCGGCCACCACGTCTGGTACGGCCTCTCTTTTCTGCTGGTTGTTGCCTCTGTATCCTAAAAAAGGCGTTGCATCCTCTGTTCCTGATGGTTGTATGCTCCTCTTTTTCTTTCTGTCTTTCTGATTAGATGTATTACTATCAAACTGCCAGGTATAGATAGAACCCCTTTTGTAATCCTCTAGATCTCGGATCCATTTTGAACGTTTCCCCTCTTCAAGTTCACCTTTCAATTTGACTACATGGGATGACACATTATCAACAAACAAAGTAAATTCATCCGGAGTTAGAGAAGTCTCAAGCGCCCGTTTAACATCACCAATCTCAACAGCTGTAGAGGATAGTTCTTCTTGTATAAACTGAATATTCAAAAGAATAAAGTCCAGGGAATATCTGTTTGACAACATTTCTAACTTCTTGCAATAACTTTGGTTATGAAAAAATAAGTTAGGTCTTAAATTAGATCTCATACCACGTGGAATTCTTTGGGCCTTGTAATATTCCCCCAGAGTAGTCATGTGTAGACCTAGGGACGCTGTTTTTTTGGACAGGAATTCAAGTTGTTTTTTCAATTCCTTTGTTGATGGGGTATTTAAAAAGGTGGCATCTCCCCCAATGCCAAGTATAATCTGCTCCGCTTCCTCCTGTGAGTAGGTAGGGCCACGTGGAAACTCAGTATCCATGATTAGAAAGAACAATAGTCTGTTTTAAAAATGATTGTGCTAAGCCAACAAGTGAAAAATACAAAAAGAAACGTATGGCAGCACCAATTCACATCAATAGACCGGGTGCTATGTCCAGGGAATTCACTGCTTACCCTTGCATATAATCGGAAACGGACAGCAACTCCAAAGATACCAAAAATATATTTATTGGGCCACAGTGGCACAGTGAGGCGACGTTTCGGCTCCAAATCCCGAGCCTTTCTCAAGCAACACAACACAACTGATAGTGCACAGTATAAATAGGTGTACATAATTGAAAAATAACAATGATCAATAATCATAAATAGTGTACAATACAATCAAAAGATCAATATATCATGATTATAAGAAATAACAGTATACCAAAACAGATCCAATGATACATAATTGTATTTGTGATATACAAAAAATATTGTGAATCAATATAATATGAAATATAAGTATAAGTGGCTCCAATATATATCATCTGTTTCGAATCCCTTTAATTACATTAAATAAAAACAAGGAGGAGCAAAGAGGGGGCCGATGACAACATACCACAGAGTTAGCGTGTCTTCACATCTCCGCAATGGCCACAGTTGGCGTCTACCTCGATAGAATGCGCAGGCGTCAAGGTCCGTCCCGGCAAGATCACATCATGTGACGCCTAACTTCAGCGTCCCACGTCACAACCTGCGCCGCGAGTTGCACAATGTCCATTGCTCTCCAGTGCGCATGCTCACACAACTGTGACAGCAAACACGCCATCTTGAGTACTGGACAAAGGGCCCACAATTGATTAATTTACATATTCCGTGGCTAACCGAAGGCAAATAAGGAAACCATGTATCCCTGTCAAGGGATCATGGTAATCCTACAAAGGGCATGCAATATGCGCCAGGTCGACACCCCCATATCGATCGTGCAGCAAGTGCCGCCTTGACCTTGACGCCTGCGCATTCTATCGAGGTAGACGCCAACTGTGGCCATTGCGGAGATGTGAAGACACGCTAACTCTGTGGTATGTTGTCATCGGCCCCCTCTTTGCTCCTCCTTGTTTTTATTTAATGTAATTAAAGGGATTCGAAACAGATGATATATATTGGAGCCACTTATACTTATATTTCATATTATATTGATTCACAATATTTTTTGTATATCACAAATACAATTATGTATCATTGGATCTGTTTTGGTATACTGTTATTTCTTATAATCATGATATATTGATCTTTTGATTGTATTGTACACTATTTATGATTATTGATCATTGTTATTTTTCAATTATGTACACCTATTTATACTGTGCACTATCAGTTGTGTTGTGTTGCTTGAGAAAGGCTCGGGATTTGGAGCCGAAACGTCGCCTCACTGTGCCACTGTGGCCCAATAAATATATTTTTGGTATCTTTGGAGTTGCTGTCCGTTTCCGATTATATGCAAGGGTAAGCAGTGAATTCCCTGGACATAGCACCCGGTCTATTGATGTGAATTGGTGCTGCCATACGTTTCTTTTTGTATTTTTCACTTGTTGGCTTAGCACAATCATTTTTAAAACAGACTATTGTTCTTTCTAATCATGGATACTGAGTTTCCACGTGGCCCTACCTACTCACAGGAGGAAGCGGAGCAGATTATACTTGGCATTGGGGGAGATGCCACCTTTTTAAATACCCCATCAACAAAGGAATTGAAAAAACAACTTGAATTCCTGTCCAAAAAAACAGCGTCCCTAGGTCTACACATGACTACTCTGGGGGAATATTACAAGGCCCAAAGAATTCCACGTGGTATGAGATCTAATTTAAGACCTAACTTATTTTTTCATAACCAAAGTTATTGCAAGAAGTTAGAAATGTTGTCAAACAGATATTCCCTGGACTTTATTCTTTTGAATATTCAGTTTATACAAGAAGAACTATCCTCTACAGCTGTTGAGATTGGTGATGTTAAACGGGCGCTTGAGACTTCTCTAACTCCGGATGAATTTACTTTGTTTGTTGATAATGTGTCATCCCATGTAGTCAAATTGAAAGGTGAACTTGAAGAGGGGAAACGTTCAAAATGGATCCGAGATCTAGAGGATTACAAAAGGGGTTCTATCTATACCTGGCAGTTTGATAGTAATACATCTAATCAGAAAGACAGAAAGAAAAAGAGGAACATACAACCATCAGGAACAGAGGATGCAACGCCTTTTTTAGGATACAGAGGCAACAACCAGCAGAAAAGAGAGGCCGTACCAGACGTGGTGGCCGCAGACACCGACGAACCTCCAAAATTGCGCAACAACAGGAACCGTATGCAGGTCAACAAAGTACAGACACAGAAGAAGAAATGACTGTTATTAATTTATCATCTAAAGTACTTTCGCCCATACAAGTAAGTGTCCTGAGCAAGGGACTTACTTTTTGTCCTTCGACTGCACTTAATACATTTGATTTAGATGTGGATTTATCTGCTTTTTTTCGCAGGATCAAATTGAAAGCATGGTTCTGTGATAGGATGCGAACGAATGCTCCCCAGCAGAGTGAGCTTACGCTGGGTGGCCTTGGTTTACATCTTAAAAGTAATTTTACTCCTGTGGTTAGCGAATCTGCCATTGATGCCTACATAACTGCTGTAAAATCTGAAGTGTTGCAATATAAACAATCATGCAACACAAAAATGTTCAAGAACCCCAATCTCACTCGAGTTGAGATTGAGGCGATTGAACAATTGAGAAATGACCCCCTCCTTACTGTGAAACCCGCAGATAAGGGGGGTGGAATTGTAATTTTGGATACCGCCAAATACATCGCGGAGATTAGACGCCAATTAGGCGATACTGAAGTATATCTTGCACTTCAGACTGATCCAAAATTTGATATTGCTAGATCCATTCAAAAATGTTTAAATAATGCAGTTATGGCTGGCATCATTGACAATGATCTCGCTGAATTCTGTACTGTGAACCATCCGGTTACACCGGTACTTTATGTACTCCCTAAAGTACACAAATCATTGGTCGACCCCCCTGGTCGTCCAATAGTTTCGGGTTCAGATTCCATTTTTAGTAAAATTTCAATTTTTTTGGATAAACTCCTACATAATTATGCTAGTGGGGCTGAGTCTTATATTCAGGACACCACTGATTTTCTGTGCAAACTGAAGGATGTTGACTGTGGGGCTAGGGAGAGTATCATTCTGGCGTCATTTGATGTGACATCTTTATATACGTCAATCAACCATGATCTTGGTATCATGGCGGTGAGACGTATATTGGATTTGTCATCCATGACTGGAGAAGCATGTGATTTTGTTGTTGACCTTTTGAATATAATCCTGAGACACAATTATTTTCTGTTCCAGGATATATTCTATAAACAGATTAGGGGTGTGGCGATGGGGTCCCATGTGGCCCCTACATACGCCAACATTTTCATGAGGTGTTTTGAGGAAGATGTCGTCCATGTGTCCCACCACAGCAGATATATTCTGAGGTGGTGGAGATACATCGACGACATCTTCCTCATATGGACTGGTGATGTCTCTGAATTATTAGAGTTTCAAGGTTACCTGAATAGTATTAATGAAGAGTTACAATTCACTCTGATATATTCCAACACTGAAATCCAATTTTTGGATACTACTGTCATATATCAGAGTGGTAGATTGGAAACTAGGTTATTTACTAAATCCACAGATAAAAACACCCTCTTGCATTTTCAGAGTAGCCATCCGCGAAATATGGTGAAGCACCTTCCTTTTTCCCAATTCCTCAGGGCCAAAAGGATTATATCTGACCCTGATGCATTGGAGAAATCATTGGAAAATATGGTTGAAAAATTCAGACATAGAGGCTATCCTCCTGAACTATTAGTGTCTCAAGTAGACCGTGTCCAAGATATGGATAGAGAGGACACATTAGCTAGAAGGGAGAGAAAGGGTCCCCATAACAGGATCCCCTTTATCACAAAATATACAGAACACAGTGGTACAATTAATCGTATTATTACTAAACATTGGGGTATCCTAGGGGGATGCCTTAGCCAGGTACCGGAATTTAAATCTCCTCCATTATTTTCTTACAAAAGATCTAGAAATCTACGTGACCAGCTGGTTCATGCTGATATAGGTCCTGGACCTGGTTTGACTCAGACAACATTGACACAACGGAGCATGGGATGTTTCCCATGCCTTAGTTGTGTCAATTGTAAACACATTTGTAAAGGAAAAACCTTTATTCATCCGTTTACTAATGTGAGATATCCTATTTCATTTTATCTCACCTGTAACTCAAATTTTGTGATCTATGTTTTAAGTTGCCCCTGCAAACTATTGTATGTAGGCGAGACATCGACTGATCTAAAAACTAGATTAAATAATCATCGCTCCACGATTAGGAAAAAACGTCGGGATTTGCCTGTCCCCAAACATTTTGTGGAGATGAATCATACAGAACATCAATTAAAATGCTGGATAATAGATCATATTCCTCTACCTAGACGAGGAGGCAATAGGAATTTACTACTGAAAAAAAAGGAGCTGTTTTGGATACATACGTTGAATACATTGAGACCTAACGGCCTCAATGTGGATTTCAACTTAGGGGTGTGTGTTTAGAGGGGTGGTTTGCCCTTTGATGTCATGTACTGTCTGTTATTCGGCTTTATTGTGTGTAGGTATGAACAAAACACAAATGTTATTATAAAATCTAACCTACATTTTTATGCATTTTCATGCATTTCTTTCTCATAATTTTTTTCATCTTATATTTCAGATGATTAGTTCACATAAGAAGAGGAGCGATGGGAGGATAATGCAATATTACCACTTTGAGATATACCGTGTCCCACATCTAACTTGGTCCATAAATTGGTTATACTTAGAAGATATATGTCTGGTAGTCGGTCCATGTTCCGACAGATCCCGCAAATGTGTCTATATATATATATTTATAAGGAGAACCCTGTTTGTGGCGATTACTGGAGGCGTGATTGGGGCGGCACTTGCTGCACGATCGATATGGGGGTGTCGACCTGGCGCATATTGCATGCCCTTTGTAGGATTACCATGATCCCTTGACAGGGATACATGGTTTCCTTATTTGCCTTCGGTTAGCCACGGAATATGTAAATTAATCAATTGTGGGCCCTTTGTCCAGTACTCAAGATGGCGTGTTTGCTGTCACAGTTGTGTGAGCATGCGCACTGGAGAGCAATGGACATTGTGCAACTCGCGGCGCAGGTTGTGACGTGGGACGCTGAAGTTAGGCGTCACATGATGTGATCTTGCCGGGACGGACCTTGACGCCTGCGCATTCTATCGAGGTAGACGCCAACTGTGGCCATTGCGGAGATGTGAAGACACGCTAACTCTGTGGTATGTTGTCATCGGCCCCCTCTTTGCTCCTCCTTGTTTTTATTTAATGTAATTAAAGGGATTCGAAACAGATGATATATATTGGAGCCACTTATACTTATATTTCATATTATATTGATTCACAATATTTTTTGTATATCACAAATACAATTATGTATCATTGGATCTGTTTTGGTATACTGTTATTTCTTATAATCATGATATATTGATCTTTTGATTGTATTGTACACTATTTATGATTATTGATCATTGTTATTTTTCAATTATGTACACCTATTTATACTGTGCACTATCAGTTGTGTTGTGTTGCTTGAGAAAGGCTCGGGATTTGGAGCCGAAACGTCGCCTCACTGTGCCACTGTGGCCCAATAAATATATTTTTGGTATCTTTGGAGTTGCTGTCCGTTTCCGATTATATGCAAGGGTAAGCAGTGAATTCCCTGGACATAGCACCCGGTCTATTGATGTGAATTGGTGCTGCCATACGTTTCTTTTTATATATATATATATATATATATATAAACAAAATACAAAAGGGAAAGGATACACTTATCTTCAATGAAGCTTTGGAAGCACCAGGAACTCAGCTGAGAACCAAACACAAGCTAACCACGGGTCCAACAGAAGCTATAAAACACATAGCTTAGTGGGCGAAACAACAATAAATAGAGAAGAACACTTCCCTCTCTAGAGAGGGTTAGAATGGATAGAAGGTTCAACTCTTGGAAAACTGGCTCTGCAATTGTTGCCGCCATCTGCTGGTGGACCAGGTACATTACACTTGAACATAACATTACAGGGAAAAGAATATGCATATGATACAGGACCTGGAAATTAATATATAAGATGACATTGGGTCAACCATAGGAGATAGTGGGGAGGTGAAAAAGGTGGTAATGCACCTTTGGGCGTTACATTTCCCGGCACTTAAGAACCAAGCCGCCCCTCGGCTTGTGCTTAGGGTATACATAAATACCTATATATGCTCTTAGGGTACCAACAAATAATGCAAAGTGCCTCATGAAACTAAACTGACATACTAACATAAAAGACGGCTACCACTCAATAAATGTACTTCACTTCATTAAGTACTTACTTTACTCTTACTTATACTGCACAAAGCGCTCAATACTCCACAACTTGGCCTTAGTTGCATATGGAGCGTGGGGGTGTCATATACTGTAATCCCTCCACATGGCACGATACACCCGCAAACAGAAGATTGGCTTTATCCTGTAATCCCTTCCAAGCACCAAGAACTGTATATAGCTTTTCGCACGATCACCTTGATGGTTACACAGGTAGCTAACTAGACATTTCCTTAAGGCGGTGCACAAGGCCCAAAGGACCAAAATAACCCTGGCTCAACACAAGGCTCTCCAACATATACACTAGGAGGATGAGGCTAGGCACTCCAATCTCTCCATACATAATAGCAGCGGGTTACCCTTCACAATGTTAGACCTGCTTGTGACTTTACCACTTGGTTTCTCTGGTGTAGCAATAGGCTATGTCACTCAGGAACCATTAGTATTTTGCACCCTTAGAGGCCATCCATAATAACTAAACAACTAAGTGCTGACTATCTGGTTAACTACAAAATTACATCAGAATCCGTACATAAGTGCATAATAAGATCACATTGCGGTACCTGAAATATAATACACGCAATGGGCCATATACTTGAACGTTGCGGAAACAAAAAGATTAGGGCAAATCACAATAAGGCAAATGTATAAGGCACATTTTTAATGCTATCACGTAGTGCAATAATGTCAAAAATCACGTTACAGTCCATTTCTTCTGTACTTGAAGGTAAAGTGCACCTGACTTGGAACTTTAAGTGCAAAAATAGTCCTTTGTAATCCAAGGGAACAGTAATGTCATAATTTGTAATCCAAAAAAGGTTATAACAGTATTTGTAATCCACATGGGGAGGAAAGTCATTTGTAATCCACATGGGTAACTATAAAAACAGCAGTACAGGTTATGAGAACCATTAGCAAAAGGGGCTCCCAAGTAACCTTAAAAGGGGGAAAGAAAGGAAAATCGGCGCAATCCGTGCGCAACTGGGCTACAAATGAAGATGGACGGAGTCCTGACTCTCATGATCATCCGGGTGAGAGCTAACACCAAGGGCAACCTGTAAACATAAAACATAAAAACATGCCAACAGGCTCTCACCCTTCAAACGCTGTCCACGGGGTGGCTCCCAACAGTCAATGTTCTTTACTGGACATATTCAGGAAGTGCAGCTCTTTAGAAGAGAGACTTCAGGTCCTCCTCACTGCTAGAGCTCGAGAAACTCATTAGGGGACGATCCTGCCTCTGAAAATCCATCTAAGCTTGAGTGGTGAAACGCCACTGTCCTCCTGTGGCAGAACCGGGTATAACCCGGGTTGTGACGCTTTTCATTTCTGTGGACATTTTCTATTTTAGGGGAGCGGCTGCTCCGGCCACTTTGAACGGGTCCCGAATTTCTGGCTGGAGGGATGCTGGGAGACGATCCTCACGTGTCAGGGATCCTTGGGCTGCGGTCTTCCAAGGCAGCTGGAACACCACTGACGGCTGAACAGAGGTGATTTTTGTAGTGACACAACCCACTTGACACGCTGGGGGTGCTGGCAAATCGGGAATGAGCGGCTCCGGCTCTGGCTGGGGCTTTTCCCTAAAACAGAGCACTCCGTCCGATCCCTCCTGTAGGCAGCATACTTTGTCTGTGGCTTTTGGTTCCTCCGGCCATTCCTTTGGTGCGGTCAGGGGCACCATCGGCTTGGGCAAGCACACCACCGCCAATGCAAATGGGCCTTGCAGAGACTCCATGGGGGTGTACTCCACCATGTCCCCTTTATAGAGATTGTGACGGTCTTGTGGGAGATACAACCGCTTCACTGAGCGCCGATTGACATACAGTTCCATACATGCTGTTATGCTGTCCTGCACGAAACCGGACCCTCTTTCCACTGAGAACCATAGGATGCTCCCAGTTCTCCTCTCAAATATGGGGTCCCAGGGCTGCCGCCGGTCCCACACTTTTATGGCCCAATCCTCGAAGGCCCTCCAGTATTCCCACATATCAGAAGCCCGAGCTGTAACTTCCTTGGGGACAGTAGGGTTCAGTCCCTCAAATGACCCATGTTTTCTGGCTGGCGGAGTGGAAACTCTGACCGCCTCTGCCGTGCTGGCATGGGGAATGCCTGCGGTACCTCTGCAGGGGGTCGCCGTACTTGCTATACGCAAATCTCCTTGGGTTCCATCTTAGCGTCTGGGTCCTCTCCACCCCAGCACATGCCGCCCCAGTCCGGCTGTTGCTGACGCGCCATGTTGACGTCTTCTGCGCTGTCTGGAACTGGAAGTGAAGGAGGAGCTTCCTGGGAGGAGCTTCCACTTTCCCTCTTCACACAGCAGTCTTGCTCCCTGTAGGCAGGGCTAGAGTTTCCCGCATCAGAGAGGGGCGTTCCTGCATTTACCCGCTCTAGTTGGGCATAAAAAAGCTGCGCCATTACATGTAAAAATGGTGGATAAACCCTTGGGTGCGCGCCGGTTGTTCTTTAACAGATGAATCAAAGTCATTTTTACAGGCAGTTTTATAAATCCAATAGGCTATAAAGTTAAATGGCACACAGTTTTACCGTATTCGTATCCTGTCTTTGATGCCAATTGCGGTGGGTGCGAAGGGCCGAATCGCCATGGGATCCCTATAAGGTGTTAAGAATGTTTTTGACGTGATGTCAGTTGCATTTCAGCAACTAAGGTGTTATGAATGTTTTTGTTGTGACGCCAGTTGCATTTCAGAAACGAGGGACAGGGTAGATAGTGAAGTGGGTACCCAGGTGTAGGAATGCCAGAGTGGTGTAAGGGTTGCCTATAATTTCCCTTAAGTTGTAGCTGTGCACGTGTCATGGTGCTCTTACCTGGATACGCTGGAACCCCAGGCGTGGTGGCCCGTCGCCCGCTGCAGAGCAAGGGATAGTTGTTGAAGGGGATGAAGAAATGAATTGAGTCCAGACTTTGTATTAACGTTAAAGACATTAACCCCTGACAACAGCTTGTATGCAAAGGTGTAACACATTCCTGGGCCCCATTGGAACATCTCTGGGGCGCAGCTCATAGAACTGACATCCTCTAATGTTGCAAAGGAATTTTTTGTCTTCATGAGTAGTAAAAAAGAGAATTTTGCCATGGTCTTTCGGAAAGATTAAAAGATGCATTTGCTTTTCATGAGAGACCAGCCTTGTTAGAGTCTGCCATTTCTCTAGCTGTTCGTACTGACAGGCGTCTTAGAGAGAGAGAGGAGACTACTCCTTCCTGTCATATTCAGTCCAAGGACAGTGGGGCTATCTCATTCAGTGTGCAGGGGCCTCAGTCTCTCTCAATCCCCTCTGAGCAGGAGGCCATGCAGCTGGGTTTGCTTGCCTCTGATAGTAGAGGATTCAGCTCTCAGAGGAGGGTTTGTTTCTGTTGTGGGGGTATAAATCATTTGGCTAATGTTTGCCCCTCTAGAAGATTCATGGAGTTTTCTGAGGGTAATAAAAGAAAAACAAAAAGAAAAAAACCCTCTAAAAACTTTCCATTTGCTACTATTGGCAAGGTTGATGCGGAAATTGAAGGTTTGCCGTTTGCTTGTAGTTCCCGTTTTCTCCTACCTGCCAGGGTGGCGCTAGACAGCAAGAACATTGTTTGTGAGATTTTTGTAGATAGTGGAGCAGCTGTCAATCTCATTGATAATCAATTTGCAATAACTCATGGTTTCCATGTGTGCACTTTGGAAAAGGATATTCCTGTTTTTGTTATCGATTCCGCTCCACTTTCTCAAAGATCGTTAAAGGGCATAGTTCACAATATCCATTTGACTGTGGGTGACGCTCATGTTGAGGATATGTCGTGTTTCGTCCTAAGCAGATTACCTACTCCTCTAGTGTTGGGGCTACCCTGGCTCACTAAACATAACCCCACCATTGATTGGCAAGCAAGGCAAATAAATGGTTGGAGTGACTTTTGCAGAGAGAATTGCCTCTCGGTGTCTATTTCAGAGGTTTCCACTAAGACTGTGCCATCTTTTCTCTCTGAATTTTCGGATGTGTTTTCAGAGAGTGGTGTCCAGGAGTTTCCCCCTCACCGGGAGTACGACTGCCCTATTAATCTTATCCCAGGCACCAAGCTGCCAAAATCACGTTTATACAATCTCTCCCAACCTGAAAGAGTCGCTATGCGTATTTATATCTCTGAGAGCCTGAGAAAGGGACACATCCGACCCTCGAAGTCACCTGTTGCCGCTGTTTTTTTGACCCATATCCGCTTCTTCTGGTCCCGGACCTGTTTAACCAGATTGTTGGGGCTAAAGTTTTTTCTAAGTTGGACTTAAGGGGGGCATACAACCTAGTCAGGGTCAGGGAAGGGGACGAAGGGAAGACAGCATTCAATACCCCTGAGGGTCATTTCGAGAATTTGGTTATGTCCTTTGGTTTGATGAATGCTCCGGCCGTCTTCCAACATTTTGTGAACAGCATTTTTTATCATTTAATGGGGAAATTTGTACTGGTGTATTTAGATGACATTTAGATTTTTCCTCCTGATTTCAAGAGTCATCGGGACCACCTATGTCAGGTCTTGCTGATTCTGTGGGAGAATAAATTGTACGCTAAACTGGAAAAATGTGTGTTTGCAGTTCCGGAGATTCAATTTCTTGGTTTTCTTCTCTCCGCTTCTGGTTTTCGCATGGACCCTGAGAAGGTCCGCGCTGTGCTTGATTGGGAGCTTCCTGAAAATCAGAAGGTGCTGATACTGTTTTTGGGTTTTGGCAATTATTACAGAAAGTTCATTTTGAATTATTCCTCTCTTGTTAAGCCACTCACTGATATGACTAAAAAGGGGGTAGATTTTTCCTCCTGGTCAGTAGATGCGCTTAAAGCCTTTTCTAGTATCAAAGAGAGTTTTGCTTCCGCTCCCATTTTGGTACAACCTGATGTCTCTCTACCTTTTATTGTTGAGGTGGATGCTTCTGAGGTGGGTGTGGGTGCGGTCTTATCTCAGGGTCCCTCTCCTGCCAAATGGCGACCATGTGCCTTTTTCTCAAGGAAACTCTCCTCTGCAGAGAGAAATTACGATGTGGGGGATAGGGAGTTGTTGGCCATCAAATTAGCTTTTGAGGAATGGCGCAATTGGTTAGAGGGAGCCAGACACCCTATTACCGTGTTTACCGACCATAAGAATCTGGCCTACTTGGAATCGGCCAAGCGTCTGAACCCGAGACAGGCCAGATGGTCTTTGTTCTTTTATAGGTTTAATTTTGTTGTCACGTTCCGCCCTGGGGTTAAAAATGTGAAGGCGGATGCCCTGTCACGTTGTTTTCCGGGAGGGGGGAACTTTGAAGACCCGGGTCCCATTTTGGCTGAAGGAGTGGTTGTCTCTGCTCTTTATCCTGATTTGGAGGCAGAGGTTCAGGCAGCCCAGGCAGAGGCTCCTGATCTTTGTCCTCCTGGGAGGTTGTTTGTGCCTCTTGCTTTACGACATAAGGTTTTAAAGGAGCACCACGGTACTGTCCTTGCTGGGCACCCGGGGGGTAGAGCCACAGTGGATATCATTGCTCGGAGATTCTGGCTCTTCGTAAGACGGTTGATGGTTTTGTGGCAGCTTGCGAGACCTGCGCTCGTGCCAAGGTCCCTCATTCACGGCCATCGGGTTCTCTCCTCCCGTTACCCATTCCTTCCCGTCCTTGGACGCATCTGTCCATGGACTTCATTACGGACCTGCCTCGTTCCTCAGGGAAGACTGTGATTCTGGTGGTAGTGGACCGTTTTAGCAAAATGGCGCATTTCATTCCCTTTCCTGGGTTACCCAATGCTAAGACGTTGGCGCAAGCGTTTGATCACATTGTTAAATTGCATGGCATTCCTTCAGACATCGTTTCTGATAGGGGCACGCAATTTGTTTCCAGATTCTGGAAGGCCTTCTGTTCTCGCTTGGGGATTCGGTTGTCGTTCTCTTCTGCTTTTCACCCGCAGTCGAATGGTCAGACCGAATGCGTCAATCAGAATCTGGAGACATATCTGCGCTGTTTTGTGGCGGAGAATCAGGAGGATTGGTATTCTTTTTTGTCTTTTGCTGAGTTTGCTTGCTGAGTTTGCTTTAAATTGCCTTCCGTCTTGATCTTCCTCAGACTTGGAAAATCCATAATGTTTTTCACAGGTCCCTATTAACCCACTGTACCCTCCTCTTTGCTTCCTCCTCCGATTTTTGTTGATGGCAATCTTGAATTTCAGGTCTCTAGGATTGTGGATTCTCGCATTATGCGCGGTTCTCTCCAGTACCTCGTTCATTGGGAGGGTTATGGTCCTGAGGAGAGGATGTGGGTCCCAGTGGCGGACATTAAGGCCACTTGTCTCATTAGGGCTTTCCATAGGTCTCAACCTGAGAAGGTGGGCTCTGAGTGTCCGAAGTCCACCCGTAGAGAGAGGGGTACTGTCACCGCCAGTTCTGTGAGAAGGTCTGGCAGACGTTCTTCTCTACCTCTTGCATGATGTTCTTTGTTTTGGTTTCACTTTGTCATCACCTTTCCTTCTCCCAGGTGTCACCTTTTTAGACTAATTGTCTCCCTTTATATTCCCTCCCATACTGCCTCACTTTGCGGTTTATACTACTTCCTGGATGAGGTGTTCACTGCTGGAGGCTGCTGCTGCTGTTTGCTAAGATAAGTCTTTTTCTTTATTTGTGTTTTCTTGCTGGCTTGATTCTAGGTGACCCTGACTCCGTCCCTATTAAGTGCAGGGAGCCGGTGGTCGTGTCCCCTCACTATTATAGGGTCTTCAGGTGTCACACAGTCTTAGGTACGTGGGCATGCAATCGTCTACAATTCAGACCCTTGCATGAGCATAGCAGTCAGGGAGAGCTCTTAGGGTTTTATAGGGCTCACCCATATGCTCCTCAGTTTGGGATCAAGCCAGTCGGATGTTTATTTATAAGTTCCAGCTATCTTAAACATCATCCGTGACAACAGGACTTGGAAATCAATATAAAAGATGACATTGGGTCAACAATAGGAGATAGTGGGGAGGTGAAAAGGTGGTAATGCACCTCTGGGGCGTTACATTGTGATGTCACAGAACAGGATAATTAACACAGTGATGTCACAGTACAGAGATAATAAACACAATTATGTCACAGTACAGGGATAATAAACACAGTGATGTCACAGTACAAGGATAATAAACAAAGTGAGGTCACAGTACAGGGATAATAAACACAGTGATGTCACAGTACAGGGATAATAAATGTTGCAGTACAGGGATAATAGACACCGTGATGTCACAGTACAAGGATAATAAACACAGTGATGTCACAGTGCAGAGATAATAAACACAGTGATGTCACAGTGCAGGGCTAATAGCACAGTGATGTCACAGTACAGGGATAATAAACACAGTGATGTTACAATACAAGGGATAATAAACACAGTGATGTCACAGTACAGGGATAATAAACACAGGGATGTCACTGTACAGGGATAATAAACACAGTGATGTCACAGAGCAGGGATAATAAACACAGGGATGTCACTGTACAGGGATAATAAACACAGTGATGTCGTAGTACAGGGATAATAAACACAGTGATTTCACAGTACAGAGATATTAAGCATAGTGATATCACACACAGGATAATAAACACAGTGATGTCACAGTACAGGGATAATAAACAGTGATATCACAGTGCAGAGATAATAAACACAGTGATGTCACAGTGCAGGGCTAATAACACAGTGATGTCACACTACAGGGATAATAAACACAGTGATGTCACAGAGCAGGGATAATAAACACAGGGATGTCACTGTACAGGGATAATAAACACAGTGATGTCACAGTACAGGAATAATGAACACAGTGATGTCACAGTACAGGGATAATAAACACAGTGATGTCACAGTACAGAAATAATAAACACAGTGATGTCCACAGTACAAGATAACAAACACAGTGATGTCACAGTTCAGGGATAATAAACACAGTGATGTCACAGTACAGGAATAATGAACACAGTAATGTCACAGTACAAGATAATAAACACAGTGATGTCACAGTACAGAAATAATAAACACAGTGATGTCACAGTACAAGATAATAAACACAGTGATGTCACAGTACAGGGATAATAAACACAGTAATGTCACAGTACAAGATAATAAACACAGTGATGTCAGAGTACAGGGATAATATACACAGTGATGTCACAGTACAGGAATAATAAACACAGTGATGTCACAGTATAGGTATAATAAACACGGTGATGTCACAGTATAAGGATAATAACACAGTGATGTTATAGTTCAAGGATAATAAACACAGTGCTGTCTTAATACAAAGATAACAAACACAGTGATGCCACAATAGGGTAAAAATAAATACAGTGATGTCACGGTACAATAAACACAATAGGTCTAAAGCAGAAAATCTCATGCAATTTTACTTATCAGTTAGGCCCTTTTCACATGGGCGAGATTCCGTGCGGCTGCAATGCGTGAGGTGAACGCATTGCACCTGCACTAAATCCGGACCCATTCACTTCAAAGGGGCTGTTCAGATGAGCGGTGACTCAGCAGGACCTGCGCTGATGTCACCGCGCTCACCACATCATCAAAGGTCCTTTTGCAGGTCCTGAAAGAAGAAGAAAGAAGATGATGCCGGCTGCGCGAACAACAGGATGAGGTGAGTTTA
Organism: Bufo gargarizans; assembly: GCF_014858855.1. NCBI lineage: Eukaryota > Metazoa > Chordata > Amphibia > Anura > Bufonidae > Bufo > Bufo gargarizans. The sequence goes on along the minus strand of NC_058089.1, from coordinate 91,095,861 downwards.
TTTTTTTTTATTTTTTAACCCCTAAAGCCACATTTTAGTAAGCATTCTGTATTAAGAATGCTGTTTTTTCCCTTATAACCATGTTATAAGGGAAAATGATAAAATATACAGAACACCTAAGGCTACTTTCACACTAGCGGTAGGACAGATCCGACAGGCTGTTCACCCTGTTGGATCCGTCCTGCCACTATTTCACCATGCCGCCGGACCACCGCTCTGTCCCCATTGACTATAATGGCCGGACTGAAAGTACTGCATGTCCGACTTTTTAGTGCGACGGCCTCTCAACGTACACTGCCGTGCTGCTTCGGAGCTCCGCCCCCGTCCCCATTATAGTCAATGGGGATGGAGCGGCGGTCAGGCAGCACGGCGAAATAGCAGCAGGACAGATCCGACAGGGTGAACAGCCTGTCGGATCCATCCTGCTGCTAGTGTGAAAGTACCCTAACCCAAACCCGAACTTCAGTGAAGAAGTCCAGGTTCGGGTCTGGGTACCACAGTCAGTTTTTTATCACGCGCGTGCAAAATGCATTGCACCCGCGCAATAAAACTTTTTTTTTCTTTTTTTTTCACTATTTTTAAGTCACCTTGGGTGACATTAACTGGCAATCATTAGATTGTCTATTGCGTTCATTGATGTCTATATAGACACCATAGAAAAACCCATTTGCACTATACCAATACAATGCTGCCACCTAGTGTCTTGTATTGGTATAGTCATCTAATAGGCACCGAAGCCTGCTTGAGGCCTCAGCCTATTAGATAATTGTAACAGGTTCCCCGATCTCAGCCGGGGAACGCTGTTACCGGAGCGGAAGTATGCGATTTCTGCTTCCGGACTGCGCAGATGCCGTGGTCACCTTTGACTACGGCATCTGAAAGGGAAAATGTATGCGATCAGCCTTATGGCTGATTGCATACATGTGCCGCGGGTCTCTGTTTTTTAAAATAGCAGAAACCCGGCAGCTATGGCGCCCGCTGCACGTGTGAGCGGGCGCCATGTTTTGGGACCGGACTTCCGCCGTACATGTACGGCGAAGGTCCTTAAATGGTTAAGTACATGTAAAGCCTATTCAGTTATAATATTAATGCATTATATTGGAGATATTCCAATGGACATGTCCAGACCTGTTCGGACGCACTCAGGCTGATGTCAGCAGTAAGTATATAAGGCAAGCTGGACAGATTTTGATAAAGTGATCTGTTATAGTGCAATCAGTTTTGAAACTTAAGATGGATAAACGGAAATGTGTTAACGATCCAGACAATTTCTGCTACATATGGGGCAAACACACTACTTATGATCAGCGCAAGAATCTGACAGAGCGAGTGCGTCTTGCAGCTTGGGATGCATTTGTGCTAGTAGTGCAGAACTTCCGTGGGAACAGACGAGCTGCAAACTATGCTGATATAGTAGACAACTTGCTTACAGCATATGAACAACCTGGCTGCCGAATGTCATTGAAAGTGCATTTCTTACATTCCCATCTTGACTTTTTCCCACCCAATTTGGGACACGTAAGTGACGAACGTGGAGAGCGGTTCCATAAAGATATTTCTACAATGGAGAACAGGTGTCAAGGCCGCTGGAATCCCAACATGATGGGGGACTACTGCTGGTTTTTGCAACGGGAAAATATTACCGTTCACAAACGCAAAAGCAGATGCCTGAAGCACTTTTAAAGGGTTTCTACCACTTGGATTTCACATAATTTGGTGTCAGACACTAGCGATCCGCTAGTGTCTGCTCTGCCAAACTATCCTGCTATAATAGCTTTTGGGGCAGCCGTTTACCTAAAAAAAGAACTTTTATTAATATGCTAATGACCCTCTAGGTGCTATGGGGGCGTCATTAGCACCTAGAGGATCGGTCTACCTTCTCAAGATGCCGCCGCTCAGCGCCTCCCTCCAGCCCGCCCATCTGCTTCGGAATGCATCAAACGGACGACTTCACGCGCATGCGCCGTGCGCGGCTGTATTCGGCGCATGCGCAGTGGAGATGTCTGAGCAGGGAAGCGGTCGGACATTCACTGCGCATGTGCCGAATACAGCCGCGCACGGCGCATGCGCGTGAAGTCGTCCGTTTGATGCATTCTGAAGCAGATGGGCGGGCTGGAGGGAGGCGCTGAGCGGCGGCATCTTGAGAAGGTAGACCGATCCTCTAGGTGCTAATGACGCCCCCATAGCACCTAGAGGGTCATTAGCATATTAATAAAAGTTCTTTTTTTAGGTAAACGGCTGCCCCAAAAGCTATTATAGCAGGATAGTTTGGCAGAGCAGACACTAGCGGATCGCTAGTGTCTGACACCAAATTATGTGAAATCCAAGTGGTAGAAACCCTTTAACAGTACAGGGCCTTGTTCAAGTAAGACTTTTAAACTGAACAATGAGACTTTTTGTAATTTTGTTATTCCATTACATTTTCATACACTGTTTACTACGCAAACTATGATGTAGATCAGGTAATTGTTGGAGTAAAACTCGTTCTGTTCAAAATTATTCAATGCTTTCCAAGTGTTTAATTCATTTAGGCACACTTATGCACAGCAAAATTTTGTGAAGTGTTAGAACAATTATGACTTCGGATTTGTAATCCGCACACTCGATTTAGTATAAGACAGATGTTTTTTGCATAGTAGCGAAGGTTTTTTTTTTTTGCGTGGTGTTACCTATCCTCAGGATAGGTCATCAATTTCAGATCGGCGGGATTCCGACACCAGGCACCCACGCTGATCAACTGATTGAAGGGAAGGCCATGCTCCGTGTGAGAGCTGCCTTCCCTTGTTTGTTTGCCTGCTCGCTGTCAACAGCGCTGTGGCGAGCAGGTGTAACTACAAGCTGTCCCATTTATTTCAATGGGACGGCTCATTCCTATTCAAGTGTGTAAGAATGAGCCATCCTATAGAAGTGAATGGGACAGCTTATAGTTACACCTGCTCACCGCTGTGCTGTCGACGGCGAGCAGGCAAACAAACAAGGGAAGGCAGCGATCATATGGAGCGTGGCCTTCCCTTCAATCAGCTTTTTAAAACTCTGTCTTCCCTTTTTGTGGATGGGCAGCAGCTCATTAAGCACCAACATCTCTCACGATGCATTGCAGTCAGCTCTTATTAACCCCTTCTTCCGCTGCATAGAGTACCTCGTAAAGCCCCTGAGATTCATATGGCATGTAATGCCCCACATAAATTCCTTCTCCACTTTCTACAGAGGTAAGGATGAAGGAATAAAAGGTGTCTGGTCTACTTCACCTTTTTATCCATGAGATCACACGTCAGCTCTGAGGGGCAAGGATGAGTGCAGAGAAGCTGCTGAGCATGGTGACAGATGGGGACCTGAAGTCCAGTCGAGATAACCTCAGAGCCACAGTCAGAAGAGAGTGGTGAAAATTAGATAAATATGAATTTCTTCACAGGTACCTGTGGATGGTATATGGGGGGAATTAAAAAAAAATCCTGGACAACCCCTTTAAATTGTTAAAACTACTTTGAAGTGTAGCAAGAACTTGCTATTGCACAATTACTTATGGGATTATAGAAAACTATGGAAAAAAAAAGACAGGGTTTATTTTTTTCAGGTTTTTGCGAGGCAGCCGATGTAATGCATCTTATTGCCACATAGCTGTAGGCAGGAGTCAGACTGTCTATCGGGGTCTCTTCTAAATCTGAATTACAGCCTCGGCTAATTAAATCCCTTATTACCACATACCATAGAGGTAATCTTCCTTAAAGTGGTAGTTACTTGTAATGAAAGGACACATTACCAGCATTTTGATTGGTCGCCTTTATGAACCTTAAATTGGCTGTTATTAGAATTTAAGGCAGACATTGTTCTGCTCTGCTTAACACCTTCACTCCCAAATAAAGTATAGACTGTCTTGTGTGAATGTATTACGGCAGGAGCAAGGTGTACAAAAAAAAGGTTTGCTTATTTAGGTAACTGTGTGTGTTGCATTTTATGCATTAGATCTCTTTCACACATCAGTGAATTGCGAACACGCGCTGTTCTGTGTTCTCCACGGAGAGCACATGTACCCATTGATTTTAAAGGTCAGTGGAAAAACCACGGAGACATGGTCCATGATGCGGACTAAACACGCCCATTAAAGTCTGTGGGTCTGTGAAAACCACTGACACAACACAGATGTGACTCTCAGTGATTTTCACAGACCATTGGTGGAAGATGCTTTGGAAGCTAATTTTCAGCCTAGTAGTGCACATGGAATATGGAGGACACACGAAGGGCAATAAAACAGACACACAGACCCTTCTCGGACATCTTCACTGATGAGCCACTGACCATCTCTTCATGGATGTATGTCATCATGGACGTGTGAAAGAGGCCTTAAAGTGTAATAAGCATTATTAAACCATAATTCATGTTTACATGCAGGTCCTCCGCGGAAGCAGTTCCATCCATCAGCAACCTCCAGTCACTTACACTGGGCATGGATGCCGCATGCGCAGACTGTCCACGTGGTCTTAATCATAGCATTAAACCGGCTCAGCTCTGAACCCGGGCTTATCCCCTTCTTCACCCAGGCAGCCCCTCTGATATGATCATTGGAGCCAGTGGTGTACATAGAGAAGTAAGGGCCCCATAGCAAGGATCAAACCAAGTTTCCCACACAGGACAGAAGGGTTTCCACCTAAACCCCTTTCAGTGACCCTAGGGTCATTTTTTCTACTTCCTCATTTGCTAAACGTTGTTCTTTTAGAGGGTAGAGTCCTAACCAAGTTCCCCTCCCCCAGTAGAAGAGGGGATGATCCTAACTGGGCCCCCTCTGGCCTTGGGCTCCATAGCAGTCGTATGGTCTGCCACTATGGTAGATACCCGCCTGATTGCAGTATTTCATGCTCTGATGCTCTCCCTTGACCTGCGCTGAATCGCGCAGGGAAAGGGCTTTTTCATTAGATCTGGTGGAGTACTGGGTCTCTGCTAGGTGGAGGCTTTCGCCTAGCAGTGAGCCTGGTGACGTCGCTGGCACTAATCGGCGTGCTTTAGTGCTTCCCTAGCCTGTAGAGCATATATATGCTTCCAAGTAACAGAGCGGTACATAATTTAAAAATATTGTAAATATGCTAGAATTTAATGCCTAAGGTTTTGTTACTTGTGTATAATACAAATATAATTAAACACAACAATGGTAGTATGCTTAAAGGGAATGTGTAATCAGAAAATGTATTGTTAAAAAAAAAAAAAATATATATATAAAAAAATGTTCATATGTGCCCGCATTGCTCAGAAAAATTATGTTTTAGTATATGCAAATGACCCTCTAGGAGCAATAGGGGCGTTATCGTTACTCCCTGCTCTCTTCAACTGCTGCGCCCTCTGCACTTTGATTGACAGGGTCATGGCAATCAAATCATCATCACACCTGGCACAGTCAATCAAAGTGCAAAAGGTGCGGCAGTTGCAGAGAGAGCTGAGCCTCTATGTGTAACGGCAACACCCTCGTTGCTCCTAAGGACTCATTTGCATATATTAAAACTTCCTTTTTCTCAGCAATGCGGGCACATATGGACATGGGACCAACACAGATGCCTTCAGCTGCCAAGCGCACATGTAACAGGTCAGCCAGTGTCATCGGTACAAATCTGCTGACAGATGCCTTTTAAGATTCCTCAAGAAATGACCACGTGACTCATTTCCATTTTAGTATTTTTTTTTATTCTATTATTTCCCATTCTGGCCCGTGACAATGTTATATGATAATAAACATATCTTCAAAAACAAATAAATCCTAGGTTGCGCTGACACCCAAAATATTCTTCAGATGAGTCGATGTCGTCCGATTAAAGTGAATTTATTCTTGTTACAATGTAACGCGTTTCGGAGACTCAGCTACGTCGTTATTTACGTTCCCCTAAAACACGTTACATTTTAACAGTAATACATTCACTCGGATTACATTGACTTATCTGAAGAATCTTTTAAGTGTCAGCTCAACCTAGGATTTATTTGTCCTTGAAGATATATTTCTCCATTGGAGGTCCCTCTAGCCTGCCCTGGGAGGGCAGCTTACCCATCACCCGAATCTAAAGCACATTCAAGAGGTGTGCCTACCCTCAAAACTGAGAGAGGTGGGCATCTAAGCTGCTGCTTTCAGTTATCAACCTATCCCATTGAGTGCGGAGGTACTGGTGGATCAGGCGCTCTTTTCCTGTTTGTTTGCTCTAGTATTTCAACTGCTAATAAATGGCCACGGTGTGCACAAGGTAAATGTGGAAGTACCGGTGATGGCTTTGACTACTTGTGGGTATATAGCACTGAAGTGACAAGCTATTCCCAGCTGTCCTCTGACAACTCCTGCCATGCCCTGACCTTCATTTCTCAGCTGATGTGAAAATACCTTCTCATTACTCACACATGGATTCCAGATTCCTAACAGCTACGAAAAATAAAATGGATCCCTGTTAAAGTACAGGTCTGCTGACCATAGGAAGACGTTACTTGTAGAGGGTGGAAGTCTCAGACGTGGTTAAACCCACAGCTGTTGGCACTTAGTGTTTGGACAGGGGAACATGGAAACTTGAAGTCAATAGGTGTCATCTAGTCTGAGCAGGCTGCTGCCGTTCCTTGGGTGGGCTTTGGTGGCTACCGCTAACACATTCCAGATGATGGTTAAGTACAGTGTTAAGCTAACAGGACATTATCAGCTGGTAATTTGGGAGAGAGGTACTCTTATTGGGATTTACGTACAGTCCTACCGCCCAAATCAGAAACCATGTCATTGCTTTCTTCCCCCATAAGCCAATGACTCTGCAATCTATGTGTCTGTTTTGCTACTGTCCTTTCATTACGGACAGCCCTGGAACAATCACAATGATGTGGTTTATGCGTTTTGTGCAGGAGAAAACTTAACCTCTTCATAAACACTGAGTTCCCGAACTGTTATTAGCAGCCTCAAACTATCCGTGCGAATGTGATGTCACCTAGCCAGAGCAACAATGTGATATCTACCAATAACAAAATTAAAATGTTATAATTTTAGTTTTAGAATCCAAACTATTGGCATTTGCAGTAATAGCATAAGTAACTCTTAGGGTGCATTCACATGACCGTATGTATTTTGAGGTTCGAAAAACATGGATCCTGCGAAAAATATGACGTTGCATCTGTCTTTTTGTGCAGCCACTGTAACAATGCCTATTTTTGTCCTAATAGACAAGAATAGGACATGTTCTATCTTTTTTGTGGGGTTGCGGAATGTACATATGGATGCGGACAGGACACAATCTGCTGTATGCATTTTTTTAGGCTCTATTAAAATGAATGGGTCCGCATCAGATGCCAAGCAAAAATACAGTCATGTGAATGGAGCCTTAAAGGATATTCCCATCTCAGACATTTATGGCATTTTTCTAGGATATGCCATCAGTGTCAGATAAGTGTGCGTCCGACCTCTGGGGCTCGCTTCTGTTTCCAGAACGGGCCACCTCAAGTGAAAAAAGAACACCGCGAACATGTGACCACCCTCCATTCATCGCTACCGATAATAGCTGAGAACATGCTTAGATATTTTGTCAGTCCTATAGCTTTGAATGGAGAATTGGCTGTTCACTAGGCACTCTCCATTTACAGCCTTGAGACTTCTGAACATAGCTGAGCACTCTTGCTCTGCTATTTATGAAACTCCCATAGCAGTGAATGGAGAGCACGCCACTCATGCGCAGTGTGCTCTTCTTCCCTTTGGGGGGCTCCATTCTGGAGATAGGAGCAAGTCCCAGAGGTCAGACCGACACCAATTTGACATTGATGGCGTATCCTAGGAATTCACATCCCGACCTATTCCTTGGTTGAACTTGATGGACTTAGGTGCTGTATGACATAGATATTCCCCCATAAAACCAATGAATCCCAACTCTTGAATCCAGTGAGTGCTGGTTGGAAGGGCGGCATGACAGCCCTAAGACGGAGATATATTTTTCTGTATGTTGTGTCTTCAAGGCTCAGGAGACCTACACTTACATGATTGCATGGAATCATCATCTTGTCCAATCAAGATAAATACCAAGCAGATGTTAACTGGCTTTGGCAGTATGTTGAGTTAATGCATGTTACAATTTGTGGATAGTTGTATCTAAATTGTCCTAAATGGCCATCAAAGGCACAGCACATATGGACACATGAAGATACGACTCCAAACAAACTTGGAGACTGTACTCCTCTTCTTGAAACTGATGCATGGTATCACTTATCTTTAAATAAGTTGCGGCGTATGTTCACTAACTTTTCCAACAGGCATTGATTATTTAAGTCAGTCTTATATGGGGGAACAGCAGCTGGGATGTTCACATTGTCTGCTGTGTATAAAATTATGTTCACCACAAACTCTGTAGAAAGCCATAGCATGGAGAATTGAGCATGGCTATAGGTGTTCCAATGGTCACAGTAGCAACTTGGCCCAGATGTCAGAAGTCCCATGGCCCCTTCTTCCAGATCTGTCATCAAAGTTAATGTAGCTACTGGGGCCTGTGAAGTTTCTATTAGGTAAAATTACATGGGCCCCATTTACAACAGTAAGTTCTACTTGCAGTTGGTCACTCTTATGTGGCTTCTCTTCAGCTCTGGACACCACTTCACAACACCATTCAGTTTTAGGGCACTGTTTATTGGGGCACGCAACATCCTGATGCTGAATGGTCTCAGGACATAGTGTTGTGGCACTCGGAGCTGAAGAGAGCCCATCCCAGGAGTAATGACCAGTAAGGGATCTGAATGAGTTTTTAGGTTTAGTTAGGGTCTGAATTAATTTTGGATTTTGGTTTGGGGTAAACTAATATTGACATCTGGTCTGGGGTCAAAATACATTTTGAGGTCTGATCAGAATCTGGATTCATTTTGTAATCTGGTCATATTTTTTTTTGAGGGGGGAGTTCTTGTCTAGGGTCAAGATTAATGTGTGGGTCTGGTATTGAGTATTTCCTTTTGGGTAAAATGAAGGTAAAATTAAAAAAAGGCCATATTACAGTGGCACAGTGGCAGACACCGCAGCCTTCTAATCTTTGGTGTACCCCATTATTTTGTGTACTAGTTAATGTTAATGATCTACCTCTAAATAATGACCTCAAGCTTTTGGTGTGGTGATTATTATTATTTTTTTTACTGAGGACTCATATAGAATCTAATATAAAGCAAAACTGTATATTTCCATATGAATATAGAGGGGCTCATAGGGTACTATGGGAGCCATATTACAGCTTGACGTTTTATAGAGCTGTAATATGTATGGTTGACGTATAGTTACATAAATATATACTGGGTGAGGTTTTGGTTTTCTTTTCACAGAAGGAGACAGGGCCAAAGACTCAAGGTCAATTTCTTCACCAGAACCCTTGAGCCTTTATTTTCACCTCTCAGTATAACAGGATGATTATAAAGAACATACAGAGAAATCAGTGAGAAAAATAAGAAGATCCTTGACTTTCTCTTTAATAATGCCGCAGTTTCTCTTTGTATAGACTTTGATGAGTGCTGACAGGCCACCCATTAATCCCCTCATGCATCATTATTGCCATTTACATTCCATTTCTATTTCATTGTGATGCCCTGCAACCTATTTATAAATACCTATATCATTGGACTCTTCATAAAGTGTCCTACAACTCTTTATATACAGCTTTATATGACTGCCCATCACACACACAGCCAATAGCTTCTGTCTTCAGACCAAGGGCAGGACAAGCAGCCCAAAGCTGCGGCTAAAAGGTGCCCTAGCTCCCTTGGTTCTTTGAAATTCAACATGATGTACAATGGATAGCAATTCACTTCATTGCAGTAAAGAGATGCAATCATTATACCTTGAGAATTACAGCATTATCAGCTGTTGAGTGAAGCTTCCATTTGTGTAAGTATCAGTGAATATGGAACCACTGTGCCAACTAACCTGTTTGGCTGTGGGCTAAACCTAAATGCATTGTCCTGGTGGTTCCCTAGTATTCACCCTTTAATCCATGTACAGGGATCTGGACTTTGCTGCAGGGAATATTCCTGGTCAGGCAATACTTGTAGTCAGGAAACAGGCCCGGGTCATTGCAGGATAAGTTTGTGTAAATCCAAGAGACAAGTCATAGGTCAGGGCAGGATGAGTTTGTATGTATCAGAGAAGCTAATCTGGGGTCAAGGCAGGTGGCAGGAAATCAGAGACAGTAGACAGGCAGAATTTAGCACAGGGTAGACAGACAGAATTGCTGGTATAGTAGACAACTAGAAACCCTTTTGCTCAGGCAAAGGGGAGGAACAAAGTGCCAGAATAAGTAGGACAGTTGATCAGCACCTTAGGAGATGAACAGGTGCAGTACTACAGAAAAGTTTCACTGAATACAAGCTGCAATACACACAGGGTGAATGGAGCAATGCCCGTGCATACCCTGGAGAGCACAGCAGCAGACATTGGTTGCCAGTGTAACAGTCTGGTTGTACAAAGAAATGTAAAGTAAGAGCATTGTTTCTTTTTCTCTTTTCTTTTTATTCTTTAATTGCACCTCCACCCCAATGGTGTCTCTTCACTCACAGTTTTCAGGTAGGTACACTCAAGATAAAATTTGCAAGTAAGCTGGTTTCTGTGTTTAACATGGGGAACAGTGGATACTAGGACATAGAGAGGGATTGCAAGAGGGACAAAGCTGGGGCAGATATGGGACTACAGCTGGGTAGGAAACACAGGAATCAGAGAGGCTTTGGATTATCAGACCACAGACTGTAGGGATGCCTTTACATGCGGCAGATTTTGTGGCTGAAAATTCTGCGACTGAAAATCAGTTCCATTCACTTGAATTAGGCAGCAAGCACACAGATTTCTGCAAGCTCCATTAAGATGAATGGAACTGATTTATCAGTCGTGGAATTTTCTGCCACAAAATCCTCCACGTGTGAAGGCACCCTAGATCCGGGCTATCATTGGCTGGTAGTGGACCCCAGATACAAGCTGGAAATATGCATCACAAACAGACACAAGCACACAGAACTCAAGACAGATGGAGAACTTGCTGCACCTTCCATCAAGACTAGATCAAGCTGAAATTTACCGGGTCTTACATGATGTAAGAGGTCTCAATCTCACAGGATCTCCATCCCTTATATACTAACACCCAGACTGAGCTTTTTGTAACATTTCACAATCATGTTGGGTAGATATTTTTATGTCTCCAGCAATAAAATTGAGCGACTTAGATATTAACATAGATCATTTCTGGTTTGCCTTTTTCGTGTTCCTATAATTTTGCCTGGACAATTTATGGGATTTTATAAATGTTTTTTGAAGGTCTACTCATTTCTTTATTTACCTCCCTACCCACTCTCACAGAAATTTTCTTTGTGCTTAGATGTTAAATGGTTACAAAAAGAAGGGGGTATTTAAAGAGGTTTAGAAACATTTACAAAAGCTTCAAAGGAGTTGTTGAAGACACAATGATCTTCAGGACTATGGATGTGGGTCATTGAGAACCAAGAGCTTTGTCTGTGGGGAGTCACTTCACAAAAAAGAAAGTGACAGAATACTTGGGAACCTTTATGACATGGCTCCTCAAGAACAGACAGCAGCTATTGTGGCTTCATTAGTGAAAGCCACACACATTTTTTTAAAGTTACTTTGAAACTCTCATCATCCGTGTCAAGGATGATTGCTCCACTTTTACACCATCTTTGATCAACAACAGCCCTGGCTTTAGTTTAGAAGGCACCCTGGCTTTTTTTTTTAACCTCCCCTGCATCACTGCAATGCACTGCCAAAATAATGCCACCATACAAAGCCTATATAATACTGCCACACAGCTTCTGAATTACATATAGACCCATAATTGTCAGAAATGATGTAATTTTAGTAAAAACTTGGCTAATTCACTGAAATGACTTCATGTGTTCTACTTCATAAATCTGTCACCACATGGACCACTGAAATTTACTTTCACGAGAGCTACAATTGCAGTACTTTCTCTATGCCAGTGTTTGTGTGGAGGAGGCTTTTTAATGCAACTCTTTGTTTTGTGCTTTTTTTGTGATTTTTTTTATATAGTTGCATATAAAGCAGGGAGCTACACTCCCTTTTCAAACCAGTCTTAAATAATGACATGCATGGTGCCCATGACTATGAATAGTTTTTTTTTTCTGATACCCTACTTAGAGAAGACATTGAAGTCAACCACGTGACACTGGGGTCTGTTACTTACAGGAGTTTTCACAAATAAACTTTTACTATTGATGATATGTCTTGTGCATTTTTTATAACTATATATATATATATTTTTTTTTTTAAGTTCGTAGAAAATTGTATAAAAGGAATAGATGTTGAATTACAATATAAAAATATAACAGTATACACAAGTTCAGATATAGGACCTTTAAAAAGAGGAGGGAAAGAAAGTGGTAAGTAACCAGTAACAATGGTGACAATAACAATTGTATATGAATAAAGAATATGAATATGGCTGTGGATGCACCTAGAATGTTTGTAGCACGTTTAATTAATTGTACCCAAGATTGGACTACATCTTTCACGTGATTTTTCAAATCAATCAAATTATGTTCCCACATTGCGTAAATGTATTTTCTATCGCTATGTTGAACAGTACAAGCAAAGAAGCATGAATTGACCTGTGGTGTGGTTTTGAAATCTGCACCATGTCAATTTATGCTGTGAGTCTCCACTGCAGATTTCATCCATTGCAATGGAGATGGTGGTATCCACAGATATTACCATGTGGTTTTATATTGATCTTCTTTTTATAAGGAGAAGAACTGAGGTAGCTTGATGAGGCTTAGAGCTATGATCTTTTCCAATATTTTAATGGTTCCTTTTCACATTGGCCACTAGAGCACACCTCATAAGATGACATTTCCTGTGTACTGTAGCTCTCGTTATCAGCTTTGCTGTGTAGACTGGGAAAGGATCAGCAGGGGTTGGGCGAGTTAGTAGCAGATCTGTTGTCCTATTAGAAGCCGAGCTAAGGCAGAATAGTAACTGCCTAGTAACACTATACACCAGCAAGTCTCTTTCTGTATGCATTTCCCCTGTTACTCCCCTGTCCCTGTTTACTGTAGCTCTTTTTTATCAGCTTTGCTGTGTAGACTAGGAAAGGATCAGCAGGGGTTAGATGAGTTAGTAGCAGCTCTGTTGTCTTGCTAGAAGCCTAGCTAAGACAGACTAGTAACTGTGTAGTAACACTATACCACACCGACAAGGCTCTGTCTGTATGCATTACCCCTGTTACTCCCCTGTCCCCGAGGAAGGGGTCCTACAGAGTCATAACCTGGAAACTATAATAATGAATTACATTTTTCTGTCAATTAATTTCCCCCTCCCATTTGTTGCAGATGCCAAAAAGCAGAACCACCCTGCTGCACTGTCTAGACAGATAATATAGAGAGGAGGTGTATGTCTCCAGTATGGTCACCCACATTATAAACAATACATTAGCAAAATTTGGAAACAAGAATAAACACATTGGGGCAGGTTTTCTAATGCTGTAGATGTTGTAAATGTAGACCGGCTGTCCAGACCTGCACCACATTTATCACAGGGGACACAGGCTGGATGATAAATGTGGGGCAGGGATGGACACTTTTTGTCTGACACTATACAAATTATTGGTTGGCTTAGTTTGAGACAGAATTTTACAGCAGAACTGTGGCCCAATTTTAGCAATAACTGTTGCATATTAGACCACACCCCTTTCTCATGAAGCTGCACCACTTTTATGGTAAGCCTTGCTCCCTTGTCGATCTACCTGCAAAGGATATCCCAAAAATTAGATTTGCCAAATTGCACACACATATATATATATATATATACTGTATATATATATACTGTATATATGTCAAATAAAGCAGGAAATACCTCCTGAATGGATCCTTTTGCCCCGTCTTAGAAAAACATAAATTTTTGTATGAGATATACATTCCTTTTGTTGCACCCCCTGCCCCCGTCCAAAAAAAAAAAAATATTGTAAACAATAAAGTGCAAACATTGCTTCCTCTAAAATTTAGAATTCAATCCGGTCCTCTGAATAGATTATGCATGGTATGAGAGAGTTGACATTTTCATACATGCACAGCAAGGAAACCTGGCCTGATGATTCCAATTACCTGCTATGGCATGGGGGATGAACACTTTTGGAAAATGGGTCATCTTGTTTTCCAACAAATCCTTCTGTTAGGATCAATGCAGGAGAGGGCAAATTCTGTAATGACAATAATCTATATCACTTCTTAATGAATTGTCAGCTCTTGTGATGGGGAGGGGGGGCGCTATATTTTGATTTGTAAAGCAATGATTATATAGCTGATAACGTCGATGTCTGTGCCCTACATTCGCCCTGCTAAAAATACAGTGCGTGGTGTTTGCATGCAGCTAATGGCCCTCTCGCTCTGCTCCTGCGCACCTTGATGATATTTGCTGCTTATCTGCTGCTTTGCATAACTAGCTCAGACAGCAACCCACTTCCACAAGGGCTGATTGACACATTTTAGCACCAAGAGGATTCTGCAGCAATATTCTGGGCCAGTTTATTTTTACGTCTGTCAGTTAACCTCTTCGTGGTCACGGAGAATTTATCACCGTTTCTATTAGTCACGGTGGACATTTCAGTTCTAGGTGGAATAAGCGTAAGCGATCGTGATAAGTTTGAAATGCTATAATCTAATATTTCTATAAATACTTGAGAAAAGTCTTAAAAAACGACTGCATTTTTTCGAACCCTTTCACTGCCAAGGATATATGCTTGCTGCAATTAGTATATTAGGACTGTAAGTCAAGAATATTGGCTTCTGAATCAGACCAGGCACCTGATTCTAGCTGTAGTATCTGGGATGGAGAACTAATTTGAAGTCATGGAGCAGCATGAAAAATGTTACTTCTTGGTTCTGTCTGTCTGTAAGGGAGGAGGGAAAGATGATCCGTGTGCTTTCCACATCCGTATGTCCGTTCCGCAGAAGTATAGAACATGCCATGGCACACATAGGTTTTAGAGGAGGAAAATAACAATAATATATATTTTTCATCAGACCTCAAATCGGTCCCCCAATCTTCATCAGACCTCAGTTTAGACCCCCCCCCAATCTTCATCAGTCCCCCAAATCACACCCCCAGTCTTTATCAGACCTCATATCAGATCCCCAAACTTTGTCAGACCTCAGATCAGACCTCCCCAATCTTTATCAGACTCCAATCAGATCCCCAAACTTTATCAGACCTCAGAGCAGACCTCTCTCAATCTTTATCAGACTCCAATCAGATCCCCAAACTTTATCAGACCTCAGAGCAGACCTCTCTCAATCTTTATCAGACCCCCAATCAGATCCCCAAATGTTATCAGACCTCAGATCAGACTTTCCAATCAAGCCCCCGATTTTTATTAAACCTCAGACTCCCAATCTGTAACAGACTCCTAATCAGACCCCCAAACTTTATCAGACTTCAGATCAAACCTCCCAATCTTTATCAGACCCCTAAACTTTATCAGACCTCAGATCTGACCTCCAATCAGACCTCCAATCTTTATTAGACCCCGAATCAGACACTCAACCTGTTTCAGACCTCAGACCAGACCCCCAAACTTTATCAGACCTCAGATCAGACCCCCAATCAGACTTCCGATCTTTATTAGACCTCAAATCAGACTCCCAACCTGTATCAGACCTCGGATCAGACCGCCTAATCAGACTCCCAATTCTCATCAGACCTCAGCTCTTCCTGCACTTACCACTCCCTGTTCTTGCTATACGCAGTCGGGATGCAGTGCATCGCAGGGCCCGGAAGAAGACCAGGGAACAGTGAGTATTGCCAGTGCTAACAGCGCTACACTCACTGCTCCTTGCGTCTCCTGTGTACTAATGAACTAGCGGTAGCACTCATTAGTATTCACTTTATAAGACAATACTGCCATTTTCCTCCACTTTTGGGGGAAAAAAGTCTGTCTTATAAAGTAAAAAATATGGTAAAGGTCATTGCTCCCCTAAACAGCCTCCAGTGACCCCAGAGTGTATAGGAGCAGTTCCTTATGTTATCCCATTCCTTTCAAAGCACAGATTACACTCATATTGGGGGGGGGGGGGTGAAGTTCTACTAAAGGAGTGAGAAGATGAGCAATTGTGCATGTAATCACCACCCGCACCAAAATCAGACATTAGTCGACTGCATGACTAAAAGGTTTATTGGCATCTGGATCACAGACTTTTCTTTTTGTTTCTTTAGTTCTGTTGAAGGCACGAAGATGTACAGTATAGATGTAGATATAGACATAAGTGACCTCTGTAAACCCTGCGCAGCTTTAACTTTTACTTTTAAGAGGCATCCTGCCGGGGTCAGGATTTTAGCCACAAACATACATTTTGAGGCATTTTCTTTTTTTTACAAAATATTAAGTTTTCATACAAAATTGCATGTACTTTACAATATGCCAGGTGTTAACTTTAATTAAATATATTGGTATTGGGGGGGGGGGGGTATTGGTATTGGGGGGGGGGGGAGGGGATATGTTTTTTCCCGTATTTTTTGACACAGGTTTTAATTGTGTTTGTCAAAGGTGTCAAAACTGTCCTGGCAGTAAAACAGTTAAACCTTAGTAAAAGATCCGTCTTCAGCAAGCTCCTATGTGTTTAGGTAAAAAAAAGTGATCGTTGGAGAGATAGACAGACAATTGTGTGATCTTGAGGTATATAAACAACTACCCGGGGACCCTATCACCCCGATGTTATACATACTCCCCAAGATCCACAAGAGATTGATTGATCCACCGGGTCGACCGATTGTTTCTGGTAGGGGCTCGGTCTTCAATCCATTGTCTGTCTTTCTGGACAAGTTATTGCAGGTCCGGGCGACCTCCGCCCCATCCTATATCAAGGATACTGGGCATTTTCTATCCAAATTACAGGATTTACAACTGCCCGCCCAATTTCTGTTGGTTAGTTTCGATGTAGTATCTTTGTACACATCGATTGACCATACATATGGGCTGGGTGTCGTCGATGTGGCCCTGGCCGACATGGGGCTCTCCCCGGGGGTGTGCCGATTTGTCCTCCGCCTCTTGGAGGTGGTCCTGAAGAGGAGTTACTTCCTCTTCGGGGACACTTTCTATCAGCAGCAGCGGGGTGTGGCCATGGGGTCTAATGTGGCCCCCACCTACGCTAACATCTTTATGGCTGAGGTGGAGGACAAACTCGTGTATCACTCCCCTTTTTCTGGGAGAGTCCTATGTTGGTGGCGCTACATCGACGACATCTTTATGATCTGGACAGGCACCATGGATGAACTTGAAGCATTTCATTTGCATTTGAATGCGGGGGTCCCGGGTCTGCAATTCACTGTTACTGGGTCTTTTGGCTACGGACCTCTATCGGAAGCCCACTGACCGCAATACTTTACTCATGCATGATAGCTATCACCCATATAGAATGCTTGACTCCCTTCCATGGAGTCAGCTCTTAAGGGTAAAGAGAATAGTTTCCGACGAAGAAATATGTGCACAGAGGATTGATACTATGTGCACGCGTTTCTTGGAACGAGGTTACCCGAAACCCCTACTTGTTAGAACCAAACAGAGGGTGAAGTTGGTTGACAGATGCACTGCACTACGGAAATCAACAAAAGCGAGCTCTGAGGCTAGGGTTCCGTTTGTGTCTATCTTCGGTTGGGACAGTGGCGATATCGCCCATATCCTTAGAAAGGAATGGCATATACTCCAAAGGGGTTTGCCAGATATAGAAGAATTCAAGTCCCCACCGATGATGGCGTACAGGCGGAACCCTAGCCTCCGTGACAGACTGGTCAAATCCGACATAGGCGGCCAGTCATTGACACAAAAACTACTTGCACCGCGCAAAAACGGGACTTATCCATGTTTATCTTGTTGTAATTGTGGTAACGTTCTCAAAGGTGATCATTTCTCCCACCCTTACAGTGGGAAAAAATATAAAATCAAGGGCTATTACACCTGCAGGTCACGGGATGTGATTTATGCCATCCAGTGTCCTTGCAGCCTTATTTATGTGGGAGAGACCACCATGGAAGTCAGAGAACGTATTAACAAACATAAGAGTACCATACGCAAGATGAACATGGATAAGCCCGTTGCGAAACATTTCGTGGAGGCGGGGCATTCTGTTAACCAGCTTCGCTTCAGAGTCATTGACAGCGTGGGCCCTTTACGGAGAGGGGGTGACAAGGACGCAATATTAAGGAAGAAGGAGCTCAAATGGATCTACACATTGAAATCCTTACAGCCATTTGGTTTAAATCTAGAGTTTAATGTGGCTGGCATCAGCTAAATCTGGATTTAATCAAATTCTCAATGTGGCTGTTTTCATATATTTCTCCTCTGTTATAATATTTTGCTATGTTTTTTAATTATATGCCTTATTCACACTGCTTTATAGCACCACGATGAATATTGGGGCTTTCTCCACGAATATTTTGATATGGTATATGATTTATCAATGAGAATTTGCGCCTAATGAGAGTGTTATCCGTTAACACACAGTGATTTTTTTACTCTTTTTGTATTATGCCTGCTGCACCTATACCTGTGTGGTGCTCATATCTTCTGTCAATGTTATGGGGGAAACTGTTAATATCTTTTTACAACACACAGAAACATAAAATGAAATAGATGAAATATACCTGTGCGAAGCCGGGTCCTTCTGCTAGTATTCTATATTTTTAAAACCAGCACCTGGATCTCAATACTGGTCTAATTGCATGGAATAAAAAAAATTAATATAACCATTGTGTTATTCAATAAAATGTATCTGAATTGCACCACCTGTTGTTTTTTGTTCTAATGTCTCTGTCCACTCCACTGAGCTGGTCGCACGCGCTTCGTTTATATCTTCAACTGTCACCAGCCATATCTTCTGTTAGAAGCCCTGGCAGTCAATGGCAAAGAGCTGCAGCAGAAAGGACACCCCCATGAGAAAGGACATGAAATAAATCTAGCAGAACAATTGGAGCAATGAATGTGGAGATTTCTGGATCCATGTGAGGTACAGGGCTGGTTCTAGAGATTGTCATGTCCTTTATAAAGCCTGATTTGAATTCATTTTAAAAGCAAACATGTCATAAACACTTCCGTGGGTGGACTGGGAACTTTAAGTTTCCCTGAAAAAAAAAAAAAAAAACATCTTGTAGGTGGGTCCAAATTAACAGAAGTCAGGGCAACACAAGTAAGCAAAAACACAAAATACCACCCCAGCAGAACCAAATAGCACAGTGCAGCAAAAAAATGCTGCCTCAGCAGAAGGCTACACCACAGTGCAGCACAAAATGCTGCCGCCCTCACCACTGTATTTAACTGTATCACTGTCCAGGAGGACACCTGTGGCCATTGGCCAGGTGAATAAGTCCCTGATGCTCCTAGTATTAATTAATACTTAGCGCATCAAATCAATATGTACCTGGCCGGCGGCTGTGAGGAAGGCTCGGGTGGCCCTCTGGACATCGGCACAGCCGGAAATTTGCCCGTAGCATCTATGGCCAGTTCACTCCTGGGATTGTCCAGGATTTTCCGAAAACTGCCTAACAGCAGGAAATGGTGGAAAATTAAAAAAAAATCACTAACCCCCTCTTCCACCAATCCTGCAGCGATGGCATCATGTACATTATTCCGGTGATGGCTGCAGCCAATCCCTGACCTCACATGAATTATACAGTGTATATGTGGCATAATCGCTGGAGAACCGGAGGGTTTAGTGGCACTGGAGTAGTGAGGGTTCAATCAGAAAGTATTGGCTCATGTTTTTTTCATACCTTTTTTTTTTAACCTTTAGGATACCAGCGGCGTACATGTATGGCGCAGAAATGCGGGACAGAAATCACATTGGAGTACAGGTAAGGTGCACTGTTTGGGAGGGTGCAGGAGCTGCGCCCGCCAGATCATAGGCAGGGGTCCAGCTGTCACTGATAGCCGGACCCCTGCTGTATGCGCCGGCATTGGTGAAATCACCGATGCTGGCACATCAACCCTTGCACAGCGGTATCCTTACAGGTGCCGGTGTCCATGGGGTCCACGCGCAGCTGTGACGGGGAGCCCATGGCAGGGAAAGCAGACTGATGCCTTCCTTAGGCATCGTGGCTGCCTTCCGGGAGAGCCTGTGAGATTCAGCCCCCTGGATCTCACAGGCAAGCAGGCTGTTAGCGTATTACAGTCTGTAATACACTTACAGCCAATGCATTACAATACAGAAGTATTGTGATGCATTGTAAAGTGGATCAGACCCCAAAAAGTTGAAGTCCCAGAGTGGGACAAAAAATAAAGTGAAAAAAGAAATTAAAAAAATAAAGTTTTACAAAAAAAAGTAAAGTTTCAAGTAAAAAAAAATTGCAAAAAATACGTAAAGAAAGAATAGTAGACATATTAGGTATCGCTGCGTCCGTATCGACCGGCTCTATAAAAATATCACATGACCTAACCCCTCAACTGAACACCGTAAAAAAATAAAAATAAAAACTGTGGCAAAAAAAAACATTTTTTTGTCACCTTACATCACTAAAAGTGCAACACCAAGCGATCAAAAAGGTGTATGCCCCCCAAAATAGTACCAATCTAACTGTCAACTCATCCCGCAAAAAATGAGCCCCTACCTAAGACTATCGCCCAAAAAATAAAACTCTCAGACTATGGAGACACTAAAACATGATTTATTTTGTTTCAAAAATGCTTTTATTGTGTTAAATGTAAGAAAAATGGAAAAGTAGGGATATTAAGTATCGCTGCGTCCGTAACAACCTGCTCTATAAAAATACTACATGACCTAACCCCTCAGGTGAACACTGTAAAAAAACTAAAATAAAAACGGTGTCAAAAAGCCATTTTGTCACTTTATACCACAAAAAAGTGTAATAGCAAGCGATGAAAAAGTCATATGCACCCCAAAATAGTGCCAATCAAACCGTCATCTCATCCCTCAAAAATTATACCCTACCTAAGAGAATCGCCCAAAAAAAAAATAAAACTATGGCTCTCAGACTATGGAGACACTAAAACATGATTTTATTTTAGCTTAAAAAATTTTGTTTAAAACATTGTGTAAAACATAAATAAAAAAGGGATACATTTTAGGTATCGCCATGTCCATAACAACCTGCTCAATAAAAATATCACATGACCTAACCCCTAAAAAATAATAAAATAAAAACAGTGCCAAAAAAAAGCGATTTAAGGTGAAAAGCGGCTCGGTAGTGAAGGGGTTAATTCGAAAAATATTAATTTTGATTGACGTGAGTCTTTTTCCAACCTCTGTAGCTCTGTAATCTCACCAGGCATCACACGTATGTCACGCTATCGGTTATTTTATGAGTAGATCATCTTGTGATTTTTGTGTAGCGTCGTCAAGGTATATAAATACTGAGGCATTCCTTAGAAAGAGGTATTTGAACCTGCGCCCGCCCGTGCTGTCAGTGTCCTGTTCCATTGCGTTGTTTTCATTGAGACAAACTGACCAACTGCACGACAAAAATAATTAGCGTTGAGCATGTCTAGTATGGCGGGCCAGCGCTGCATTTCCACGCTCTTGATTTGTTTGGCACATTCCAGACCTTGTTAAACCTCCTGTAACCTTTTCCTTGGTGTTGATAAAACCTCCATTTACACTTGTTTCCAGCATGCCCGCTGCATATTTCCCTTCACACACACAGGCTGCAAATTAATTAGCTCACATGATAATTGTGTTAATGTTTAAAGAGCAGAGACTGGAATCACAAATATTGATTTAAATATAGCTCCGAGATCCTTAAGAACACTTAATCACTCCATTAAATATGCATCTGCTACAGAAACACATCTGAATTATGAAAGAGTTATCACGCTGTCACACTTCTTCTTTTTTTTTTTTAAACCATTTTCGTTAAAAATTTCATACAAATTGCCGTTGCAAGATGAGAACGATAATTTCGTACATTCATTTAAAGAGGATCGGCCAGCTCATCTGACATGGCTGCTTTAGTGAAATCAGGGAATCTCTCACCAACTTTCACTGTATGAAACCAATGGCAATGTAATGCAGTGCTGTGTAACATGATTAAGACTAGACCCTTGTCTGGGATAGTGATCTTTCTAAACACCAGAAAAAGAACTTTGGTATGCAAATTAGGTCCAACGTGCCCAACGGGCCGTCACCATCAGTTCAAGGAGCCCAAGCCCACCTCTCCACAGAGCCCATGACCATCTCTACCCCAGAGCACAAGCCCACCCCTCCACGGGAGCCCAAGCCTACCTCTCCCCCAGAGCTCAAGCCCACCCCTCCCTGGGAGCCCAAGCCCACCTCTCCCCAGAGCCCAAGCCAACCTTTCCCCCAGAGCCGAAGCCGACTTCTCCCCCAGAGCCCAAGCCCACCTCTCCTTGAGGCCAAGACTGACTCTCCCCCAGAGCCTAAGTCCACCTCTCTCCCAGAGCACAAGCCCACCTCTCCCCCAGAGCCCAAGCCTACCTCTCCCCTAGAGCTCAAGTCCACCTCATCCCGAGAGCCAAAGCCCACTCCTCCCCGGGAGTCCAAGCCCACCTCTTCCCCAGAGCCGAAGCTGACCTCTCCCCCAGAGCCCAAGCCACCTTTCCCCCAGAGCCCAAACCCGCCTCTCTCCCAGAGGCCAAGCCCACTTCTCCCCCAGAGCCCAAGCCCACCTTTCCTCCAGAGGCCAAGACCGACTCTCCCCCAGAGCCTAATCCCACCTCTCCCCCAGAGCCCAAGTCCACCTCTCCCCTGGAGCCCAAGCCAACCTCTCGCCGAGAGCCCAAGCCTGCCTCTCACCCAGAGCCCAAGCCCACCTCTCCCCCAAATCCCAAAACTGCCTCTACCCCAGTGTAGCTGGCCAGCTAAGACCTGTCTTAGGTTGCTAATATAGCTTATATGTTTATACAGCTAAACCTGCCAATAACCTTAATACAGTTCCTATGTTTGTGTGTTAAAGACAAAAGCAGAGGTATTTACAGTGACTTCATGTTTGGATGTCATAAAACTTATATATTGTGTTCACAGAAGCAGAAAAGATAATGTGCCTTTAAGATTCATTATATGGATGTGAGGTAAGCTCAATGACACAGCAGAAACAACAGAAAGCATACAGTTAAACTGTTGTTGCTGGGCAGGAGTCTTGACCAATCATAGCCAGCTTCACACACAGCAAGAGTTTTGACCAATTACAGCCAGCCTCACACACAGCTTGTGTGGGAAATTCCCCTAGCAGGAGCTGCTGGAATCATTATTCACCAGAGAGAGGCGCTGAGCCGACACACACTCCACTAAGAGCTGTGTTTTATGGAAGCAAGAGGCCAAAATAGCTCCACAATACAAACGAACTACTGAGCCATACAATCATACAATCCAAACAAATTGCATACAAATGTGAACTGCTCATACCAAATCATAAGCAATTGTATTGAGCAAACTGCAAACCAAGTAGAGCAAGTGAATTATTGGTTAACCTCAGATATACCTCTCAGAAAGATCATAAAGTGCTTAAATAACCTAAAGTGAGAGTACAGATACACAAGAGAGAAATATATCCACCATTTTATGTTGAATGACAAGATTGAACAGTTGAACCACCATCTTATGCATACCGCCATTTCATGATACTTTATTCAACACGTGTTTTGTACACGGGCTATCTGCTGCGGCAGTGTTATATTTAAAGAAAAGCTGAAGTTAATAAACAAGTTATTTTAAGCATTTGGTGTGCTCTTTAGACCTACTGTTTCCATAGAACGGCGCTATAGAAATTACAGAGTAATAGACAGTCTGGTTAGACTAAAAAGTTAGAGATATCAAAATTCTGCCACAGCACAAAAGGCACTTCATAGTGCTGCGCCTGCCACATCCAGAGCCCAATCCCGCCTCTCCCCCAAATTGCAAGCCCACCTCTCCGTGAGAGTCCAAGACTGCCTCTGCCTCGGAGCCCAAGACTCCTTTTCTCCTAGAGCCTAAGACTCCCCATTCACTTGTTCCCAGTGCCTTGCCTTGTAGTCCACCCCCAACTCTGCGACATCACATACTTCTGTTGAACTCTGCCTGCATCGTTAGCACTTGCCACAGTGAAATCTTGCACAAGCGCAGAGACTTCCTTGCAGTGGCCACGGGCTCACTGTAGGTAGCGTGCATGTGCCGATCCTTGTGCAAATGTGTCAAGCAGGGATGTTTGTGTGCTTGCGCAAGCACTAACAATAAGTTCAAAAGAAGTATGTGACATTGCAGAGCAAGGGGCTGTCATGCCCTGCTCGGACTACGTGCGGAGGTCTGCCAGATTAGCAGCACGTGTCTAGTCTTTTGTTTTGGAGTCAAGCTAGATCCGCCTCCCTTCAGGTGCACTGGGTGGGGTCGTTAGTTTAAATTACTCCCACTCCCAGTGTTCCGTGCGGGTTATAGCTTCTGTCTGGCTCTGTGGAAGTAAGGAAGGAAGGATTGGCTGTTCCTGCTCAGAAAAGATAAGTTGGTTGTTGTTTTCTTGTTGTTTGCTGTCTAGGCTGTTAGAGAGACACCTGTCCCCTCCAGGTTCTGAGGGAGCAGGCTGACTCTATTCCCCTTCACCATCTTAGGGATTTTAGGGTATTTCAGCCCAGGCACGAGGACACGTTATTCCCACCTTAAGGGTCTGAACGTGGGCATAGCAGTATAGGGAGAGCTGGTAGGGAAGTGTCAGGAGGTGACCCTGATCCCCAGCTTCTTGCCTAGATACTTGTTTGTTTATTTTTCTGTGTATCTGATATCCTGTCCGCCGTGACATTATAACCCGCCATAACCTAGACTGCCATTTCGCAGCAGCCTTGAGATGGAGTCAATTAATTTGTTGGTTGATCGTATGCAGGAATTAACTTGGGAGGTAGCTGACCTCCGCAATGCTGTTGCACTTTGTCAGAATTTTCTGCTTCATGGCTCCGCTGGTGGGAGTCAGTCCAACCTTGAACCTAAGGTTGCTCTTCCTGATCGGTTTTCAGGGGGTGTGGATGACTTTATCCGCTTTAAAGAGTCATGCAAGTTATATTTTCGGCTGCGTCCATCTTCATCAGGTGATGAAAGTCAGAGGGTTGGTATAATCATTTCTCTGCTTAAAGGGGACGCACAATCCTGGGCCTTTTCTCTGCCGCCCGGTTCTCTGGCCCTCCGATCGGTGGAGGAATTTTTTAAAGCCTTGGGATTAATTTATGATGACCCAGATCGGGTCTCGATGGCGGAATCTAAATTGCGTAATTTATCACAGGATGAACATACTGCAGAGGCTTACTGTGTTGAGTTTAGGAGATGGGCTACCGAGTCAGGGTGGAATGACCCCGCGTTACGTAGTCAGTTTTGTCAGGGGTTATCTGAGAAATTGAAAGATGCCCTTGCTTTTCATGAGTACCCAGATACTTTGGAGAATGCAATGTCTTTGGCAGTACGGTTAGATAGACGTATTAGAGAGAGGTGTAAGGCTCCCTCCGCGCAAGGGATCCCTTCTGTGAGTGGTTTCGTCTCACCTGCTACCCAGGGTGATACTACATGTAACTCTGGGGTAGGGGAGGAACCCATGCAGCTGGGTCAGGTATCTTTCCGTTCTGGTAGTAGAGACTTTAGGAGATTGCATAAACTATGTTACTACTGTGGGAAAAGTGGTCATTTTATTTTTGCTTGTCCTTTTGCTAAACCGCATGTTGATGAGAAAGAAAAAAAAAAAACCTTCCTGACTCTTGGTAGCGTGAATGGAGTGGTGGAGCAAGCAGGTATGCAAGCTCCCTGTAATACTCGTTTTCTCCTTCCAGCTATGGTGGCGCTAGACTCAAGAAATTTTTTGTTGAAGTATTCATTGACTGTGGTGCTGGGGTAAACCTTATTGATTCTCTTTTTCTTCAAAGTCTGGGTGCTAAGTACTTACACTTTAGAAAGAGAGATTCCGGTTTTTGCAATTGATTCTTCCCCTCTTTCTCAAAGGAGTCTCACTCATATTGCTCATGGTATTCAGTTAAGGGTGGGTGATTCACATGTTGAGATTATGTTTTGTCATGAAGGACTTGCCTGCTCCTATAGTCTTAGGGTTGACAAAACATAACCCAATTATAGATTGGCAAGCAAGACAGATCATTGGTTGGAGTGAATTTTGTTCGGATAATTGTCTTGGCACATCTATCTCTGGTGTGTCTACTACAGGCTCTACCTCAGTATCTCTCAGATTTTGCGGATGTCTTTTCGGAGGGTGGGGCTCAGGAATTGCCCCCTCATCGTGACTATGATTGTCCAGTGAATCTCATCCCAGGGGGTAAGTTGCTAAAGTCTCGGCTTTACAATCTTTCTCAACCCTAAAGAGAGGTCATGCGGAAGTATATTGCAGAGAGTTTGGCAAAAGGTCATATTAGGCCATCTAAGTCTCCGGTGGCAGTAGGTTTATTCTTTGTAAAGAAAAAGGATGGATCGCTGAGACCTTGTCTGGATTTCCGGGAATTGAACTGTATTACGGTCCGTGATCCGTATGCCCTTCCTTTGATCTCCGACCTTTTTGATCAGATTGTTGGAGCCAAGGTGTTCTCCAAGTTGGATTTGAGAGGGGCCTACAATCTGATCAGAATCAAGGAAGGGGATGAGTGGAAAACAGCCTTCAACCCGCACGAGGGGCATTTCGAGAATCTGGTTATGCCTTTTGGGTTGACGAACGCGCCAGCGGTATTTCAGCGATTCGTCAATGACATTTTCCATCATTTTGTGGGGAGGTTCGTGGTAGTTTACTTGGATGACATTTTAATTTACTCTCCTGATCTGAAGACCCATCAGGATCACGTGAGACAGGTTTTGACGATCCTTCGGGAGAATAAATTATATGCCAAATTAGAGAAATGTGTGTTTTCTGTGCAGGAGCTTCCGTTTCTGGGATATCTGCTTTCTGACTCTGGTTTTCGTATGGACCCCGAAAAGGTCCGGGCGGTTCTGGAATGGGACCGACCAGAGAATCAGAAAGCTTTGATGCGGTTTTTGGGGTTTACTAATTATTATAGAAAATGTATTTTGAACTATTCTACCATTGTAAGACCTCTGACCGATATGACTAAGAAGGGCGCCGACGTCTCTGTCTGGTCGGATGAGGCATTGCAGGCCTTTTTGACTATTAAGGAATGTTTTGCGTCTGCTCCCATTCTGGTGCAGCCCGACGTGTCTCAGCCATTCGTGGTGGAGGTTGATGCATCAGAAGTGGGGGTTGGAGCAGTGCTGTCGCAGGGTTCATCTCCTGGCAAATGGGTTCCGTGTGCTTTTTTTTCCAAGAAGCTCTCGGTCGCCGAGAGGAACTATGATGTAGGAGATAGAGAATTGCTGGCCATTAAATTGGCCTTTGAGGAATGGCGTCACTGGTTGGAGGGGGCGTCTCACCCCGTTACAGTATATACGGATCATAAGAATTTGGCTTACCTGCAATCTGCCAAGCGTCTGAACCCTAGACAGGCCAGATGGTCACTGTTTTTTACCAGGTTCAATTTTGTGGTTACTTTTCGCCCGGGGGTTAAAAACGTCAAGGCAGATGCGTTGTCTCGCAGTTTTCCTGGGGGATGTGATTCAGAGGATCCTGTTCCGATTTTGGCTGATGGGGTGGTGGTCTCCGCTCTGTACCCCGAATTGGAGATGGAGGTGTTGGGAGCCCAGGAGGGGGCTCCTGGTTCTTGTCCCCCAGGGAGGTTGTTTGTTCCTGAAGGACTGCGATACAAGGTATTCAAGGAACATCACGATACTGTCCTTGCTGGACATCCTGGTGGTAAGTCCACCTTTGACCTTGTGTCCCGGAGGTTCTGGTGGCCCGGGTTACGTAAGAGCGTTGAGGATTACGTGGCAGCTTGTGAAACCTGTGCACGGTCAAAGGTTGCTCATACTCGACCTGCTGGTTCACTTCTTCCTTTGTCTATTCCGTCTCGTCCTTGGACGCACTTGTCTATGGACTTCATTACGGATCTGCCGAGTTCCTCCGGGAAAACAGTAATTTTGGTGGTTGTTGACCGTTTTAGTAAAATGGCTCACTTTATATCGTTAGCTAGTCTGCCCAATGCCAAGACTCTTGCGCAGATTTTTGTTGATAATATCGTGAAATTGCATGGCATTCCTTCGGATGTGGTTTCTGATAGGGGCACGCAGTTTGTCTCCAGGTTTTGGAGGGCGTTCTGTTCTCGGCTTGGTATTCAACTTTCGTTCTCTTCGGCTTTTCATCCGCAGTCGAATGGGCAGACAGAGCGTACTAATCAAAACCTGGAGACCTACTTGAGGTGCTTTGTGGCTGAGAATCAGGAGGACTGGTCCTCATTCTTGTCCCTAGCAGAGTTTGCTTTGAATAACCGTAGGCAGGAGTCCACGGGTAAGTCGCCATTTTTTGGCGCATACGGTTTTCATCCTCAGTTTGGTACCTTTTCTGGTACTAGTTCCTCTGGGATGCCAGAGGAGGAGAGATTTTCTTCTGCCTTGTCTTCTATCTGGCGGAGGATCCAAGTGAATTTGGAGAAGATGGGTGAGAGGTATAAGCGAATGGCTGACAAGAGACGTGTGACTGGTCCGGACCTGTGTGTGGGTGATCTGGTGTGGTTGTCCACTAAAAATATTAAACTGAGAGTGCCATCTTGGAAACTGGGTCCAAGATTTATTGGACCATACAAAATATCTGCGGTGGTCAATCCAGTAGCATTTCGGCTGGATCTTCCGCAGACTTGGAGGATCCATGATGTGTTCCACAGGTCTTTACTGAAAAAATATGTGAAACCGGTGGAACCATCGCCATTGCCTCCTCCTCCTGTTCTGGTTGATGGAAATTTAGAGTTTGAGATCTCCAGGGTTCTTGACTCTAGAGTTCTTCGGGGTTCCCTTCAGTACCTGGTACACTGGAGGGGATACGGCCCTGAGGAAAGGATGTGGGTTCCGGCGCTGGATGTCAGTGCCAGCCGACTGGTGAGGGCTTTTCACAGATCCCACCCGGATAAGGTTGGTCCGGGGTGTCCGGAGGTCACCCGTAGAGGTACTGTAATGCCCTGCTCGGGCTACGTGCGGAGGTCTGCCAGATTAGCAGCACGTGTCTAGTATTTTGTTTTTGTTTTGGAGTCGAGCTAGATCCGCCTCCCTTCAGGTGCACTGGGTGGGGTCGTTGGTTTAAATTACACCCACTCCCAGTGTTCCGTGCGGGTTATAGCTTCTGTCTGGCTCTGTGGAAGTAAGGAAGGAAGGATTGGCTGTTCCTGCTCAGAAAAGATAAGTTGGTTGTTGTTTTCTTGTTGTTTGCTGTCTAGGCTGTTAGAGAGAAACCTGTTCCCTCCAGGTTCTGAGGGAGCTGGCTGTCTCTATTCCCCTTTACCATCTTATGGATTTTAGTGTATTCTCAGCCCAGGCACGAGGACACGTTATTCCCACCTTAAGGGTCTGAACGTGGGCATAGCAGTATAGAAAGAGCTGCTAGGGATTTGTCAGCAGGTGACCCTGATCCCCAGCTTCTTGCCTAGATACTTGTTTGTTTATTTTTCTGTGTATCTGATATCCTGTCCGCCGTGACAGGGGCGGACTAGAAGGTGAGGTACTGGGAACAAGTGAATGTGCGGTCTTGGGCTCTGGGAGAGAGATGGGCTTGGGCTCTGGGGGAGAGGTGTTCTTGGGCTCCTTGAACTGTTGGTGACGCCCCATTGGGCACTTTGGAGTTTGTTTGCATGCCAAACAAAGTTTTTTTTTGGCTTATTGAAAGATCACTAACCCAGATAAAGGTCTTAATCATGTTACATAGCACTGCATAGCATTGCCATCGGTTTCATACAGTAAATGTAGGTTACAGATTCCCTTTAAAGGGGTTTTCTGGTTATAATGATTTTTAAGCAAGTTTTGCAGCCAGTCCACTGAAACAGAAGGTTCATAATTACCTGCAAAACATTATTCTGGTCCTCCTCGCTGCCTCCATCTTTAGCTCCTCACACTGTTTTCTTCTGCCGATTCAGCGGGGATTGGGTCATTAGCAACACGTGTCTGCAAAAGCCAGTAGGTGGATGGAGTGGTGCATGGGATAATGTCGATGTACCACATGAAGAAAACAGTGCAAAGAGCCAAAGACAGAGACAGCGGAGGCAGGCTGTGGGCACTTGCTTAAAAATCTTAAAGTGAACCTGTCATCTCAAAAATGCATCTACACCAGCCAGCAGTACCTCATAATAGCCTGTTAATCATATATTTCATCCTGTTGTCCAATGCTGCATAAGTAAAAAAAAACACCGTTTTATCAGCGCTATCGTGCCGGCCAGCTGAAAGTCAAGGGGGACACAAAAAGATGATTTTCTTTTAAAAACTTCTTTTATTGTGTAAAACTGAACAAAAATAAAGAAAATACACATTTGGTATTGCTGCGTCTGTAATGACCTGTTGTATAAAAATACAAACCGGATTCCAAATAAGTTGGGACACTAAACAAATAGTGAATAAAAACTGAATGCAATGATGTGGAGATGGCAAATGTCAATATTTTATTTGTAATAGAACGTAGATGACAGATCAAACGTTTAATCCGAGTAAATGTATAATTTTAAAGGAAAAATACGTTGATTCAAATTTTCACGGTGTCAACAAATCCCCAAAAAGTTGGGACAAGTAGCAATAAGAGGCTGGAAAAAGTAAATTTGAGCATAACGAAGAGCTGGAAGACCAATTAACACTAATTAGGTCAATTGGCAACATGATTGGGTATAAAAAGAGCTTCTCAGAGTGGCTGTGTCTCTCAGAAGCCGAGATGGGTAGAGGATCACCAATTCCCACAATGTTGCGCAGAAAGATAGTGGAGCGATATCAGAAAGGTGTTACCCAGCGAAAAATTGCAAAGACTTTGCATCTATCATCATCAACTGTGCATAACATCATCCGAAGATTCAGAGAATCTGGAACAATCTCTGTGCGTAAGGGTCAAGGCCGTAAAACCATACTGGATGCCCGTGATCTCCGGGCCCTTAAACGACACTGCACCACAAACAGGAATGCTACTGTAAAGGAAATCACAGAATGGGCTCAGAAATACTTCCAGAAACCATTGTCAGTGAAGACAATCCACCGTGCCATCCGCCGTTGCCAGCTGAAACTGTACAGTGCAAAGAAAAAGCCATTTCTAAGCAAGATCCACAAGCTCAGGCGTTTTCACTGGGCCAGGGATCATTTAAAATGGAGTGTGGCAAAATGGAAGACTGTTCTGTGGTCAGACAAGTCACGATTCAAAGTTCTTTTTGGAAATCTGGGACGCCATGTCATCCGGACCAAAGAGGACAAGGACAACCCAAGTTGTTATCAACGCTCAGTTCAGAAGCCTGCGCCTCTGATGGTATGGGGTTGCATGAGTGCGTGTGGCATGGGCAGCTCGCATGTCTGGAAAGGCACCATCAATGCAGAAAAATATATTCAGGTTCTAGAACAACATCTGCTCCCATCACGACGTCATCTCTTTCAGGGAAGACCCTGCATTTTTCAACAAGATAATGCCAGACCACATTCTGCATCAATCACAACATCATGGCTGCGTAGCAGAAGAAGCCGAGTACTGAAATGGCCAGTCTGCAGTCCAGATCTTTCACCTATAGAGAACATTTGGCGCATCATAAAGAGGAAGGTGCAACAAAGAAGGCCCAAGACGATTGAACAGCCTGTATTAGACAAGAATGGGAGAGCATTCCTATTTCTAAACTTGAGAAACTGGTCTCCTCGGTCCCCAGACGTCTGTTGAGTGTTGTAAGAAGAAGGGGAGATGCCACACAGTGGTGAAAATGGCCTTGTCCCAACTTTTTTGGGATTTGTTGACACCATGAAATTCTGATTCAACATATTTTTCCCTTAAAATTGTACATTTTGTCAGTTTAAACTTTTGTTCCGTGATTTATGTTCTATTCTGAATAAAATATTAGAAGTTGGCATCTCCACATCATTGCATTCAGTTTTTATTCACGATTTGTATAGTGTCCCAACTTTTTTGGAATCCGGTTTGTATGACATGATCTACTCTGTCAGGTAAACCATGTGAAAAAAAAAATATAATATGCCATAACTGCCATTTTTGGGTCACCTTGCTTCGGATGGGTTCACATCAGCGTTATGTATTCCGTATTTATTTTCCGTTATAACATGGTTATTAATAGAGATGAGCGAATTCGATTCGGCTGATTCGCAGAATTTCACAAAAAAATTTGCTTCGTGATGAATTACTTTGTCACGAAGCGCATTTTTTTTTGTAAGTAGCGGGTGCAATGACAGAGAGCTGCGATATCACAGCCCCCATCATTGTACCCCTCAGATGCCGCGTTCATACATGATCGCGGCATCTGAGTAATTTCACACTGTTTGGCCTCATGCACACGAACGTTGTTTTGGTACGCATCCGAGCTGCAGTTTTTGCGGCTTGGATGCTGACCCATTCACTTCAGTGGGGCCCTCCGTGTGCTGTCCGCATCCGTTGCTCCGTTCCGTGGTCCACAAAAAAAATATAACCTGTTCTACTCTTATCCGTTTGGCGGACAAGAATAGGCAGCTATATTAATGGCTGTCCGTGCTGTTCCGCAAATTGCAGAACGCGCACGGACGCCATTCGTATATTGCGGATCTGCAATCTGCAGAACGCAAAACTCGCAGCGGTCGTGTGCATGTAGCCTTTTTAACAATAAAAAACAATTACATCAAACTTACCGCCTCCATTTGCTCGCTACGGGCTGGCCGCCACCATCTTGCTTGAAGATCTCGGACAAAATCCTGTGCGGTGCGCGATTACGTCATCATGCCGGGCGGTGTGATGATGTAATCTCGCGCCGCACGGGACTTTGGCGTAGATCTTTAAGCAGGATGGAGACTGGCGGCCTGTCGCGAGCAAATGGAGGCGGTAAGTTAGAATTTTTTTTTTAGACTATTTTAGGTTAAATCGATTCGCTGACATGAAGCACGAGGAAATTCGGCTTCTAGGCGAATCACATTTTTTACTGAAATTCAGATCGAATTCCACTTCGTGGGATTCGATTCGCTCATCTCTGGTTGAAACGGAAAATAACAGAATCCATAAGACTGAAGTCAAAACGGAAGCCTTTAAGAGGCTTTCCGTTTTGATCTGTCATAATAGAAGTCTATGGGAATCACAACGGATCCGTTTGGTTCCCGTTATGCAAGACGGAAAACAAAGTCCTGTCGACAGAACTTTTTTTTTCCGTTCTGCATAATAGGAACCAGACGGATCTGTTATGATTCCCATAGACTTCTATTATGACGGAAAGCAAAACAGAAAGCCTCTGTCATTATACAAGTCTGTGGGCAGCATAACGGATCCGTCCTGGTTTCCGCTATGCAGGACTAGACTCCTGCATAATGGTTTCGTTATACTGCCCACAGACTTTATATTATGAAGGATCAAAACTGAATGCCTCTTGAAGGCTTCTGCTTTGACTTCCGTCTTATGGATTCCGTTATTTTCCGTTATACCCCTGTTATAACAGAAAACAAAAATGGAATCCATAACGCTAATGTGAACCCACCCTACCCAAAAATTATAAAATCAAGCAATCAAAAAGTCATATGTAGCCTAAAATGGTACCCATGATAACAACACCTCATCCCACAAAAAACAAGGCTTTAAACAAGGTCATCGCCAAAATAATAAAAAAATAGGGCTCTCAGAAAATGGCGATACAAAAACATGATTTACCGTACTTTGTGTCAAAGTGGTAAAACGTAAAAAAAAACTTAAAATATATACAAAATTGGTATCTCTGTAATTGTACTGACTAGCAGACTTAAGATACCATGACCTTTTTCCTGCATAGTGTATGCTGCAATAACAGAACCCAAAAAGCTAAGGCGGAATTTCTGTCTTTTCTTTATCCAGCTTCCCAAAAAGCTAAATAAAAAATTATCAAAATATCAGATGTATCCCAAAATAAAACCAATGATATTGGCCCCTCATACATCTCCATCAAGAGAAAAATAAGAAATGTATGGTTGTCAGGAAATGTCTGTACTGGTCCCCAGAGGCTGTTCAAAAGCAACACGGAGCCCGTAAACCATGGATGTCAAACTCATGGCCCTCCAGATGTTGCAAAACTACAACTCCCATCATTCCCTGATAGCTGTAGTATGCCCAGGCATGATGGGAGTTGTAGTTTTGCAACAGCTGGAGGGCCACGAATTTGACATCCCTGCCGTAAACCAATCCATCAAAATCTGTACTGTAAAAGCCAAAAGGTGGTCCTTCCCTTCTGAATCCTACAGCGTACCCAAACAACAGTTTACATCCACATTTATGGCATTTCAATACTCAGTAGAATCCAATTTAAAGGGTGTGGTGTGTCTCAGATGGCACCATCTGGGCACAGCACATTGAGCACTGCAATGCCATATCTATCATTTTGCACCGTCCCCTGCTCATTACTTTAGGCAGAACACCTGTGGCGTCAAAATGCTCACTCCCCCTTAATACCTTGATAGGTGGAGTTTCTAAAATGGGGTCACTTCCATTCCATTTATTATTTCACCCCAGAGCCTCTACTAGAGATGAGCGAATCAAATCCCACAAAGTGGAATTCGATCCAAATTTCAGGATAAATTTGATTCGCCTCTAAGCCGAATTTCCTCGTGCTTCGTGTTAGCGAATAGACTTTACCTGAAATAATGTAAAAAACAAAAAAATTCATACTTATCTCCTCCATTTGCTCACGACAGCCCGCCAGCCTCCATCGTGATTGAAGATCTCAGCTGAAATCCTGTGCATGGTGACGTATGACGTTACCACGCTGGTCGGCATGATGACGTAATCTCGCACACCGCGAGATTTTGCTCCAGATCTTCAAGCAAGATGGTGGCGGCCGGCCTGTTACGAGCGAATGGCGGTAAGTTTGATAAAAAAATAAATTATGTTAATTTCACACTGTTTTTACACTCAGAGGCCACGATCATGTATGAACGAGGCATCTGAGGGGTACAATGACGGGGGCGGCGCTATCGCAGATCCCTGTCATTGCATCCACTACTTACAAAAAAATTTGCTTTGTGGCAAAGTTATTCGTCACAAAGCGAATTTTTTGGAAAAATTCGGCAAATCAGCAAATTCGGCGAATCAGCTCATCTCTAGCCTCTATAGTTGTGTGAATCGAGACATTGGGCCCCACATGGTGCTCTTATACTCCTTATACTTCTGTATATCCAGGCAAAAGATTAGGGTCACATATAGGGTGTTTATAAAACCAGGAAGCCTGGCATAATAATACGAGGGCTTGCTTTTCACTTTGGCACACACTGGGCACAACATATTGGGCACTGAAATGGCATATCTGTGTAAAAATTGCAATTTTCACTTTGCACCATCTGCTGTGAATTCATTTTTGCACCTGTGGGGTCAAAATGTTCACTATAACCCTTGGCAAATTGATGGGTGTGGTTCTAAAATGGGGTCACTTCTTGTTGTTTTTTTGTTTTTTTTAAATTTAATATAGCCTCTGCAGTTTTCGGCCAGTGCTGTATAAATCACCAAACTAGACCTCAAATGCACATGGTTATTTCTCTTCTGAGTCCTGCGATGTGCCCAAACAACAGTTTACAACCACCTATGGAGTATAGCCATATTCAGGAGAAAATGGGTAATAAATTTTGGGATACGTTACATCCTGTGGATGTATATAAATATCTGCAGCTAATGCTACATTTCATTTGAAAAATGTTAACTTTTTATCTTCACAGCCAAGTGTTTCAAAATTCTTTGAAATGCCTGTTGGGTCAAAGCACTCACTACATGACTCAATAAATATTTCTAGGAGTGTAGTTTCCAAAATAGGGTCACTGGAGGTTTTCACTGTAGGGGTAATTCATAGTCTTCAAATGTGGCATGGTGTCCAAAAAACATTTTAGAAAATCTGCTCTTCAAAAGCCATATTGAGCTCCTTCCTTTCTGAGCCCTGCCATGTGCCAATACAGTGGTTTTTGACCACATATGGGGAGTTGCCTTATTCAGGAGAAAATGCGTAACAATTTGTGGGGTTCTTTTTTTTTCGGTTACCCTTTTTGAAAAAGAAAATCTGGGGCTAAAGCAACATTTTATTGAAAAGTGTGACTTTTCATTTTCACAGCCAAGTGTTTCTAAATTGTATGAAATGCCTGTGGGGTCAAAGGGCTCAGTACACCCCTCGACAAATTGCTTATGGTGTGTAGGTAACAAAATGGGGTCAACTTTTTTACTTTTCCACTTTATGGGGTACCTCAAGGTCTCTTAACCACTTCAGCCCCGCTAGCTAAAACCCCCTTCATGACCAGAGCACTTTTTACACTTCTGCACTACACTACTTTCACCGTTTATCGCTCGGTCATGCAACTTACCACCCAAATGAATTTTACCTCCTTTTCTTCTCACTAATAGAGCTTTCATTTGGTGGTATTTCATTGCTGCTGACATTTTTACTTTTTTTGTTATTAATCGAAATTTAACAATTTTTTTGCAAAAAAATGAAATTTTTCAAAAATTTGCAAAAAATAACGACATCCATATATAAATTTTTCGCTAAATTTATTGCTCTACATGTCTTTGATAAAAAAAAAATGTTTGGGCAAAAAAATAAAATGGTTTGGGTAAAAGTTATAGCGTTTACAAACTATGGTACAAAAATGTGAATTTCCGCTTTTTGAAGCAGCTCTGACTTTCTGAGCACCTGTCATGTTTCCTGAGGTTCTACAATGTCCAGACAGTAGAAAAACCCCAAAAATGACCCCATTTCGGAAAGTAGACACCCTAAGGTATTCGCTGATGGGCATAGTGAGTTCATAGAACTTTTTATTTTTTGTCACAAGTTAGCGGAAAATGATGATTTTGTATAAAAAAAAATTTTTTCTTACAAAGTCTCATATTCCACTAACTTGCGACAAAAAATAAAAAATTCTAGGAACTCGCCATGCCCCTCACGGAATACCTTGGGGTGTCTTCTTTCCAAAATGGGGTCACTTGTGGGGTAGTTATACTGCCCTGGCAATTTAGGGGCCCAAATGTGTGAGAAGAACTTTGCAATCAAAATGTGTAAAAAATGACCGGTGAAATCCGAAAGGTGCACTTTGGAATATGTGCCCCTTTGCCCACCTTGGCTGCAAAAAAGTGTCACACATGTGGTATCGCCGTACTCAGGAGAAGTTGGGGAATGTGTTTTGGGGTGTCATTTTACATATACCCATGCTGGGTGAGAGAAATATCTTGGCAAAAGACAACTTTTCCAATTTTTTTATACAAAGTTGGCATTTGACCAAGATATTTTTCTCACCCAGCATGGGTATATGTAAAATGACACCCCAAAACACATTCCCCAACTTCTCCTGAGTACGGCGATACCAGATGTGTCACACTTTTTTGCAGCCAAGGTGGGCAAAGGGGCACATATTCCAAAGTGCACCTTTCGGATTTCGCAGGCCATTTTTTACACATTTTGATTGCAAAGTTCTTCTCACACATTTGGGCCCCTAAATTGCCAGGGCAGTATAACTACCCCACAAGTGACCCCATTTTGGAAAGAAGACACCCCAAGGTATTCCGTGAGGGGCACAGTGAGTTCCTAGAATTTTTTATTTTTTGTCGCAAGTTAGTGGAATATGAGACTTTGTAAGGAAAAAAGAAAAAAAATGAAAAATCATCATTTTCCGCTAACTTGTGACAAAAAAGAAAAAATTCTAGGAACTCGCCATGCCCCTCACGGAATACCTTGGGGTGTCTTCTTTCCAAAATGGGGTCACTTGTGGCGTAGTTATACTGCCCTGGCAATTTAGGGGCCCAAATGTGTGAGAAGAACTTTGCAATCAAAATGTGTAAAAAATGGCCTGCGAAATCCGAAAGGTGCTCTTTGGAATGTGTGCCCCTTTGCCCACCTAGGCTGCAAAAAAGTGCCACACATCTGGTATCGCCGTACTCAGGAGAAGTTAGGGAATGTGTTTTGGGGTGTCATTTTACATATACCCATGCTGGGTGAGAGAAATATCTTGGCAAAAGACAACTTTTCCCATTTTTTTATACAAAGTTGGCATTTGACCAAGATATTTTTCTCACCCAGCATGGGTATATGTAAAATGACACCCCAAAACACATTCCCCAACTTCTCCTGAGTACGGTGATACCAGATGTGTTACACTTTTTTGCAGCCTAGATGCGCAAAGCGGCCCAAATTCCTTTTAGGAGGGCATTTTTAGACATTTGGATCCCAGACTTCTTCTCACACTTTCGGGCCCCTAAAAAGCCAGGGCAGTATAAATACCCCACATGTGACCCCACTTTGGAAAGAAGACACCCCAAGGTATTCAATGAGGAGCCTGGCGAGTTCATAGAATTATTTTTTTTTGCATAAGTTAGCGGAAATTGATTTTTTTTTTGTTTTTTTCTCACAAAGTCTCACTTTCCGCTAACTTAGGACAAAAATTTCAATCTTTCATGGACTCAATATGCCCCTCAGCGAATACCTTGGGGTGTCTTCTTTCCGAAATGGGGTCACATGTGGGGTATTTATACTGCCCTGGCTTTTTAGGGGCCCTAAAGTGTGAGAAGAAGTCTGGAATATAAATGTCTAAAAATGTTTACGCATTTGGATTCCGTGAGGGGTATGGTGAGTTCATGTGAGATTTTATTTTTTGACACAAGTTAGTGGAATATGAGACTTTGTGAGAAAAAACAAATAAAAAAAATATATATATTTCCGCTAACTTGGGCCAAAAAAATGTCTGAATGGAGCCTTACAGGGGGTGATCAATGACAGGGGGGTGATCAATGACAGGGGGGTGATCAATGACAGGTGGGTGATCACCCATATACACTCCCTGATCACCCCCTGTCATTGATCACCCCCCTGGTAAGGCTCCATTCAGACGTCCGTATGATTTTTACGGATCCATGGATACATGGATCGGATCCGCAAAACACATGCGGACGTCTGAATGGAGCCTTACAGGGGGGTGATCAATGACAGGGGGGTGATCAATGACAGGGGGTGATCAGGGAGTGTATATGGGTGATCACCCCCTGTCATTGATCACCCCCCTGTAAGGCTCCATTCAGACGTCCGAATGATTTTTACGGATCCATGGATCGGATCCGCAAAACACATGCGGACATCTGAATGGAGCCTTACAGGGGGGTGATCAATGACAGTGGGGTGATCAATGACAGGGGGTGATCAGGGAGTATATATGGGTGATCACCCGCCTGTCTTTGATCACCCCCTTGTAAGGCTCCATTCAGACGTCCGCATGTGTTTTGCGGATCCGATCCATGTATCCGTAAAAATCATACGGACGTCTGAACGGAGCCTGACAGGGGGGTGATCAATGACAGGGGGGTGATCAGGGAGTTTATATGGGGTGATCATGGGTGATCAGGGGTTTATAAGGGGTTAATAAGTGACGGGGGGGTGTAGTGTAGTGGTGTTTGGTGCGACTTTACTGAGCTACCTGTGTCCTCTGGTGGTCGATCCAAACATGGGGACCACCAGAGGACCAGGTAGCAGGTATATTAGACGCTGTTATCAAAACAGCGTCTAATATACCTGTTAGGGGTTAAAAAAAAATCACATCTCCAGCCTGCCAGCGAGCGATCGCCGCTGGCAGGCTGGAGATCCACTCGCTTACCTTCCGTTCCTGTGAGCGCGCGCGCCTGTGTGCGCGCGTTCACAGGAAATCTCGGGTATCGCGAGATGACGCGCCGATGCGTCCAGGAGGAGTAAATCAACCACCTCCCGGACGCATCGGTGCGTTAGGCGGTCGGGAGGTGGTTAAAATGCACCCAAAAAACATTACAGCAAAATCTGACCTCCAAAAACCATATGGCACTCCTTCCCTTCTGACCCTTGCCATGTGCCCTTAGAGCAGTTTACGAACACTTATGGAGTGTTTCTGTAAACTACAGAATGAGGGAAATAGATATTGAGGTTTGTTTTGCTGTTTGCCCTTTCTGTGTTA
The DNA here is from genome assembly GCF_014858855.1 of Bufo gargarizans. Classification (NCBI taxonomy): domain Eukaryota; kingdom Metazoa; phylum Chordata; class Amphibia; order Anura; family Bufonidae; genus Bufo; species Bufo gargarizans. The sequence goes on along the minus strand of NC_058089.1, from coordinate 91,055,985 downwards.
CAGAAAATGGAAAATCTGCAAAAAGAAAGTGACATTTAGAAATTTTGCCATTTTCGTTTAATTCTTGTGAAACATCTAAAGGGGTAACAAAGTTTATAAAATCAGTTTTGAGTAATTTGAGAGGTGTAGTTTCTAATATGGGGTGGTTGCTATTATGTCAGACCCTCAAAGTGACATTGTTAATGAATTGGTCATTTAAAAAGTGTGTTTTGGAAATTTTCTTGAAAATTAGAAAAATTGTTGTTTACAATTCTATGCCTTCTAATGTCCTAAAAAAATAAAAAGGCATTTGCAAAATGATGCCACGACAAAGTAGACATATGTGAATGTAAATAAAAAAAATTACTATTTTATTAGGTAAAATGTAAAACTTTTTCCAAATTTTGTGTAAACTTGATAAATAAATGTATCAAAATTAAAGTACGATGTGTCACGAAAACAATCTCAGAGTCAGTTGGATAAGTTAAAGCATGACAAAGTTATTACCACATAAACTGATAGATGTCCTCAGGATATGTCATAAATATTAGATTGGTGAGGGTCCAATGACCAGCAATCCTACTGATCAGCTGTTTCAAGTGGCCACAGAGCACCACATCCTCTTTCTAGGCTGGTGACGTCACTTTCATTGGTCACATTGCCTATGTGCATCCAGAGAATTTGTGTGGGCTGCAATACCAAGCACAGCCACTATACAATGTGAGGTCCTGTGCTTGGTATGCTGTGAGGAGGCCATGGCACTCACCCAAGCTTTGGTCTCTTTAAACTGCTTATCGGCCAGGGTACCAGGAGTTGGACCCCCAACAATCATATTGATGACTTATCCTGAAGGTATTACTACAAGAGAATTTAAACTAGAACCTTCAGAATCACAGGTGCATATCCATGAAACAAACATAATTACAAAAAACAAAATGGCTGCACACCATTATATATACAAACAATAGAGCTAAGAAATGGGGGTCATTCTAAATAAAAGTGATACAATACCGACTATAAATGAGTTAATGTTAGCTCTTAGCGCACATATTTGCTCAAACATGTGTCGGGCCCATCTACCAGGCGTCAAGGTGGCTTCCGCAGATAGGTCCCTAACACTAAATATACTGCCTCTCTTTGGACTTACTGAGGCCTACAATATTCAGGGCAGTGTAGAGACCAGCTACATAGGTACTCTGCTCAGAAGTCCCAGGAAGATGTGCGTGTTCATTCTAAAAGAGGCGCTACCCTCAATATATACTACAAGAGAATTTAGAGTGGAACCTTCATAATCACAGGTACATGTTTTTGTTGTTATCGTGAAGGTAAGTCACCAGTATTGTGCACCTGAAAAACCCCTTTAAGCTGGACATACACGTTAGAAAAAGTTGGCTGAACCCATCACTTTTGGCTGGACCATCTAATATGTATGGAGGCCTCTCAAGTTTCCCCACAATGTGGAGGAAAATAAGGATTTGAGAAGATTTTTTTCAACATGCCCAGTCCTTTTGTTCCTAGGTAGAGGGGTCTGGCAGCGGCTTATTCGTTTCTGCCCAGTACACATTCACCCTCATTCACCTATGGAGGGCATAGCCATTGAGCAACAGCTGTCTCATGTGTATGGTTAGCCTTAGTTCCCATATTCACACGTGTTCAGATGTCCTAATGTATACAGTTTTATTATCTCATTAGTACAGAACAAGTTAAGTAATACCTGAGAGTATTTTGGCCTGCTTCAAGAAATTACAAGCAACGTGTGTATAGCACCTTGTATAGATGTGAACCCATAGCACCAGCATCATGCCACCACACTGCCTGACCGATACTTAATTACTGCTGACAATCAATAATCTTTATCAGAACAAGTTGTTTACATGAGGTGATCTTCTAATCTTGGTATTTGTCTCCCTATTGATTGTGAAATTCCACTCTGGAGTGCTCTTAAAGCAAGTGATGTCATGGAAGAATGACAGGTTATGTTAATTGACTTTCCGCAGAGGGACTAATGAGAAACATATACGGGAGGCTCTTCACTGTAGACAGCCAAGGAGATCGTACATGTCCAAGAGAATGTAAAGGTATCAATATACAATACCGATATAATACCTGCATCTAGTGTATTACCAGTTACCTCCAGGAATGGTCTGACGTTGGAAGATCTCTTGTGCAATGCCTTCAGTTGGCGCATTGCCATGTGGTCTACTGTCATATAGTGTAGAAATTACCCTATCATACACTGCCTAATTGTAAGCACTACGCAGAATGGTGCCCAAAAAACAATACCATACCTTGGACATACAGCTGCCTAAATAATGATGCTACATAGTGCTGCCACTAGAAAATACTCCAAAAATAATATAATGTTCAGCAGCTAAATAACAATGAAGGGGTTGGTCCATCGAACACATCGGTGGTATATAGTTAGGATGTGCCAGCTATGTCAGATAGGTGCAAGTCCCACCTTTAATACTGGGCCCCCATAGTGAAGGAGGCGATACTGCGCAAGCATCGTCACCTTTCATTTACTTCTATAGGAGTGCCAAAATTAGCCGAACACAGCTATTTCAGGAGCTCCAATAGAAGTCAATGAAGGGCAAGCTGCGGGTGCATGGTGCTCTTTTCTTTCCATCGGGGGGCCCGATGGAAAGGTGGGACCCGCAGCTATCTGACATTGGTGGCACATCCTAGAAGTATGCCTCCAATGTGGGAGAAGAGCCAACCCCTTTATGGAAATATCACCATACAGTGTACAAATAATAGCTCCATACAGTGATCAAGTAACAGCTCCATACATAAAGCAATCTAATAGTGCTATAGTATGTCTCATAATTATGAACATTAAAGGCCAACTATACTTTCAAAAAACTTTTGATACGTCATAGTGACATATGAAAGGTCCTCATTGGTGGGGTTAAGGGTTCAGCTGAGCCCTGCCTCTCCTCACTGCTGAAGACAGGCTGATAGACTTTTTATTGAGGTCATCTTCAGCAGCCAGGAGAGGTGATGCTAGGCTTAACGTCTCATTTCGGCCATCGTTGGAGTCTCAAGCGCTCAGACCCCTAACGATTACTATGACATGTTAATTTTTTTTAGAAAGTGTAGTTAGGCTGCTGGTTCATATATCAGTCCAGTCCTAATTTATATCCGACATCAAAACTAAGGGTCTGAATGCCATGAATGATCTCATAAAAACTATGGAATCAGTTCTAGCATCAGTTTCCTTCTGGCATTTCTGTACCATGCTGGAGGGAAACTGAAACGGAGGGCCAGATACTGTATTTGTGAAGTTATCCTAAATCTTTAAAGGGGTTGTCCACTTTTTTCTATTGATGACCTATCCTTAGGATAGGTAATCAGTATCAGATCGTCAGTTGGCTGACTTCCGGCAGCTGTTTGAAGAGAAAGCAGCGCTCGTATGAGCACCGCCCGCTCCTCATTGTTTACCCGCTCGCCACCACAACTGCAGCAGTGAGCAGGTGTAATCACTTCTCTGCCATCCCATTCACTTCTATGGAATGGCTCCGTCCTATTCACTTGAACAGACAGGAGCCATCCCATAGTAGTGAATGGGGACGTCATAACACAACAGAGAAGACAATGCTCGTACAAGCGCTGCTTTCTCCTCAAACAGCATAGGTGCTGGGTGTCGGACCCTGATCTGATATTGATGACCTATTCTGAGGATAGGTCATTAATAGTAAAAAGCGGATAACCCCTTTAATATTGTTGTAAGCCTTGAGTGCTATACTGTCTAGGGTACCCCCTTTAGCAAGGGCAGGCAAAAACAAAACCTGTGTAGCCATAGGTTAGCCCTTCAGAGCTGAACCTGGACATACCTCCATTTTCACCCCAGCAGCCACCCTGACTTGAGCATCGGAGCAGTTCATGCTCCGATGCTCTCCTTTGCCCTGCGCTAGATCGTGCAGAGCAAGGGCTCTTTTGTTTACAATAACACACTGCCGGGTAGAGGCTTCTGCCCGGCAGTGTGTTTGGTGACGTCACCGACTCTGATGGGCGTGCTTTAGCGCTGTCCTAGCTGTTTTACTGGCTAGGGCAGCACTAAAGCCCGCCCATCAGTGCCGGTGACGTCACCGGGCTTCCTGGCAGCCCCATTGAGAGCCCGGTTCATCACTGGAACTCCTGAAAATGCCTTTGCCCTGCGCGATTTAACACAGGGCAAAGGAGAGCATCGGAGCATGAATTGCTCCGATGCTCAAGTCAGGGGGGCAGCCTGGGTGAGAATGGGGATATGTCCGGGTTCAGCTCTGAACCTGGACAACCCCTTTAAGGACAAATTCACAGATGGATAAACATATGTTATAGATGGCCATAATATATACGAGTAATATGGATGTATGATACATTAAGAATACAGACATTTAACTCAGACATCAGACATCATACAGTACACCACAATCTCCTTCTAACAAAGCTAGAACCAGCCCTGTACTTCACATGGATCAAGAGATCTCCCCATACATTGCTCCAATTTCTCTGCTAGGTTCTCTTCAGGCTGGAAGCTCAGGGGACGTGTCCTTTCTCTGGGGGTTTTAAGTGGGCGTATCCTTTCTACTGCAATTCTCTCCCTATAACAGCTCAGGGAGCATTTTCTTTCTGCTCCAGCTCTCTCCCTATAACTTTCACAGCATCTAACAGTAGATACAGCTGGTGGCAAATAAAGAATGGAACTGAGCATGTGTGACCACCTCAGTAGATGGACGTACACATTACGATACAGATTAAACACCAGGGGGCACCATTGTAATGCCGTAAAGAGAATATTCCACAACTGGTGATTCTGTAACAGAAAGTAAATGACAAAAGTAACTTGTTTTTCATGCTGTATTATGTTAAAATAACATTTAATGGTGGTGCAATCCCTTTAAGCCACCTAAAGGCACAGGCCTACAGCATCTATAGGTAAATCCAGTCTTGACTCTTGGACGAGCTATGGCAAGGATCAGTATCTGTTTAGAAATTACAACTCCCAGAATCCTCCTTTCATTTCTATTGGAGTTAGAAGAACAGCTGAGAATGCATGCTGGGAGTTGTAGTTTCATAGCAGCTGGAGTGCCGAACGTTGTTGACCCCTGAGCAATGGCCTGTAAGTAAATATGACCTACAATGATGACATTTCTTGGAAACAAGTAGCCTTGTAAAAAATACTTCCAGGAAGAGTTGTTCGTTATTGGCCTATATGGCTGTGAAAACAATGCACCACAGTCCTAATGTGGTTGTCATCCTTAGAAAACAATGGTCATAGAACACGTTTTACATGTTTAACATGCTAGTACATCGTGTCTTTCTGGTACATATAGCATTCAGCATTTATAGGTGGTTTATAGGGAGTTCTTCACACATAGTTTGCTGATCATTGGCTCATAAAGATAATGTATGACTGCTCGAATGTGAAGAGTCTGCAGCTGCTGAACATTGACGTCCCTCAGGCTTCCATTACTAACCTTACCCTGTATAGTAACTCATATCCTCCCCGAACTCCTTATCCTATCATTCCAAAATAACTCACGTTTCCTACCCCAAGTATCACAATGTCCCCCTTTAGCGTCATCCCTGTAAGAGAGATTAGTCAACATGTCCTACGGTGTAGAACATGTCTAAGCCAGGGCACCACGTCAAGGTTTCTCAAGTAGCCCGGGACCTAACGCTCTCCTACCTGCGCCGTATGGGCGATACCAGGAGCCAGTGGGCAAATTACAGGAGCATGAGGCCGACTCACAAACAGCTCACCAGTTACCTCCAGCATGTAACCATGCTTACAATGGGAGGAGGGAGGAGTCTGCGAGCCCCACTCAAGACTGACTGATATGGCCCAGGCCTCACAGGTGCACCTAAATGTGGCCTGTAGATGGAAAACAGGCACATTTAAATTGGAGTTTATACACCTCCAGGAATCTATATATACAAACCAAAAAGACAGGGTGGCATTAGCAGGAGGTGCTCAAACCCTGACGTGGTGCCCGGGCTTAGACATGTTCTACACCCCAGGACATGTTGACTAATCTCTCAATTTTAAAATCAGTTTGAGGGTTTAGTGAGACTGCAGAGTGCACCTGTATTTGTTATTGTTTTGTTATATTGTTATATTGATTATGACATCCGCACTTGTTACCTTGTGTGAGATGTCTATTGTGGTACTTGTGGTTCGCCGCGGGCATCCTCCACCGTATGCATTTTGCTGGGGATCGCCATTAGCAACGGGCCACAAGTGCAGGATTTGCTCCCTTGTATATATGCACGACTGCATGTGGGTTTGAGCACCTCCTGCTAATGCCACCCTGTCTTTTTGGTTTGTATATATTCATCCCTGTAAGACCTGCATAGACCAGCAGATGTATGGCACCAACTAGGAATACCAAAACCACCTAAAGAAGTTACACCTGGCCATCAAGCTACAGTCTAGGGGTTGTAAAATATGGTAAAATACACGTGACATTCGTGCTTTCCTATGCACTATAAATAAACCTGATGAACCCTACCAACAAGTATGAGTGTAATGTGTCATGTCTCTTCATTTGTGATCAGTTTCAGTCATAGATATCTCGGCACTAGGATCCCTGGATTAAAGCAATGCAAGCACCTTTCTCGCCTTCAGTTGTCAGCCTTTGGTGAAGCAGTGATGACAATCACCATAACCCTTCCCAGTCTGCACCATAAATGCACTACGCTAGCAGCTGGGCCTTAATGTGCATGTACATGGTTGCATGGGCACAGCACTAGCGCCTGCTTGACCACTGGTGAAGACGACGCAGTGACAACAGCCTGGATCAAAGATAACTCCAGTCCCATCCGTTTAACCCATCTGATGCAGCAATTGTGTTTTATGGACCACTCCTAGGACCAAAAATGGCCTCCAGGGCTATGCTGCTGAGGGCATAACATAAATGCAGCTTGTGCGTTTTCTATGCACAGGCTATAATAGATATACTACAGAGGTTTTTTGTTGCAGTATAATAAAATAAGAATAATTAAAAGTGAAATGCTCCCAGTGGGACAAAAAAAATTAATTCAATGAATGAACTCGTAAAAGAAAGCCCGTAATGGTGGAATTGACTTTTTACACATTCTGCTGGATAATATATAAAATAAATTTAAGGCTATATTTTTGTTTTCTTATATCAATTTTTTGGTACAATATTTCCAAACACACCACAAGGAAAAAAAGAAAAAAAAAATCACATTTAGTTCGCCATTTATTCCCCAAAAATTCCAACCCTACCTACCCTCTACCTATAACCTATATTCCACCCTGACCAGGAGGGAGAAGAAAGAGAAAGTTAATTCTAATTACTCCAAATCTTCATCCTTTTTGGTGTTTGATTCTGGTTGTTAAACCCGTCTTCTCATATACTCTTGTACTCTATAGATCACATGCAAACATTCCATTATAGGCGAAGGTCCTGCTGATGCAGATCAAAAGAACGGAAAAATAAACGGTGATGTGAACCCAGCCGTACTATTACAAATTTTTGTTCTTTTCTTTCCCCCAAGGTGCAATTCAATATGGCAGCTGTTACTGTGAACTGAACTGCAACTATCACCCTAATTTTATGTAGCTTTAAAAATTATCACGAAGCACAAAAAAATAAAAAATTATATCAAACACCAACGTCAGTGAAAAAAAAGATAAAGTTCTGACTTTTAGAATGTGTCGAGGCAAAAGCAAAAAAAAATAAAAAAATACCCAGCATCCTAAAGGCCATAATCAGCTGTGCCCTTAAGGGGTTAAACTCCAAGAAAGCAAAGAACCATCCTGCCATGATCCACCTGTCCGTGCACTTCTACGGAGAACTTAGGCCTTGATTAGGACAAAATTCTGACACAAATGATTTTTTTTTAGATAAGAGTTTGTAGCTAAATACATACGATGTTTATAAATTCTAATGGAAAAACTTTTTGAAAATTACAAAACACTGTTTTTTATTTCCGCATTGGTCAGTGCAGAATTATCTGTATCATGATTTCTATTATTTTTCCTCTTTTCTGCTTTTTGGATGTGGATTTTAGAAGAGACATAGAAGCAAATGGGCTAGTTGGTGGATCATGATTTATAATTTTATCTTTTTCTTGACTGGATTTTGCAATTTCTTCTTTTTATTTTCTGGTAAACTTTTGAATTTGATATCTGCAAATGCACATTTTAGCACCAGTTTGTATCTGTTCTGCAAGATATTTTTTTTAATAGCACTAAATAAATGCAGCCTTTTTGGATTGTTGAGGTTAATGGACACTTAGGTTAAGACAAAAAAAATGTTGAACACTGTCATAAGTTGCCAACAAAGAAAAAAGAAATATTTCTCAAACAAATGTATCTGCATTCGTGCACACACATGCACATACACTGATATACACAATCACATGCATAATTACATATATACATATAGGCACACACATGCATAGACATAGACTCATAAACACACAAATACATAATACACACAAACACATACTGTACACACACAGATACATACAAACACATACATACTGTACACACAGATACATACAAACACATACATACTGTACACACAGATACATACAAACACATACATACTGTACACACAGATAAATACAAACACATACATACTGTACACACACAGATACATACAAACACATACATACTGTACATACAGATACATACAAACACATACATACTGTACACACACAAATACATACAAACACATACATACTGCACATACAGATACATACAAACACATACATACTGTACACACAGATACATACAAACACATACATACTGTGCACACAAATACATACAAACACATACATACTGTACATACAGATACATACAAACACATACATACTGTACACACAGATACATACAAACACACATACTGTACACACAGATACATACAAACACATACATACTGTACACACAAATACATACAAACACATACATACTGTACACACAGATACATACAAACACATACATACTGTACATACAGATACATACAAACACATACATACTGTACACACAGATACATACAAACATGTACATACAGATACATACAAACACATACATACTGTACATACAGATACATACAAACACATACATACTGTACACACAGATACATACAAACACATACATACTGTACACACAGATGCATACAAACATGTACATACAGATACATACAAACACATACATACTGTACATACAGATACATACAAACACATACATACTGTACACACAGATACATACAAACACATACATACTGTACACACAGATACATACAAACATGTACATACAGATACATACAAACACATACATACTGTACACACAGATACATACAAACATGTACATACAGATACATACAAACACATACATACTGTACACACAGATACATACAAACATGTACATACAGATACATACAAACACATACATACTGTACACACAGATACATACACATACATACTGTACACACAGATACATACAAACACATACACACAATAAACAGCATGTGCGCCTTGTCTACCTTAAACTTTAACAAATGCAAGAAAAACTTTTCACAAATATTGGTGTCAAATTATTGCATAATTAAGAATGGCATTCTTCACCATGTGCATGAATGTTTACAGATTTCTGCCATAGAAAATTCTGCAATAGAAATCTGCCCCATGTGAACATACCCTTACAGGGTAACTTTATAATATCTCATGTTCTTGTATTGGGTTATTTTATTTTCTAGCTGGACTGGTATTATTGGTTTTCCTTCATATATTGGTGATCAGTTTGCTGTATCTTAGTCATCTGCAGATTTCTTACAGTCACCTTCCCTTCAGCAGAAATCAGCATTACTGTAACATTGTCACAATGGCTCAGAACTGAGAATACTTGTATAGAAGTCTACGCCAGAAGCTCAGAAATGAACATTCTACAAATGTATAGCAAACCATAATGTAAATGGTAGCAGTGTATATAAGCACAGGTCATTATATTGCATCCTTCCTGGATAGATAGATAGATAGATAGATAGATAGATAGATAGATAGATAGATAGATAGATAGATAGATAGATAGATAGACATGGGACAGATCGAGATATAAATAATTAGATTGATATTAGATATATAGATAAATCACATTGATAGATATTTGATAGATAGATAGATATTAGATAATTAGATAGATATTAGTTAGATTAATTTGATAGATGGTTAGATTAATAGAAATTAAGAAAGAAAGAAAGAAAGAAAGAAAGAAAGAAAGAAAGAAAGAAAGAAAGAAAGAAAGAAAGAATATGAATTGTATATCAAAGGTAAATAACATTTTCCAGTAAATATTATGTATCAATTATTTATCTCTGACTTTATCCAGAAAATCCTATTCACCAAGCTGATTTTTACGTTTAAGTTTATTTCTTCAGAAAGTTTTAGTTGTGTTCAGGTTCTGCTTGCAGGAACATGCAGAAAGGGAGACTTCTCTGGCCCATAGAGGGCGCCCTAACCCCACATTTGATTGCTGGTCTCACTTCTCAGCCCCATTATGTTATCAGTGGCATCTTGAACAAATCCTTTCACAGTAAAGACCTTCAAATAGCTCTTTGGTGAAAGAAAACACAATAACATAACATTTGCAATCAATTAGTGCACTGGATCTGCTGATGAGCTGAGTGTGAATGCCCTGTGCTTTCTACTGCAGGGTGCTATACAACCCCCTATACCCTATGTACTCAGCATCACATTGGTAACTGATCTGCAAGTTCTACTCCACAAATTCTTTAATGTTTATTTTTAAGCCCCAAGCAGCTGTTGTGGCCCCCCAGATCACGTGATTCCCCATCTGCCAAAATGAATCTTTACCCTTTATAATGAGCACACAAACTGTAATTAGAGAGCAAGGAATATGTAGTGGGGGGGGGGGGGGAAAAGAAATGACAAATGGATGGCAACGATTTCAGACTCCATTAAATTCTTAACAGTTCATTTATTAACCAAAAATATATATTTTTCTTGTACAATTTGGCTTTTAGGACATATGTACATTTTTGCTCTATATACAAAGGAAAAAAAGGAAAAAAAAAGCAAACAAAAAAGAAATGAGTGACTCTTCAATATCACAGGACAAACCATACAGACTGAACTAACCTGCATGTGAGTATACAAATCGAATCTCCTCTCCATCTTATACACAGACATGCTTACAATACAGAACTATATATATATATATATATATATATATATATATATATATATATACTTCAGTTATTACAACAGATGTAAAAAAAATATAATAACATTAGAAAAAGATAATAATTAAAAGAAAATGTTAGGAGGAGGATAATGCAGAGAGGATCATGGCAGCGTCCAGCTGATTCTGTGACCTGAAAATAAAATATCCATATATTAGGCTATATCCATATATTACCAAACAAGCTCAGGGAACTTTACCCATCTACCCATATGGAGGAAATGTTTAATTACACCTACTATTTTTTTAACTATGAATTTCTACCACTTCTACTTTTTTTTCCATATATAAAATTTTCTATTCATATTTGTTGACATTTTTGCTTCTATTTTTCTGTTTACTATTTGTTTCTATTTTTAAAAAAATATTTCTCTTTCTATTTTTCAATTTTTTTTATTTTTCTTCACTTTAAAAAAAATTGCTTCTATTTTTCTGTTTCTAGTCTCTCTTTCTAAATATGTTGTTTACTTTTTAAAACCAATTTTTGTTTCCATTTTTCTTTCTAGTCTTGTCTCTAAATATTTTTTTTTTATTCTTCTGTTCATTTTTCTGTTTGTATTTTTCGTTTCTATTTTCCTTTCCAAATACTTTTTTTTCTATTTTTCTTTCTAAATATTTGTGTTTCTATTTTTATGTGTATTTTCTTTTTTCCTAATTTTCTTTCTAAATATGTTTGCTTCTATTTTTCAAAGTACTGCATTTTCTTTGTTCATACTTTTAATCGAGTGCCTTTAGTTGTAGAAGAGTCAGAAATAGTGTGTGTTGTTTTTTTTTTTTTTTTGAGTGATAATGTAGCTTGGATAGAGCAGCATCTGCCAGTTCTAATAAGTATTCTGTGCAGCTCTCATATACAATTATGTGGTCGTAATGACAGACATAAAATTAAATATAATTGTGAAGTAGTCAGTGATTCATAGGCTCATTAAGAGCAGTAGTGGTTAACTCTAAATAAAGTACAGTTAATACATAATGATGGTGCAGATCAGGTCTGTATTGCCTCCTCTACATCCATCCACATATACTTTCATAGTCTATTTTCTTACCTTCTCTGAACCGGGTGAAAAGCTGTACTTCGAATTTTTTTCTCTAGATCCAACGTGCTCGGTCTGTCTATAGACAAAATAAAGCACAGACATGTCAGTAAAATATATATATTTTTTATATAAAGATTAATACATTTGTAAAGATTTCCTAATATTTAGATAGAACGGATAGGATTGATGTATCTTTGCTCAAACAAAGGGGAACGAAATTAATGGGATCGAAAAGTTGACAGTAAAGTCCTGTCCCTGCAGTTCTCACCAAGAACCAAACGTAATTAGTTTTCTTTTATTTTTCTTTTCTTATTTATTTATAATTTTTTTAAGATTCTGGTCCAAATCCTTAAAAATGTCCGGTCCAGTAAAACGATTAGTGCAATGGACGCCTCAGTATGAGAGAACTGGGATCGTATGCAGTCCTGGGGAGAGCAAAAGACGCTTCTCACCGATCCCAATGTCCAAATGTCGCAAGTTTATGGAGGACAAACAAATGAAAGTACATAATGTACATATAGTATCTGAACAGAACACAACCCTAATAATGTAATGTAATAACTACTCCAAGCCCAACACAGCAAGTGCACAGGTTTTATATCATAAAGTACTTTATATATTGCCATTTACAAACATCAGACCAAGTATTTTTGCGTCCAGTATTATCTATCTATCTCATATCTATCTACCTAATATCTATCTATCTCATATCTATCTAAAATATCGCATCTCTATTTATTGATTTATCTACTTGATATTTATTCCAGTCTATCGCATTTCTATATAGCTATTTATAAATTCTCAATTTTTATATCTATCTCATATCTATCTAATCTTTTTATCTATTATTTATCTATTATATTCCATTTCTAGCTATTTATCTGTGTATAATAAAACTATAGGTACTTAGATAGATAGATAATGTTTATAACATATTTCTAAATATTAATAATCCTATACAGTATATATAGACAGATAGATAGATAGATAGATAATAGATAGATAGATAGATAGATAGATAATAGGTAGATAGATAGATAGATAATAGGTAGATAGATAATAGATAGATAGATAGATAGATAGATAGATAGATAATAGATAGATAGATAATGTTTTTAACATATTTCTAAATATGAATAGTCCTATTGTCCATCTATTATACAGTATTTCTAGACACAGAAGTGGTTTGCATTCCCAGCTTCTGGATCTATCTATCTATCACCTCCTGGTGTTATTCACCTGTTTCTGGCTCTGCTGTGTGCTGGTCCCCGGCTGTTTTATGGAAGGCTGCATTGCTTGTGTTGGTCGGTGCAGTGTGGACACTTAGTCCTTGTAGGAAGTGAGCAGAGTTCAGTAAGGATAGCTGCTGGGCTGAGAAGGTCCTCCCCGTCCAGCTCTGGAACCTGCTTCCAGGACAGGCTATGAGTCTGTGTTGTGCTATCAAGGTCTGGGGGTTACCAGTAGTATGGGGGGACTTGCGGGGGTTGTCTGGAGCAGTAGCAGTTTCTGCCAGGGACCAAATCTTAGGTTTATGGACCGCTGGCAGGTTGTTGTCCTGGGAGGGATTAGGGGAAATATTGTCCAGTTTGAGCTGTTCACAGGTGGGTTGTAGGGACTTGGCCTCCTCGGGAAGCTCACACTTATCGTGCACCCTGCTGTCCCCTACTACAGACTTGAGGAACCTGTCCTCCTCAGCTGCATTCAGGTCCTCAAAGCCATCAGAGCCCTCAGAATCACTTCTGGCGTCAGTCTTAGAGTCCGAATGCAGGTCTGTGTCCTGCTCATCCAAATCTTCCTTACTCTCAATGTCCTCAGTGTCAATATTCTCCAGATCTATCTCCTCTTCATCTTCTCGCTTGTCTTCTTCATGGTCACTTTCATAGGTGTTCCCTTCCTCGTCTGTCCTGCTCCTGGGAGTCCAGGTCATTTTATTCTCCTTTTTAAGCCTCCTCCTTGCGTTGGCAAACCAGGTGGACACTTGGGTGAGGGTCATCTTAGTGATAATGGCCAGCATAATCTTCTCCCCCTTGGTGGGGTAAGGGTTCTTCCTGTGCTCATTGAGCCAGGCCTTGAGGGTACTGGTGCTCTCCCTCGTTGCATTTTTCGGCCTGGACGGATCTCCAAACTGGTATTGTCCATAGGGATAAAATGCTGGATGATGGTGGGAAAAAGCTGCATGTTGTACACCTGGACTGTCCTTCATGTCGTATTGGGAGCCCTGCAAGAAAGCAAAGTGCTATCAGTAAATGCACAAGTCACAGCAATATAGACATCTGCAAAACCTGGATCTACAATGGACATTGTATCTGAGAAACATGGATCTACAGTGGACATTTCATCTGAGAAACCTGGATCTACAGTGGACATTTCATCTGAGAAACCTGGATCGTCAGTGGACATTTCCTCTGAGAAACCTGGATCTACAGTGGACATTTCATCTGAGAAACCTTGATCGTCAGTGGACATTTCATCTGAGAAACCTGGATCTACAGTAGATATTTATTCAGCAAAACCTGGATCTACAGTGGACATTTCATTTGAGAAACCTTAATCTATAGTGGACATTTCATCTAAATAATCTAGATCTACAGTGGACATTTATTCAGAAAAACCCAGATCTACAGAGGACATTTCATCTGAAAAACCTGAATC